>NC_081409.1:624640929-625358429 GCF_030272615.1 Cryptomeria japonica | reverse complement strand
AATTTTTTTTTTGGGCTAATATGTAGCAAGCTCATAATTAAATTGCCTTAGTAAGTTTTAAATTTGTAGACTATATTCTTTTAAAATTAAGTTACTCAACCCATTAAGAATCGTTGGGACACTTGATTGGTCTTAGAAACTAACTTACATTAATACAAATGCTTAAATTTAATCGTTATTTTGGACTCGTTAAACCTTCTTACGTCATGCAAATTTCTCATAGATTAATTGCTTTTATTAATGGTTCATAGCATGCGAATTATTATAGAATAATTATATCTTCATGCAATTACTATTATGCAAGTTTCATTGTTATGCAAATTACACTTCAAGTAGCTACTTCAATTAATTACGCTTTCATTTTTGTTATTCGTAGTTAGAAAACTAAACAAAGGAAGTTGGATAACCCAAACTAGCAGCGTTCGGTATATATGGTGCCTCTGGGTCACGCTTACGGGTAATGCCGTCGTGTTGAACTACTGCACTTAACGCCTAATAAAGCTGCATTAACGATGTCTGTGGCATCGTCCCTATAAATCGTCGGGGAGTAATAAGGGACATTTGGAAGTTAAAATCCGAGGGGCGGGTAATCCCCCTTGGATCGATAATTTAATAAGATAACTTTTAAATGAATTTCACATCCGTTGAGATAAACCATAGTAAACCCCTCTTAGGGATGGTCAAGTCAAAAGCTCTCATGAAATTGATTTCTTTTTTTTGAAGGGATATTGGCGTTTTGCAATTGGGTGACGTTCATGATAAGTATTAGGATCTAGTTATTTTCTTTTTTTTAGGCCACAAGCAATAGGCCATCTTGAGCCTTCGCTTAAGTGCTACCATCGTGGGTAGCAACCGCAGAGAAACTGTCTGGGACACTGACCCTAGAAAGGGTTGCGTACCCACAAATCAGTTTACATCAAACCATAGATTAGAAAATAGAACTACATACTTTACGCCTTGATCCCGTGCCGAAGCGGGTATGTAGGCAGTCTTGGGATGGAGTTGTCCCTCGTACTCAGGCGTTCGTGGGTGGGGTCTAGGCTTGGTTGAGTAAGAATCCTAAATGAAAGATAAGATAATCAATTTAATTCAATGCATACTCGGAAGGAATCCCGTATGGATTCGCTTGACTTCTCGAGGCTTTAAGCCAAATTCCGAGGCAGAATTCAAGCTTGTGTTATTTTTTTTTTATTACTCCTAAGGACGGCGACCTCAGTGCATTCTTGTTAGAAGAATGTAGTACTTAGTGAGTGGCTTAGGACCCGAATGGTCCCGATGAGTCTAAGTCTCTGGCCAGAGCATCTCCTATCCCGTTTGGATGGATGCCTACCCTGTATGGGTGGATGCCTATCCCGTATTGGATAGATGGAATTTACGTCCCGTATGGACAATTGCCTAACCCGTATGGTTAGAAGCTCATCCCGAATGGATGAATGCCTAATCCTAATTGGATGGATGCCCAGAGTATGCAATTGAATAAAACATAATAAAGGAAAAAAAAAATATACTCAATTTTTGTTGGATCAATTTTGGTGGGTTATTACAATTTATCTAGTTTTGTGGATGTCATAGTAGACTATTTACATTGTTTTTTTTCAAATTATTATTTTTCTTTTTTCAAATAGTTGTAGTGTTTCATTTATTGTTTTGAAATATCATTCTTTGAAAAATTGAGAATTTATGGTTAAAATAGGCCCTAGAAAATGGAATGAATTTTTTTGATAACTTTGAGGATAAATTATGTTCCTTGGAGATTGAATATGTGTTTGGTTGTTTCCCCAATTAATATTTTAATGTTTCTTTCTCCAAGTAACATCTTAATGTCTATTTTTATTTCATTGTAGCAATCATAGCATAATATTTTTATAAATAAAATTATCTTTTTACTTTTTTATAATTGTAGAAATTAACCAACAAGCAATGACTCTTGGTCAAACTTAGATTTTCACCACCATGTCTTGAATTGTAATATTGGTAGGAATTTAGTAATAATCTAGGTGGACAATGGGTTGAGAATTTATTCATGGTGATGAAATATTTTGTTTCATTAGCATAAATTTATATTTATTTTTAAAATATTTTTAATTGTTGTAGTAAGACAATATTTGATAAATATGAGCTTCTAGATTTGATTGTGTGAGCTTTTTTTGTGAAGCTCATATTTATCATACTAATAGATTGTGGAAATCTACTGATATTGAAGACAATATTTAGTAAATTTAAGAAAGTATAAATACAATATGTTGATTAAAATAAACATAAGCTGGTAATCAGAATTTTTTAGTCATGATGGAAACGTTGTATAGAGATACCCACCCATACCCATCTACCCTTTTCAAGCTTTTGTTATAGAAGGAAAACCCATCCATTTGTTACATAAGGCAAACCTATCCATTTTTTATATACATTGTCATTTGTGAAGAAAGACAATTTGTAATTAAGGCAAATATTAGTTCAAAGTTTTTTGGTATATTTTTGGGGCAATGGCTACGCAGCGGACAAAACGGCCCGCCCCATGCCATGCCATGCCATGACTCCATGCGATGACGTGACCGCCCCGTCCAATCAAACCCTCGTGCTATCTCCAGTCCTTTTCGAACATTTTTTCATTTTTTTTGACAAGTCCGTGGGGGTGGGGGAATTTTTTTTTTTTTAAAGTATGATTATATTTTTAAATTGAAATAATCTATTTTATAATTTTTTATTTTAATTTTTTTTATAATTTTTTATAATAAGTATGATTTCTTTGAATGTTTTTAAGTTTTTATAGTTTGAATTAACTTTTTACTTAAAGAATGACATCTTCTAAAGTTCAATATTCTTTCATTTTTAATATTTTAAAAATAATTAAACATATAATATATGATACGTAAAAAAAATTGCACATAAGTAAAAATTTAATTCAAACTATAACTTATTGCTCAAATTTACAAAATAAATGTATATAAATTACACACAAGTAAAAAAATTAAATTCAAACTATGTAAATATTGTTTCTAGATTGACAATTTAAAATATATTTATTCAAAATTTCATTTGATAAGTGTATTTTAGATTAATGTTTAATATTGCATATCAAAAAAAATGATAAAATATTTGATTAAATTTATATATTATTAGATTAAATAATAATAATAAACATACAAAGAAAATATACTAAGTAAATTTTATTAATTAAATTATAAAAAATTAAGTAAATAAACAATTAATAAAACTTAAAAACATTATAACTTAATAATGTAGGTTAAAAAGATTAAAAATTAATAATAATTTGAATTAACTTTTTACTTAAAGAATGACATCTTTTAAAGTTCAATCTTCTTTCATTCTTAATATTTTTAGAATAATTAAACATATAATATATGATACATAAAAGAAAATTGCACATAAGTAAAAATTTAATTCAAACTATAACTTATTGCTCAAATTTACAAAATAAAATGTATATAAATTACACACAAGTAAAAAAATTAAATTCAAACTATGTAAGTATTGTATCTAGATTGACAATTTAAAATATATTTATTCAAAATTTCATTTGATAGGTGTATTTAAGATTAATGTTTAATATCGCATATCAAAAACATTGTTAAAATATTTGATTAAATTTATATATTATTAGATTCAATAATAATAATAAACATACAAAGAAAATATACCAAGTAAATTTTATTAATTAAATTATAAAAACTTAAATAAATAAACAATTAATAAAACTTAAAAACATTATAACTTAATAATGTAGGTTAAAAAGATTAAAAATTAATAATAAAACTTAATAAACTTAATAATTTATAATGTTTTTAACTTAAAATTAAATATTATAATTAACTATTAATTTATTTTATTTATTATTTCACAAATATTGCTTAAAAAATTGAAAAATATAATAAATAAAAAATTATGAAAAAATATTAAAATAAATTATTTCAATTTTAAAAATATAATCAAACATTAAAAAAACAATAACTCATTATTTAAAAACTTTAAATACATTATTAATTATTAATTTATTATTTTATAAATACAACTAAAAAATAAAAAATTATGAAAACATATTAAAATAAATTATTTCAATTTAAAAAACATAATCATACATTTAAAAAAAAAACTTAAAAGTAAATTGATTATAGGAAAGTTTTTTTATTTTACATTTAAAATATAATCATACTTAAATTTATTTTTTTCCCCCACCCCCACGGACTTGTCAAAAAAATGAAAAAATGTCCAAAAAGGGGCACGAAGGGTTTGATTGGACGGGCAGTCACGTCATCGTATGGGGGCATGACATGGCATGGCATGGGGCGGTTTGTTTTGTCTGCTGCATAGCCATTGCCTATTTTTGGTGACCTCTTTTAGGGTTGCAGAATGGTAGGAAAGTCTTTTAGATTTGTGATGTGAGTGAGAGTATGCACATGTTGTGAGGGCTCAAGCAATGCATTGCAAGGTTGGTGCAGAATACAGATAATAGTTGACAATCAAATTCAATGCTAAATTGAATTTCACTCAATTTTAGAGAAGGCATAATTTTCACCCTTTGCAAGCGCTATTTCATCATGTTCAAAAGGATTTTTATCTCTTATGTGAAAGCGTGATCTATTATCTAAAGGGTGAAATCTACTAAAAAAGCATCTTCCAATGCACTTCAACTCATCGACGAGAAGTTTGCTTCCATCCAAGTGAGGATTTCTTTCCATGATCCTTGCATTGATTCTATTAGGCTGATTTTTCAATTGACCTGCATCTTTTTTTCAGGGCATTCACTCCTTAAGATCTCTGTTTTTTCAAACATTTCAGGCAACTTTAATCTGTTGTGATTTTTCTTTTACCAGCAAGCTTTCCAAATTCATTGATGGTGAAGTTTTTTTGGCGATAGATTTTTTTTCATCATCAGATGGAATTTGCTATTTTCATCAAACTTTGTTGCCTAAATTTTCTCTAGTTATTTTTTTCCCCTTAGGGTTAATGACAACAATTTGTCTTGTGGGTTTTCTTAAAAAACATTAGTTTTTTTGGGCAAATGTGGCTTGAAACCTAATCAGTTTAAATTTGTGGTTGTTCTAATTGCATGTTCCTTATTATCCTTAGTGGAAGAGGGTGTTGCAATTCACTGTGAAGTTATAAGAAGCGAGTTACAATGTAATGTTCTGGTTATAAATGCCCTTATAGACATGTATGCAAAAAGTGGCTATATAGATATTGCATGCCATTTGTTTGATAAAATGTCTAAATCCAATTTGATTTCCTGGACCACGATACTTGCAAGATATAGCCACAATTGATTGGCAGAGGACACCCATGAAGCTGTTCAAACAAATGCAATTGGCAAGGGAAAAGTTGGATGAACAAACCTTTCTAGATTCTTCCGTAATATGCAGGTCTAGGAGCTATACAACAGGGTATGGAAATCTGTGAGAAAATAGTGGAAAGTGGATTTCAATTTGATGTATTTCTGGTCAATGCCCTTATTGATATGTATGGAAAATGTGGTAGCCTAGAAAAGGCACCAAAAATGTTTGACAAAATGAGTCCACAAGAGGTTGTGTCATTGATGACAATGATAGAAGGATATGCTATTCATGGCCATCGCAAAGAATCCCTTAAAATCTTTGAACAAACAAAATATCTTTGCATAATCTCAGATCACATACCACAAATTTCTCAGCAACAGTTGAAGATACATTTTTAAAGTTCTGAAACGTATATTGAGTATCAAAGAATTGATATAAATATATGGTATAGTGTTGCAGGCAAATTCAAAAACTTCAAAAGTTAATGTCAAGTTTTAGTTGTGCTTCTATAGTTCATTCAGAAATGCACAAGAAATACAAGTGCTTTAGGAATACAAAATCCTTTTGTAGGAGACAGTCTAGCTTACAACATATCAGTTAATCAAAAAAATTTCCATAAAAAATATACTATTCAAACTTCATCACTCGGTTGGGTCTCAGACTCTCAGTTCTCTTCCCATAGCCTTTATATACTGGCTTTGTTTCAACTTCCATTATAGGCTTTGTTTTTCCATGTTTTTCAAATTATCTTTCATCTAATTTTCTATGGCATTGAACTGCTTTATTCAACATGTAGTGTCCCTCCTAGACTCATATTTTGTTTTATGCTTTGATAGACTTATCTAGACTTCAGATGATATTTTGATGATGTTTATGACTCTATTTCTATTCCGTAGACATTGATGATGCTAGATGGACATATAATATTGATGACTCTTGTTGATTTATGTGACTGATGATTTATTCTTGGATGGTTTATATGCATATGATGTTCTTATATGGTTTACATGATTTTATGATATATGATGGCAGTTCTAACCCCTATTTCATGATGATGACTCTATGAGATGTATTGGCACTGTGTGAGTGTCTTCGTGAAAGGGACGATGCCTTATCACTCATCATGAGCATGATAAGGTATTGCGACTCTCTTTCACTTGTCTGTCATTATGATATTGCATATGTATCTCTTGTGTTCATTGGTGGATGCAGGATTCCAGACATCGACTCCACTTGGCTTCACAGGTTTGAGCGTGTCCTAATCCCAATGGCAGTTGTTGGAGATGATTTGGTTTTCCCTCACTTACTCTAGGTTTACTTGATCACCTTGTTAGTTGAGTTGTGGTGTAAGTTGTTGTTTAGTATGGTCAATATTCCCCTTTTCGCCAGTATGATAAGTATGCGAGTGTATGGTTGTTCATTTGATCAATAGCGGGAAGTTGTGATTTATTGATTATTTGATTTAATAACCATATGGTTGATTGTTGTTGATTTATTTAAATTACTCATGGATAATTATTATCTAGTATTAAGGTTTTATTTATTTAATTTATTATTATTTGATTTATTAATTATTTGATTTATTATTGATTGATTTATTAATTATTTGATTTTTCTTAAGTTATTATTTATTTAATTGATTTGATTAATGTTTTCTTATTTAAATGATTTATTATTTATTGATGTTATTTATTAACTTGATTTATTGATTATTTGACATATTTAATTTATTTAGTAAAACTATATAGTTATTTATTGATAATATAAAGTATTATATTATTGCAATCTTAATTTATTATTGTTAATTGTATTTTCTATTTTGCATGAGGGTGTAAAATAAAAATATATAAATATAACTTACCCTTCTTGGTAATTGGTTATTTTTACTTGGTAGGTAAGAAATATTATAAAATATTACATTCCTCGATCTATAGGGTAGGTAAGATATATAGTATTTTTTATTATTCTGATTGGCTGATGATAACCTATAGTTTTTCATACAAAATGTATTTATTGATTTTCCAGTGAGTGTTGCTGAAACTTTTCGACAGATTTTGAATTTGGATTTTGGATTTTGATTGCGATTGAGGATTGTTGGAGTTTGATTTGGATTGTGGATTGCTCGCCTTCAAATTTCATTCTAGGATTTGCATTTGTAGGTTGGTGAATTTTCCTTTTTTTTTTTTTTTTTTAATTTAGTTTTCTGGAAATATTGTGTCTGCTTTATGTTTTCAAATGGATTTCTTGTCAGGAGATCAGAATTGATTTTTGGGAAGTAATCTATGTTTGTTTAATTCTATTGCATTCCGATTGGATTTGGGAAGGGGGATTGCAGATTGTTTTCGGTTTCATTTTCCGTGTTATTACATCAGGAAGTGCATTATTTGCACATTCCCTGTGAATGCTTTCCCACCTATATGAAATTGTATTGGATGTGTTTTGCATTGGTTATCATTATAAAGTGGAATGAATTCCTTTTGTGAGACCTTGTGTAATAGGAGTCTCTCTTTGTACATTATGTGAGTCCCTGTGGCTGCTGGGAGCTCACTGGACTCTGTGTGTGACTATGGAGTATGTTGCAGGCTGTATTGTGTTGTGAATTAAAGTGATTATTATGTTTGTAAGGTCTCCATTTGGCTCTCAAGTTGTTTGTAGGATTAGGCTATCTCTCTTTGCTCCTTATACCAATATTTGCAGATTTTTCTTACCTTGACTTTGTGGGACTTGCAAACTATGTTCAACGAGTTGCATTGTGACCATTGAGTAGTCCTACACTTTGTATGGACATAATCCAATCTCCTCCTTCAGCCAAATAGGTCATTTTTTGCCTCCTTAGAAGGTTTGGGAAGTAGATTTGATCATAGGATCTCTTAACACCTTGATTTTGCATACATATGATAGTTCTGATACTTAATATAAGTATAGATCCAATAGCCAACAAGATGATAGGGGGGGGGGGGGGGTGGGGTGAATCATACAAACTTAATCTTCCATAAAAACATCAGATTCAACCTCGGTAACATATACTTCAGTAATATAACCAAAATTGCTAAACATACAAACTCAAAAGTATATAAACATCATAAACCTCATAACACCAGATTTAATGTGGAAACCCAAATAGGGAAAAACCACTGTGGGATTTCGGACCCACTAAGAAATATACTCTTCTAGAGTATGCTCGGTTAAAAGCAAATCCTGTTAAAGATTACAAACACATTGCTAGATGTGACCCGGTTAAGGGATTTCCCTCAGTTCTGTTAGGATCTTCACCTTGTTAGAAGTGACCTTGTTAAAGGATTTCAAACACTCAATCAGAATGTCACCTTGCTAGAGGGTTTTACAAATAAGACTGTTAAGTCCACCCGGTTAAGAGATTTTCTTTCACTTTCACAAAATAACAGTAAAAAAAATCTATCTGCAACTTCACATCTAAAATGCTAAAGCAAATTCTTATTTGCTCAATACAATCTAGACATAGAACTAATCTTGTCCATCTGCTGGGCTTCTATACTCTGTTATTCAAACAGGTCTTCAAGATTCTATGCTTGGTAATCACTATGTAGCATCCCTGTGCATACACTTTCCCACATTCATTGTTTATCATCAGTTCCCTATTTATAAACAATTAGCTAATCGCTTAATCTCCTTGATCACATTTCCCATGATCAATCATAGCCATCAGATCTTCATGCTTGACCAGGTTCAATGCATCTTTCGATTTGAAAAACGTTTTACCTCACCTTGGAACTTGCATATATTTCTTGGAACTTATGCTAGGGTATTGCGGTTCAATCTGAACTGTAGATCTTCCTGCCGATCTTCCATTGCCATAGATTCTTAACAAACTTTATTTACGGTATACCAATCATTTAATTAGTTCCAGCTCATCAACTTACTTCATTAAATAACGCATGTAAACGTTTAATGCATTTTGTTACAGCTCGGTTACAACTCGGTAAATACTAAACTTCACTCGGTAGACATTCCCCCTTCATTAACCGATAGCGATAACCTTAGGGTTTACCGACTAGGTTCTTTGCTCGGTAACATAGTATAGTATTAGCCTTACAATTTACAACATATGTATGATGTCAAAACAATCTAAACATCATGATCTCATCATTGTCTGACTCGGTAATAGTTTCCCTTTGAATACCTTATTCATCCTCTTATTCATCATAATCTTTCTGTGTCTTTTACCGACATCTTTATACTCTTCAAATCATACTTCTCAAGATATGGCAACATCATACTGAATTAGAAAATCAATTTCTTGACATCAATGACAAAATAATAATATCAAGACAGTAAACATCCTTAATCAGTTATATCCATAATCATCAACAACCTTCTCAATATCCTTATTGAAATGCCAACAATCTTCCATTGTCTGTTATAATGCTAAATTGCCAATAACATAACCAAAAATGTCATCAAAACAACTAGAAACAACACCCTATCAATCGAGGTCTCCATACTAACAACCAGGAACACCACTATGTATACCAGGAACGCCATAGTTCAGACCCAGAGTGTTGGCAAACTGACTGAGAGAGCTAACCTATAGACCAAGAAAGCTGACCTAGGAGCCCAGAACATTGTCTAGTGAACCCAAAACATTATGCAATCATCCTAGAACACTATTCTATGTTCCCAAAATTCTACCCTACATACCAGGGGCGCTAGGCTGCATACCAAGAGAGCTGAACTGGTCCAGGAGACTTAGAAAGGTCAATTTTAGTGTTGTAAAGTTCTAGTTGGATTGTGTGAATTTCCCAGAGGCATGTGAAATCTGTGTTGAGTAATTTTAATTGGTTCATAATTTTCTATGATGTCTCATGATTTATTTTGTGCCCTGGTAAGTGGATTCATGCCCTACCGTTGAGGAGTTTCTTTATGCAAGAGTTGCTCCAACAAGAGGTTGTTGCCTTGTTGTTTGAGGATTGTTTATATGACTCCAATGGGATGTTTTGTACCTCGTTGTTGAGGATTTTTAGTAGTTAATGATGTGCTTATGTTTCATGTTCTTGCATTGGTACTATGCCTATGCGGCATTGGTGAAGGCTCTATGCTTGTAATGGTTCATATTTATGCTCTATGTGTAGTATGTTCTCAATGATGTTATGTATACTTGGAAGTATTTTGTGAGCATTATTTATGTGTTGTGATGTCATTTTATGTATTACCCTATGGCTTGGCATATGATTAGGGGGAGTGGGCTTCCTTGTGATGAACAAGGTCATGTGAGTTAGGTTGTTAGGGACCTAGACCACCAGGGCACATTGGGAGTTTTCCTTTTTGTAATTCAGTGACAACATTTAATAATTGATTGGGTTTGGGTTTCACCTAATAAGATAGTTGTATTTGGTTGAGGCCATATGAGATGGCAAGCTGATCTCCCTTGTACTCACATAGGTTTAGATGGCTCCACATGCCTGTTAAGGGATTGTTTTCACCCTTCTTTCGTGAGGGTATCTTGTATGTCTATTAGGAGTATGGATTACTCTTCTTTGTGAGGATAACATACATGTCTACTATGGGTGCATATTTACCTTCTTTGTGAAGCTAGCACGTAGGAGCATGACTAGTAAGGATGGCCATATTACCTTCTATATAAGGACAACATGTGATGACACTCCATTCCTACATGTGACCATGTCCATATGCCATGATTTATTGTACGCCTCTGGAAGAGCTTATTGTTGATTTCAGCCTTGTGATGTCATGTGATTATTGTTATGTTGAGTTGATTATGTGCTATGTTGAGTCCCATGGTTGTTAGGTGTCAACCTAGGTCTTGAGTGAGTGTTGGAACCCCATGTCATCTCCTAGCACGGGGGGTGGTTCCCATTTGGTTCCACATGGTCGGGTAGTTTGATGCCTTCTCCCATTGGGATATTCTCATTTGGAGTTGCGTGCATGGATGTGGATTCTATTGTTATTCATTATGTGAGAAGACTTGCAGTTGATTCTATGTATTGTATTACTGATGTATTCATAATGGCATTGTATTAAGAAAAGGATCATGTACCTTGTAAAAGTAAATCTATGTAACGTGACATTGTAAGACTAGGAATTGGATGTAATAAGATGATTAGATCATTTGGATTATGTTGTAAGCTTCTTCTATTTAAAATAAAAAATGGAATTGCCTAAGCATCTTAGAATGGTTACATGATTCATGATAGTTAGCATTGTGTATGTTTTGCATACTTGTTTATGGAAGCAACTCTTAGGTTATGTATATGAATCTTAGAATGTGGTATAGTCTTAAACATAGTAAAAGATGGTTATGGGACTAAATTCCTAATGTTTAGAATGGATGTTTTATATGGGACTAGGAAAATTTGAATCTAGTCTATGGGATGTTACTCTTAAGTAGTGACATTGAGAGACCCTAGGGGAAAAGATGATATGATATGTACGTTATTCCACTTATGTAATTGTGCTATGATGTTTTATGCAATGTAATAATTAAGATTATGATTTGATTTGAATTTATGCATTTAGTAGATGTTGTATTTGATATGCATTAGCTGGATGATATAGTTGCATATGTTGTTTAATAGATGTACATTTTTAATTTTTTTTTGTCTCCATTGTAGTTAGATTGGATGTATTTCTCTAGGGTATTTTGGCAAGCATTACATCTAGTATTAGAGCCCATGTTAATCCATTGGGTACTCTGGTTTCACATGAGCCCATTGTGCATGTTGGCACTCAGCATGGGGTAGCCCAACAGTTTATCACTGCTTGATATTTTATTTACATTAGTTGCTTTAGCATTAGCTTATGGTTCTTTTATGTCTTGCTTAGGCGAGATGCCTGCTAGAGGTAGAGGTCGTGGGCATGGTCATGGTGGTCGTATGGGTACTTGTAGGAACCCTCATCGCGAGGTTTCTAAGGAGTCACACCACGAGGAGCAGCAGTAGCGAGAGCAACCTGGAGTTGATGTGATTCCGTAGCTGGTCACTACATTGAAAAATCTTGTTGATCAATTAGGAACAAGTTAGGAAGGGAATTGTTAGGAGGATTCTCACCATTCTCATCATCATCATCATCGAGAGAGAATTCACATTCACCACCGAGGAGAGTGGAGATGGATCTGGATGCTAGTGCAACTAGCCACATGAGAGATCTCTTGCGAGCTCGTCCTCCTACCTTCGATGGTTTCAACAGTGGCATGAAGGGAGAGACATGGTTGCTGGATTTGAATAGGTATTTTTCTATGCACTCGTATAGCAGTAAAATCAAGGTGACATGTACGATCATGCATCTTCATGATTTTACATCGACATGGTGGTAGACAAAGGAATGTAAGCTGCATATTGACATTGTGGCTATTTCATGGGAGATGTTTCTGGAGCGTTTTCATGCTTGCTTTCTATTGGATCATTGGAGGCAGAGGAAGGCTGATGAGTTTCATGATTTGAGGCAATAGGGTATGTCAGTTGAACAGTATGAGTGGAGGTTTTTTGAGCTTAAGCAGTATGCTAGGATAGATGATGATGAGTCGATATTGATTCATCACTTTGTTAGAGGTCTCAATGACCGCATCAGTGGTGAGGTTCAGAAATACGAGCCTAAGTCATTGGAGGTAGCTTTAGAGAAGGCACAGTTGGCAAAGGAGAACTTGACTTTAGCATCAGGACATGTGTCGGGTGTGCAATCATTTAGTACTCCATTCTCAATTGCAAGGAGTGTACAACCATAGTTATCAAGCATTGCCAGGAGTCACCCATCTTCTTTTCGTAGCGATCCACGCTATCAGAAGAAGTATCCTTGGAATAAAAAAATTGCACGTGGTTCGAGATCTCAACAAGATAGAGATCATGGTAGGTAGCATGATAGACAATCAACTCCTTCTCAACCAGCTCATAGTTTTTAGCAATTGAGTAGAGGCAGTGTTTAACAATCTAGTGCACCTCAAAAGACTCGGGGATTCACAAGAGGGAGTTGCTTCACTTTGCCAGTTACTTAACTTTAATAAACTGGTTCACTCTTCAACATATTGTCGGTTCACTCTTCAGCATATTACCGGTTCTCTCTTCAGCATATTGACATCAATGACAACACAATATCATCATGTTAACATAATCTGCACATATGCCAACAATCTCCCCCTTTGGCATTGATGGTAATATACAAAGATATCTCTCTTTCTACATCACATCTTCTCATTAATACTATAGATATCTTCTCTGCTTCACATCTTCTCCCCCTTTGAAAATAATGCCAAAGTGGAGGCACGAGCTTCCCTGTTCCACTATGCTACTCCCCCTGAGGAGTAGCATCCTTCAACACATCAATCTTGAAAATATATAGCAAAGTAAGAACTAACTGATGTGGAGCACAAAACTTTAGTTTGCCTCTTGAAGGGGCAGCGCCCCTAATTCACCTATCAGATAGGTAAAAGTAGCCTTCGGTAGAGGCTTGGTGAATACATCTGCTAACTTCTCCTTACTGGAAACATGTTCCAATACCACCTCTTTGTTTTGAACCTTTTCCCTCAAGAAATGATACTTGAGTTCAAAGTGCTTGGTTCTAGCATGTAAAACCGAATTCTTGGAGATGTTAATTGCACTTGTATTGTCACAAAATATACTTACCAGTTCAGATACAAGAAATTTGAAGCCATTCAATACATGCTTCATCCAAATAGTCTGGGTGCAGTTCATAAAATCTACAACATACTCTGCTTCTGCTGTAGATTGAGAGATACAACTCTGCTTTCTACTCATCCATGAGACTAGTCTACCACCGAGAAAGAATGCACCACCAATTGTGCTCTTCCGGTCATCCACATTACTAGCCCAATTAGCATCTGTGAACACTTTCAGGTTGAAATAATCATTGTATGGATACCATAATCCATAGTCAATAGTTCCCTTCAGATATCTAAGAATCTGCTTGACTGCTACCAAGTGGGATTCTCTTGGGCTTTTCTGAAACCGAGCAGTAATACCCACTGCATGTGCAATGTCCAATTTTCTATGCACTACATAATGCAACTTACCAATCATTGATCAGTATTCCTTCTCATTTACCAATGTTGAGTCATCCTCTTTTGATAGTTTACAACTGGTCACCATTGGTGTACCAACCAGTTTGTTGTCTTCCATGCCAAAGATCTTCAACACTGCTTTCACATACTTGGACTGCGTAATAAAGATTCCATCTTTCATTTGCTGAATCTGTAGTCCAATGAAGAACTTAATCTCCCCTATGAGTGACATCTCGAATTCCTTCTTCATCTCATCTGCAAAGTCATGATTCATCTTGTCATCTCCACCAAAGATTATGTCATCAACAAATACTTCATAGATCAGAATCTGATCTCCTTCTGATTTCAAGTAGATATTGCTATCTTCACTTGTTCTTTCTAATCCAATCTTCACAAGATGGGAGTGCAAGCGTTCATACCATGCTCTAGGTGCTTGCTTCAGTCCATAGAAGGCTTTATGTAGCCTACACACCATGTCATTGTCTTCTGATAGGGAAAATCCATCTGGTTGCTCTATATACACCTCCTCTTCAAGTATTCCATTTAGAAATCCAGATTTTACATCCATTTGGTATATCTTGAATCCTTTAAAAGCTGCATATTCATGAAGCATATGAACTCCTTCCAATCTTGCTACTGGAGCAAAGGTTTCTCCATAGTCTTCTCCTTCTTCTTGGGCATGTCCTTTACATACTAGTTTGGCTTTGTTCCTTACCAGTGTGCCATCCTCCTATAGTTTATTTTTGAAGACCAAATTGGTTCCAATGACATTTTTATGCTCCGTTTTGGGTACCAAAGACAATGTACCATTATTTTCTATCTGATCAAGTTCTTCTTCCATTGCCTTGATCCAGTCTTCATTTTTATGTGCTTCTTTGAATGATTTAGGCTCAAATTCAGAGATCATACATGAGTTTTCTCTGACCTTTCTTCTTGTAAGAATTGCTGCATCTTTGTTTCCTATGATCTGCTTTGGATCATGATTGAGTTTTACATACCTAGGTATATTCTTAACAAATTGCTCTTTCTTTTCTTCTTCATCCTCATCTTCATCAGCATCAACATCCATTGGTGTAGGAGCACAATTACTGGTACTGGGTTGATTTGCAACTGGTTCTCAAAAGGTTACTACCAGTTCATCTCCTACTTGCTCATAGCCAGTTTCCTCAAATTTCTCAGAGGTTTCATCAACTCTAACATTGTTGCTTTCAAATATTCTCTGAGTCCTATTGTTGAATCATTTGAGAGCTTTGCTCTTTGTGGAATATCCTAGGAATATTCTCTCATCACATTTAGCATCAAACTTGCTCTGATGTTCACTCCTCTTGATATAGCATTTGCTATCAAACACTCTGAAGTAGCTTACTATTGGTGTCTTACCGGTCCAATACTCATAAGGAGTCTTATCCTTTCCTTTCTTGATGAGTACCCTGTTCATTGTGTAGATTGCAATGCTTACCGCTTCTCTCCAAAAGGTGTGAGCAACCTTTCCTTGGATCAACATAGTTCTAGCTGCCTCAACCACAGTCCGGTTGTTTCTTTCTGCTAGGCCATTCTGCTATGGAGTCCATGGGGCAGACAATTGCCTCTTGATGCCATTCTCTTCACAGTATTTGTTGAATTCACTGGAAGTGAATTCTCCTCCTTGAGAAGTTCTAAGGCATTTGATTCTTCTACCGCTTTCCTTTTCTACCAGTGCTCTGAAAGCTTTGAACTTTCCAAAGGCTTCAGACTTGTCCTTCAAGATTGTGACCCACATCATTCTTGAGAAATCATCTGTAAGAGTCATAAAATACCTATCTCCCCGCACACTCCTAGTTTTCATAGGACCACACAAATCAGTATGCACAAGATCAAGTAAATTGTCTGCAGTGAAAGATTTACCTTTGAAAGTTGAGGAAGACATTTTCCCCAATTGACACTCTTTGCACAAAGGATTTTCTGGTTTGCTCAACATAGGTAATCCTCTAACTGCCTTGATCTTACTGGCCTTCACAATATTGTCAAAGTTTACATGGCAGAGTCTCCTATGCCATATCCAGTTATCCTCAAACTTAGCCATGAGACATGTGCTGACATTAGCATTTAGTTGATATAGGTTACCTTTGGTCTGCATGCTGGTAGCCATAAGTTCACCACTCTTTCCTTCGATTTTGCACACTCCATTTTTGAATTCTAGAGTGAGTCCATTGTTATTCAGTTGAGCAACACTCAAAAGGTTGTGCCTTAGACCTTCTACCCAATAAACATTGTTAGCACCACTTCTTCCATTCAAAGAGATGGACCCTTTGCCTTTTACCATACATGGTGCATTGTTACCAGAACGAACCACACCACCATCATACTCTTCCAGAGATAGAAACTTACTCCCTTCACTAGTCATATGGTGAGAACAACCACTTTCAATAATCCACTCATTGGAATTATCAAAGTAGGAGACAAGAGCCTTCTTGTCTGACACATCTTCCTTGACTGCTACAAACACAATATCTTCATTTTCTTCATCTTCCGATTCCTCATCAATGACACCTTCATCAACTACTACAAAATAGTTTCTTCGGTTTCCTCCTTTGAACTTCTTGAACTTTTTCGGTTTGTCCTTGATATCACCATTAGGACAGTTTACAACAATGTGTCCTATCTGGTTACAAGAAAAACATTTCAAAGGGAGCTTACCTCTGTATTTACCGGTTCCCTTAGGAAGTCTCTTGGCAAGAAGAGCTTCAAATTCCATCAGGATCTCCTCATCATCCATTTCTCTGTTCTATCTTGGTTCACCACTGGTATTAGCTTCTTTTCCTTTTCTGGATGGTGCAATAGATTCTCTGAAGGCTGATTCAGTCTTCTGAATACTACCATCATAATTATTTAGCTCATAAGCTGTTAGCTTTGCAATGTTGGAGTCCAGGGATACCTTTGTCTTGTCTACGCACCTCAGCTCCTGAATAGATGCAACCCATATTGCATAGACCAGTAATAAGGATCTCAAAACTTTGCTAACAATAGTGGAATCTTCCATTTTACCACCTGCACTCTTGATATCTCCAACAACAGTTTTGATTCTTATTCCATATTGTTGAATGGTCTCTCCTTCAACCATCCACATGTTTTCAAACTTTCCCCTAAGGCTTTCTTCCTTAACTTGTTTCACATGCTCATGACCACCATAGATATTGTCAAGGGCATCCCATACTTCTTTGGGATTCTCTTTGTCCTGAACATCAATAAACTCAATGTTAGATAAACTACTAATTAGGGCTTCCATGACTTACCCATTCTCTTGAATCCCTCTCTTTGGTCATCAGTGAGAGTACCAGTAGGGATAACATAAGCATTCTCAACATAGCTCCAATGTTGAGCACCCATTCTTCTGATGTATATCTTCATTCCGTCCCTCCATATTTTAAATTTATCTCTCTTGAACTTTGGACCTTCCCTCTTCATCATTACAATAGGATCTTTTAGTCAAGTTGTTAAGCTTACAACACAGAGGACCTGAAGGATGCTCTGATACCAATTGATAACTCAATGATGAACAGTGAGTACCAAACTAGTACTGAGAGGGGGGGGGGTGTGAATCAATACAAACACAAAACCTTTTCTTGAACCGTTTTGATTGCAAACAGTGCACTTCACAGACAAACACTAATACCGGTCTAAACCAGATTACTACCGGTTAAACATAATGAGATTGTGGAAGACATAAACCGGCAACACTTAGCTTTCCATACAATCTACTTCCTCATTTCCACTTTATCCTTATGCTTAAACAAATAATCTATCATCAGAGATACAATAATTTACTAGAACAACATGATTCACTGCTAAATAGGAAATAACAAATCTTCACATGAATGAGGCATCACACATGACACACATATTTTTCACATGGAAGGGAAAAACCATTTGGGGGATGAATACCCACAAGCTATTTTTGAACTCTTTAGAAGTCCACTCTGTTAGGAGCCTAGTCCGGTTAAAGACTATTACGACAGGTTCTGTTAGGAAATGATCTTGTTAGGGATCACCTGGTTAAGGGATAGCTTGAATACCCGGTTAAGGGTTAAACCTTGTTAATGGTTACCTTGTTAGAGGATTGTATGAACTCAATGGCTTTGAGTCACCCTGTTAAAGGATTTATAGTAAGCTAGTTAAAGCTACCCTATTAAGGGATTTTCCAACTGTTGAAGTGCTTAGAGATCAGCAGGTATTACAATGATATGGTAATAGCACTCAATGCCAATGCAGATCCATTTTAGTTCCTTCCTTCTGCACACACACTTTGTAGGTATCAATTCTCTTATCTGGTCTGGTAAGAATCACGTATCTCTGCACTTAGATACACACACAAAATTTGCCAATGACCTCAACATGAAACACAACATTGACTTTATAGGAAATAGATAGGTCGGTAGCATAAACCCTAAACCCTAAACATTTAGGTTAAGTGAATCAGTTGGTTCAATCCTGACTATTGAACACTTTTAATTTGAATACAATGGTCTTGAATAGATCTCAAGACATTCTCCATCATTTGTTCTTCACTGCTTCTTGGAGGCAATAACCCATCACGCATTCATCACCATTTGCAGGGACTTTGCACATTCTCGAGGTAGATAGGATCAATCCCCTTCATGCAAGATCCTTCATGCGCACGAGGCTGACGTGGCAACATGATCAGATCTCCATTACAATGCTAACTCATCACACAATGCCATCGGTTGAATCACACAGGCTCGAAACACGTCAACGTGAAACCCTGAGGCTGGGACTACCAATCGGTAGTCATACCATATTAAAATTTGATAGAAAACATTCCATATACCGGTTCACTTGGACAAACATACCACTTCACCTTTTGTACATATACCGGTTCACTTTGCCAGTTGCTTAACTTTAATAAACTGGTTCACACTTCAACATATTGCCAGTTCACTCTTCAGCATATTACCGGTTCTCTCTTCAACATATTGACATCAATGACAACACAATATCATCATGTCAACATACTCTGTAAATATGCCAACAATCTCCCCCTTTGGCATTGATGGCAATATACAAAGATATCTCTCTTTCTGCATCACATCTTCTCCTTAATACTACAGATATCTTCTCCACTTCACATCTTCTCCCCCATTGACAACAATGCCAAAGTGGACGCATGAGCTTCCCTATTCCACTATGCTGCTCCCCCTGAGGAGTAACATCCTTCAACACATCAATCCTGAAAAGATATAGCAAAGTAGGATCTGACTGATGTGGTGCATAAACCTTTAGTTTGCCTCTTGAAGGGGCATCACCCCTAATTCACCTCTCAGATAGGTAAAAGTAGCCTTCGGTAGAGGCTTGGTGAATATATCTGTTAACTACTCCTTACTGGAAACATGTTCCAATACCACCTCTTTGTTTTGAACCTTTTCCCTCAAGAAATGATACTTGAGTTCAAAGTGCTTGGTTCTAGCATGTAAAACCAGATTCTTGGAGATGTTAATTGCACTTGTTTTGTCACAAAATATACTTACCGGTTCAGATACAAGAAATTTGAAGCCATTCAATACATGCTTCATCCAAATAGTCTAGGTGCAGTTCATAAAAGCTGCAACATACTCCGCTTCTGCTGTAGACTGAGAGATACAACTCTACTTTTTACTCATTCATGAAACCAGTCTACCACCGAGAAAGAATGCACCACCGATTGTGCTCTTCCGGTCATCCACATTACCAGCCCAATCAACATCTGTGAACACTTTCAGGTTGAAATTATCATTATATGGATACCATAATCCATAGTCAATAGTTCCCTTTAGATATCTAAGAATCCGCTTGACTGCTACCAAGTGGGATTCTCTTGGGATTTTCTGAAACCGAGCGGTAATACCCACTGCATGTGCAATGTCCGGTCTGCTATGCACTACATAATGCAACTTACCAATCATTGATCGGTATTCCTTCTCATTTACCAATGCTGAGTCATCCTCTTTTGATAGTTTACAACCGGTCACCATTGGTGTACCAATCGATTTGTTGTCTTCCATGCCAAAGGTCTTCAACACCTCTTTGACATACTTGGACTGAGCAATAAAGATTCCATCTTTCATTTACTGAATCTGCAGTCCAATGAAGAACTTAATCTCCCCTATGAGTGACATCTCAAATTCCTTCTTCATCTCATCTGCAAAGTCATGACTCATCTTGTCATCTCCACCAAATATTATGTCATCAACAAATACTTCATAGATCAGAATATGATCTCCTTCTAATTTCAAGTAGATATTTCTATCTTCACTTGTTCTTTCAAATCCAATCTTCACAATATGGGAGTGCAAGCATTCATACTATACTCTAGGTGTCTGGTTCAGTCCATACAAGGCTTTATGTAGCCTACACACCATGTCACTATCTTCTGATAGGGAAAACCCATTTGGTTTCTCTATATACACGTCCTCTTCAAGTATTCCATTTAGAAATGCAAATTTTATATCCATTTGGTATACCTTGAATCTTTTAAAAGCTGCATATGCAAGAAGCATACAAACTCCTTCCAATCTTGCTAATGGAGGAAAGGTTTCTCCATAGTCTTCTCCTTCTTCTTGGGCATATCCTTTACATACTAGTCTGGCTTTGTTCCTTACCACTGTGCCATCCTCATTGAGTTTATTTTTGAAGACCCATTTGGTTCCAATGACATTTTTATGCTCCGGTCTAGGTACCAAAGACCATGTACCATTCTTTTCTATCTGATCAAGTTCCTCTTCCATTGCCTTGATCCAGTCTTCATTTTTATGTGTCTCTTTGAATGATTTAGGCTCAAATTCAAAGATCATACATGAGTTTTCTTTGACCTTTCCTCTTGTAAGAATTCTTGCATCTTTGTCTCCTATGATCTGCTTTGGATCATGACTGAGTTTTACATACCTTGGTATATTCTTAACAGATTCCTCTTTCTTTTCTTCTTCATCCTCATCTTCATCAGCATCAGCATCCACTGGTGTAGGAGCACAATTACTGGTACTGGGCTAATTTTCAACCGGTTGCCAGAAGCTTACTACCAGTTCATCTCCTACTTGCTCACTGCTGGTTTCCTCAGATTTCTCAGAGGTTTGATTAACTCTAACATTGATGCTTTCAACAATTCTCTGAGTCCTATTGTTGATACATTTGAGAGATTTTCTCTTTGTGGAATATCCTAGGAATATTCCCTCATCACATTTAGCATCAAACTTTCTCTGATGTTCACTCCTCTTGATTTAGTATTTGCTACCAAACACTCTGAAGTAGCTTACTACTGGTGTCTTACCAGTCCAGTACTCATAAGGAGTCTTATCCTTTCCTTTCTTGATGAGTACCCAGTTCATTGTGTAGACTGCAATGCTTATCGCTTCTCTCCAAAAGGTGTGAGCAACCTTTCCTTGGATCAACATAGTTCTAGCCACCTCAACCACAGTCCGGTTGTTTCTTTCTGCTAGGCCATTCTGCTAGGCCATTCTGCTATGGAGTCCAGGGGGTAGACAATTGCCTCTTGATGCCATTCTCTTCACAGTATTTGTTGAATTCACTGGAAGTGAATTCTCCTCCTTGATCAGTTCTAAGGTATTTGATTCTTCTACCACTTTCCTTTTCTACCAGTGCTCTGAAAGCTTTGAACTTTCCAAAGGCTTCAGACTTGTCCTTCAAGAATGTGACCCACATCATTCTTGAGCAATCATCTATAAGAATCATAAAATACCTATCTCCTTGCACACTCCTAGTTTTCATGAGACATGTGCTGACATTAGCATTTAGTTGATATAGGTTACCTTTGGTCTGCATGCTAGTAGCCATAAGTTCACCACTCTTTCCTTTGATTTTGCACACTCCATTTTTGAATTCCACAGTGAGTCCATTGTTATTCAGTTGAGCAACACTCAAAAGGTTGTGCCTTAGACCTTCTACCCAATAAACATTGTCAGCACCACTTCTTCCATTCAGAGAGATGGACCCTTTGCCTTTTACCATACATGGTGCATCATTACCAGAACGAACCACACTACCATCATACTCTTCCAGAGATAGAAACTTACTCCCTTCACCAGTCATATGGTGAGAACAACCACTGTCAATAATCCACTCATTGGAATTATCAAAGTAGGAGATAGGAGCCTTCTTGCCTGACACATCTTCCTTGACTGCTACAAACACAATATCTTCATTTTCTTCATCTTCTGATTCCTCATCAGTGACACCTTAATCAACTGCTACAAAATAGTTTCTCCAATTTCCTCCTTTGAACTTCTTGAACTTTTCCGTTTTGTCCTTGATATCACTATTAGGACAGTTTACAACAATGTGTCCTATCCGGTTACAAGAAAAGCATTTCAAAGGGAGCTTACCTCTGTATTTACCGATTTCCTTAGAAAGTCTCTTGGCAAGAAGAGCTTCAAATTACATTGGGATCTCCTCATCATCCATTTCTCTGTTCTATCTTTGTTCACCACTGGTACTAGCTTCTTTTCCTTTTCTGGATGGTGCAACAGATGCTCTGAAGGCTGATTCAGTCTTCTGAATACTGCCATCATAATTATTTAGCTCATAAGCTGTTAGCTTTGCAATGATGGAGTCTAGGGATACCTTTGTCTTGTCTACAGACCTCAAATCCTGAATAGCTCCAACCCTTATTGCATAGACCGGTAATAAGGATCTCAAAACTTTGCTAACAACAATGGAATCTTCCATTTTACCACTGCTCTCTTGATATCTCCAACAACAGTTTTGATTCTTATTCCATATTGTTGAATGGTCTCTCCTTCAACCATCCACATGTTTTCAAAATTTCCCCTAAGGCTTTCTTCCTTAACTTGTTTCACATGCTCATGACCACCATAGATATTGTCAAGGGCATCCCATACTTCTTTGGGATTCTCTTTGTCCTGAACATCAATAAACTCAATGTTAGATAAACTACTAATTAGGGCTTCCATGACTTGCCCATTCTCCTAAATCTCTCTCTTTTTTTCATAGGTGAGAGTACCGGTAGGGATAACATAAGCATTCTCAACATAGCTCCAATGTTGAGCACCCATGCTTTTGATTAATATCTTCATTCTTTCCTTCCATATTTTAAAGTTATCTCTCTTGAACTTTGGGCCTTCCCTCTTCATCATTACAATAGGATCTTTCCCTCAAGCGGTTAAGCTTACAACACAGGGGACTTGGAGAATGCTCTGATACCAAGTGATAACTCAATTTTGAACAGTGAGTACCAAACTGGTACTAAGAGGGGGAGTGAATCAGTACAAACACAAAAACTTTTCCTGAACCGGTTTGACTGCAAACAGTGCACTTGACAGAAAAACACTAATACCGGTCTAAACCAGATTACTACCAGTTAAACATAATGAGACTTTGAAAGACATAAATCGGCAACACTTAGCTTTCCATACAATCTACTTCCTCATTTCCACTTTATCCTTATGCATAAATAGATAATCTATCATCAGAGATACAATAATTTACTAGAACAACATGATTCACTGCTAAATAGGAAATAACAAATCTTCACATGAAAGAGGCGTCCCACATGACACACATATTTTTCACGTGGAAACCCAACTGGGAAAAACCACGGTGGGGATGAATACCCACAAGCTGTTTTTGAACTCTTTAGAAGTCCGCTCTGGTAGGAGCCTAGTCCGGTGAAAGACTGTTACAACAGGTTCTGTTAGGAACCGATCCTGTTAGGGATCACCCAGTTAAGGGATGGATAGAATACTCGGTTAAGGGTTAAACCCTATTAAAGGTTACCTTGTTAGAGGATTTTATGAACTCAATGGCTTTGAGTCACCCTGTTAAAGGATTTACAGTAAGCTGTTTAAAGCTACCTTGTTGAGGGAATTTTCAACTGTTGAAGTGGTTAGAGATCAACAAGTATTACAATGATCTGGTAATAGCACTCAATGGTAACGTTGATCTGTTTTAGTTCCTTCCTTCTACACACACACTTTGCATGTATCAATTCTCTTATCTGGTTTGGCAAGAATCACGTATCTCTGCACTTAGATACACACACAACATTTGCCAACAACCTCAACATGAAACACAACATCGACCTTATAGGAAACAGATAGGTCGGTAGCGTAAACCCTAAACCCTAAACATTTAGGTTAAGCAAATCAGTCGGTTCAATCTTGACCATTGAACATTTTTCATTTGAATAAAACGGCCTTGCACAGATCTCAAGATATTCTCCATCGTTCGTTCTTCACCACTTCTTGGAGGCGATAACCCATCACGCGTTCATCACCGTTTGCAGGGACTTCACATATTCCCGAGGTAGATAGGATCAATCCCCTTCATGCAAGATCCTTCATGCGCACGAGGTTGACGTGGAAACATGATTAGATCTCCATTACAATGCTAACTCATCACACAGGCTTGAAACACTTCAACCGGAAACCCTGAGGTTGGGACTACCAACCGGTAGTCATACCATATTAAACCTTGATAGAAAACATTCCATATACTGGTTCACTTGGACAAACGTACCACTTCACCTTTTGCACATATATCGGTTCACAACATTATACCGATTCATTTTTTTTCAGTTGCTTAACTTTAATAAAATGGTTCACTCTTCAACATTTTGCCGGTTCACTCTTCAGCATATTACCGGTTCTCTCTTCAGCATATTGACATCAATGACAACACAATATCATCATGTCAACATACTCTGCACATATGCCAACACCTTCTATATAAGGACAACATGTGATGACACTCCATTCCTACGTGTGACCATGTCCATATGCCATGATTTATTGTACACCTTTGGAAGAGTTTATTGTTGATTTCAGCCTTGTGATGTCATGTGATTATTGTTATGTTGAGTCCCATGGTTGTTAGGTGTCAACCTAGGTCTTGAGTGAGTGTTGGAACCCCATGTCATCTCCTAGCATGGGGGTGGTTCCTATTTGGTTCCACATGGTCGGGTGGTTTGATGCCTTCTCCCATTGGGATATTCTCATTTGGAGTTGCCTGCGTGGATGTGGATTCTATTATTATTCATTATGTGAGAATATTTGCAACTGATTCTATGTATTGTATTACTGATGTATTCATAATGGCATTATATTAAGAAAAGGATCATGTACCTTGTAAAAGTAAATCCATGTAATGTGACATTGTAAGACTAGGAATTAGATGTAATAAGATGATTAGATCATTTGGATTATGTTGTAAGCTTCTTGTATGTAAAATAAAAAATGGAATTGCCTAAGTATCTTAGAATGGTTAGACAATTCATGATAGTTAGCATTGTGTATGTTTTGCATACTTGTCTATGGAAGTAACTCTTAGGTTATGTATATGAATATTAGAATGTGGTATAGTCTTAAACATAGCAATAGATGGTTATGGGACTAAATTCCTAATGTTTAGAATGGATGTGTTATATGGGACTAGGAACATTTGATTCTAGTCTATGGGATGTTACTCTTAAGTAGTGACATTGAGAGACCCTAGGGGAAAAGATGATATGATATGTACGTCATTCCACTTGTGTAATTGTGCTATGATGTTTTATGCAATGTAATAATTAAGATTATGATTTTATTTGAATTGATGCATTTAGTAGATGTTGTATTTGATATGCATTAGATGGATGATATAGTTGCATATGTTGTTTAATAGATGTACATTTAAAATTTTTTTTTTGTCTCCATTGTAGTTAGATTGGGTGTATTTCTCTAGGGTATTTTGGCAAGCATTACATCTGGTATTAGACCCCATGTTCATACATTGGGTACTCTATTTTTACATGAGCCAACTATGCATGTTGACACTCAACATGGGGTAGCCCAACGATTTATCCCTACTTGATATTTTATTTACATTAGTTGCTTTAGCATTAGGTTATGGTTCTTTTTATTTTGCTTAGATGAGATGCCTGCTAGAGGTAGAGGTTGTGGGCATGGCTATGGTGGTCATATGGGTACTTGAAGGAACCCTCATCCCAAGGTTTCTGAGGAGTCACACCACGAGGAGCAGTAGTAGCGAGAGCAACCTGGAGTTGATGTGATTTCGCAGTTGGTCACTGCATTGCAAAATCTTCTTGATCAATTAGGACCAAGTTAGGAAGGGAATTGTCACAAGGAGTCTCACCATTCTCATCATCATCATCGAGAGAGCATTCACATTCACCACCGAGGAGAGTGGAGATGGATCCAGATGCTAGTGAAACAATGCAATGAGAGATCTCTTGCGAGCTCGTCCTCCTACCTTCGATGGTTTCAATAGTGGCATGAAGGCGGAGACATGGTTGCTGGATTTGAATAGGTGTTTTTCTATGTACCTGTATAGCAGTAACACCAAGGTGAGATGTGCGATCATGCATATTCGTGATTTTGCATCGACATGGTGGCTGACAGAGGAACGTAAGCTACATATTGACATTGTGACTATTTCATGGGAGATGTTTCTAGAGCGTTTTCATGCTTGTTTTCTATCAAATCATTGGAGGCAGAGGAAGGATGATGAGTTTCATGATTTGAGGCAACAGGGTAGGTCAGTTGAGCAGTAAGAGCGGAGGCTCTTTGAGCTTAAGCAGTATGCTGGGATAGATGATGATTCATCACTTTGTTAGAGGTCTCAATGACTGCATCAGTGGTGAGGTTCGGATGTACAAGCCTAAGTCATTGGAGGTAGCTGTAGAGAAGATGTGATTGGCAAAGGAGAAGTTGACTTTAGCATCAGGACATGTGTTGGGTGTGCAATCATTTAGTACTCCATTCTCAATTGCAAGGAGTGCACAACCGCAGTTATTGAGCATTTCCAAGAGTCATCCCTCTTCTTTTCATAGCAATCCACGCTATCGAAAGAAGTATCCTTGGAATAAATAAATTGCATGTGGTTCGAGATCTCAATAGGATAGAGATCATGGTAGGCAGCATGATAGAAAATCAACTCCTTCTAAGCCAGCTCATAGTTTTCAACAGTCGACTAGAGGAAGTGTTCAACAATCTAGTGTACCTCTAAAGACTTGGGGATTCATAAGAGGGAGTTGCTTCACTTGTGGGCATCTTGGTCATTATGCATCTCATTTCCCTTAGAGACCCACACAGATGTCGGGATAGATACTAACAACTTTTAAGCCTATAGTAGGTGATGCAGGGAGATCCCATCGTGTGTTTGTAGCGATTGATAACTGTGAAGCCGAGCACCAAGCTACAGTTGTTGTGACTACAAGTGATATAGGTGGTGGCTCTTTCTCTATCCTATTTGATTCAGGTGCTTCTGATTCTTTCATTTCTCTTTCAATAGTAGAGCGATGTGGGATTTCTCTAGCAAAGCAAGGTGATAGGTGGCAAGTTGAGCTTTCTACAGGGTCTAAGGTGGTAGTTGATTCCATGGTGCATGATTGTGAGTTGGATTTGAGAGTTTGTACCACTTCAGTAGATCTTCATGTTCTTTCTTTGGGTTCTTGTGGTATTGTGCTTGGTATGGATTGGCTTGAGTCTCATCAGGATAGTATTGATTGTCATGACAAGAAAGTGTAGTGTTTGGATGATAGTGGTAAGAGTGTGGAGATAGTAGGTGTTCAAATACCTATTTCCCTTTGCATGATTTCCGCTATGCAGTTGAAGTGGTGTGCGCGGTGAGGATGTCAGTTATTTGTAGTTAGAGTGAATGAGTTGGATGAGGGAGGGAATCATGATGATCTCCTTCGTCAGCACCCCATTCTTTAGGAGTTTGCACATGTCTTTCCTAGTGAGATTCCATGTTTACCACTGAAGCGCGACATTGACTTTTGGATAGACTTGGTTCCAGGTGCAGAGCCCATATCGAAGGCTCCTTATCGGATGACCACTCAGGAGTTGAGTGATTTGAGGTTGCAACTTGAAGAGTTATTAGCTAAGGGATTCATTCTCCCCAGTGTCTCACCATGGGGTGCACCGATATTGTTTGTGAAGAAGGATGGATCTCTTAGGCTATGCATTGATTACAAGGAGCTTAATAAGGTGACAGTGAAGAATTGATATCCTTTGCCTAGGATTGATAATTTGTTTGATTAGATTAAGGATGCAAAAGTCTTTTCCAAGATAGACCTTAAGTGAGGGTATCACCAGCTGAGGATTCATGAGGCAGATATTCATCGCACAACTTTTCGCACTAGATATGGCCACTATGAGTTTATAGTGGTGCCTTTTGGTCTCACTAATGCTCCATTAGTTTTTATGAGCTTGATGAATGGGGTTTTCAAGACATATCTCGACAGATTTGTGCTTGTATTCTTGGATGATAAATTGGTTTTCTCGAGGTCAATAGAGGAGCATGAGCAACACATGAGACATGTTTTACAATGTTTGCGAGATAATTAGTTGTACGCCAATGTGGCGAAGTGTGATTTCTTCCTGTCAGAAGTGGGATATCTCAGACATGTTATTTCAGGAGAGGGAATTATAGTGGATCCTTCTAAGATCTGGGCTATTATAGATTGGCCAACAACCACTAATGTGGGAGAGGTTTGTAGTTTCATGGGTCTAGCAGGATATTATCGCAGATTTCTACAGGATTTTTCGAGGATTGCTCATCCCATCACTTCTCCTCAGAGGAAAGGGAAGAAATTTATATGGTTAGATCAATGTGAGACAACTTTCAGGATCCTTAAGGAGCGTCTGACTAGTACCAGATCCTTTTGGTGAAATTGTGATGTGCATAGATGCTTCTTTGGAGGGTCTTGGAGTGGTTCTTATGCAAGATGGCAGAGTGATATCATATGAGTCACATAAGCTTAAAGATCATGAGTTGAATTACCCTACTCATGATTTAGAGCTTGCAGTTTGTTGCTATTTACTAAGTTGTCATTAGTTTTATGCCCAAAGTCATCCTATATACACTAGTCGGTTTATACTACCAAAAAGTCCAATTGGTAGATACCAAGGTTATAGGTGTCGGTTACAGAAGAGAGACAAGTCATCAAGATGATACACACCGAGCTATGAACCGAGACGAATACAAAATGTCTACTGAGCAGCAAAGAAGGAATACCGAGTTAATCTGAATCAAGTAGAAATGTGTTACCAAATTCAATGAACCTGGACACACATGTGAAATGTGTTACAAGATTTGAGAAGTTGAAACCGTTATTACATAGGAAATTGTATTTAAAGATTTTGTATGATTTTGAGGAAGAATATCCAATGAAATAATTTCTATGTTTATTCATTCAATAAAACATGTTTGTATGATCAAAGCATGAATAAATCACCATCTCAGAGATCTATATAAATAGAATGATTTGAGTATTTTAGATATGACATGACAATCAAGAGAGAAGATACAAAGTGATGATATAGTTAAGTGTGAAGAAAGAAGATTGACAGAGATATTCAGAGGTTACCGAGAAGGTTTCAGAGAACAGTTTAAGGGACAAAGTAGATAGAAGTGGTTACCGAGTTTATTTATCAATTACCGAGGAATGCTATGAGCAAGGTAATTTTATATTGAGCACATAAAGTCTTCTATAACATTTCAGATGTGAAGTTGCAGATATTTTGTAAAGATTTTGATTGAATTATTAAGTTGTGTTAGAAACCTTTAACACAGTAAAAGACTCTAATAAAGTCTATAAATTGTAAAGCCTTTAACCAGGTACAACATTGTGTAAAAGTGTTTGTAAAATATTTTAGCAAGGTAGATCTAAAGATCTTTATACTCCTAACAAGGTAAGATATCAGAAATAGCTAAACATGTAGCTCTAATCGAGCAATCTTGATTACTGCCTTAGTGAAGTTGTGGGTGCCATCCCCACCACAATTTTTCTCTCTAACCAAGAGTTTTTGCGTGACCAAAAATCTTTGTGTTATGGAGTGAAAATTTGATGGATGTCATTTCTATGATTATGTTTCAGTATTATATATTTATGAGATCAACATAATTAGTTTGCGTTTGTCAGTAAAATTGTTTTTCAAGAAAAGTTTTGAAGTACCGATTCACCCCTTCCCTCTTAGTACATTAGCTTTCCAAGTCAGACCTAACAATTGGTATCAGAGCTTAATTCTTGGTAAAGGGACTAACAGCCTAAAGAGAAAGATCCTATCAATGGAAGGCTATAAACAATCACGCAGGATTGTGAATCTTGAAGAAGAATTGGATCATGCTAATCAAGTGATTGCATACATGCAGAGGTAAATGCAAAGATCACTGGAAGTCAGAAGAAGGTTGTCTGATGATTTACAGGACTCACAAGAGTTGGTGGAACAAATTGAGACATCATCTGAGAACAACATATCAAAAGAATCTGAAGAAATGATTGCAGAATTGAAAGAAAAGAACAAAGCACTTAATGAACAACTAAAAGCAATGAGAAGGGAACATGAGTATTTCATAACACATATGACTGAAAATCTTGAAGCATTGAGAACAGTTGAACATAATAAGCGAAATATAGAAGGAGAAAAACAACAACTAGAAGCAATGGTGTCTGCAAAGAATGACAAAATATCAAGGATGACTGAAGTTCAACATAATCTATCTAATCAATTGGATTATGCACATCATGAAGCTACTCTAAAGGAAAATGAGAACCAAGAATTGAAACTTGAATTATCAAGATTGACCGATGAACTAGAAGCAAAAAAGAAGTCAAAAGAAACACTGAGGAAAAGCCATGAATCGTCAAGAATGTTGGATGAGCAACTAAATATGAGAACACCCAACAAAACTGCAGGACTCGGTTACAAAGGAAACAACTCTACCAAGAAAGGGATCAACACCACCAAGAAAGGAGAATCATCAAAGCAAGATGGAAACAAAGATAACATCAATAACATGAAGGACAAGAATCCTATTTGCAACTATTGTGGAAAACGAGGACATACTACCAATGTTTGCTAGAGCAGAAAAGGTAAGCAACCGAATGTTACTAGGTTTGATGGTTATTGTTACAATTGCAATAAGTATGGTCACACATCTAAGCAATGTAGGACAAAGTCTATTAACAATTATCAGAAGGCAAAATTCAAGGGGTTTTGCAAAAATTGCAATAAATATGGGCACAATACCAAGAAATGTTGGTTTAAGAAGAAAAACTATATGTGGACTCCACATCGAGCAAACACTAGAAGTTACCAAACTCACGCAGATCTCAATTGACAATATACTTTAGTACCATGGGATTACAATACAAGAATATGGTGTGAATGTTGTGGAAGATACAGACATATAAGTGCAAACTGTATGATAAGGTTTGGAATGAACAATCGGAGATCATGGAGAAATCCAGGAATGGCATGTTTTCATTGTCACAAAGTTGGACACGTGGCTAAAGACTGCAAAGACCAACCTAGGGGAGATACCGAGGAGATACGAAGCAAATTACAGAAATTTTAGAAAAAGAAGGAAAATGTGTCAACTAATGAAGGAAGCACCTTACCTACCAAGTTAGGTGCATCTACTTTGAATTAATCAATAAAGGTATGGAGGGGATGCATTCTCACAAGGTTAGATCTTAACAATTCCTATATAATCATGCACTTAATTCCAAAATCTGCATAGCTAAGATGCAATAGCAAGTTTGAAATATTATCTAGTCTTTTGAATTACCAAAGAAGTCGGCAAATGTATTAAACCTGTCTAGTCGGTAAAATCTTATAAGAGAGATAGTCGGTATAGTGGAACCAAGTGCATTTAATGCCTATTTTACCTAACCGCATGAAGCCCGATAAGGTCAAAAGGAGGTATTTAAAGTATTTTGCGTAGTCATTCTTCACTTACCAGTTTTCAAAGTGCAGAGAAAAGTGAATCAAAAGGCGATCAAACATTTCCAAGAGCGAATTCAAGGTATTTAGCATAATCTAAACCACATTTTTAGCAGTTAACCGATCAAAGTCAAGTTGTGAATATTTGCTAAGTATTTACTAAGTTGGAAGCATTTTTTGGTTATTTGAAATCCTAAGCTATTTTGTAAGTAGAATTTCAAGTTTGAAATGGCTCCCAAGGTACAGAAACCCATTGTAGTAGAGAGAATTGAGAAGCCTACATTGAAATACACCTTACCTCCCAAAGTGGCATCCGAACCCGATGAGAAAACTGCATTCTCTCTTATTCCGGATAGGGTTTTGTTGATCAAAGATGTTATATTTTATACCAAGTGCCGAGTTGATGAGATAGGTCATACTGAGATTAAGGATATGTATGACAAATTATGCACCGATGGAAACCTAGATAGCAAGTTTGAGCATACCAAAGTTAAGGGATTGACCGAAGCCCTAACCTATCCTCGAGTCTTCAAACCCCAATGGGTCAAATTTGTCTTGAGCTGAGTGCATGATGATTTTATGTGGTTAGAGGATCAACCTTTCAAGATCACCAAGGAGATTATTCACATGATAACCAGATACCCTATATTTGACCATGCCCGAGCACAGAAGATGATTTCACAAAAGAAATTGATAACATTAACAGGTGTTGAGTCTAATAGTAGAGGTCTTAAGTTGAACAATGTGACTGATGCAGAACTCAATTTTTCTATTAGAGTTATTGGTTATTGTTTCTTCCAGTCTGCAAGAGAAAATAGTGTACCGTGTGCACCTGTAGATTTGGCTTATTAAATTGTTAAATAGGGTATGCAAATTGATTTATGTGGAGTGTTATTGAAGAATATTTTTGAAAATCTCAATACAATAAGGAAACCAAAGAAGAATAATACTGCAAACACACTAAAGTTTGGCTCACTCTTAGTGTGTATGTTCTTCTATTTTCAGAAATTCTTTCCATCAGTCAGTAACATTGTTTGGGAATTACACCGACCTATCACCCATCAAATAAATGATTTCATCAATCAGCTAGGTGATAATTTCAATATGATAATGGATGATTACTTCAACAGTTTCCAGGAAAAGATGCATAGTAGGTACAAGATTCCACCTCAGCTAGTGGAAAAGTACAAGGATACTATATATTTTGAATTGGATACCGACTACTGTTATGTCAATGCAGTAGAACCTAGGACTCAATCATTACCGCCTATGGGTTATGAGATAGATTTTGATATTGCTCAATAGCAGAAAGATGTCTTTTTAGCACTTCCAAGGCATGCTACCGAGAACAGATATGGCACCTATGAAGAGGTGAAAGAAAAAGTAAAAATGAGCATTGTAGTATCGAAGGCTGCTAGAAAATCCACCAGAATGATCAAGGATTTAATTGAAAAGTTTGGAGAAGGTTCTACCTCCACACCTAATAAGCCAACAATAAGGAAGAGTGATCAACTTTCAATCAAGGAAGAACCTAAAGCTCAAGAAGCAACAATTACATTGAGCACCGAGTTGCCAAAGGGCAAAGTTTTGAAAAGAAAAAAACAGGATACAACCAAGGTATCACCAACCAAGCCAGCTAAGCGATCGAACACTAGATCATCTACTGTGTCACTCGGTAAGAAGCAAAAGAATGTAGAAATGCCTAAGGTTACAAAAACTTATAGAAAGAAGCTCAAAAAACTAATTTTGGATAAAGAGGCAAGTGACACAAAGTCAAAAGATGTAAATAAACTTCAAGTTGTAAAAAGCACAAAGGAAGATGTACATAGTGTTGACAATTTTTGTGCAAAATTAAAGGAATATGGTGGATTTGGGTCGTTTAGATATGTAAAATATGATACAAGAACAGATGGAGAGAAGAGGCAAATAGAAGAGACTGTAATTTATGCACTTCTCAAGTTCCAAGTAGTTCCATTGGAAGTGGCTGGTTTTCTTCCAAAAGCATTGTACTCACACATTGATAATAGATGGAAATATACTATGGACTCGAAGAAGCAAATAAGAGAAAGTGTTTTGGTTCATCTCTTTCCAGATATGTTGGTAGATGACATAAGAGATCATTTGAAAAACTACCAGACAAATTTTCAAGTAAAACAAAGGGCCTTGAAAATGATGAATGACCTATATCTTGACATTGAAAAAGAAACTAAAGAAAAATGGAAGAAAATATTCAGAATTCAGGCTGAAGAGCCAAAAGGTGAAGTAGAAATAGTTGACATCACCAAGCAAGATCCTGCTTCCACTATTCAGTTAGATGAGGATGTAATAGACACTGAAGCACATAAAGGAGAAATGATAGAAGGAAGCTCCTATGCCAAACTGATATCGAGTGAATCAATTGTGGAATAGGTTAAGTCCTATCCTCCAATCACCCAACAAGTTACAACCAAGAAACTTCAGGACACAGATCAAGGTATAGAGGATCAAAAGGTTAAACCAGATGATTCTACCTCTCAGGCCATCGACAAGAAAACTTCCCAAGTACCATCAAGCACCGAGACAATTGCCACTAAAACTTTGAGAAAGGAAACACTGAAGGATATAACAGAGGCTATAGGAACAAACAAAAGTATTGCATCTACCGAGCAACATACCGAGGAAGGACGAGCCTTAAAAGCCATTGTACCCATTCAACCGGAGAAGGAATCATCATCAAAGAAGAAGAAAGCAAAAAGACATAGTTTTAAGATATATCTGTCAAAGCCTATTGTGTTACCGAATGTTGACATTACAAAATTGAAAGGGCAAGCACTAATAAAATTCGGTGAGCTTTGTAAAGCCAAAGTAGAGTAGGAAGGACAAATAGCTATTCAGTAGAAGAACTGAGTACTTCAAGAGGTCAAAACATTATTGACAGACATGATACTTGAAGCTACCATCAATAAAGATGCTGCCATCCATGTGCAACTGGATGAACTACTCACTCAATTGGAGGAAACAGGAGTAGAAGCATCAGAATACCTTAGCAAATTGAAAGATAAAGAGCTAATTGCCCAGATGATTGAAGAAGTGCAAAAAGCAATTGCTATAGGTAAAATAAAGCTTATTGAATTCATTGATGAGTTGTCCCCTCAACTCAAGCATATTATTTATTTATTCCAGAAGTTATGTATATTCTCATTCTTCATCAAAGATATCAAGTATAAGACTGAAGTCATTGAAAAAGAGATTACCAATCTCTCAAATAAATTGACTACCGAGCCAGATTCTCTTCATAATTTTTATGCAAGGCTACAAACCCTTATGGCTCAACAGTTAGAACTTTGGAATGAAGAGCATAAAATAAGGATGGATATCATGACTCTTCAAACATTATTTATTCCCCATTTGTCATCAGTTCAAGAGCAGATCAACCGAGCTACCCAATTGTCAACTCAAGTAGAGGGAAGCAATTTAGATGGTTTGATCACACTGTCAGCTGATATTATAGCTTAGAATACAATAATGGAAAGTGTCATGGATGCACTTACCAATGCTCTTACAGAAGCTCATACAAAGTATAAATCTATTTTTGATCAGTTGCCCCCACCAAATGGTAACTAGTTTTGATGTTTGTTAAAAAGGGGGAGTGCACCGAGTATACAGAGTATATGAGTGTACAGAGTTTATCATATATACCGAGTGTACAGTTGAAATTGATAGGGGGAGCATGGAACATTAAGAGCATGGAATACAGAGTATGGAACATCAAATTATGTACAAAATATTGATAAGGGGAGTATATATTTGAACAATGTATATATTGACATTTCAGTTTATTTTGCAAGTATATAGATTTTGTGTTATGACTTTGAAAGGAGTTTTGTCAAACATACCAAACTAATGTCAAAAGGGGATATTGTTGCTATTTACTAAGTTGTCATTAGTTTTATGCCCAAAGTCATTATATATACACTAGTCAGTTTATACTATCGAAAAGTCCAGTTAGTAAATACCAAGGTTATTGGTGTCGGTTACAGAAAAGAAGCAAGTCACCGAGATGATACACACCGAGCTATGAACTGAGATGAATATAGAATGTCTACCGAGTAAAGTTCATATGTCTACCGAGCAGCAAAAAAGGAATACCAAGTTAATCTGAACCGAGTGGAAATGTGTTACCAGATTCAATGAACCTGGACACACATGTGAAACGTGTTACAAGATTCGAGAAGTTGAAACTGTTATTACATAGGAAATTGCATTTAAATATTTTGTATGATTTTGAGGAAGAATATCCAATGAAATAATTTCTATGTTTATTCATTCAATAAAACATGTTTGTATGATCGAAGCATGAACAGATCACCATCTCAGAGATCTATATAAATAGAATGATTTGAGTATTTGAGATATGACATGACAATCAAGAGAGAAGATACGAAGTGATGATATAGTTAAGTGTGAAGAAAGAAGATTGACAAAGATATTCAGAGGTTATCGAGAAGGTTTCATAGAACAGTTTAAGGGACAAAGTATATAGAAGTGGTTACCGAGTTTATTTATCAATTACTGAGGAATGCTATGAGAAAGGTAATTTTATATTGAGCACATAGAGCCTACTATAACATTTCAGATCTGAAGTTGTAGATATTTTGTAAATATTTTGATTGAATTATTAGGTTGTGTTAGAAACCTTTAACAGGGTAAAAGACTCTAATAAAGTCTATAAATTGTAAAGCCTTTAACCAGGTACAACATTGTGTAAAAGTGTTTGTAAAATCGTTTAGCAAGGCAGATCTAAAGATTTTTATACTCCTAACAAGGTAAGCTATCAGAAATAGCTAAACATGTAGCTCTAATCGAGCAATCTTGATTACTGCAGTAGTGAAGTTGTGGGTGCCATCCCCACCGTAGTTTTTCTCTCTAACCAAGAGTTTCTATGTGACCAAAAATCTTTGTGTTATGGAGTGAAATTTTGATGGATGTCATTTCTATGATTATGTTTCAGTATTATATATTTATGAGATTAGCAATACTTAGTTTGTGTTTATCAGTAAAATTATTTTCAAGAAAAGTTTTGAAGTACTGATTCACCCCTCCCCTCTCAGTACATTAGCTTTCCAAGTCAGACCTAACAACAGTTGTGGTTCATGCTTTGGTTCATTGGAGGCACTTTTCTTAGACAGTTCAAATAACCGAAAGACAATTGAGAAGGGGGGGGGGGGGGTGAATCAATTGTCACAGATTACTAGAACCATTAGCAATTTAGACTTTAATACTGGAACCCAAAACATTAATACCAGAATAACAATTAAACCAATTGAACATAAACAATAATCACAAAATAAATACCATCCACATAACACCAATATTTGTATGTGGAAAACTTGGTAAAGGGAAAAACCAGGGTGGGAAGCCTACTCATAGTCATATAATACTTCTGCAGTAAGTATGTGAATTACAATTGAGGGGCCTGGACTTGCAGGAAGCCCAACAACCTAGAGCGCAGTGCTCATCACAAAAGGAGCCTCATTGACTACATAGAAATCCAGACCACAATCCGGAGAAGTGTTGAACTACAAAAGATAACATCTCCTATGCTTGAGTACAGTTCCAATTAAGCTCAATACTAGAGGACTAAATCCTCTTACATAAACCCAATTCGATCTCCAATGATCGACCAACTCCTCTGCCTGAATGATATTACATTATTTGCACATTACATTCCTTGACCATGACCTCTAACATAACCATGATGATCTACAATGAGATCTTACATCTATATATACAAACCCTCGACCATAAACAATCAGGTCGGCCACCAGACAATAAACCAATTATATAATTATAAACCATGTTAGCCTTAGACCAAACAAATAATATCCAACACATAAGACATCCCTAAAATACATCGATAGGTCCAATCCACACATTACATTAAAGCTGGCCCATAACCTAGATCAACCAGGACCTAATATAGGTCCACACGCTACAAAAATGATCTCCATCTGCGAAGTCTTGAACATGATCACCAATAGCATTCTGAAACTCCACTAGAAGCTACACCAACACCACTTATGCAATTCATCAAATATCTCCACCAAAAGCTTTGTCGGTGAAACCCTCACTTGAACCAAAAACTAATCTTCTAAGCAAGAAGGATAGCATCCGATCACTAGACCAAAACCAACTGACCAAATATGAATATGAGTATCATGAACCAAGCAATTCCATCACCAAACTATATCAAAGCTTGCCAGATCATGCTGGATCCAACCAACCAGAAACCACACATCCTACCGGGACCATAAGGGTGCCAGTAAAGCATCCGAACAGCTAGTGTTGGCATCAATATGCAACACATAATCAATTCCACCAAATGGCCAACAATCTCCCCCTTTGGCATTGATGACAACACTAGATGTGAAAAACATCTAAGTACCAAGAAATGCCAAACAAGTCTCCCCCAATGAAAGATAACCAACAATCTCTCACATACAACTCTGAATATCAATTTCCCTCCCTTTACTTTTCTTATTCATATTTCTCCCCCTATGAATAATCTCTGTAAAGCTATGAATTTCTCCCTCTTACACCATTTCTTTTTTACTTTATTTTTCTTTTTCACATCAATATCACTCCCCCTTTGACATCAATGCCAAAAATCTGACAAAAATATGAAAGCAAAAACATAAATCACTTAATCACAAAGCTGACTAGCCCCCCTAAGTAGTAGCATCCCACATCAGTGTCGAAATGAATAGTATATCTGATAGTGTATTTCAGACTGATGCCAAACCGCATCAATCAAGTCTCTACCAGAGGGGCATAAAATCCCAATCTGTCTCTCAGGTACTCAAATGATTCCTTGGGCAAAGGTTTAGTGAAAATATCTACAATATTCTCTTTAGCATTCATATAAACTAGTCTAACTTTATTTGCTTCCACCTTTTTCTTCGAAAAGTTATACTTTATAGATATGTGCTTTGTTTTAGAATGAAATACCAGATTATTTGATATATCAATAACAATAGAGTTATCACAGTGAATAACTACTGGTGCATCACAATCCACCTTTATATCCTTCAACATTTGCTCCATCCATAAAACTTGTGTACAATTAGTAGCAACAACAACATACTCAGCTTCAATAGTAGATAAAGAAGTACATGACTATTTCTTGCTGATCCATGAAACCAACTTCTTTCGAAGAAAGAAAGCTCCACTAGAAGTGCTTTTCTGGTCATCAACATCTCCAGCCCAATCAACATTTGTATATGCACATAAAGTAAATTTATCATCCTTAGAGTACCACGAACCATATTCTGATGTACCTTGCAAGTATCTAAAAATCCTTTTCACCGCCATCTCATGATTTTCTCTAGGATCACTCTGAAATCTTGAAACAATACAAACAACATTCATAATGTCAGGCCTAGTCTGAGTCAAATAAAGAAGACCTCCAATCATATATTTGTATCTTGTCAGATTTACCGGTGCAGAAATATCTTTTCTTGTCAATATCTCACTTGTAACCATAGGAGTACTTATCGGTTTAGAATCTCCCATACCAAATTTCTTCAACAATTCCTTAGCATATTTAGTTTGAGAGATAAAAATACCTTTGTTAGTCTAAGTAATTTGCAATCCTAAGAAAAATTTCATCTCACCAATCATAGACATCTCAAATTCTTTCTCCATATTCTTAGAAAATTCTATGCATAACTTATCTTCACCTCCAAAAATAATATCATCAACAAATACTTCAATAATCAGTATATCATCATCAATGATATTGTAATATAAATTACTATTAGCACCGCCCTTAGTAAAACCAAGCTTCAAAAGATATTTATCCAATCTTGCATACCAAGCTCTAGGTGCTTGTTTCAATCCATATAAAGCTTTCCTTAACTTGCAAACCATATTTGTATCATCTGATAGTGAAAAACCACCAAGATGCTCAATATAAACTTCCTCATCAATATACCCATTAAAAAATGCACATTTAACATCCATCTGATAAACCTTGTAGTTTTTATAAGCAACATAGGCAAGAAATAATCTTACAACTTCAATCCTAGCTACAGGTGCAAAAGTCTCTCCATAATCAATTCCTTCCTTATGAGAATATCCTTTACAAACCAGTCTAGCCTTATTCCTTATAACTTGACCATCCTCATTCAATTTATTCCTAAAAACCCATTTAGTTCCAATAACATTCATATTTTTAGGCCGGGGAACCAAGGTCCATGTGTTATTTTTCTCAATCTAATCTAATTTTTCTTCCATAGCTTTCAACCAATATTCATCTTTACATGCCTCAATTACTAATACCGGTTCAACTTGTGAAATTAAACATACCTCATTAGTGGCCATTCTTCTTCTTGTCATCACTCCATTGCTCTTATCCCCAACGATCTGATCTTCTAAATGATTCAATCTCACATACCTAGGAGTCTTCTGACTTTTTGTTCCTCTTCCATGTTCTTTAGTTACTGTAGAATTCTCTGATATTGCCGGATTAACTGGTTCAACTCTCTATTCTGGTAAAGATGCTACCGGTTCAGATATAACCATTTCCACTACTGGTTCCTTCTCATAAACTCCGATTTCAATTCTGTTTAGCTCATCTACTTTGACATAAGCACTCTCCATAATTCTCTGCAATCTCTTGTTATAACATCTATATGCTTTTCTTTCATTAGAATAAACAAGAAATATGCCTTCATCACATCTAGGATAAAATTTACCAATGATATCATCTCTATTGATATAGCATTTACTACCAAAAATCCCAAAATACTTAACTGTAGGTTTATTGCCAAACTATAATTCATAAGGTGTCTTATTGGTTTCTCCTTTGATATGTACTTTGTTGAATGCATAAACCGTTGTGCTCATAACTTCTCTCTAGTATATATGAGGAAGACTAGCTTCCATCATCATTGTTCTAGCAACATCCAAGATAGTTCCATTCTTCCTTTCCACAATTCCATTCTACTGAGGTTTCCAGGCAATAGAAAATTGTCTTCTTATACCATGCTTCTCACAAAAGTTATTAAACTAACCGGATGTGAATTCTCCACCATGATCTGATCTCAAATATTTAATCTTCACTCCTGTCTCAGTTTCCACTTTAGCCTTAAAGATTTTAAACTTTTCAAATGCTTCAAACTTTTCTTTTAGAAAAGTAACCCACATCATTCTAGAATAATCATCAATGATTAGCATGAAATATCTATCACCATGAAAATTTTTAACTCTAGCAGGGCCACATAAATCAGTATGAATAAGATCAAGAAAATCATTTGATTGATCTTGTATACTCCTAAAAGAGGTTCTGACCTATTTACCCATTTGACATTCTTTACATACTGGATTATAGGGCTTCATAATCCTAGGTATATCCCTAACTTCCTTAGTTGAACTAATCTTCACAATGCAATCAAAATTCACATGACACAATCATTTATGCCATAGCCAACTCTCATCAATCTGTGTAATCAAACATGTCTTCTCACCGGAGTTTAAATGAAATATATTACCTTTTGTTTGTGTACCAGTTGAAATCTCCAAACCAGATCTGGTAATGATTTTGTATTTTCCATCCTTGAACTGTAATTGAAATCCCTTATCCATCAATTGTCCTACACTCAAAAGATTATGTCTTAAACCTTCAACATAATAAATATTATCAATATTGTTCTTACCATCCAATGATATAGTTCCTTTTTCTTTGATCATACATTCTTTTCCATCTCCAAATCTAACTAGACCGCCATCAAATTCTTGCAAAGACACAAACTTCCCTTTATCTCCAGTCATATGATGTGAACAACCACTGTCAATTACTCATCTTTGTCTTCAATTTTAGCAGCAAGTGCCTTCTCTTCAGGTACATTCTCTTCTAGTGCCAGATCATCTTCTTCGATAGCCATGAACACCCATTCCTTCCCATTGTCAGATCCACTGGCAAAGTCTTCTACCGGTTCATCATTAGAATCAATAATGCCTTCCTCATCCGCTATGTAGCATGATTTGTATATGTTGTTCCTGTACTTGTAATTTTTTTGATATCTAGGGTTAGGCTTAAATGATCTTCTAACTCTTACTTCAAATCTTGAATTCCTTTTAGGATATCTAGATGCAAAATGACCAATCTTATTACATGCAAAACATTTAAAAGGTGTTTTCCCTTCATACTTACTTCCTACCAGTCCTTTAGGTACTCTTCTAGAAAATAGTGCTTCAAGTTGCTCAAACTCATCATCTTCTCTCTTCATATCTTCTAATTCCTTTGCATACAAAGATTTCCAGTCTTGCTTATCGGTTGTAGATGTAGATGCATGAAAAGCAGGTTCAGTCTTCACAGCTCCAAAAGGTCCAAATTCTTCAAGCTCAAAAGAAGATAGTTTCCCAACCAAAGTATCTTTGTTGACATATGTATTAGCCATTGTTCTCAACTCATTAATAGCAGTAGCCTTCATTTTGTAAGCCGATGGTAGGGCTCTCAGAACTTTAAAAACAATTTCATCTTCGCTCAAAGTTCCACCACAACATTGAATTCCCATAACAATCTCATTTACCCTTTCCACGAATGTAGTAATCCTTTCATCTTCTTCCATCTTTAGGTTTACATATCTTACCTAGTAACCATCAAGTTTAACAATATTCACTATAGGGTCACCTTAATTAAGAGTCTCCAACTTATCCCATATAGCCTTTCCAGATGATTTGTCGGTTAATCTCATTATTTGCTGATAAAAAAGTGCACACAAGAGGGATTCTCTTGCTCTACAATCATTCTCAAGCTCCTTGTCTGTTAGGTCCCAGAGACAACTGAGAGGGGGGGGGGGGTTGAATCAATTGTCAAATAAATTCAAACAAAAAACAACTTAACCAACCTTAATGCTTAATATCAGTAAACCAAACTTTATACCGGTAGACAATTTATCAGTTAATTGCAGTACCGATAAAGATTAATGCATGAAACAGAAAGACAATAACATCCACAACACATAACACCAATATTTGTATGTGAAAACCCTATAAGGGGAAAAACCACAGTGGGAACCCTTACCCACAATTAGATGATACTACTGCAGATAGTATGTGTATACAAATGGGGTCTGCACATGCAGAAAGGCCAAGCACCTAGAGCTCACTGCTCAAACACAAATAGGAGTCACACTGACTACAATTGGATGGTTAAATCCAATAATGATGTACTGCTCAAAATAACATCTTCATATGCTGGATTCAGTACCGATGTAGTTCTGATTGCTTTTACAAAAACCTTGCCACACCTTCAAATGATATCTATGTGTATAGCTTTGCTTATTCTCGCATATACCTTCTTACAATTCCTTATCCCAATCACATGTCGATCTTACAAATAAGATCTTACATATATGCCATAACCTAAGACCAATTTTAGTAGGTCAGCTCTAAATGATATTACAATAAAACAATTACAAGTAAATCAATAACCGATGCAATATCCGATTCAACATGTCAACTTAATGCATTTACAATAACAACAAAATCATCTCCAAAGCGTGTCATGCTGATCTGGAATAGATAAGCCTGCTGGTGCTTATACTGGACCTATTTGTCGGTAACAAAAAATATACAAACATGAATAATGCAATGAACAAATCTCCAAGACAAAGTGTCCAAACGATGTCTTCGACATAACTAGATGTTGTCCATGTCATTCCAAGTGTTGGTGAACAATATATCCCGCTGGTGTACCAGATATCGGTGATTGTGCATAAAGTCACTTGCTTGCCGGTGAACATTGCCGATCCTCCAAAGTGCCAGAGTTGATAAGTGTTAAAGGTGTTGACATCAATGACATAACCATATCAATATAACCAAAATACCAACAATCTCCCCCTTTGGCATTGATGGCAACACAAGATGGAAAAACCATCAAAGTGCCAAAACAGAAATGCCAAATACCAAAAACCAACAATCTCCCAAAAGAGATCATAACCAGAAATAAAAATTCAGATACAGAGAGTAATCAATCTCTCCCCCTGAGAGTAACATGTGTTTTCCTTGTGTTTTTCCATATCAATCTCTCCCCCTTTGACATCAAATGCCAAAGCCAATACAAAATTCAGGTTCAAATACAAAATACCAACCAATTCAATATGCCAACTACTCCCCCTGAGAAGTAGCTCTCCTCATTAAAGCCGGAGTGAAAGATTTCTCTATTAATTCTACTGGTTGATGAAAAAACATCAACTGTCTAAGTCTCTACCGGTGGGGGTATGACCCCAAGCTGATCTCTGAGATATTCAAAAGTTTCCTTAGGCAAAGGCTTAGTGAAAATATCTGCAATCTGCTCTTTAGTATTCACATAAACCAGTTTTACTTCTTTTGCTTCAACATTCTCTTTTAGAAAAACTAATTTGATAGAAACATGTTTAGTTTTATAATGTAGAACCGGATTCTTAGATATATCAATTGCTGCAGTGTTATCACAATAGATAGTTATAGGTTCCTTGCATTTTACCTTTATGTCCTTCAAAATTTGCTTAAGCCATAATGCCTGTGTACAATTAGTTGCTGCTGCAACACATTCTGACTCTGTTGTTGATAAAGATGTGCAACTTTGTTTTTTACTCAACCAAGAAACTAATCTGCTTCCAAGAAAAAATGCTTCGCCGGTGGTGCTTTTTCTATCATCCACATCTCCTGCCTAATTTGCATCTGTGTATGCACATAATTCAAAGTTTTCATCTCTAGGATACCATGAACCAAGATTTGTAGTGCCTTGTAAGTATCGAAAAATCTTTTTGACTGCTGATTCATGATTTTCTCTAGGATTACTTTGAAATCTTGAAATAATACATACTGCATTCATAATATCGAGTCTTGTTTGTGTCAAATATAGTAGGCCTCCTATCATAGATTTGTACCTAGTTGGATTAACAGGTGTAGATTCATCCCTTAGTGATAATTTATCATTTGTAGTCATAGGTGTGCTTACCGGTTTAGAGTTTTCTATCCCAAATTTCTTTAGTAACTCCTTTAAGTACTTGGATTGACTCAAGAATATACCTTTATCAGTCTGTGAAATCTGCAATCCTATAAATAATTTTATCTCTCCAATCATAGACATTTCAAATTCATGCTGCATTTCAATAGAAAAGTCTTTACACAATCCATCTTCTCCTCCAAATATTATATCATCAACAAAAACTTCTATAACCAAGATGTCATCATTAGTCACTTTATAGTATAAGTTGTTGTCAACATTACCTTTAGAAAATCCAATCTTCAAAAGATATTTATCCAATCTAGCATACCAAGCTCTTGGAGCTTGCTTCAACCCATACAAAGCTTTCCTTAACCTGCAAACCATATCTTTGTTATCTATCAAAGAAAATCCATCAGGTTGCTCAATGTAAACTTCTTCTTCAAGATCTCCATTAAAAAATACACATTTAATATCCATTTGATATACTTTGTAGTTCTTGTGTGCTGCAAAAGCCAAGAATAATCTGACTACCTCAATTCTAGATACCGGTGCAAAGGTTTCATTGTAATCAATTCCTTCTTTCTGAGAATATCCCTTACACACTAGTCTTGCTTTATTTCTGATTACCTTCCCATCTTCATTTAGTTTTTTTTTCTGAGTACCCATTTTGTTCCAATCACATTTTTGTCTTTAGGCCGGGGAACTAATGTCCATGTGTTATTCTTCTCAATTTGTTCTAGTTCCTCTTCCATAGCTTTAATCCAGTGTTTATCTTCACATGCCTCATTAATTGATGAAGGTTCAATTTGAGAAATAAGAAATACCTCTTTATTTTCCAGTCTTCCTCTTGTCATAACTCCTTGATACTTGTTCCCAATTATCTGATTTTTAGAGTGGTTCAATCTTACATACTAGGGTGTCTTCGTTTGTTATTGTTCCTCATTTACAGTGGAATTTTTAGATGATACCGGTGTAACTGGATCTTCATTCTGTACCAGTGGATTCAATGTAGGCTCATTTGTCAGTATCTCTGTTGCCGGTTTAGAGTCTATATACCTTGAAGTTCCTCTAAACTGTTCATCAATCTTGACATTTGTACTCTCAACAATTTTCTGCAATATCTTGTTAAAACATGTATATGCTTTGCTCTTAGATGAATAACCAAGAAATATTCCTTCATCACTTCTAGGATCAAATTTGTCAATATACTCATCTCTTCTAATATAGCATTTACTTCCAAATATTTTGAAATTTTTAAGAGTAGGAGTAATACCAAACCATAGTTCATGAGGGGTCTTACTGGTTTCACCTTTGATGTGAACTTTGTTGAATTTATAGACCACTGTGCTTATTGCCTCTCTCCAATATACATGTGCTAGATTTTCTTTAGATAACATACTTCTAGCTGCATCCAAGATAGTTCTGTATTTCCTTTCTATAACTCCATTTTGCTGTGGTGTTTGGGGTGCTAATAACTGTCTTCTGATTCCATTCACTTCACAAAATGTATTAAATTACTTAGATGTGAATTCACCTCCTTGATCTGATCTCAGATATTTGATTTTCTTACTGGTTTCATTTTCTACCATTGGTTTGAATAGTTTGAACTTCCCAAGTGCTTCTGATTTTTCTTTGAGAAAAGTAACCCAACACATTCTAGAATAGTCATCAATGATTAGCATGAAATATCTATCACCTTGTAAGCTTTTAGTTCTAGCTGGACCACATAAATCAGTGTGAATTAAGTCAAGAGCATTATTGGATTTTTCTGGAATACTTTTAAAAGATGCTCTAACTTGTTTTCCAAATTGACATTCCTTACATACCAGATTGTGAGGTTTAACAATCTTAGGTAAGTCTCTAACTACCTTAGTAGTATTGATTTTTACCATGCAATCAAAATTTACATGACAGAGTCTCTTATGCCATAACCAAATTTCATCAATGTGTGCAATCAAGCATGTCTTTTCACTGTTATTCAAATGAAAGATATTTCCTCTAGTTTGATTTCTGGTTGCAATTTCCAAACCAGTTCTATTCATAATTTTGCATTTTCCATTCTTGAATTGTAACTGAAATCCTTTCTCAACAAATTGACCAACACTCAAAAGATTATGCTTTAAACCTTCTACATAGTAAACATTGTCAGTAATATGCTTACCATCAAGAGATATAGTACCTTTTCCTTTGATCAAACAAGCTTTATCATCTCCAAATCTTACTAGACCTCCATTGTATTCCTGAAAGTTCAAGAATTTACCTTTATCACCAGTCATATGATGTGAACATCCTGAATCAATGATCCATTCATCCTTAACTTCAACTTTAGCTTCCTGGACCCGCTCTACCGGTTGAACAGTAGGTGCCAGTTGATCTTTTATTATAGCAACAAAAGCAAATCCATTGTTTGTTGAATCCTCATAAGAATCATCAGTGACTCATTCATCAGCAAGATAGCAAGATTTATCTTTATTCTTCTTAAATCTGTATCTCTGATATTCAAGGTTAGGCTTGTATGTTCTTCTAGCTTCTTCTCTTAGTCTAGCATGTCTATCAGGGCATCTTGAAGCCATATGACCAATCTTATTATAGTTAAAACATTGAAAGGGTGCTTTACCTTCACACTTACATCCAACTGGACCTTTAGGCATTTTCCTTGCAAATAGTGCTTCAAGTTCTTCAAGTTCTTCATTTTCTCTCCTCATATCCTCAAGTTCTCTTGCATAAAAGGTTTTCCAATCAGATTTTTCAAAGGATGGTGTAGATGATGTTGATTCCTTAAAAGATAAATCTATCTTTATAGTAGAAATAGGACCAAATTCCTCAATTTCAAAAGCTGAAAGTTTTCCAATCAATGTATCCCTAGTTACTGATGTATTAGGCATTGTTCTCAACTCATTTATAGTAGTAACTTTCATTTTATATGTCGCTGGCAATCCTCTTAAAACTTTTGAAACAATTTCATCTTCACTTAAGGTTCCTTCACAACATTTAATACCCAAAACAATTTCATTTACTCTTTCCATAAAAGCAGAAATCCTTTCATCTTCTTCCATTTTCAGATTTTCATACTTGACTCGGAAGCTTTCAAGTTTTGCAATTTTGATTGTGGAATATCCTTCATTCAATGTTTCCAAATGATCCCAAATAGATTTAGCAGTAGACCTATCTGATAATCCCATGATTTTCTAATCTGATAATGTGCTCAAAAGTGCTTCTCTTGCTTTGCAATCATTTTCTTCATCTTTTCCTAAGGTAGGTGGATTAGGCTGACTTTGAGTAGGATCAATGTAACCATTCTTTGTAACATCCCAGATGTCCTTTCCAATGCAATTTAGATGTGTCTCCATTCTAATCTTCCATATGCCATAGTTACCGGTAAACCAAACTTTATACCGGTAGATAGTTTATCAGTTAATTGTAGTACTGGTACAGATTAATGCATGAAATAGAAAGACAATAACATCCACAACACATAACACTAATATTGGTACGTGGAAACCCTGTAAGGGGAAAAACCATGGTGGGAAACCTTACCCACAATCAGATGATACTACTGCAGATAGTATGTGTATACAAATGGGGTTTGCACATGCAGAAAGGCCAAGCACCTAGAGCTCACTGCTCAAACACAAATAGGAGTCACACTGACTACAATTGGATGGTTAAATCCAATAATGATGTACTTCTCAAAATAATATCTTCATATACTGGATTCAATACCGGTGTAGTTCTGATTGCTTTTACAAAAACCTTGCTTCACCTTCAAATGATTTCTGTGTGTATAGCTCTGCTTATTCTCGCATATACCTTCTTAAATTTCCTTATCCCAATCGCATATCGATCTTACAAATAAGATCTTACATATATACCATAACCTAAGACCAATTTTAGTAGGTCGGCTCTAAAAGATATTACAATAAAACAATTACAAGTAAATCAATAACCGATGCAATATCCAATTCAACATGTCAGCTTAATGCATTTACAATAACAACAAAATCATCTCCAAAGCGTGTCGTGCTGATTTGGAATAGATAAGCCTACTGGTGCTTATACTGGACCTATTTGCCGATAACAAAAAATATGCAAACACAAATAATCCAATGAACAAATCTCCAAGACAAAGTGTCCAAATGATGTCTTCGACATAACTAGATGTTTTCCATATCATTCCAAGTGCCGGTGAACAATATATCTTGCCGGTGTACCAGATACCAGTGACTGTGCATAAAGTCACTTGCTTGCCGGTGAACATTGCCGATCCTCCAAAGTGCCAAAGTTGATAAGTGTTAAAGGTGTTGACATCAATGACAAAACCATATCAATATAACCAAAATACCAACATTGTCCAGGTTTGCCGGAGGAGGATTGCTAGATCCTGGATTATAGGGTGTGACACCATTATATGTAATCTCCCAAATCTCCTTCCAAGACATCTCAGATGAGTTTCCATCTGAATCTTCCATACTGTATAATTTGTTCCATCAAGCCTCAGAATATCCCTTCGAAAGATAGTGCTCTAGAATAACTGGATGAACTTGAACTCTTAGTCATGATACCAATTGTTAGATAGTTCAAATAACTGGAAGACAACTGGGGGGGTGAATCAGTTGTCACAGATTACCAGAACTATTAGCAATTTAAACTTTAATACCGAAACCCAAAACATTAATACCGGAATAGCAGTTAAACCAATTGAACATAAATAGTAATCATAGAATATATACCATCCACATAACACCAAGATTTGTACGTGAAAAACCTAGTAAAGGGAAAAACCATGGTGGGAAGTCTACCCATAGTCAGATAATACTTCTGCAGTAAGTATGTGAATTACAATTGAGGGGCCTGCACTTGCAGGAAGGCCAACAGTCTAGAGCGCACTGCTCATCACAAAAGGAGCCTCACTGACTACATAGAAATCCAAACTACAATCTGAAGAAGTGTTGAACTGCAAAAGATAACATCTCCTATGCCTGAGTATAGTTTTGGTTAAGCTCAATACTGGAGGACTAAATCCTCTTACATAAACCCAATTCAATCTCCAATGATCAACCAACTCCTCTGCCTGAATGATATTACATTATTCGCACATGAAATTCCTTGACCATGACCTCTAACATAACCATGATGATCTACAATGAGATCTAACATCTATATATACAAACCCTTGACCATAAACAATTAGGTCGGCTACCAGACAATAAACCAATTATATAAGTGGGTTATTCCTTGGAGTCCGATGGTCTTCTCCAACATTTGGGACGCATATATGTTCCACCTTTAGATGGTCTTCGAGCTTTGATCTTATCTGAGGCCCATTGTGCACCTTACTCGACACATCTAAGTGTCAAGAAGATGCACACATATTTGCAACAATTGTATCATTGGATAGGTATGAGGAGAGACATAGCTAATTATGTGGAATTCTTCTTAGAGTGTCAGCGTGTGAAGGCAGAGCACCCACATCCAATAGGTTTGTTGGAGTTGAACCTAGTTCCAGAGTGAAAATGGGACATTATATCCATAGATTTTATTGTTGGTTTGCCTATGTCTTCACGTCGACATGATGCTATTATGGTCACCATTGATAGGTTGATCAAGGTGGCACATTTCTTACCGATCAGATCATCCTATACAACAACGTTAGTGTCTCATATTTTTATGGATTAAATTGTGAGGTTGAATGGTATTCCTCAACAAATCATTTCAGATTGTGATCCAGTGTTCACCTTAGCATTGTGGATGAATCTTCAACATGATTTGGGATCACAACTAAAATTTAGTTTGACATATCATCCAGAAACAAATGGTCAAATAGGGAGGGTGAATTAGGTGTTGGAGGATATGTTGAGGATGTATGTCATGGATCAATAGTCTAGATGGGAGGAGTATATTCATTTAGTGGAGTTTGCCTATAATAATGGTTATCATAGTTTGATAGGCATGTCTCCTTTCCAGGCATTATATGGTAGGTCATGTCATACACCCTTGAGTTGGGACAGATTGGAGGACAAAGTACTACTTGGTTCAGAGATGTTGCAAGACATGGAGCAACAGGTGATGCATATCAGAGAGCATTTGGCAGCGACACAGGATAGACAAAAGAAATATGTGGATGCTCACTGCGTGGATAGGCAGTTTGCGGTTGGGGATAAGGTGTTTTTGAGAGTGCATCCACAAAAGAGTCCAATCCATTATGGAAAAGGCTCTAAATTGGAGCCTCGATCTGTAGGACCTTTTGAGATTTTGGAGCGGATTGGTCCTGTAGTATATCACCTTGCCTTGTTGCCTAGCTTGTTCTGTTTCCATGATGTATTTCATGTGTTTGTTTTGAGGCTTTATCATCCTAATATGTCACAATTTTTGGATTGTCATGCATTGCAAGTCGAGGATAGACAACTTTCTTTGGATCCCGTGCGTATTCTTGAGCGTCGAGGGTTGACCCTCAGGGGTCGGGTCATAGGGTAGGTAAGGGTCCAATGGGACCTAAGTGATGATTCCTCGGCAACATGGGAGGATGTTGCGCGCATGAGAGAGTTATATCCCTATTTGTTCTTAGGCTTCTAGGAGTAAGCCTAGGCAAAGTGGGGGAGGATGTAGTGTCCTTCCTAGACTCATATTTTGATTTATGCTTTGATAGACTTATCTAGACTTCAGATGATATTTTGATGATGTTTATGACTCTATTTCTATTCAGTAGACATTGATGATGCTAGATGGACACATACTATTGATGACTCTTATTGATTTATGTGACTGATGATACATTTTAGATTATTTGATGGATGATTTATTCTTGGATGGATTATATGCATATGATGTTCTTATATGGTTTACATGATTTTATGATATATGATGGCATTTCTAACCCCTATTTCATGATGATGACTCTATGAGATGTATTGGCACTGTGTGACTGTCTTCATGAAAGGGATGATGCCTTATCACTCATCATGAGAATGATACGGTTTTGCAACTCTCTTTCACTTGTCTGTCATTATGATATTGCATATGTATCTTTTGTGTTCATTGGTGGATGTAGGATTGCAGGTATCAGGCATCGGCTCCACCTGGTTTCATAGGTTTGAGCGTGTCCTAATCCCAATGGAAATTGTTGGAGATGACTTGGTTTTCCCTCACTCTAGGTTTAGTTGATCACCTTGTCAGTTGAGTTGTGGCATAAGTTATTGTTTAGTATGGTCAGTATTCCCCTTTTTCGCCAGTATGATAAGTATGCGAGTGTATGGTTGTTCATTTGATCAATAGTGGGAAGTTGTGATTTATTGATTATTGGATTTAATAATCCTATGATTGATTGTTGTTGATTTATTTAAATTACTTTTGGATAATTATTTATCTAGAATTAAGGTTTTATTTAATTAATTTATTATTATTTGATTTATTAATTATTAGATTTATTATTGATTGGTTTATTAATTATTTAATTTTTCTTAATTTATTATTTATTTAATTGATTTAATTGATTTGGTTAATGTTTACTTGTTTAAATGATTTATTATTTATTGATTTTATTGATTAATTTGATTTATTGATTATTTGATATATTTAATTTATTTAATAAAGCTATATAGTTCTGATTGATTAAAAAATAGGTTTTAAGGACCTGAAACCTTTACATCATAGAAAGAGAAAGAGAAGCAAAAGGATTAAAAGTCCGCATACATAAGGATTGGCCAGAAGGCCAGTGAACAGAAAGAACAACAAAGCAACAAAACAACAAAACATAGCAAAGAAATCGGGGAGACGCTACACAACAATTTTCTTTAGCAAGTCCTTTGCCTTTATCACCAACTCATCATAGGTAGCCTCGATAGCTTTCAGCTCTTCCAGATCCTTGTTCATTTTCTTTTCCTTCCTCTTGCTTCTGGTGTAGGTTCTGGGACCTTGAGCTTCCCCTGTACCTTTAGCGTCCAGGTCAATTTCCTGGATTTCCTTGTCATCATCAAGCTTACTGATGAGGGTATGAGTATTATTGGCTAAGATTTTTAGAATACTAAGGCTCTACTCTGCGATATTCTTAAGGCACTCCTCAATTTTTTCCACTTTAGTGATAGTATCTGAGAGTGTTTTTTCACTAGTTTCCGCAAGGCTTTTTCTGTCTAGCATCTCCTTTTCAATCTTCTCAAACCTGGGGTTGAAAGCATCTCTGATGTCTTCCGCTTTAGCAATAGTGTTTTTCAGATCCTCAATATAGTCAGCCATTGTATTCCCCTCCCCTATATTAATGGTCTCCAGAATCAGGACTCTGTTGCATAGTTTTTTATACTCATCCACAACTTTCTTGTAACCATCAATGAGCCATTCCATAGTTTTCATAAAACCATGCAAGCCCTCAAGAGGAGGGCCATAGGGGGGAGTCGCTTTTCCAGGGGTTACCTATTCATCTTTAGGGATATGGAGGGAGGAGATAGTGTTGGTAGCCCTGAGAGTTTCTTCCATTGTCTCCTTTTCCAGGCTGTGCTCGACTTCCAGGGTCCTAGCTTGCTTGTCAGCTTCCGGTTCCTTGCCAGTCTCCTTTTTTTTCTTATGCTTTTTCCGGGTCTGGGCTTGGTTTTTAATTTTCTTCTTCAGCAACCCTTTAGGGTTCTTCTTCTCCTCAGAATAATCTGAATCCTCTTCTTCTGAAGAGATGCTGATCAAGGGTTTGATTTGAAGTTTTTTGCCCTTGGAAGATGAGGGTCTTGTTTTCCTCTTCTTACTACTCTCATACTCTGAATCATCAGAGCTATCCTCAGTATCAGATGAGGAATCATTGTTGGATTCCTCCTCCTCCGAAAAAGCAGAATCAGACATATCTTCCTTAGAGTCCACAAAGGGCTACATCTGGTTAATTTGACTGGCCTTTAAATGGTCATAAATAAGGACCATTAGGCCTTGGTGCATTGCAGTATCGCCCAGAGGATTCTCTTTGTAGGCTTTAAGGGAAGCATTCATTGAGCAAAGCAAAAAATAAGGAAAATTCACCTTATCATTATGCCTAAAGTGGTTTAACAGAACAAAATGATACCCATAGACTTTCGTAAACCTACCATCTAGAGTAATATACCGCATTAAAACTAAGAGAATTTCCCACCAGGGTTTGGCAAAAGCCCTAGGCGGGTAGCAAGTTTTGCTCAACTTTACCAGTTGTTTTTTCTCTTTCTCAGTAACTGGGTACCTTTCAATGGCTTCCCTGCTGACCTTCTTGTCTCTGTAGAAGTTGCAGCCTTCCCTGTTGATACCCGTAGCTTTATAAATTAAATCTTCATCAATTTCCACCATTTGGTCACCCATTTTTAACATGCCCTTCTTCCAGTTTTTACAGAAAAGGCTAGTTACCATTCCATCATGGCCGTGGAGTCTCTCTATGAAGTTCGAGAGACCACCCTTCTGCAAAATACCCCACACCTCTTCCTTCTATTTCCATTCTTTGCAGCTACTTGGCTCATATCGTCTCCTATTTCCACCCATGATGTTGCTTCTCATAGCCAAATTTTGAAACTTGCAGAGCTGGTTAAACAAAGAGATTTTTAGAGCTAAAACAATTACCCAGCAAGCGTGGGAGTTGATGGCATTGATGTTATAATGAGTGATTTTCTCATTATAGAAATAACTTGAAGTGCTCACATCAGTACTTTTCATTATTACCCTGTCAATCAAGAGTCTTTGGGGTACTTCTATATCGCTCATCACTTATGATTTTTCTGACATCTTCGGGGAGTCCGCTCTCACCCATCCACGTGGTAATTGTCTCATTTTTAACTGCCACATTGGTAGCCCAATCAGCAGAACAGTTGGCCTCCCGATAGATATGGGAGATATGGCATTTTTTAAAGGTTCTAATAATGTCAATAGCAGAAGTGAATATGTTGTGAATCGACCATGAGGGTTTTGAAGTCCTATTGAGGCACTTTATTATATTATTTGAGTCCCCTTCTATCCATAGATAGGGGCAATTCCATTTTTTGGCTAGGATAATGCCTTGAAGAGCTGCCATAGCTTCAACTTTATGGTTAGTTTGGGTTCCAATAGGGACAACAATCATCTCTTTGCAGATTCCTCTATGATCTCTAAGAATAGCTCCACAACCTGAAGGACCTGGGTTACCTTTGGCTGCACCATCAAAATTGATTTTGAGCCAGCCTTGGGGAGGGGTTTGCCATTTAGCTTCAAGCCTTTTATTGTAGCTGAGATTAGGACCATCAGTGATCTTCATATTCCAAGGCCTTAAGATATTTGACTCCAGGGAGTTATTCGAGTAACAAGGACCCTCCATGATTCCCATATTTTCCTGGATAGCCCTTTGAATTTTCTGGAATATAGTATCTTGATTTAGGGAGACATCCCTGAAGATTCAGTTGTTTCTTTCTTTCCAAAGACCCCACAAGATGTGAGGAAGAGAGAGCTGCCACATACATCTCAAAAAAGAGTTAGTCCATTGAATATGCCAGGAGGAGAACAAATCTCTGATGTTACTAGGAAACACCCAAGCTAAACTAAAGCTCTTGAGGAAACTTTCCCAAATTGAGGCTGAGGAGGAATAGTGGAGGGCAAGGTGGTCCACAGACTCTTCCTCTTGAAAGCACAACACACACCTGTTAGGAAGGGCAAAACCTCTGCCTTTTAGGTTGTCAATGGTAAGGATCTTATTTTGGAGGATAGTCCAGAAGAAAAAAATGATTTTGGGGGTGAGACCTTTTATCCATGCTTTAGACCAGAAAGGATTTATAGGAGGGGGGGGGGGAAAGGACACTATACAATGAAGACACAGTTAAAGAACCTTTGCTGATCATGTTTCCAAATCAGGGAGTCCTCTTCATTATTTAGCCATATAGCAGACAGATGGGTCTTAAGCTTAGAAAGGCTAGGGTGGATACTATCAATGTTCTGCCAATTGTTCCCATCCCAATATTCTACCACTAAGGAGCCAAAAGAGCCAATACAGGAAGGGGCATGGGAGGCCCATTCATGGAAGTCCATTAGGGGTTTATCAAAAAGCCAGGGATCCTCCCAGAATCTAAATTTTCTGCCATTTCCAAGTTTCCATATCACTCCTTTAGCAATCACATCTTTACATTTAGAAACATGGTTCCAAATATGGGATCCATTTATACTGAGATCCGAATTAAGAAAAGAAGAGAGAGAAGAAGACAGAAGAGAGTACTTACTTCTCCAAATTTTGCACCATTTAGAATCAGAATGAAACCATCTCCAAGCTTGTTTGGACAAGAGAGCTTCATTTAAAGTATGAATCCTCCTGAGACCCAGACCACCTTTTCTTTTTAGCCTACAGACCTGATCCCAGGCCACCAAGGACATTCTTTGCTTTTCCTCAACCCCAGACCATAGGAATCTTCTTTCAATTTTCTCAATTGCTTCAGCATACTTGACTGGAATTCTGAAGAGACTAAGAGCATAAATAGGAATACTTTGAAGAGTTTCCTTAAGGAGTTGGAGCTTACCAGCTTGACTTAAGAGGGCCCCTTTCCAATCGGCAAGTTTTTTATGAAATTTGTCAACTAGAGAACTCCAGAAGGAGTCAGGAGGGGCAATCCCCATGGGGAGTCCAAGGTAGGTAGCAGGAAGGTCAGCAATCTTACACTCCAGAATTTTGCTGATCCTCTGTTGTCTTCTCTCTAGAGTATTAATGAAAAAGACTTCACTTTTAGCCCAGTTGATAAGCTGCCCCGTAGCAAAGGCAAATTTACACAGGGTACTCTTCAATACTTTAGCTTTCGAGATACTTGATTCCCCCATAATAACAGTGTCATCAACAAACTGCTGGTGGGAATATATAAGGTCAGTAGAAGAAGGTTGGAGGCCCTTAAAGGATCCTTGCTGCACCAATTTTTCCATGGTCTGACCAAAGCATTCTACCAAAATTATGAAAAGGATGGGGGAGATAGGATCTCCTTGCCTAAGACCTCTCGAGGCTTGGAAAAAAGTAGAAGGAGAACCATTGAAAAGAACAACAAAAGATGCAAAGGTAGTAAGTTGGGAGAAAAGATCCACAACTCTAGAGGAAAACCCAAAAGAAGTGAGAACTTTCTGAAGAAGAGACCAGTCAACCCTGTCATAGGCTTTGGAGAGGTCAAGCTTAAGGATGAGACCCTACTTCTTAGCTCTAACAAGAGAGTGAATGTTCTCATGAACTGTAATAATGGAATCAAGAATTTGTCTTCCAGGAACAAACCCATTTTGCTGGTGTTTAATTAAGGTAGGAAGGATAGACAAAACTCTAGTAGTAAGGACCTTAGAAATAATCTTGTAAAAGGAGTTGCAAAGGCTAATAGGTCTGAATTTGTCCAAAGAGTTAGCTCCTTGAGTCTTGGGGATAAGAGCAATAAAAGAACCATTGATTTCTTTCAAGAGTTTTCTAGCCACAAAGAATTCCTTAACCCCATTGGCAACATCAGTACCAATAATATGCCAAAAATATTGAAAAAAGAACATTGGGAATCCGTCAGGTCCAAGTGCTTTGTTACCATCAAAGGAGAAAACAACTTTTTTAATTTCTAAGATAGTGGGAATGGAAGAGAGGGAGGCATTATTATGAGCATAAATGAGACAAGGAATGTTCTGAAGAAAAGAGGATTGGGCTTTAGCATCCAGACTGTGATCCCTCTTTAGGAGGTCTGAGAAATACCTCTTAGCTTCATTCCTTATTTCATCCTCCTTGACCAGCTCCTCACTTTCCACAACTAGCTTGTTCATTCTATTGATTGCTTTATGCTTGATAGTCGACATATGGAATAATCTTGTATTCCTGTCCCCTTCCTTGAGCCAAATGCATCTCGATCTCTGCTTCCAGAACATTTCCTCTTTGGCAATAATATCATGGTATTTTTTAAGGATCTCGTTTTCATCACCAATAGACATAGTACTGAAATCATCCTTCTGGATCTGCTCCTGTATTTCTTTAAGGTTTTCTTGAATTTTACTCTTAGCCTCAAATATATTCCCAAAACTGGTCTTATTCCAGAGTCAAATGTTGTCGTTCACACTTTTGAGCTTCTTAACAACTTTGAACATAGCCGTTCCCTCAACTTGGATACTCCACCATTTCTGAATATTTCTTTTGATGTCGGGGTGAAGGGTCCACATTTTTAGTTATTTATTGATAATATAAAGTATTCGAATATTGCAATCTTAATTTATTATTGTTAATTGTATTTTCTATTTTGCATGAGGGTGTAAAATAAAAATATATAAATATAACTTGTAGGCACCTAAAAATGTCTCATTAATTCTACACTAATTATTCATCTATTTAATTAAGTAATTCTTTAATTATTTGATTAAACTAACTATTTCTTCTAATCATCACCCTTCAATACTTCTAATTATTCTATTTCTATTCTCAAATTATTTTAATCAGTTAACCATATCTCAATTATTAATTAAATATCAATTATTTAATTAATTACGACCTTTTCCTTAGTTAAATAATCTTTATTATTTAATTAATTCAATCTCCTAAGTTTAAACAATTTCATTTAAATTATTTAAATTAATTAATTAAATTCCTCCAAATCCCCAATATAATTCCAATTAATCTCATCCAATTTCATTTCATATTTCCCCAGATTTGAATTTTACTTAATTTCATCTAATTTCATTTCTTTCAAATCCACATTTCACCAAATCTGAGTTTCAGTTAATTTCATGTGCATTTTAGCATTCGAATGACCAAATTCAAATCCAAATTGAAAATGAAAATGAAATTCAATTTCAAATTCCTACAACACATGCAAAATCATAACTGATTGATCAAATCAATTGTCTAATCAGTTAAATCGGTTAACTCATAAATCATCTTTTTAACTCAAAATCAGCTTTTTATGACTAATCCATCAATTCAGTCATCTCCCTAGTCTATTCAGTTCACTGATCAATCAAATGAGTTTACTAGCCAAGCTATTGAGTTCAGTCTCCAATCAATCCTGTTAACAGATCAATCTATTGAGTTAACAAATCAATCATGACTAGTTCATTGATCAATCAATTTTAGTTATCTATCAATCAACACTTGAGTTCTATTTCTCCCCCCCTTTGTGTTGAAAATCTATAAATTCAACATCATTTTCTCAATTCAAGCTAGAATCACAAAATTAGAGTCTTCAAAATATTTGTATGCAGGAAATTGGTGCAAAACCTGAGAGCCACCAACCACTCAAATTGGAGAAGCACAATGGAAGCAAAGATGCAGAATGAGGGAGTCTTTATTTGAATTCAATTCTCATTTCTTAATCAACATTGATTATTTTTTATGTTTGTTAATTAGTTGAGAATTGGTGATTCATTCTTATTTGCTAATTAGCTTAATGACACATGACATTAAGGCGTAGAAACAATGGTGAACCCGACGTGAAACATGCTAACCTTCACTTTTTGTTTTGAATGATTTTGCAGATCTGTATGTGCACAAGAATCCTGATTTCGCACTTGCATCCATAGAAATTCACAATTGCTCAGACATTGCACTGCAATTGCTAAAACATCTCACAATTTCTTTTAGGGGATGCAAAATTTAAAATTTATTTGTTGTTTCTTCATTGATTGATATTCCACACCTAACCCAGAAATTTCATCAAATTCTGGAAATTTCAATTTTTGCATATAAAATGTATTTAATTCAATGGCAGGAAAGGTAAATTTTAGAATTTCAGATGCAAGGAAGGAAAAACAACATAGGAGACAACAAAGGACATATCAAAGACTCTTAAAGGCAGAAAGGGAGCTTCGTGAAATCAAAGAAAAAGAGGAGATTGCTCAATATCACAGAAACATCCACCGTTTCTTAACCAAGTACAAATTTTACGATGAGATTGATGTGATGGCTCAAGTGGTGTGGGACAATATCATTGTAGAATAACCCTTCTATCTTCTGTCTTTTTCTGCTCTTTTTAAAAATTCAATTTTTTTTTTTACTGATGAGCAATTGATCTTATATCAATTCGCAATTGACTAGTCATCACATTGCAATTGCTTAAACAATAATTCAAAATTGATGATATATCAATTCGCAGTTGATCTGACATCAATTCACATTTACTCTGTGGTTAAGTCGCAATTGTTAGATTAAATTTTTCTTTTTCTATTCTATTTCGGTTCTAGTTTTTATCATAATATCTTTCTGTTTGTAATAAGACAAAACTCTATAATTGGAAAATTAGGCTAGATAGCCCACCATGTGCTTACTAACATCATTTTTTGCAAGGGTAGCTTAGAAACACTTCAAGTTGGTTCTAATAAAATAAACCATAAATTAAATTGTCTTTTATTTCATAATTGTGATGAAGGTTAATATTGAACCCCATGCTTTTTTGGAGAAACGTCTCCAAATAGATTAGAAAATCATTGCGATGAAAAGTTAAAAAGAACCCTTGTTTTTTCATGTCTTCGAAGGGATAGGTATTATGCTCTCCCCTTCAATGGGTGATCAAAAAGCCATAATGTCTTCTTCCATGCTTTCATTTATTTTTTGCAATTAAATCCTTTAGAAGGCCTGCCCTCTCGAGTTTCCCTTAGGGCGCCATTAAGGCCGGTGAGAAGGGAATGACCTAAGTGGCAATGACTAAAGCTAAGTAATCCAAGCCACTATAAATAAATGTGTATATGATGAAAATCATATGCAACAAGTGTTACATGTTGTCACAACGATGTTATGCCTCCCTCAGTGCCTATACAGTGCATTAAAATATGTAGAGCATAACCTCTACAGACTAGGATACCTCCCTCAACGGAGTGTAAAATGCCACTGATTGTGACCACTCGAATGGAACCCTGTCTAAACACCATAGAGATTAGAAGCCAAACTGAGTCAGTAACCACACACTTGTTTTATCACAGTGCAAGGGTGGGGAAGAATCTGCCCCCAAGACACTCACCATATATCTCCCAGGATAATGGAGCAATTGAGGAGCAATCTTCTTTGGTCTAATTTCCAGAAAAAGGCAAACAAATGGGCACACCTTAGGGTGTGATAAGGCTGCTTGAACTGACGGAGTCTTAGGATGTGGGTTGTGGTAATACTTGTGACCTTTTGACCTTAGAAGAGTCTGTTTGGTGTGATATCAAATTGCCTGAATATATCGAGAACAAAAGGAGATCTTGAGAAAGATCCCAACATTCATGGAAATTTGAAAAAATTTCTTAGACAAATGTTCTTTTCATGGTTGTATTCTTTTGATGTGACTGTTGTGTCCTTTGCTACACTTTGACAAATTCAAAACATTATAGGAAACAAATCACAACCTCAACAAGGTCAAAGTTTAAGTGTTCGACAAGATCAAACAAAACCTCAACAAAGCTAAGTCTCAACATTAACACCAATTTCAGATCCAAACCTTTGCACAAACTCAAAAATGATATATATGTTACTTTCAAGTGATCTTAGGTCCTAGGCAGTCAATTGCAGAAATACCATTAGAATCATCACACAAAGTCCTGGAACAAGTCATTTCACCAAATTGTCATTCACTCACTTAAGATGTAGTGTTGCATTAGAGTATAGGAATCATACCTAAGTCCATAGGTATTAGAGGAGATGAAAAATTTCCATTCGAACAAGCCAATCTTGGGCCAAACAATGACCAATTACAAATAATTAATGGTTTAGATAACCTCACTTGGGAAGTAAGAGTCAATCGTGCCCAATATTACATAGTTGAGGCCATCATAGATGATGAAATCCAGAAGTGTGTTCGTCTTGATGAGATACTAAGGAAAAAGATACAAAGAGCAGCTCATAAAGAAGCCATTAGACAATCGGTAGAAAAGACCATAGCAAAATTTCTCAAACCGTGTTAAAAAAGCAAAGTGTCAGTCATTCCTAGGGTCTGCATTATCTGCATAGTAGTCTTCAATGCATGGGTCTAAAAGGAAATGATAAATTCCCATTTGAACAACCCAATCTTGGGCCAAACAACGTTCAATTAGAAATAATTGACGGTTTGAATATCCTTGCTGAGGAATTAATAGTTGATCAAAACCAATATGACATAGACCAAGCAATCATAGATAATGAAGTTCAGAAGTCAACACAAATAGACACCGACCTCAAAAATTGAATCAAAGAAGAGGCAAAATTTGAAGCTTTTTGGCAATATGCTGAAAATCTTGTGTTTGAATTTCAGAATCCTCAATAGCAAGTCATCATTCATAGATTGCATTGTTTGGACTTTAGTCTTTAGGAAGTCATAGAAGCATACATAACCGCATTTAATCAAGTCTTGAATACACATCTTAGAGAGTCAAGATCACTTTGGAATAATATTCATGCCATTAACGTGTTCTCAAAAGGCAAAACACCAGATGGATCCTAACAATGATCCCTTGGTTAACCCCACATGGAATATGGATCTATCCTCACAACAACAAACACGGGGTCTCACACCCGCAACACTGCCAACAAACACAAACAAGATGCCTTCCATTGATGAAATACAATATAATTTGACAAAAGAAGAATTGGAAGCAACCCAACAAGATCCCGCGACACTTATGATTCTCAATGCTCTCATCAATAATGGTAGAGACAAAGATCTCGCTCTCTTAGTCCAGATTGGGGCCAAGTTACCTCCAGGGGTTGACATTTCAGCGATATTTTTGCAAGGTGTGACATTAAATCAAAATATACCTCAAATGCCTATTGCAACACAAAGTCAAGCAGTAGTTGCTACATCAATGCAAGGTATATCTCAAAGAGCCCATATGGATACAACCTCAACACAGTCAACAATGGCATCAACAAGTACCAATCTTACATCTCTAATAATGCCCAACATGACGATGCAAGATCTAATAGCTCACAATGCTACTTTGGCAAATATAACTCAACCCTCAGTTTCAGTTGGTTCCACCTACAGTAGCCAGAATGTGAATCAAGGGACAACTAGCTCAACTCAACCTAATGCCAGTCCACAATTTGCATACTTTACACCACCTAGTGGAACTTATGGTGCATAGTTACCTGGTCATCTACATTTCAACAAGCTCAAAGGTACTCAAATACTATCCCTTTTGTGGGAAACAATCATCAAGTCAATACACCATTGACCCAAACAGAGATCTTGACCCAACAAATGGAGAACCTTCAAAAGCAAATGGCTAGTTGGCAAGCAGTTAATGATAAAAAGATCTACACAATGGAGGGCCTTTGTCCGCATCCTTTTGACAAAAAGTTATACATTCCACCATTTCCCCCATATTTTGAAACTCCAAAGTTCGACAAGTATAGAGGGAAAGGTGATCCTTGAGATCATGTTAGAGAATTATTCATGACATGTATTGAAGTAGCTCACAATGATACATACTTAATGAGGCTATTTTCCAAAAGTCTTGGAGGGACAACATTGGAATGGTTTTCACACCTTCCACCCAAAATTACTTTGTGGGGAGAATTGGCTGAATTATTTTTATCCAACTTTGCCTTCAACATAGATAATCCAATTACCTTAATGGATTTATGTGCAAAAAAGCAAAAAGAAGGTGAAAGTTTCACCACATTATTGCAAAGATGGAGAGGCCTATATCACAGATGTCTTAGTCACATCCCTGAAGCTGAGCAAGTAGACATTTTCAATGAAAATCTTGTGCCTCCAATTAAGTATCCATTACAAATGCAATGCCTGAACAATTTTAAAGACATAACAAAAAAAGGCATCAAATATGAGAGAGGCCTATTAGAATAAGGGATACTGAAATACCACAAAAATAGTGGACTGATCACCAACACAAACAATGAAAGGCCAAAATTCTAATCTAGGAACAAAAATGTCACAAACGATGGAGTTGTTGATGCACGTGTTGTAAACAGAGCTCAATCAACAATATCTCTACAAGGACCAGGTGATTTTGCCAATAAGAACCAGTCTCAGACAAACAAAACCAATGCACTATAGTCAAACAATCCAAGGCCACCAAGGATAGGCTCACCTAGAAGAAACTTTACACCCCTGGGTGAACCTATTGAATCAACACTGAAAAAGTTGATACAAAGCAATGCCATAACTTTACTAGAAGCTAGGCCATATGAACCAGGTCCATTTAAGCCTGCTTGGTGGAATGACAATGATTTCTATGAGTATCATTGCAATAAGGGTCACAAGACAACAAGTTGCTACAAATTGAAGAACCTCATCCAAGATCTCATTGATCAAGGTAACATTAATGTGGATACCAATAAGGCACCAAACACATGTCATACCATTTTTAAGGATCCTTTTGTTAAACATGACAAAGGAAAAACTTTGAGTTCTAATGCACAAAATAATATTGTCAATTATACCAATGTCACATTTGACTATGCCATAAACATACTAAGTGCAAGAGATGAAATGGTAGCTACAATCACAGTGAATCCTAAAAAAAAGATTGTGTTGTCATCACTAGAAGATCAAAGATCACATTACAAGGGGTGCCTTCAAACCCCCCTTGAATAACTAGCAACTACAATATGGTGGATAAGTTGAAATGAACTCCAACCCAAATTTCATTATTTGAGTTATTGCATATATCACCGGCTCATAAGGCAGTCTTGGACAAAGACTTACAAGATTTGGTTGTTGCTAGAGATATTGATGAGAACACATTCCAATCCATGGTTGGAAACTTGGTAGCTTCAAAGCTCACATTCACTAAACATTTGATGTACCTAAAGACTAACCCATGCATAATTATCCCTTGCACCTGGAAGCTTTGGTTGACTGAAAAAAGGTTCAAATAGTACTTATAGATGGTGGAGCTGACCTTAATATATGCACACTACATTTGATCAAAGCTCTAGGACATTCTGAACATTATATTGATTCTACCAAGATAATCAATATCAAAGCCTGTGATGACGAGGAATGCCCCTCTAAGGGTGTGGTGACTTTACCCGTACAAGTGGGACCAACTACAACAAACATCACCTTTCAGGTCCTAGATAGAGAATTGGGGTACAATATGCTATTAGGTTGCCCATGGATACATACAATGCAATCAGTACCATCAAATTTTCACCAATGTGTAAAGTTCCTATACAATGGCACAAAGATCATTGTCTATGTTGACCCAAACCCTTTTCAACACTATAATTATTTAAGGGCAAGCACAAACAATCAAGTACCAAACAATCAGGAGGCCCCACTTCACTTACAAATAGAATCATTATCAATTAGAGAAACATAATAAAATACACCAACCACATCTTCTTTGCAGATTAAGGAAGTTGGTTGTGGAGAATATTTCATTTTGAGTACCTCAGATGGCAAACAACCATCTTTTTCTCCCAGGTTTTTTGGGAAGCCTCTAAACATAACAATGAAGCAAGATAAAGGAAAAGATATAGTGAAGTACTCAGATTCATGCTCTTTCATTAGATGAGGAGACTTACAAGAAGAATCTCTAAATGAAGGTATCGATCACTGGATATACAAAGAAGAAGATGACATGATAGTACCTAGGTTACCTCTACATCAATATGGCAATGACTTCAAGATATTAAAAAAACATGGGTATGATGGCACCACAAGATTGGGACTACAAAAGAAAGGAATATTAGAAACTATTTTTCCACATGAAAACCCAAAGAATCAAGGATTGGGATATAAACATGTGCCACAAATAATAGAAGCTAGACAACATACATTGGATATACTGAACAAGCCTAGGTTACCCTTAGAATACATACCTTAGAATCAAGCATCAATAAGAATGTATTCCTCTTCATCTCAGAAAAGAAAGAGAGCACCAACATCTCCTATCATGGAATCAGATGGTGAAGATATGAGGCAAATTCTACAAGAAACTAGCATAGAGACATCTAGCTGTACAATACCTGAAACATCTGCACAAGCAAACATGGTAGTAGATATAGGCTTAACACCAACAAATGATCCAAATCCTTGGTTGTTGTCAATACTTTTTCCAAGGGAAATAACTTCAGCTCCTCCATTTGAGTCAGATGAAGAAAGATTGCAAACACTGATACCGAGCTTAAGAAGGGTATCCATAATACAAAGAAGATCCACTGATCTACAACAAACTCAGTTACAAGAACAAGAGAAAATGAGTGACATAGAATTAAAAAGTGAAACATACATAGAAAGTGTCACATATTCTCATGACTATGAATTCCCATCTGATAATGATGACAACCCACCACCAATTTATGATGAGAACACATCAGGTCATAACCAAGTATGTATGATATCAAGATCTTCTATAAAAGTAGGAGACAAAGACTTACCCCTTATACATCCATATTTAATTAACTGGGGGAAAGAAGGAAAGCCAAAATTAGAGTGGTTTCAAAATGATGAAGCCATAGCTGAATTCTTGGGTGCAAGGGACGAACTCCCTTATAATGATCACAAAACTGGCTTTGTAGTGGATTTAGACAAAAATGCATATTTTGGAGAAGCAAAAGCTCCTCTCCTACTTAATACCATAACAATAAAGAAGAACACATAATGGATTCTCTACCTATTGATAAAGAACAATCAACATTATTGGTAGAAGAAACTAAGGAAATCAACATCGACGATGCTGAGAAAGTTTGTAACATTCACCTAGCAAAATCCCCAAATCCAATATAAAAAGAGAAATTTAAATTTAGATGGTAGATGAAAAGCTTCCATTAGGATGGAAATGGAATTATTTTGAAGTACTTCGAGCAGATAGAGCAGAAATAAAAACTCTAATGGAAGTTCTTCAGAAGAGATCTTTGGTTTTAAAAGGGACTAATTCGATCATTTGGATTGGACCAAATTTAGGTAATTATAATTCAAGGGATGGATATAAAATAATAATTGATAAATAGAATTTTGAAAGAACTGAAATTCCCATCTCTCTATGTTGGGACAAGAAATGTCTTCCAAAAGCGGGTTATTTTGCTTGGGCAGCTTTATACGACAGAATTTTAACAACATAATGGTTTAAGAAGATTGGCTACTTAGGGCCATCAAAGTGTGTTCTATGTGAAATTGAAGAAGGATCAACAAATTATATTCTATTGACATGTCCTTTTGCCTCCAAATGTTGGCAATGGTTATGTGCAAAATTAGGCTAGAAGTCTACCCTACCAAATGACATTTTGAGCCTATTCCAAAGCTGACCTAATCTTTACAGTTCAAGTCTATATAATTCATTATGAATTTCCTCTCCATCAGTCTTAATTTGAGAGATCTGGAAGGAAATAAATAGAAGAATTTTCCAAGGGAAAAAATGTCTTGGAAATTTTTTATAAACAAGTTCTAAGCGACCATTGCAGAAATATTGAATAGTGGACTTTTATTCCATTTGTTAGATAAATCTCATTTCTCCTACTAGGATAGTAAAATGAAAGGAAAATGGTTTGGATTCAATACTCCTCCTTTTGTTGGGAAAGGGGAAGAGGAAGTAGTTAAACAAAGAGCTACATCAGTATGAGAACCTCCAAAGGAAGGATGGTTTCAATTGAACTTTGATGGAGCCTCTAGAGGAAATCTAGGTGCTTCTGGAGTAGGATGCATAATCCATTCACTAGACGGTTGGATTAAAGATAAACTAGCCAAAGCTTTAGTAGAGGACACTAATAATGTAGTATAAATTCAAGCATCTATTGAAGGGTTGGCATTATCTAGGGAACTTGGTCTCAAAAAAGTAGATTGTTCAGGTGATTTAACAATTATAATTAATGCTCCAAGGACAGGTAAAACACCGAATTGGAGAATTAATTTCTTTTTAAGTAGAGCTACTGAATTACTTAAGAATTTTGAAGCCTTTACTATTAATCATATCTTTAGAGAAGCAAATAAAGAGGTAGATCTACTAGCTAACAAGGGAGCAAATGGAGTTAACAAGAAATTTATCAGAGATTCTTATCCTTTGGAGGTTGAAGTCCTAGGTAGAGATTATTTCATTCTTTTAATATCAGAGATTTTGGTCTTCTCTTCCTCAATGAATATATTTAGATTATATTGTTCTTAAAAAATATATAAAGATAGTAGAAATTAGCCTAGGAGAAGTTTAAGACTTGTCATTCTTTTGGAACTGTAACATATTCTTTCTCTGCAAATCTCATCTGAGGGTGGTATATGTTAGCTATTTAGAGCAAGTATTATACAAAAAGCTAAATTTTAAACTTGGAATGAATCTAGTGATGGGTTCAAGAATTTTGAAAAGTTCAATATTTCATCAATATTTTTAGAAAAAAATTGTCCAAGCCATTAAGTATCTAAATAATTTTTTTTCCTATTATCGTAGTAAAAGCCCTCAATGGTGGGATTTTGATGGGATTGGGGGATTTATTTTATTGAGATTATTTCAAAACTAGAAGGAATTAATGCTAGTGGTTTGCTTTTCAAAAAGGTTTTAATGGCAAGAAAGTATAAAATGCATTGGCTAGGAAGGTGGAGTGCTTAGTTAATTGATTTTATGCGGGTTTTGTCAACTCCCTGCTAAATGAAAGTAGAGGTTATTGGCACAATGAAAAGTTGGATTTAGATAGTTGACATATTTGGTGGCATGATGGGTTGGTTGGAGAGAGTGGTTATTAATTTCTAGCATATTGTTCATGTTTGCTTAACCTGTCAAAAAATGAGAATTAATTAGAAAAGATGGAGTATACCAGGGAAAGGACATGCCAACGCAAGTTGCCTTGAGTTTGAGGAGCTTTCCTCGAAGTTTTAAACTGAATTGATAGCTTCTTAGCTTCTTCATCAAGCCTTCTGTTAGACATATCTCAAAACTTTCTTAACGAAATTTCTCTCTACGGCTAAAGGTTTTTTTCTTTGAGTTTTGTCGCAGGCAATTTTCTTTGTGACTGCAGGCGCCGGAGAGGAGCAAAGTCAATGGATACCCCTATTTGACTTCTCTCATCCAGGAGATAGATGACATTTTTAGGAGCAATTACAAAAAAAAGGTTGAAGGAGGTTCTCAATGAATCACATTTTCTCTTTTCCAGAGCAATTAAACAAATCATGATGATCTGTTTATGAGAACAAACCACAAGTATAGGGTCAGTATAGAAATCCTAGTAGTGTTTTTTGCTACTTTTCTCCACTTTGGATTGCCAAAGGACAAAATAGAGAATCTTTGGAGGGATGTATTCAAGGCAGATTTGCTTGGTGGTCTGATAAATGTCTTGGAAAATAACAACGAGAAATTGACAATCCCTTTGCCAATATATTTCAATGTTACTATCAGAAACGAGAAACCTCCCCTTAGGTTTCCCATTTTATATTTTGAGGATGAAAATATGTTTAAAGAAAGAGAATTCATCATGAGAGAATGCCAATTTCTTTTGAGCAATATTCAAGCAGACAAAAACCACTAAGGAAAATTCGATAAGGAAGTATTTAGAGTTTCATGGTCTAACAAAATTAGCTTTGACTAAGAGAATGGAAGAATGGGAAGTAGAATTGAAAGAAGTCTTGGCTCGCGGGGGCCCTGAGGCAACAAAAAAGATTGAATGCTTTCCAAAACCACCAGAACTTGTTTGGGGTAGTGAGAAGATCTCGATGATTGTCCACTGGGTGGACACTTCCATTGCCCCAGTTCCTTCTTCGCCTACCTTTGGTCCTTCATCTCCCACTTTGTGAATTTCCAGCTCTGTTGTGGCTCTTTATGGTTGGGCTAAGCTATTCTACTTAGTTTTTCTTTTTTAGTCTAAGTTTAACATAGTTCTATGGTTATCCGTCAGACTCTTTATTTTAAGGAAGATTTTTTTGGTTTAGGCCCCTGTTGATTTCTAGGCAATTCTTGTTTATTTTAATTTGGGCATGTTTTATCAGACTACTTTTAAAATTTTATTATGTATATTCTTCTTATATTAATATAATATTTTCGACCTCAGCCCCTTGTTGATAAAAAAAATACTATCAAGAGTAATGAAATTGTGTAACTTGTTCTAATGCACATATTAAATTATTTATTTGAAGTCAATTCAAGGATTCAATATTTATCCCAAACATAACAACTTATCATGAATTTCTAAACATTCCAAAAATATTCTAGAATTACAAATGAGCATACAAGAGCACATAAAATCACACATGATCGTATAAGAGCACAAAGGAGATGGGATAATTCAAAGGCATGTGTCTATCCATTTTCGTACATGTATATGAATATCTTTATGGAACTAATGTATGGTTCTCCTTCTATGGTATGTAAGTAATGGCATTTGCAAGATGAAAAAATGTACTATTATTCAAGCAACAATTATTCTATATGTAAGAAGATGTACTTTTAGTATGAGTATTCATAAATCATCCCATTTCTAATGTAATGATGTCTAAATCTATGTTTTAATGAGCATTCAAACTTATAATAGAAATAATAGAAATTTCAGCATTTAAATATTATGCATTAATTATTAAAAGGAAGTATATCACATGGATGTAAAAATATTACATATATTTTTTTAACCGTATAATCATCTATATACAGTGTATATATTCTAATGCTAAATTGATCACAAATGTTATGAGAGATATACATACAAACAAGTCTAAGAGTTAGTGAAAAATATCTATCTATCATAATAAGAAAGACCAATGTTTCCCTAATTACATTCAAGAGAGATAAATTAATACTTTTAACCATAATCGGTATTATCATCAATGCAATAGAAGTATCTAAATATTAACACATTAACTCACTAAAATTTATTATTGCCTTACTTGAAATTCCAATGGAAATGATTTTCTCACGCAGGGGAAATATAAACAAATAGTGAACGTGGCAGCCGTTGCAGTGGAAATTCCACAGAAAAAATTAAATTGATTTGACGGAAGACTAAGATACCCAAAAGAAAATGAAAGATGGTGTGGACAAAAGAGAGTTGAAATCTTTTGTGATCTTTAATTTCTGTATGTTTAATTTTATTTTCTTCCATTAGGCCAGTCATAGGATTTGATGTGGGTAAGGATGAATGTGTGGTTATACTTTTACTAACATATTCTATTTCACAAGAGGAATTAGGATTGAAAGGAGTTTCTAAGTAAATAATGGATGGTTGGATAGGTCACCCTAACCATTCAAGTGGGAGTGTTTAATGTTTAGAGCGATAGGGTTGAATAAAATGTCAAAATGACTAAGACATTAATAAATATCTTCTTCATATTTCCTTTTTTATGAACGGGAGATTACAAATTTCTTTAATTTATAATCTAAAATGTATTTGATATTTCATGATATGTTGATCTAGATTCTAGATTCAAAAGAAAACAGGAGACCCATTTGCATACGGTTCCTGCCATAATGCTTTTGTATTGAAGTTAGAACAATCTTGACATTATTAGATAATAATTTGGAATTCTTTAAATTATAATTGTAGCAATATTATAGTAAATCTTCTCACAAATAGCATTGAGGAAAGTTTAACCTCAAAGCATCTATATTTAAATGTTAAACCATAAAATGATTTTCCATAGTAAGTGTAAAGCAGAAAATCGCGATCGAACCCTAGTTGCTCTCCCCTCTTCCAACTCCAAGGAGAGAGAAGGGAGATTCACTAGGGTTGATGGTTTTCACTTAGGGGAGAGACTTTACATTCAAAAGAGGGGTTGAAACCCACCAGATCCAATCCCACACAATGCAAGATTGGATGCTAAATGTGTTTCAAGGGTTAAGAAAGCAAGGCTACCCTCTTTTGTAAAGAGTGTTGATAGAAGAATTAAGCTAGGAATGCATAGAAAGTGACAAAGATTTGCTTATAAACTAAGATAGAGATATAGGATGAAGCTGCGGACCTGGAATTAGCAGTAAAATGTCGATACGGCGCTGTTCTGCAAATTTGAGCAAAAGTTGTCGGGACGATGGCGCCCGGTGCCACAGTCCTTCGAAAAATCCGCGAAACGAAGGGGGATCTGTTCGTCTCTGCACAAGGATTCCAGATCTTCAATTTCAGTCGCGTACCTGCAACCTACACACAGAAAAGCGAAGACGATTAGGGGGTTAGGGATTAGGGGTTTGCCTTTAGGTCAAACCCCGGTTTTGGAATTAACCAAGAAATGAGCAAGTGCTGTAAATGTAAATGTCTGTAATGTAAAACAAGTACTAATACCTTGTTGTAAGGATGTTTGTATCCTTATGTGCGAAGGTATAGATGTTGTATGTTGTATGTTGTAGTAGTATGTAGTAAGTGATCTCCTCTTCAATGGTTGAATCCTTGTCTTGAATGCAACACTTAGCCTTGAATGGAGACTTGAAATGATCAATTGCTTGAACGAATGCTTGAATGCTTGAATGCTTGAGTATAATTTCTACGCCTTTTCCATCATATCGAATGAAAGAGGAAAATGTAGTTTATATACTTGTCATTTAGGGCTGATAGACTGATTTTCTCGACCTTAGGCCGACTAGGAAAGATAATTTTCCAATTTGCAAACATAAAGACCCGAAGTCCAAAAGAGACCGGGCCCAAAATAGGACCCAGGGACCAGGGCGCTGGGCGCTCTGGTCCCACCTCCCGGGACAACAGGGTGCAAAGGAGGTTCAGGCCAGGGTGCAAGAAAATGCAGTTTTCAGTGTCATAATCAGGTTTCGGGGTCTCCATTCAGGTTGCGTGTTGCGTCGCCATCGTGAAGACCGAAATGCAGTCGAAATTGCAAGTGTCGCAATTTTAGGACGCTACATTTAGCCCCCACTTTAGCGGGAGTATGTATGCTCATACTTCCGGTAAAGTACAAGGAAACAACATTGAAAAACTTTCACCATGTCAAGGAGGCAAGATACACCAAGCCCCCAGTGGACTAAGGATCTTATGACTTCGATTGACAAAGTAAAAGGGAAGATCACGAGGGAGAACCATGACTGTCAGTAGTAAGGTTCCCTCACTATGAGCCATGCAAGAAAGATATCAAAAATTTTCAAGGCAAGGCTAGATTTGCCAAGAAATTTTCAAGTATCTTGAAAAGATATGAACAGGATGTATGCCCCCCTACGTTAAAGCGATCGCACACGCCTCACCGGGGGTGATTGCTTTAAGGTAGTGATACATATAAGAATGAGAAAGGAAAGGAGCACGTTATCGCAAGGATTTAGCCCCCAAGTGTGAGATAAGCCCAAGGATAATAGACACAAAACACAAAGCACAAGGTGACTTCGCTTTCCTCGGGGTCAGTATGCTGTATGATAATTCATGTATATCATATGTATGTATGCATAATTGTTCTTCATTCCCCAATCAAGGAAGGTCACCTAGAAGAAGGGAACACATGTGTCTTTTGAGTCAACATGAGAGAGACCGAGAGATCTCAATGCTTTGCATCGTCCTCAAGTAGACAACACTAAGGACGACAAATAGAAGAATGAGAATAACATATAGAAGAAGTAACACAAGAGAGGAGGAGAGAATCTGCTATGCTAATGTAACTAGTCTAGCACGTCATCTACCCCCTGATCTTGCTGATCAATGTTTCGGGAAGGCAGGGAACACGCTAGAGGAGGAACATTCAACACAACAGATGGAGCTATCACAAGATCCAAACAAGGGCTATGTTCATGTTCCAAGCCACGCTGTTCTTGTCTAGGAGCTAGGATAAGTGCTTTAGAAAATTTATTAGATAAATGGTTATCAATATCAACAAGTTCATATTCACTGTCAGAAGCAAGAGGAGTAACATGTTCATCATGAATAACATTTTCATCCATATCATCATCAAGATTTATAAAAATAGGGTCTTTAATTCGCACAGGATCAAGACCATCATGCATCTTATGTTTAGGAGATTTTGGAGAAAATGGAATAATGCTTGTTGAAGGTGTTCTTGGAGATTGCAAAGTTTGAGAAGCAGCTGCTTGAGCTCTAAGACGACGCTTTCGTCGGCGTTCACGTGCAGAACGATTTCGTCTAGTCTTAGTAGGAAGTTGAGAAGATTGAGGAGGAGGAATGTTCTCATCCTTATCACTTGGGTGTTTAGGTTGTGGTCTCTTAGGCTGGATAATAGGAGAAGAAGAAGGTCTCTTCTCTCTATAAAAAGAAGGAGGAGGGACTGCTCCATACAAAGGAGGAATATTTGGTTTAGGAAGAAGACCAAGTCCATCATGAGGAGGAGGTATAGGTCTACTTTTAGAAGGTTTATTAGGCATAGACATAATCACATCCATGGGAACGGGTTGGGAATCTTCTTGAGGAAAGACATTAGTTTTATCTTTCAAAGGAAGAACTTCCTTCTCAAGAATGATAGGAATATCAAGTTTAGGTGTTCTAGGTTCACTTAGAGATAGGATCATATCTGTTTTCCACTTTTGATAAGATTTGAAAAGATGATCACTTCGCGGAGGAAGAGATTGGAATTGTTTAGGCCAAAAGTAATCAATAGGAACGCTAGAAGTTCTTTCAGCTGGTTTAAAGAGACTATGATTGACAGTAACAACTTCACCATTATGGGGAAATTTCAAGCACTTGTGGATAGGAGAAGCAATAGCTTTCATGGAAGATAGCCAAGGATAGCCAAGCTTCACACGAAATTGTTCGGAAGATGGATTAATAGCAAAGTTCACATCAAGGGATTTGTTATGGACCTCAATAGGCAATGTAATAGAACCAATTGTAGGAGAAGAAAATGCATCAAATAGTTTCACAATCACATCTGTTTTGTCATATATCACTTGATTCAATTGCAAAGTAAAAAGAAATTCTTCAGTAATAACATTAATCATGCACGAAGGATCAATAAGCACTCCACGGCAAGGTGTATTCTTGACTTTTGCGACTATGTATAAAGGACCATCAGGTGCCCTAATGGTTTCACTGGAATCAAATGTGATGGAAGGTTCTTTAGGGTTTTCTTGCTGCTCTACAAAGTTAATCACATTCGGAGTCATAGACACAAGACCATCAGATGAGAGAGAGGAATCATTAGCCTCAATTGCATTAGAGGTATGAGAAGGTAATGGATCAGTGAAAATCTGAAGATTTTGATTAGGAGGAGCTACAGATGTATTGCCTTTATCATTCACTCCAGAAACAGAAATAGTGTTATTATCAATCAAATCTTGAATTTTACCCTTTAAAGAAAAACATTTTTCAGTATCATGCCCAGGCTGATGATGAAATTGACAAAAAGCTTTGTTATCAAAATAAGGTGAAGTAATCTTTGCAAGATCAATTTTCCTTATAGGAGGAAGAGTAAGCACATTTTGTTCCAATAACTTATTCATAATACTATGCAATGATTCATTCAAAGGAGTATACTTTCTTTCTTTCTTGAAAAATTTAGAAATAGGAGGCACACCTGATGCTGCATTCACATTGTTGTTGATGATGTTTTCATTGAATTTGATGGAATCTCTGTTCGGTTTAAACTTCCCAAATGGTTGTTGACTGCTATCACCCTTATCACTCGGAGCCATAGGATGTGATTGTTCCATTTGACTCACAGTCAGTTGATAATTGTGAAGAGTCGCACACAACTGTTGGAAAGAAGTAAACTTAGAAAACAGAAGTTTGTCTCGAATGTCTTTTTGTAAATTAGAAATAAAGATTCTTTGAATATCATTGTCAGGCACTGGAAAAGAAATTTGAGCATACAAATGCTTATATCTACCAATGAAATCAGTCACTTTTTCTTTAACACCTTGTTTACAATGCATTAAATCAATCAAAGTAACTTTAGGACTTATATTGTTTTGAAATTGTTGAATGAAAGCATTTGCAAGTTGTTCAAAAGAAGTAATAGAATAAGAAGGCAACGGGCAATACCATTGTAGGGCTTTGTCTCTTAATGTTCTAGTGAATAGTTTTGCAAGCAACCTTTGGTCATAAGCAAAATCAGTACATATTGTTTGAAAAGTCTTAACATGTGTTAGAGGATCACCTTTACCATTATAAAGCTCCAAATGCGGGATTTCAACATGTTTAGGAGGGATAGCTCGAACAATGTCAAGAGAAAGTGGGCTTGCAACATCAAATGTGGGCACACTAAACTTAGATTGATTCATAGAGGCAATTTGTTGTTGTAAAGAAGAGACAGTTTGTGCAAGATTGTTAATGGTCGCTTCAGTCGAAGAGTTCATATTAGATGTGTTAGATTGAGATGGAGGTGTTATGTTATTGAAAGAAGGTAAAGAGTAAGGTGGTGGGACTCTATGATAATTAGTCATAGGAGATGATTGGATAGGAGGAACACTACAAGGAGGAATGGAATGGTTAAACGAATTGCCCCCTTGCGTCATGTTCATTTGTGGAGATATAATAGGGACACTCATTGAAGAAATGAATGAAGAAGTCGGATTAAATGAAGGAAGAGGGTTAATTGAAGAAGAAGGGTTGCCCCCATGACTGGTGATCACAGGAGGAATGTCTTGTGTAGAAGTAGCCATTATGTTTGATGTAAAGGTAGGTACGCTAGCAATAGAAGTCATCAAAGGAATAGAATGATTGACTTGAGTAGGAGGTTGTGTATAGCCCAAATTTTCAGCACAACTCTTCATAGGCATCACATTCGAATCCACAATGTGTGCAATACCACGCAAAATATCAATTCCATTCTTATCACTTTGAAGCATACGTTTTAGACCCTCAATTAAAGGAAGAGCTTGACTATCGGGATACTCATGAGACATCCATTGGTGAAAATCATCAAATTGGTTATCCAATTTCGAAAGTTGTTCTACAGAAACCTCATGGAGAGCTTCTTCATCATTAAGAGGATTAGAGGAATTACCCATGTCCTCGTTAAAAAGGCTATTCAAATTAGGTTCCATCTGCTCAGTAGTTAAACCTCGGAAAGACTTAATTCTACGGCTTCGTCTAACGGGAATAGTGGAAGTAGGGCTTATTGTTGTAAAACTCATGCACTAGAGAGAGAGAGAAAGTTTTGAATTTAGAGGTAGCAATTTTCAGTAAAATTAGCCAATCTTCTGGATTTAAGCTGTTAAATACAATCAGGACAATCTCTCGAAATTTCAGAAAAAATGTCAGGGACCGTGGCGCTTCAGAGTGCACACGGTCCCAACAACTTTTTTCGAAATTTGCAGGGATGAAAGTTATGATGATTTTAGAGCTAATCTGAAAAAATTGAGTGATTTTACGATCTGTAGATAGGCCAAATTAAAGTTGCAATCTCGAAATTGAACCCTACCAAGATTGTCGAAAAATGCAAAAATTTGAATTTTGAAAAAGAGAGGGAAACTGAAATTTTGAATGTTATGATTTTAGAGGGAATGTCAAGAGCAATGCAAATTTTAAAATTTAAAAATTGACTCAATTTCACGCAAAATTCAATTTTGAAAGTGGAAATTAAAGTTGTTGTAATTAAGCACTTAATTTCAAAAGTCACAAATTGTAAGAATTTGAATAAAGCACTGAAATTTCGAATGAATGCAAACACACTTTTCAGATTTAGGACAGTAAGAACACAATTTTGACACAAAATTTCAATTTTGATGATTTTTGAATGTTTAGAAGCCTTAATCCAAGCAATCACAAGACCAACTTTGACTGTAATTTTGAAAGTGTTAGATTTGATAAAATCAGCCAAAATTCTAGATTTTAGCAGAAAAACACAGTAAGATCTCGCTCTCGAAATTTCAGAAAAAATGTCGGGGACGATGGCGCTCAGAGTGCACACGGTCCTCGCAACTTTTTTCCAAATTTTCAGGGATGAAAGATATTGTGATTTTATTGCGGAATCCAAAGTTACAGCTGATTTGGAGATGTTTTGATCAGTGAAATTGTCGGACAAAGGTTGAATCAAGAGGGTTTAAAAAATTAGGGTTTTGACACTTAACCACTTAATTTTCAAAATTAAAGCACAAATATGAATTGATAATTTGTCATAGAAGGGCAGATCTGAAACAAGCATCAACATTTAGACATTTCACAAGCTTAATTACTAAAAAGAAAATTTAGGGTTTTTATGCGATTAACCTCTAAAATTTTGCAAAAGATCAAACATGGAAATGTAATCAAGGAATCCAATTTTCAGATCTAGGCATGAAAAATCAGAAAGGATGTTCACGTCAGGTTCACCAAAATGTAAAGCGGAAAATCGCGATCGAACCCTAGTTGCTCTCCCCTCTTCCAACTCCAAGGAGAGAGAAGGGAGATTCACCCTAGGGTTGATGGTTTTCACTTAAGGGAGAAACTTTACATTCAAAAGAGGGGTTGAAACCCACAAGATCCAATCCCACACAATGCAAGATTGGATGCTAAATGTGTTTCAAGGGTTAAGAAAGCAAGGCTACCCTCTTTTGTAAAGAGTGTTGATAGAAGAATTAAGCTAGGAATGCATAGAAAGTGACAAAGATTCGCTTATAAACTAAGATAGGGATATAGGATGAAGCTGCGGACCTGGAATTAGCAGTAAAATGTCGATACGGCGCTGTCCTGCAAATTTGAGCAAAAGTTGTCGGGACGACGGCGCCCGGCGCCACAGTCCTTCGAAAAATCCGTGAAACGAAGGGGGATCTGTTCGTCTCTGCACAAGGATTCCAGATCTTCAATTTCAGCCGCGTACCTACAACCTACACACAGAAAATCGAAGATGATTGGGGGGTTAGGGATTAGGGGTTTGCCTTTAGGTCAAACCCCGGTTTTGGAATTAACCAAGAAATGAGCAAGTGCTGTAAATGTAAATGTCTGTAATGTAAAACAAGTACTAATACCTTGTTGTAAGGATGTTTGTATCCTTATGTGCGAAGGTATAGATGTTGTATGTTGTAGTAGTATGTAGTAAGTGATCTCCTCTTCAATGGTTGAATCCTTGTCTTGAATGCAACACTTAGCCTTGAATGGAGACTTGAAATGATCAATTGCTTGAAGGAATGCTTGAATGCTTGAATGCTTGAGTATAATTTCCACGCCTTTTCCATCATATCGAATGAAAGAGGAAAATGTAGTTTATATACTTGTCATTTAGGGTTGATAGACTGATTTTCTCGACCTTAGGCCGACCAGGAAAGATAATTTTCCAATTTGCAAACATAAAGACCCGAAGTCCAAAAGAGACCGGGCCCAAAATAGGACCCAGGGACCAGGGCGCTGGGCGCTCTGGTCCCACCTCCCGGGACAGCAGGGTGCAAAGGAGGTTCAGGCCAGGGTGCAAGAAAATGCAGTTTTCAGTGTCATAATCAGGTTTCAGGGTCTCCATTCAGGTTGCGTGTTGCGTTGCCATTGTGAAGACCGAAATGCAGTCGAAATTGCAAGTGTCGCAATTTTAGGACGCTACAGTAAGTAAACAAAAAATGCATTGCATCTAGTTCATTCTAACAATAATGATTTTTGTATTTAACAAAAAATAGATATGTATAGTAAAGATTTTGCAAAAAAATAGCGGAGGGCTCTATCTTTAACCAATGATTAAAAAAAATTTCCCCTACCAATCAACAAGCATTTTAATATATTGCTATTTTAGAATATGAAGATCTCAAATTCAAACATGCTCAGAGTTTAGCAAAGAAGAAATTTGGTATCATGTAATTGGTCTCTACTGATGGGTGCATAATGTCAGGAGGAGATTTTCCTTTCAAGAGGCAAGAGAACGCGGGAATTTCAAGGTCTTAATTAATGTTGTCTGCTATTGTGCACTCTGGATCCAAATTCCAAAGCTACAAAACACTCATCAAATATTGCAGGGAACGCTAAATGAAAGTATATTAGAGCATAGATAGTGATCATGACTTCTGTATTAACTTAATGAGAAATATTGTGCTTTTAAAGTGTGTATTAATTATTAAACAATGTATCAGTTGCTATCAAATGCATTTTCTCGCAGCTAAATTGGCTCCAAAATAGTACTGTCATATTGCGAAAAGTCAATAACACAAAATAAGTCATGCATTACAGACCGTTGATCATGTTGTGATTTTTTACAAAAGTCAATAACACGAAGTTTATAGTGCCATTTTGGAGCCAGTTTAGTCACACCCAAATGAATTAAGAGTTGCATCAGATTGGCTGATGTCATCTACTTCTTGCAATAATATATCAGCATTAGTTTTGGTAGTGAAAAAGTGAGCTGACAAGTCTTAAAATATATATATATATATATATATATATTTCATTGAGTACATATATCCTTTGACACATGCTTTGGGGGGTATGTTGTGCTTTGGTTCAATGAATTGAAACCCAAGATATATTATTAGAATGATATTTAAGCTACTTTCACATTGCGTAAACATTTTCAAGTCAAAAATTTGAATTAATTTGGTCATTCAAAAATTTTTCATTCACATTGACTTGTGAACAATTATAGTTTTATCTTTTCAACAAATTAGTACTTGGTATGGAAACTTATTTAGACAAGTTCACTTGGTTATTTCTTATTCTTGTATCTCTCTCTCTCTCTCTCTCTCTCTCTCTCACACACACACACACACACACACACACACACACACACATATAATATGAGCATATAAGTTCTTACTTTTTATTTGAGGTTATGGGGATTTTAATAAAATATCAATATTTTGAAACATATGAAATATAAAGAGATTGATATCTTATAATAGAAACATTTTCTATACTATATAGAGATCAAAAATTAGAATTTTATGAAGAAGTACCATTACTGGACACATGATGTAGACAACAAAACACTTACTGTCACTGAAGCTGATATTTTTTGAATACAGGGGTAAAAATTTTATTAATCAGAAACAAGCATCACATAAGAAAACCAGAGCCTCAAAGCTCCAGAAGAGAACACCAAACCCAACAAGTTATCATCCAGCTTCATAACTATCCATATCCTCAACAAAGATCTTATGCAAGTCCTGACAACAATCAGGGGAAAGATGCTCCCAAAACATAGAATCACTGAAGTTGATATTACATTCATATAAAAATCTAGTTTGATTAAACATTAGCTCAAAATCTTTCTTACAAAATTCTCTTTGCTTGTTTTTTAATTTGATTATGTAATCTCATAGAAATGACATAATTATTATATTCTATTTTGTAGGAAATCTTTTGAAATTAGTCTTTTCCTTGACACATTATAATTTGGCTAGCTTGAGACATTTAACTTTTTAAAATAAAAATAAAAATTCCTTAAAGTAGAGGTGTCACCTAGAAGACAAAATAGATAACAATATATATCACTTAGGCAACAAATATTGCAAGACAATATTTCATGAAAAATCTTTAATTAATTTTCAACTCTTTATCTAAATAACATTCATCAAATGAAATGTTTTAGCCTTTCCTTGTTAACTAGTTTTTTAAAATATGTTTCAATGAGAAATCATTTGATAGACATTACTAGAAAAAAGACAGAAACCTAGATATCCCATGTGTGATTACTAGCTCAGTCCTCTATTAGTCTTTTTAAAATAAATAAATACATAGGATGGTATTAGAGCATTTTAGAGGTCAAGTCATTAACATTAGTTAAAATTATTCATTTATAATTAAAAGAAATTGTAGTAGTCTCTTTTATGTCTAATAGAGAATCTCTATTCTTTAAATTCAACTTTTTTTAATTTTATTTTCAAATGTTTGAGTTGTTGCATCCACCCTAATTACTCTTGGTTTGTACAAATAATTTCTTTTGTGTTGCAAGACAATATTTGACATGATAGAGGCTACATGCTATCAATTAGTATATTCAATAAAGATGCATATTCAAATGCACTTCTTTGGATAAAATTTACTTGAAAAATAGTTTTTTGGAATTGTGGTATTCAAAAAATCAATTTCAATATGGTGTCATAGCTAACTGTAAGCTCTTACAGATATCAAAACCCTAAATCTGTGTTTTTCTATCCAATTTCAAGTTATTCGACCTTGAAAAAAAATCCATGCATCCTATAACAAAATTGACCTTGCTTTTACATTTAAAACACTAAAAAATATTAGGAATAATTGTCTAATCACAAAAATCTGAGTATAAATATAAATGATTTGTTTGGGCTGCATAATGTTTGAGGCAAAAATAACTACAACTGTATGAATCCATACATATGTACCTTCACCATACAACCACATGTTGTTTCATCCTATTTTTACATAGTTAGGAATTCAAGATCTCACAAAGTTTGCAAGGATCATCTTTAATCTTCAAGCCATTATAAGTACCATAAAATTGGACAAAAGACTTGAAGGGATACCTACATTGAAATTGCACATGTTTTATTGATATTCCCTTGGTTGCCAATAATTATCGAGTAGCATATTTCTACACCACAAACACAAAGGCCACAATACACCATGTTGATTTAGGTACTATAGTTTGATTGACATGCAATTCGTAAGCAAGGAAAATAATTATTTGTGAATGTACCAAAATTATTCGAAGGCAAACATGAACAACTTGGTTATGGACAAAGAACATAATCCCTAGCAACACAAGAAATCCTAAAGAAACTAAGGTGTATTAAAGTGAAGCACAAATTAAGGTGTACACCTAACAAGAAACACACATAATAACAAAACAAAGGAAGAGGCCTTTCATAATACTCTTGGATGAGGCCACACCTAAATTGAGTCTCTACAAAATATGGGATATTGCTTTTTTAAAAATATTATGTTCAATATCTCTTCATCTTTAAGTGGTAATGAAACAAACTCAAGGATATGTTATTTTTTTGGGGGAATATTTGCAACTTCTTAAAAATAAATTTGCATCAGGCTTTGGTAATTTAAGATCTCATTGTGCTAGAATTTATAAGGATGATATTTTATTTTATATTTGGTCATCCCATGCTAGTAATATTTCCCTTGCAACATTTTCCATCTCAACTTCTACTAGCTCTATATTACACCAAATTTAGCCTCTATCTTCGTGAAGCTTTTACTCAACAATTTATGGCTTATTTGAAACAAATGTCTTTTGCTTAGTTTTATAAAACAATGTTAGAACTATTTCTAGAAACACTTTCTATCTTCTTCATTCTATCTTATCTCAATATGAGAGCATATGTATTTGCTTGTAGAGTTCGAATTGAAGAGCAAGTGCATGATACAATTAAATTGCAATGTCTCTTTGACTAGGAATTCCTATACATACTTTCAGTTCATGAATGCCACTCTTCTTTTCACATCATACAAGAAACCCATATGATTAAAGACATTTTGCATTAGCATGAAGATGTTGTGCAAGCGGAAGCAAAAAAACCAGATAATTAAATATTGCAGAACAAGTTAGATGCAAAGAAATATCGAAGAAAATAAATGAACATTAAAACAACACACAAGACACAAATTTACGTGGTAAAACCTTGACAAAATGCCAAGGAAACATCCATGGGGGCAAGGTATCAATATTCTTATTGGTTAGAAGAAAAATAATTACAAACTCTGCAGTTGCTCTTCTTTTGCAGTCTGAATTTACAAATACACAACAACAATTACATTATAACAATCTCCACCTTGACAACAATTTACCTGACACTTGCCCAAAACCACCATCACCCCTTTTGCAAGCCAAGAGAAGCCACAATCCACTTCATTTTTTCTGCCATTACTGGTTTAGTAAACATCTCCGCACAAGTTCTAGATGTTATGTTTGGTTTGGTTGCAATGGAGAGGCTCTTAAACTATATCAGGAGTTGATATGGATAGATGTTAAACCTAATGTGTTCATCTTTGCAAGTCTTCAAAATGCATGTGCCAACCTGGCACTGTTGGAACTGGGTAAGTAGCTCCAAAATCATATTATTGGAAGGGGATGCGAGTCATCTGAAGCACATGAAGTTTTCTTGTCCATATGTATATCAAATGTGGGATTATAGATAATGTAGCTCAAGTGTTTGAAAGAATGCCCTCTAAAATTTTGACCTCATGGAACACCATGATTTCCAGAAAGGTTGATCCCAAAGAAAATAAGAAAAACAAAAAGGGACTTGAAAAAAAAAATTGTCGGAAAGGTACAATGTGCTAACTGACCAAATAAATTTATGTAATTTGTTGAGATTGGTATGAAAGATGAAGGAATCAGGCTGCGTTCCTAACACAATTTTTGTATTACGAGTGTTGAGGAAGAATTCTAAAGAATGTAGGCTTTTTTATTAGTGATTTCTATTCATTGCAATTGGATTTCCATCAATTCAATAATGAAATTTGCTAGGTTTTTCAGGATGAACTTATTTAATATCGGCCATTTTCTATATGTTGAAGACTCGTATATTTTTCTCAACCATGTCATTCCCAAGATTTTAAGGCAAGAAAACTGAATACTTAAATTTTATATAAAAACATCAATACACTGGTAATTAACACAAGATAAAAAAACTTCTTAAATGTTACATAACCAAAAAAAATAAAAAATCTCACAAGAATCATGATGATTTTCTTGTTTTTTAATCTATTATTTTATATATGAACATTGATTACCAATGTCAATACACCATGATATAAATAGTTGAAGTAAGATAATTTTACAACTAATAATCACTTTGATGATAATTAAATTTGCGTACCTCGAACATGATTTCGTGTACACCATTTGCATTATCATAATCCAATCTTGAAAGCTAGAATGATTGATTTTTTCCACTCAATGTTAACAAATTTATGATTATAATTCTTAAAATTCGAACAGTGTGAATGTGAATAAAATTGTGACATGAATAAAATTCAAACTGTGTGAACGTTCTCCCTGCAGTGGAAATTCCAAAAAAATCTATAATGACAATGTGGCATCTTGCAGGAGGAGAATTTGGTGACAATTTACCATTTAACTTTGATAATAACAATGACGTGTTGTCAAAATTTCCACATAAAATTTCATTTGATTTGGCGGAAGATTGAGATACCAAAATGAAAATGAAAGATGATGAAAGAATAAAGGATAAAGATGACTAGGAGTAAATTATTGGTGAGATTACTTTAGGAATACCTTAATATCGTGCTTGGTAATGACAATCAAAATATTTTGTGATCTTTAATTTCTGTACGTTTACTTTTATTTTCTATCATTAGTTCAATCATGGGATTTGATGTGGGTTAAGGATGTAGTTGTGGTTATACTTTTTTACTAACATATTTTATTTTATTGGAGGGATTACGATTGAAAAGGGTTAAGTGATATTTTAATGGATTAGGATTAATATTGGTAGATATCGTTTAAAGGTATATGGAGAATAATAGATGGTTGGATGGGTCGCAACTGAGAAATTTTGACGGATTGGGATTAATATGGATGAATAGAGAGATTCTTGATAAATTTGATGGATGTGGATTAGTCACTTATTGCTTTTGGTTTAGAAGGTTTTTTCTACTTAGGTGTTTGAGGTTTTAATTCAGGAGAATTTTAGATCCCATTCTTATAAGTTACCTCACCATAATATCTTTGTCTTGCTATAAATGATATTTTGGTAGGGAGCTTCCCTTGTCTTAGAGATCATCCATATATTTTGGACATGTGTTTGTAGGATATTTGATATTAGGATGTTTATGGGCTAAAGGCTCTTCATTATACAAAATTGGGCAATGAAGACCTCTGAAAATTTCGCTCAGAATAATGTCATCAAATAATTCTTTGGTATATTCAAATTGATCCACAAGACTACCATCCTCATCATATCAAAAGAAAAAGGCTATCATCATCATCAAGCTCTAAGGAAAATTCGTGCATTGGTTGAAAAAGGGGATCATGGTTTTTTATTTTATTTATTGTGATAGATTCTGAAAAGGTTCTACTTAGGCTTCTACATAATTTTAGCATAAGAAATATGAAAATGAAGACACAAGAACACCCTAACTATTCAAGTGGGAGTATTTATTGTTTAGAGTAATAGGGTTCTATAAATGACAAAATTACTAAGAATCAACACAACCTCATTACATTTAAAATCAGGACCTTAACAATGTTATCAATAGAATATGAGTGAAACTTAATGACAAATTATTAGTTGGAAATGACTAAGTGATGAATTAGCAACCTTATATGAGAAAACATGCATTGGAATCTACTTTACTCATGTAAAAAATTTAATACAATTAACATTTTTAACTAGATATATTATTGAGCATATGAGATTAGATATTCAAGTTAATGATGCGACATCTTACTAAAGGTTACACCAATAGAACTAATGGTCAAATTCAATATGATATTCATTGTTTCTAACCTTGCACATTCAACAAGACTATGCAATAAGAATTGTGTATTGAGAAACAAATTAGCACCAAAAGTCTCATGCAATGTGAAAACATAAGATTCAATGATAAAAATGTGAGTAATCCTACTAAAAAAAGTGGAAAATTTCTTTAACATAAGGAAAATTAACTCTCTCGTCAACAAAAGATAAACAAACAAACAAACAAAATGTGCTATGTTGGAATTGTGATAGAAAATGATCAAGGAGTCATAAATGTTATAGTAGTGATAAATTACTAACAATTATAAAGAATGAGTTTATCTTGAGGGAGAGGTACCGAAGAAATAACCAACTTTGTATGGCTTAAGCATAAGAATTTTAAGGAAAAATAAAGCATTAATATCTTCCTAATGTATTGAATGACATAAATTCACCAAAAACACTCAAAAATATTGGTTATATTGAAAAGGAACATGTGAAAGTGTTGGTTATAAGTACAGACAAATTTATTGATAGAAGATTAGCTAATGATTTCAATTGTTTTATTTATCTAGTCTCTAGTTTTCAAGGTATTATAACTAATGGGAAAAAATTCCCTTATGTTGATACTTCCCTCTTCCCCCTACACCCTCCTTCTCTTTGTCTCTCCATATCTCTCTCTCCACTTCTTTTCCCATCTCTCCCTCTCATAGTCTATATCGCTCTCTCTCATATCTCCCCCCGTCTCCCCATTCCTCCTTAGCAATAAATTTCGTAGGGAAAAGATACTCCACAAACCTCATCAAGAACTATGATCCAAATATAGCTAACATAAAAACATATTAATTAGAAAGATAATCAAGATCCATTACCAATAGGGAGGGAGATCTTTACATAGATTAAAATAGAGATAGAGAGGGAGATGCAAATAAAGAGAGAGGAGAGGGATAAAGAGAGGTAAATGACATAAATATATAGAGAGGTAGAGATAGATATGTTAGGTCCCAAAGACAATTGAGAGGGGGGTGGGGGGTGAATCAATTGTCAACTAAATTCAAACCAAAAACAACTTAACCAACTTAATGCTTAATACCAGTAAACCAGTTAAGTATGCTGGTAGAAAGTGTTAACAGTTAATTTCTATACCGGTAAAGATTAATGCATGAAACATAAACACAAAGTCATCCACAATACATAACACCAATATTTGTACGTGGAAACCCTGTAAGGGGAAAAACCACGGTGGGAAACCTTACCCACAATCAGATGATACTACTGCAGATAGTAAGTGTACATAAATGGGGTCTGCACATGTAGAAAGGCCAACAGCCTAGAGCTCACTGCTCAATCACAAAATGGGAGTCACATTGACTACAGTTGGATGGTTAAATCCAATAAGAATGTACTGCACAAAATAGCATCTTCATATGTTGGATTCAGTACTGGTGTAATGCAGATATGCTTTCACAAAAACCTAGCTTCACCTTCAAATGATGTCTTCATGTATAGCTCTCCTTAATCTTGCATATACCTTCACACAATTCTTTTTCACATTCCACATTTGATCTTGCAAATAAGATCTTACATTTATACCATAACCTAAGACCAATTTTAGTAGGTCGGCTCTACAAGATATTACAATAAAAACATTTTACAAACAATATAATATCCAATACAATAACCGATTGAACATGTTGGCTTAATGCATTTATAACAATAATTAATCATCTCCATAGCATGCCATGCTGATCTGGAAAAGATAATCCTGCCGGTGTAACCCTAGACCTATTTGCCGGTAAAAGCAAATATGCAAATATGAATATACCAATAAACAATTCTCCAAAACAAGGTGTCCACATGATGTCTTCGACATTACCAGGTGTCTTCCATATCATTCCAAGTGCCAATGATCATTATATCCTACCAGTGAACTATATACCATTAACTTTGCAATAGTTACTTGCTTGCCGGTGAATGCTGCTGGATCTCCAAAGTGCTAGTGTTTTAGTAGGTGTGGACATCAATGACAAAACCATACCAAAATATCAACAATCTCTCCCTTTGGCATTGATGGCAACACAAGATGGAAAAACCATCAAAGTGCCAAAACAGAAATGCCATATACCAAAAACCAACAATCTCTCCTAAACAACAATCTCTCCCCCTGGGAGCAACATGTGTTTTCCAAAGTTTTCCATACCAATCTCTCCCCAAAAGATAATGTGTTTTTCCATAGATATCTCTCCCCCTTTGACATCAAATGCCAAAGTTACAACAAAACTAAGTTCATATACAAAATACCAATCAATTCAATATACCAACTACTCCCCCTGAGAAGTAGCTTCCTCATCAAATACCGAAGTAAAAGATTTCTTTGTTAATTCTGTCGGTTGATGACAATCATCAACTGTCTAAGTCTCTACTAGTGGTGGTATGACTCCAAGTTGATCTCTGAGATATTCAAAAGTCTCCTTAAGCAAAGGTTTTGTGAAAATATCTGCAAGCTGTTCTTTAGTATTCACATAAACCAGTTTTATCTCTTTTTCTTCAACTTTTTCCCTTAGAAAATTCAGTTTGATAGAAACATGTTTTGTTTTAGAATGTAATACCAGATTCTTAGATATATCAGTTGCTATAGTGTTATCACAATATATAGTAATAGGTTCCTCGCATTTTACCTTTATGTCTTTCAACATTTTTTTAAGCCATAGTACCTATGTACAATTAGTTGTTGCTGCAACATATTCTGATTCTACTGTTGATAAAGATGTACAACTCCGTTTCTTACTCAACCAAGAAACTAATCTCTTTCCAAGAAAGAATGCTCTGTCGGTGGTGCTTTTTCTATCATCCACATCTCCTGCCCAATTTGCATCTGTGTATGCACATAGATCAAAATTTTCATCTCTAGGATACCATAATCCAAGATTTGCAGTGCCTTGTAAGTACTGGAAAATCTTTTTTACTGTTGATTCATGATTTTCTCTAGGATTACTTTGAAATCTTGAAACAATACATACTGCATTCATAATATCAGGTCTGGTTTGTGTCAAATACAGTAAACCTCCTATCATAGATTTGTATCTAGTTGGATTAACATGTGTAGATTCATCCCTTTGAGATAATTTGTCATTTGTAGTCATAGGTGTGCTTACTAGTTTAGAGTTCTACATCCCATATTTCTTTAGTAACTCTTTTAAGTATTTGGATTGACTCAAGAATATACCTTTGTCAGTTTGTGAAATCTGCAATCTTAAAAAGAATTTAATTTCTCCAATCATAGACATTTCAAATTCTTGTTGCATTTTAATAGACAACTCTTTACATAATCCATCTTCTCCTCCAAAGATTATATCATCAATGAATACTTCTATAATCAAGATGTCATCATTAGTTATTTTGTAATATAAATTGTTGTCTACATTTCCTTGAGTAAAACCAATCTTTAAAAGATACTTATCCAATCTTGCATACCAAGCTCTTGGGGCTTGTTTTAGTCCATACAGAGCTTTTCTTAACCTGCAAACCATATCATTGTCATCTGTCAAAGAAAATCCATCAGGTTGTTCAATATAGACTTCCTCTTCAAGATCTCCATTCAAAAATGGACATTTAATATCCATTTGGTAAGCTTTGTAGTTCTTGTGAGCTGCAAAAGCCAAGAATAATCTGACTGCCTCAACTCTAGCTATCGGTGCAAAGGTTTCATTGTAATCAACTCCTTCTTTCTGAGAATATCCCTTACACACTAGTCTTGCTTTATTTTTGACAACCTTACCATCTTCATTAAGTTTGTTTCGAAATACCCATTTGGTTCCAATTACATTTTTATCTTTAGCCCGAGGAACTAATGTCCAAGTGTTATTTTTCTCAATTTGTTCTAATTCTTCTTCCATAGCTTTAATCTAAAATTTATCTTCACATGCCTCATTAATAGATGATGGTTCAATTTGTGAAATAAGACATACCTCTTCATTTGCCAATCTTCCTCTTGTCATAACTCCTTTAAATTTGTTTCCAATTATCTGATCTTCAGAATGATTCAATCTTACATACCGGGGTGTCTTAGTTTGCTGTTGTTCTTCAATTACTGTGGAATCCTCTGATGGTACCGAGGTAACTGGATCTTCATTATGTACCGGTGGATTTAGTGTAGGTTCATTTGTCACAATTTCTGTTGCCGGTTCAGAGTCTATATACCTTGAAGTTCCTCTGAATTGTTCATCAATCTTTACATTTGTACTCTCAACAATTTTCTGCAATCTCTTGTTAAAACATCTATATGCCTTGCTCTTAGATGAATAACCAAGAAATATTCCTTCATCACTTCTAGGATTAAATTTTCCAATATACTCATCTCTTTTGATATAACATTTACTTCCAAAAATTCTGAAATACTTAAGAGTAGGAGTATTACCAAACCATAGTTCATGAGGGGTCTTACCGGTCTCACCTTTGATGTGAACTTTGTTGAATGTATAGACGGCTGTGTTGACTGCTTCTCTCCAATATACATGTGGTAGGTTTGCTTCTGATAACATACTTCTTGTTGCATCCAAGATAGTTTTGTTTTTCCTTTCAACAACTCCATTCTGCTGTGGTGTCTGAGGTGCTGATAGTTGTCCTCTGATTCCATTCACTTCACAGAATGTATTAAAGTCCTTAGATGTAAATTCACCTCCTTGATCTGATCTTAAACATTTGATTTTCTTACCGGTTTCATTTTCAACCATTTCTTTGAATAGTTTGAACTTTCCAAGTGCTTCTGATTTTTCTCTGAGAAAAGTAACCCAACACATTCTAGAATAATCATCAATAATTAGCATGAAATATCTATCACCTTGTAAGCTTTTAGTTCTAGCTGGACCACATAAATCAGTGTGAATCAAATCAAGAGCATTATTGGATTTTTCTGGAGTACTTTTGAAACTAGCTCTAACTTGCTTTCCAAATTGACATTCCTTACATATTGTATTATGAGGTTTGACAATTTTAGGTAGATCTCTAACTGCCTTAGAAGTACTGATCTTTACCATGCAATCAAAGTTTACATGACAGAGTCTCTTATGCCACAACCAACTTTCATCTATATGTGCAATTAAGCATGTCTTTTCACTGTTATTCAAATGAAAGATATTACCTCTAGTCTGATTACCAGTTGCAATTCCCAAACCAGTTCTATTCATGATTTTGCATTTTCCATTCTTAAATTGTAACTGAAATTTGTTCTCAACCAATTGACCAACACTTAAAAGATTATGCTTTAATCTTTCAACATAGTAGACATTGTCAGTGTTATGCTTACCATCAAGAGATATTGTACCCTTACCTTTGATTAAACAGGCTTTGTCATCTCCAAATCTTACTAAACCTCCATTGTATTGTTGAAAGTTCAAGAATTTACCTTTGTCTCCTATCATATGATGTGAGCATCCTGAATCAATGATCCATTCATCCTTTACTTCAACTTTAGCTGCTAGGGCTTGTTCTACCAGTTGAGCAGTAGGTGCTAGTTGCTCTTCTGTTATAGCAGCAAAAACCCATCCATTGTCTGCTGGATCTTCATCAGAATCATTAGTCATACCTTCATCAGCAGTGTAACAAGATTTGTCTCTATTCTTCTTAAATCTGTATCTCTGATATTCAGGTTTAGGCTTGTATGTTCTCCTAGCTTCTTCTCTTAGTCTAGCATGTCTATCAGGGCATCTCAAAGCCATATGACCAATCTTATTGCAGTTAAAACATTTAAAGGGTTCTTTACCTTCATAATTACTTCCAACTAGACCTTAAGGCATTTTCCTTGTAAATAGTGCTTCAAGTTCTTCAAGTTCTTTTGCATAAAAGTCTTTCCAATCTGATTTGTCAAATGATGGAGTAGATGATGTTGATGCTTTAAAGGCCAAATCTGTCTTAATAGTGGCAATAGGACCAAATTCCTCAATTTCAAAAGCTGAAAGTTTTCCAATCAATGTATCCCTAGTTACTGATGTATTAGGCATCGTTCTCAACTCATTTATAGAAGTAACCTTCATTTTGTATGCTGGTGGAAATCCTCTTAAAATTTTTGAAACAATTTCATCCTCACTTAAGGTTCCTCCACAACATTTAATACCCAAAACAATTTCATTTACTCTTTCCATAAAAGCAGAAATCCTTTCATCTTCTTCCATTTTCAGATGTTCATACCTGACTCGGAAGCTTTCAAGTTTTGCAATTTTGATCTTCTTCATTCAGTGTTTCCAAATGAGTCCAAATAGCTTTAGCAGTAGACCTATCTAATAATCCCATGATTTGTTGATCTGATAATGCACTCAAAAGTGCTTCTCTTGCTTTGCAATCATTTTCCTCATCTTTAGTCAAGGTAGTTGGATTGGGCTGACCAGGTACAACAACAGTATAACCCTTCTTTGTAACTTCCCAGACGTCTTTGCCAATGCAATTTAGATGTGTCTCCATTCTGATCTTCCATACGCCATAGTTGGTTCCATCAAGTTTAGGATTGTCCTTCCTGAAATAATTAGTAGACATTGGATCTCCTCAAGTTGTTAAACTTCTGCAAAAGAGGACTAAGCTCTGATACCAATTGTTAGGTCCCAGAGACAACTGAGGGGGGGTGAATCTGTTGTCAACTAAATTCAAGCCAAAAACAACTTAACCAACTTAATGCTTAATATCGGTAAACCAGTTAAGTATGCTGGTAGACAGTGTTAATAGTTAATTGCTATACTGATACAGATTAATGCATGAAACATAAACACAAAGTCATCCACAACACATAACACCAATATTTGTATGTGGAAACCCTATAAGGGGAAAAAACATGGTGGGAAACCTTACCCACAATCAGATGATACTATTGCAGATAGTAAGTGTACATAAATGGGGTCTGCACATGTAGAAAGGCCAACAACCTAGAGTTCACTACTCAATCACAAAATGGGAGTCACACTGACTACAGTTGGATGGTTAAATCCAATAAGAATGTACTGCACAAAATAGAATCATCATATGTTGGATTTAGTATCGATGTAATGCAGATATGCTTTCACAAAAACCTAGCTTCACCTTCAAATGATGTCTTCATGTATAGCTCTGCTTAATCTCGCATATACCTTCACACAATTCTTTTTCGCATTCCACATTTGATCTTACAAATAAGATCTTACATTTATACCATAACCTAAGACCAATTTTAGTAGGTCGACTCTACAAGATATTACAATAAAAACATTTTATTAAAAATATAATATCCAATTCAATAACCGATTGAACATGTCGGCTTAATGCATTTACAACAATAATTAATCATCTCCATAGCGTGCCATGCTGATTTGGAAAAGATAATCCTACCGGTGTAACCCTAGACCTATTTGTCGGTAAAAGAAAATATGCAAATATGAATATACCAATAAACAATTCTCCAAAAAAAGGTGCCCACACGATGTCTTCGACATCACCAGGTGTCTTCCATATCATTCCAAGTTCCGATGATCATTATATCCTGCCGGTGAACTATATACCATTAACTTTGCAATAGTTACCTGCTTGCTGGTGAATGCTGCTGGATCTCCAAAGTGCTAGTGTTTTAGTAGGTGTTGACATCAATGACAAAACCATATCAAAATACCAACAAGATATTTATAAAGATAAAGATTAAAATAAGGAGAGATATAAAGGTGAAGAGAGATGAAGAGCTAAAGAGAGGGAGAGATAGAAGGAGAAATAGAGAGAGATAGACATACCTAGAAAAGAGATAGAGACATCAATAGAGATATATAGATATTAAGGACTATAAAGAGAGAGGGAGAACTAATTAAGGACAAGGATGGATAGAAAGAGGGAGACATATCTAGAGATTGAAAAAGAGAGAGGGAGATAGAGATAAATGAAGATAAAGGGAGAGGGAGATGAATAGATATAGAGAAAGAGAGAGGTAAAGACAAAGATAAATATATACAAAGATAGAGAAAAATGGATAGACGGGATAAAGAGAGTGAGATACAAAGAGGAAGAGATAGAGAGATATAAAGGAAGAGGAATATCGATAGATAGAGAGATGTAGATACTGCAACAAAGTGATAAAGAGAGAGATAGAGAGATTATATATAGGGATAGATACAGAGGGAGAGAGAAAGAGGGATATATATATATATATATTAGCTATAGAGAAGTATCAAGAGAGAGAGAGAAATATATAGAGAGAGGGAGTAAACAAAGAGATAAAGGTAGAGAAAGGGAGAGATACATAGAGGGTGATAGAGGAAGAGAAGGAGAGGTAGATTAATCATGTATAGAGGAAGATATATAAATATAGAGGGACATATAGAAAGAGAGATTGATAGGGCAAGAGATAGAGATAGATATGGATAGAAAGTGATAGAGAGAGTAGGACAAATGGATGGAGAGACAAAGTAAATAAGTGAGATTTAGAGATAATGAGGTATAAATATACATGAAGATAGATCTACAGGGATATAGAGATAGAGGAGACAATATAGGAAGAGAAAGGAGGTGATAAAGATGATTAATAAATAGGTATAGGTAGGATAAGGTATAGGAGGGAGATAAATGGAGAGAAGAGAGAATATTATAGAGATATAGAAATAAGGAGTGACAAGGCTTGAGTGGGAGAGGGAGAGATAGGAATAGAAAGAGTGAGATATATGTAGAGATGGATGTAACTTGGGAAATATCTATATGGGATGAGAAAAGGAGTGAGATAAGTAGAGAAGGAAGAGATAGATAAAATATATTTATATAAGTATAGATAGACAAGTGATAGATAAATGAGGTGATAGGAAAAAAGAGAGACTTTGTATGCAAAATTTGTGAGTATTTAAAGTTTAAAAAATAAAGGATTAACTTAAAATGATTTCTATTATTTTTTGGTTTATAATATAATAAAACTATATTATCCATTTGATAGATCTCTTAATTACCTTTTCAAAGCCTATAAAGGATCAAAATTTTGATAAGAAATGCAAAAGTTATGCCCATTTCACTAAAATGTGTTTTTTATAAACCAAAATGGATATTCGATTTGGAAAAACATGACATCACAATAATGATGTCACAAAATGGATATTCGTTAATATTAGATATATACTATTAATGGATATCTATTTTGGTTTGGTATTACCAAACCAAATTCAAAATTTGGCTAACCCATACAAAAAGTCAAAGTGGAATTTGGCATGTTTGGCAAAGTTTAAAACATGTTTTTTCCCCATTGCCACTTTTTGGCCCCTCGTGATCCTACACATACCCTAAAATGAATGTACATATGCATATAATCAAGAAATTAAGGGAAAAAAAATCATATACCTCTTGCATCTCTTCTTCCAATGCATCATCAGGTGCAATCATCATTGTTGTAAACAATCCTAGCCATTGTTATACATGTACAAGACAACAAATGTTAGACTCAATCAATCTAGATGAATGTGTATAATCATAATACATTTGAAAAAAAAAAGATCTAAATCATGCTATAATAACTTGTGTAAGCTCTTAAAACTATTATATCTTGATTAAAATTGTGTTATATTACCTTTTTTTGTTTACGCATCCTCAAGAATGACCTTTGCAAAGGAGGAATCTCAGCCAAATGTGACATACCCTAAAAGAGTAACATAATTAATATACACCATCATATATTGAACTAGCATAAAGTTAACTAATCACAATTCAAGTGAGATGCATATTCAATACAAACTATAAACAAGATGTGTACAAACAAGAATACCATATAACATTTTAGGCCAAATGAAATGGTCGTAATGGTGGCATCGCGAACTTGTGAAATCTGGTCCATAGTCAACACTTGTCAAATGCCACACTTATATTATAAAACATTAATTAAATTCAATTTCTTATTCTATTTTGACATGAATTGTAATTTTTTTTACCTCTGGTGAAGATACAGGTGCATGAGTTGTGGCAAGAGTGGTCGATGACATACCAAAATATGTTGCTACATCTTGACATGCATAATTTTTTCATTAGTTTAATTTGAACTACAATTAAAAATTTATTAATATTTGGAAATTTAAATTATTTAATAAATAAAACATTATAAATTCAAATCAACATACTTGACTAGCAAAGATCCACTCTATTAGGTCATCTATGAGTGCCACATCATCTAGTCAACCAACCTTACAACTAGCCCCAGAACATGTGCACTCATGGTAGCTTGAACCATTTGCATGTGCAATGGTATCCACCCCATAGCATACATCATAGCAGGTGATGCACTAGTAATCACTAAGCAAATTGGAAGTAAATGGTCTAGCTCTAGCACCATTATCTATTATTGCACCACTGTCTGGGTCAAGAGATTGGGATAACTATGTCCCATGTTGGATGATGGCATCAATTAGTTTGGTATTTTCTTGAAGAGTATCCATCTCTATAGACTCCTTCAATGCTATAGGGACTATCACATGCAAAAGGGGTTTCACAGCTAGTGTCACCCGATTTTGGGGTTTTTGTACCTATCGAGCCCCTAGTCTATCTTGGGTAGAATCTCTACCTCTACCCTGGAACTCCCTTATATCAAAATAATTAGGCATCTCATTAAGGATGGACTTGTAGTATAGTTTTCCTAAAAAATATAAAGGCACCTCAAGGTTATTGCAAGGACGTTGGTCAAAGACCATCCACCACCTATCCCCAAAATGTGTTTTCATGGCCATGTGATTGTACCAATGTATAGGAAACCTCTTTGAATTAAGAGGCAGGGTCTCTTGGGTTCAAGGATCAGTTAAAAGAGCATATATTTGTGCTTTTCTTATTTCTTTATTTTTCATTACATCATATGATAGACCCTGCACATAAAAAATGTGACATGAATTTCTATATGCATCCCATTCATTCACTTATTTTGAAACTTTTTCAACACTTTCCACTATTGTTTATATGGTTGTGTCAAGGTCTACATGGTGTTGGTGTTCTAATGCCTTTGGTGTAGACACTATATTACAAATGGTTACTCTATTTTGTGCCATACGACCTAGTAAATTGTCCTGTGTGGTTTGGGAAGGGTTTATTGAAGGATTAAGAGTATTAAGGGGAATATTTTGCTAGGGGGGTTGTTTTCTCAAGGGGGATTGTTCCATTGAGCATCTAATATCAAATTTAAAAAATAAAATAAAATAGATAAAAAATAAAGAATTTAAAGTGATATTTTAAATAAAAAAACAATAAAAATGCACAAATGAATCATAAACTTACCTTTATGATGACATGGCATATTGATTTTCCTAATAAAACCAAAATCATGATCATGTTTTTCATACTATAGTTTAGGGTTTTTGCAGCTTTGGTGGAGGCTGCAGATTGAATGACCTAGTCTTCTTTTAAAAAAAAAATTATAATCAAAATAACCAAATCAGGTTTTTAAAACTAAAAGAACCTAGTCATGTTTTAAAAAAATAAATAACCTGATTAGGTTATGGTTCCGATTTTCCTAACTATAACTCAATCAGGTTAGTTTGTTTTTGGTTTTTTTTCGTATGTGGCCACTTTTTTGTTCACCATCTTGGTGAACTTACTCATAATAGCCATAGAAATGTAATAGTTTGAAGCTCCTATAATGGTGCATGAATAAGGTCTCCATGAATCTAACATTTATGACATTTCAATACAAATATGTAAACAAAATGTTCCATAGTGGGTTAGTAATATCCAATTCTCATGAGTTTATTTGCTAAGGTTGGACCACTAGAGTAGGATCCACATATACCATCATGTACTTTGTGTAAATATGTGTGTGCTTTCATTAACTTGAGACATATAAGAAGAGTGTTATCCATGCTCTGTTGGTATACGGTGTCTCTGATGATAGCATAATTGGAGGATTGGCATAAAAGGGCTATACATTGGTTGTTTAACAAGTCAAGGGGAAGAATATGATCATGAAGGTATTTGTAAATGTCTTTATACCAAGTGGAACCATGACCAATTTTTTGCAAATGAGCTTCGATTCAAGAACATCAAATGAAGGGATTTGGTGTAGTCACGGTTAGGAGGGACCTCAATGAGATCTATTTGGACCATGCAGCGAGAGTAAAAAAAAAATGAAAACAAGACAAGATGATGGAGGAAACACAAAACTGATTGAATTATATCAAGAAAGGTAATTATAATCCGTCGGCAACATGTGGGCTACAAGATTTGGCTCACTAGCCGAAATACAAACTTGCTCAATTACAATATCGACCAACTCCGGACCTCTTATTCTCAAGATAGATCTTCTATGTTCTCAAAACTGATCACTACAAGCTAAATTACATTGAATTTTATGATCTAGAGGGATCCACATTGGCCCAATAAGAATCAAATGCCGATGAACAAGATGAAACATGTAAACCACCAGGTCAGCCTCTGCCAATGAGAATCCTTCAAAAAATCCAAAGGATGAAGTGTGGACCAAAGGGAAGTTAGGCCACACACCAAGGAACATTGGAACAATAAACTGAAGCTCTACAAGCTACATAAAGGATCCACAAGATTCACCAATAGAAGAATACGTCCAATCGGTTCCAGTGTTCTAAGTCAAAAATTATCTCAGATTCTAGAATTGATAACTTGTCAGAAAAACATCCAAATGTCCAGTGGACCAATAATAAGGCAGATGATTATGTCCTCAATCAAAATCCAACTCCACAAGATCTAGAGAGCAAATGTAATGAAATGTTGAAACTGCAAAACAAAAAACAAATTGAAAAGAAATATTTTTGGTTGATGCAAGATTACCAAGAACCAGGGATTATCCCACATTAGACATTTTGTGTTGTTGAAAATGTGAGTCCCTCACTTTGCTAGGTTCAAAGAAAAAACCAAGCGGTCTGCCTCTTCTTGAGAAATCTAAGATGAATCTTCAATTGGTATGTTCTTCCACTTCACAAGATACTTTTGTATTGGTTGTTATGGGTGTCGCACCCAGTCCTACTATCCAAAATATCTTCAATATGATCTGGCTCATTCTGGGGCATCTGCTTCTCCAAGTCTGTAGCACTGTCTTCATTGAATTATGATTCATGATACTTATGTAGATCTGTAATGTTGAATATGAGTGAAATACCCAAAATATTTGGTAAGTCCAATTCATATGCATTTCTAGAACTAAATTTAAATCTTACTGTAGCGTCGTAAATTGTACGCACTCGCTAGGGTGGTACAATTTCACAACTAGTTTAGCACCCGCCTTAGTGCGTTTTACATTCTGCATTGCATTTCTCCTTAAGCACTTAATTAATCAAATTAATTAGGTCTAAGGTCCTATTTCATCATCATAAAATTGGGCCCTTTTCACTAAAGCGCGCCCTTCGCATTTTATTCCTCCAATACATCACTCAATCAAAAACCCTAATTAAGTCCTATTTCGAACTTGGGGGCTTGGTTTCGGGGTCAAAACATCTCGAAATCACCTGTAACTTCGGGATTCTCTCTAAAATCATCATATCCGACGGCCCTGAAAATTTGGTGAAAAGTTGTCGGGACCATGGCGCCTGGAGTGCAACATGGTCCCGGACATTTTTCCTGAAATTTTAGGAGCGCGATCCAATCATAAAATAAAGCTTAACCCCAAGAAATTGGTGGGATATTCAATCTCTAGGTCGGCCAAAATACGAATTTATGACCTAGGGTTTCATACATAAAAGCTCTCTTTCCTCATTTGAAGGGAAGGGATTTTTGTTTCCAGGAACTTCATATGCAGCGAAAGAGAAGATCTTTGAGGACTTCAACAACATTCAACATCTTTCTATCAAGCATCTATCAAATTCATTCATCCACTTAGGGCTTGGAAGACATTGAAGAACAATAGGAGATTACTGACTGAAGATTGGCTTGTACTCTTCCCTTGAGGGTTGGGTATGATTTCATATTGTTTTCATGTCTTTGCATAAGCTTTGATACATCATTTATTCATGCTTTAGATCACATTGCATCTTGATTTAGAGCATTTACATTATCATTTGCAAGCAATTAGGGTTTACTTTCTAGGTTGCTCTAGTTTGCTTTCTTGCATTTTGGACCTTGCACACACACTAGGTCTGCACACACAATACATTTTACAAAACAACTTGGCTATTCGTGGAGGTGGAAATCACCGAAGCAGGGGTTTGACTAAGGCAAAACCCTATATAGCCACCCCTCCCCCTTTTCAGATATTATTGCAGGTTTCGGGATTCGGACGATGCCGCGGGATACAGATCCGGAGAGAGAAGGTTGGAACCGCACTCTGTGTGAAATTGCAGAGCAGGAGGCTGGGACAGGGGCGCTGGGTGCCCTGGTCCTGCCAGGACAGGGGCGCTGGGCGCCCTGGTCCCTGGGACAGAGGCGCTGGGCGCCCTGGTCCTCCGGACAGACAGTTTGCAGACAGTTTCCAGACAGTGTTTCAGAGTGCAGAACAGTGGTTTCCGGTGCAGTTTTCAAGACAGTGGCGCCCGCGCTCCCATCCTGAACATTTTCAGTCCGATTTTGACTCCGGGTACATATCTGCATTCTTATTTCACCCTTGTACTTACAGTTGTTCATTGTTTAATCTCAATTCTGCAATCTTGTTATTGGTTCATACTTGCATTTTGGGATTAGGGTTTGAACTTGCATTACTTGATCTTACAATTTCAACAAGGGAATAGAAATCCTAATAGATATCCCGTGGCTCTCTCTTTCACCAAAAGAAGTAGCCAATTGTGCGATATCTCTAGGCTCTTTCGTATTCCGTAATGTGTGTCAAAAGGTAGGATTAGGGCATGATTAACCTAGTCTCGCTTTTTCCCCTACACATATTGGTGAACCCGACGTGAATCTATCATTGCTTCCTCTTGCATTGCATTTATTAGATCTAGATCTAGATTTAGTGTGTTTTCATTTCATTTTCATTAAAAAGAAAAAAAAAAAGAGTGTGTTTCTTTGCATTGTGTGTTTAAATTTTATGTAATCCTTTCAAAATGTCAGATTTTTATTTGCAAAATGTTCATGCTTTTGATGATTATTATGAGTATAGGCAAGATGAATTAGATGAAGCTTTAGATGAGTTTTTAAACCCTAAAGATGCCAAACCTTCATTTTACCAAAAACTCATAAACCTTGTTACTATGCCTTTTAGGTGTGATGAGAAAGATAAGTCGAATGATTCCTCTCAAGGATACATTCCTATCAACTCTTCCCCTGAATCTAGTAACATGGTTGTTTTCAATAATCCCCTCTATGAGGAGATGTCTCCTTTTGAATCAAAAGACAAACCTTTTAACCGATATGATCATGCTTTGTTGGATGATGCTCTTGATGACTTTGTGGCTTTATCGAAATCTTTAAACAAGAACAAGGCCTCTAAATTGGTTAACATGATAAACTTGAATGAACATAATAAGCCTCTCTTTGAAGTCCAAGGTGCTTATCCTTCTCCCACCTTTCAAGTTCTTAAATCACCTCTCCTTACTGTCCAAGGAAGGTATGATCATGATTCCTTTCGTACCCCGAATAAACCAATCATCACCGTGCAAGGAAGAAAACCTGTAAGTCCTTACAGTTATGCTAAACAAATAACTAGAGAGAGTTATCATGCGGTTGCCCATACTTATCATACCAGAAATAATAGGCAACCTAATCCTCCTCCTGTTATTCTAGTTTCCCTTCCTAATCCTCAACCAATTCTTCCTCAAGCTCCCCGTATTTCACAAGTTATGGGTAAGGAATATGATCTCATAGAACAACTTAAAGCTACCCCTGCTAAGATATCCCTTTGGGATTTGATTCAAACTTCTTCCGCTTATCATGGAATGTTACAAGATGCCTTGAAAGATTTGAATGTTCCTCCACCAAACACATCTAGTAATATAGCATCTTTTTTTAACTCTGTGATGAATCCTAAAGCTCAAATTGTGTTTACCCAAGATGAGTTGCCTACTAGTGAAATTCAACAACAATATGATCCCTTGATGATTGTAGTTATCATGAAAGACACTGCTATAAGACGAACACTAGTAGATAATGGCTCTGGCCTTAATGTGTGTAGCATTAATTTATTGCATAAGATGAATGTGGATACGTCTCTTATTGAGCCTAACTCTCGTCCCATTCATGGCTTTGACAATGTGGCTAAGAATTCATTAGGTATCATCAACTTACCTCTCACAGTGGGACTTGTTACTTTGCCTACTCCTATTCATGTTATGCTGGGAAATTTAACATACAACTTGTTATTAGGGAGGCCTTGGATTCACAGCATGCAAGTTGTCCCCTCTACATTGCATAGACAAGTTAAATTCGTTTATAACAATAAGACATACACCTTGATGGGTGATACTAATTTTCAAGCTTGTCTACAAACATCTAATTCCAAAGGAGATTCTTCTAAGCCATCCTCGTCTAGTGATAACTCTTTAAACAAGAAACCTATCGATGAGTCTTCGCTCTCCGATGATCAAAATCCTTCGGATGAGTCTGGAACTCCTGAAGAAGATCCTTCTCGACTTGAAACTACACATAAAAAGGATTTTGATCCTGAGAAGGTTCTCGCAGAGGATGATTGGGGATCTCTTGATTTTAACCCTACCTTTGTAGGTGAATATAAGGTTCCTTCTAGAGAAATTAAAATTGAAAAGAAGGAAGAAGCTAAAAATCAATCAACCTTACCTGAATCTATGAGTAATAATTTTGTGGCCGCTTCTCAAACTTCTTCTCCTCACATCTATAATTATGAAGAGTTTGATTCTTTGTCTTATGAAAAACCACCTTCTCTTCCTGAAATGGCTGATCATTATGGTCGTGGTTTTCGCATTTTTGCTAAGCATGGGTATCATGGAAAAGGTTGTGGTGCTCATGAACAAGGGATAAGAGTTCCTCTAGAGACTAATTTTCACAATTATGCCTTTGGACTTGGCTATAATCCCTGCAGACGTACTAAAGCTTCTAAAAGACCATGCATTAGTGTTAATGCTATTTCTACATCTCTATCAATGCAACACCCTGAGTATATTGATGGGGATCCTTCGGGTGACTGTGCTTTGGATATCTTCCCTACCGATGATGCTTTAGCTGAGTTCTTGGGAGCCTATGACACTCTTCCTCGTTATCATCACAATAGGGGACTCCCTTATTGTTTGAACACCAAAGCCTATTTTGGAAAAGAGATTGATAACGATAAGATTGTGAAAGAATTCCCTCAGTTAAAGGATACTCCTCAACAAAGTAATCTTCTCATAAGTGATACCCTTGATGTTAAGATGGATCCTTGCAACAAAGAGAAAGTTATTAAGATTGGAAAATGTTTGGATGAAGAGGAACAAAAACAATATGAAGAACTATTGCATGAATTCCCTGAGATCTTTGCTTGGGCATATTCTGACATGCTTGGTATAGATCCTAAGATTGTTACTCATAATATTGTCTTAGTTCCTGATGCTAAGCCCGTGAAACAAAAGATTCGAAAAATGAATCCCAAGGTGGCTCTGCTTGTTAAAGCTGAGATTGAAAAATTATTGGAGGCTGGATTTATCCGCCCTATTGACTATTCCCCATGGATTTCAAATATTGTCGCTGTGGCTAAACCAGATAACAAAATAAGGATGTGTATCGACTTTCGAGATCTAAATAAGGCTTCTTTAAAAGATGATTTCCCTCTTCCAAACATTGACATGATAGTTGTTTCTACGGCAGGACATGCCTTGTTATCCTTCATGGATGGTTTTTCGGGCTACAATCAAATTTTTATTAACCCTCAAGATCAATTCAAAACTGCTTTCACCACTCCTTGGGGTACGTTTTGTTGGATAATGATGCCTTTTGGACTTAAAAACGCCGGTGCGACTTATCAACGAGCGATGACCCTTATCTTTCATGATTATATGCATAAGATTTTAGAGGATTATGTTGATGATATTTTGGCCAAATCCTTTCTTCGCATGGATCATGTTAAAGTCCTTTGTCAAATCTTTGAAAGAATTCGTAAGTATCACATGCGCTTGAATCCCTGAAAATGTGTTTTTGGTGTGGATAGTGGAAAACTATTAGGGTTCATAGTCTCGCATCGTGGGATTGAGGTGGATACTAAGAAAATAGATGCTATTGTCAACATGCCACCTCCTGGAAATGTGTCTCAACTTAAAAGCTTACAAGGAAAGATTCAAGCTATTCGTAGGTTTGTGTCTCAGCTTGCGGATCGTACCTTTCCTTTTACTCAACTGCTTAAAAAGGATATCACTTTTCAATGGAATGAGGATTGTCAGCAAGCATTTGAAGATTTAAAAGTGTATTTGGCTAGTCCTCCTATTCTTCAACCTGCCGAACCTTCTAAACCCTTCCTTCTGTATACAGCTGCTTCTTCTTATGCTCTCGCAACATTGTTGGCACAACATGATAGAGATGGTAAGGAATGTCCGGTTTATTACATAAGTCGTACCTTACTCGATTATGAGACCCGATATTCTGCGATAGAAAGACAATGCTTGGCCTTGGTGTTTGCAACTCAAAAATTGAGACATTATCTTTTAAATTCAGAAGTCCACGTCATGGTAAAGTTTGATCCTTTGAAGCATCTTTTCTCTAAAACTGATTTATCAGGACGTCTAGCTAAGTGGGTTATGATGTTAACTGAATTTGACCTTAAATTTGTTTCACAAAGAGCAATTAAAGGGCAAGCGTTGACCGATCACTTAGTTGAGGCCCCTTCACATTTCTCCTTCCCTAACCCTGAGTCCTTTCCTGACGACTTCATTTTTTCTATAGAGAAAGATGAAAATTGGGAGTTATACTTTGATGGCTCTAAGTGTCATACGGGATCGGGGGCAGGTGTTGTTCTAATTTCTCCTACAAAGAAACCTATTCCCTTATCATATCGTCTAAATTTCCTGTGTACCAATAACGTTGCTGAGTATGAGGCTCTTATAGCGGGAATAAAAGCAGCCTTAGCTCTGAATATAAAACACATACATATCTATGGAGATTCGCAATTGATTATAAGACAAGTAACAGGAGTGTATCAAGCAAAACAAGACAAATTATCACAATATAAAGACCTTTCTATCTCTTTATTACAAAATTTTGATTCTTATACCATGGAACCTGTTCCTCGAAAAGATAATCGACATGCGGATACAATGGCATGTGTGGCTTCTCTAGTATCTTTAGAGAACTCTATGGTCGATCTTAATTTCGTTATTCACAATCTTATTTCTCTGGCTATTGAAGATGATTCTAGCTTGATAACATGTTGTGACTTTGTAGACTCAGATGAATGGTTCTCGCATATCATAAGATATTTGACCGATGGTACCTTTCCTGATTCCGCTAATAGGAACACTAGGGCTAGAATCCGCAAGCTGTCTGCTAGATATATCATCCTTTCTAATGTCCTTTATCGAAGGGGTTATGATGGTCTTCTCCTTTGTTGTCTTAACAAGTCGGAAATCCCTGTTGCTCTTGAAGAGGCACATTCAGGTGCCTGTGGGGGGCATTTTGGGGGCAAATCCCTGGTTCATAGGTTGCTTCGTATGGGATACTATTGGCAAACTATGCAGAAGGATTCCTTTTCATTTGTTAAGAAATGTCATCAGTGTCAACAACACAATAATCTGATTCATGCTCCTGCCCAAGAACTTCGTTCTCAAGTAGCTTCTTGGCCTTTCTCCGCATGGGGTTTGGATCTTATTGGAAAAATCTCTCCTCCTTCATCTCAAGGACACACCTTCATTATAACCGCAACAGATTACTTTACGAAGTGGGTAGAAGCTATTCCCCTTTGCTCTACCACTGCTGAAGTGATTTGTCAATTTCTTCTAGAAAACATCATTTCTCGATTCGGGATACCTTCTACTATTATTTCAGATAATGGGACATCGTTTAAGAACAAGGACGTGAAGAAATTCCTCGAGAAGTATCATATCAAACATCGATTTTCTACACCTTACTATCCTCAATCAAATGGCCAAGCCGAATCATCCAATAAGATAATTGAACAAATTCTTCGCAAAACCGTGAATAAGCATGGTAAGGATTGGAGTAACCAGCTAATCTATGCTCTTTGGGCCTACCGAACGAGTGTACGAATTGCTATGGGAACTACTCCTTCTAATCTTGTTTATGGTGCTGACCCTATTATGCCCTTAGAATTGGAGATTCCATCACTTAGGGTTTCTCTCAAAGGTATAGTAGATGATGACTCTTATAGGGAACAACGACTTCAATAGCTTGAGATGCTTGATGAACAGCACATAAATGCTCTTGAGCATATTCAAGTGTATCACAAAACTCTACAATGAAGCTATAATGATAAGGTTATTCAACGTTCCTTCTCAGTAGGCGACTTAGTCCTTTATGAGAATCAACGCAATGTGAATGCCTTACCTGCAGAAAAGGGAAAATTTAGTCCTAATTGGCTTGGACCATATATCGTTATTGAGGATTATGGATCAGGTGCTTACAAAATAGCGGATGTAGATGGTACACCTCTTAAAGAACCTATCAATGCTATGCACTTGCGTAGATATTATGCTTAATTCTTCATTCTTCATCTATCTTCCTTTTCAATTCTTCAACATTGGATAATATGTTAGTATCTCTTAATTAAAGCAAAATAGAATTAAATGTTATGTTGTTTAATCTATATTGCTTCGTTCCTGACAAGCGTGTCTTCTTACTTTATAGTTTGTCTTGAATTCATTAATGTAAATTGTAAAAGGTTTACATTTCTCATTATGCTAGCATATTATACAATGTCTTTATGTATTAAGTAGAATTGTATCATGTTGTGTTTAAGTTCAAAATTAAATCACATTAGTTATATGATTCTTAGACTTAATGCATCTTTCTTCCTTATCATCAATGTAGCACTTGATTAAATATTTTAATTAAGTCACACATGTATCAATTTAATCATGGAGCATTGAGAAATCAATCACATGGCAATTAAATTCTGAACATACATGTACATTTACCAAATGTATTAGATTTAATCAAAACAAAACATACATTGTTTTAAGCATTAAAGATAACACATTTGAGACAAAAGATAAGCATGTATATATACATATATATGTGTGGATCGTATACAAATCTAGGTCACTGTACATCATAAAATCATCTCCTATCCCTAGGGCTAGTGGCTGGAGAGTGTCGACTGGATGCTCCCTCCTGGTCTGGCCGTGAAGGTGGACCCATGGGTGTGTAGCACGATACAGATCGTGAGTGACTCCGAGAGGAACTCCTACGATCCCTATCCATAAGGATCGCACGATAGGTGGTAGCCTCGGTCTGAGCCGCTGCTAGATCTCACCGCGCCTGCTGGAGGTCCTCTGATAGGACTCTCTCTCTCTGCCACGCCTGCTGGAGGTCCTCTGATAGGACTCTCTCTCTCTCCCTCCATATATCTACCTGTACTCAGAATGGGAAAAACAAATCCTCATGCCAACCCGCGTTCCCCTGAGGCCTATAGGAAATCTGTGAGGAACTGGGGATCTGTGCTATCATGGAAATGTTTGTCATTGCCTGCTGAATCAAGGAACGCCATTCCTGCACATTAGCTGTGGCAGTAGAACATATTTTTGTTAGTACCATTCTATATCATCAAAACATTAATCAATCAATATAAACCTACTATACCTGGATCTCCCTCGCGCCAGTAGGGATCATGATATGGTAGTATCTGTGACTGAGAACCGCTAGGCTCCCCTCGCTCGTATACTCTATCCATGATGGGTGTAGGTTGGATGGTACTGGTGACAGGTCTCCGTATCGCCTCCTGTTCCCCCTGTTGGAGAATAGGAGGTGGATCCAGAGCTATGGTATCGTCTCCTGAATGGTGGGGAGCTGCATCCGACTCCTCCTCATCATCTCTATCCTCCTCCTCGTTGTCCTCCTCGTCATCATCATCCTCATCCTCATCCGCATCATCACCTGCATCCTCCTCGTCCTCCTCTCTATCTACATCCTCATCCTCCTCCTCCTCGTCACTGGGCTGATCGCCTGTAGGTGGATCAGGGTCTCCCACCTCCTCATGACCCTCTCCCTCCTCTGGCTCCTCTGACTTGGATCCCTCGTCCTCGTCTTGGTCTCCATGTCTCCATGGGCCTGGATAGCCTGTCGGATGATCTGGTGGAAAGATAGGACCTGGATATGATCTCATGAATCATGAAACATATCTACGCTGTGCTCCAGGCTCTGTAGAATAGTCAGTGACTACATCCTGATCAGATCCCTCTAAGTCTGTCATCTCAATATCATCTACCGTCGGTCTCGCTACTGCTCCAGGTCTGGGAAGGACCTGTGAGTGTCGAGTATAGATGGGCACATCGGCTGGAACACACTGCTCTAGTCTGAACTGCCTCCGTACTCGGTCAAAGTAGAAAGGGACTATGATGTGTGCATATCGTCCTCGCAGTAGGCGGTTCCTCTGTAGACATGCTAACTGTCTCTCCATACCATCCCATCTGTGCATCAATAGGTAAGGTCTCCACACTATCACCTCGGCTGTCAGTCTATCAATAATCACTCTCCAATATAATAAATCTCCAAATCTCCACTCGCTGGTAAGTGGATAAGCGAACACCCTAGGTCGCTCGCTCGCTGTACTCAGTGGGAAGCCGACGGGCCTAGTGCATGTGAAATGCTCTAAAATCCACACCTGTAGAAGTGTGCATGTCATCAAACTACAACCCTGTCCGAATACATACTCCTCAAGGTCGTGATAGAGATGTGCTAGCATACTCCGACCCCACGCATACACTCTCCTGTGTCTCTCCATCACTCTGATACACCATGTGAGGCCCCCATGCATGTGTGTCCCTCGCCCATTAGGGCAGACGGCTAGTGCTATGATGGCTATCATAAGGCGTCTCAGAATGGGTACCTCCCCTGTAGGATGTAAGAGCCAGCTGACCATGATGCGACCTCTCGTCTCACTCGGCATGACTCTCCCTATGCAATACACCTGCTCTCTCTGATGATCCTCCACTGATCGATCGGTCGCGTATGTAACTATTGCTCCTCTGATAGGAAGACGAAGTATATGGTATACATCCTCGAGTGTGACCGTCAGCTCTCCTACTGGAAGGTGAAAAGTGCATGTGTCAGGATCCCATCGCTCCATCAAGGCCATCAGCATCGCAGGATGAAATCGAATGGCCGGCATGAGAATCACGTACCACAATCCTACAATCGATAGTGTGTCTCTCTTTGACTGAGTCAACCGCAGAATCTGATCTCGCAAAGTGCGAAGAATATGTCCCGCTGTATGCTCTCTCATGTACGGGAGACCCTGCAACACGAAAACATGACCGTAATCAGTACTCGATCATCGAAATCGCAAATGCAAACCGTCGCACATTGTATGCCCTGATTGGGGACCATGGCACCCTGTCAAGGACCATGGCGCCCTGACAGGGACCATGGCGCCCTGAGGGGACCATGGCGCCCTGTCAGGGACCATGGCGCCCCTGTCAGGGACCATGGCACCCTGGGGGGACCAGGGCGCCCCTCAGGGACCATGGCGTCCTGGGTGGGCCCCGGTCAGCCTTCAAGGCCTGCATACGATCACGGAAAAGTCAAACATGTGACAAATCAAAAGTCAAACGTTCAGTCAACTCACCTCGTCCAGTGGCTCGTCGTCGATCACGGCCTGGCGCAGGCTCTCAATCCTCATGGGACGCTCCGGTTGTCGTGAAGGCATGATGATGGCTATGTGGGCTCCGCTGCACTGAATAGTTTTCTGAAATCAACAAAGTGACGAATACAAGTGTCACTTTCGAGGTATATACTCTCGTTTGCTTGTTCTTACTTTTTGAAACCCTAATTCTCCTCTGTCATTCATTTTATCATAACTTGAGTTTGGGAGATGCGATTTTTGAACCGTTTGTTGCGTTGGAATCGTATTTTCCTTCCCCTACGCTCGGGATGTTCCAAAAAGTGCTCTGATGAAGCCTATTTAGTGAACACCCCTCATCAATACTCTATTACACAATTTTTTTGCAAGTAAACATGCTACCCTGTTTCACCTCCCTAATAAGCAAGTCGAAACAGGGGGGGGCATATAGCTACTCATAGATTTCATCACTTTCCCTAGTAAGCATTAGGTGATTTTGTGATCTAACGTGTGTTTTGTAGGGTGCGGTTCCTAACTGTGTACTGCAGATACCGCTGGGGGCTTCGTCCGACAACTTATGGATATATCCTTTTTCAAATAATGTTTACTTTTCTGTACCTTAGCTTGCATATGCACGTAGTACTCATATGACCGCTAAAGTGGGGGCTAAATGTAGCATCATAAATTGTACACACTCGCTAGGGTGGTACAATTTCACACCTAGTTTAGCACCCGCCTTAGTGCATTTTACATTCTGCATTGCATTTCTCCTTAAGCACTTAATTAATCAAATTAATTAGGTCTAAGGTCCTATTTCATCATCATAAAATTGGGCCCTTTTCACTAAAGCGTGCCCTTCGCATTTTATTCCTCCAATACATCGCTCAATCAAAAACCCTAATTAAGTCCTATTTCGAACTTGGGGGCTTGGTTTCGGGGTCAAAACATCTCGAAATCACCTGTAACTTCGGGATTCTCTCTAAAATCATCATATCCGATGGCCCTGAAAATTTGGTGAAAAGTTGTCGGGACCATGGCGCTCGGAGTGCAACATGGTCCCGGACATTTTTCCTGAAATTTTAGGAGCGCAATCCAATCATAAAATAAAGCTTAACCCCAAGAAATTGGCGGGATATTCAATCTCTAGGTCGGCCAAAATACGAATTTACGACCTAGGGTTTCATACATAAAAGCTCTCTTTCCTCATTTGAAGGGATGGGATTTTTGTTTCCAGGAACTTCATATGCAACGAAAGAGCAGATCTTTGAGGACTTCAACAACATTCAACATCTTTCTATCAAGCATCTATCAAATTCATTCATCCACTTAGGGCTTGGAAGACATTGAAGAACAATAAGAGATTACCGACTGAAGATTGGCTTGTACTCTTCCCTTGAGGGTTGGGTATGATTTCGTATTGTTTTCATGTCTTTGCATAAGCTTTGATAAATCATTTATTCATGCTTTAGATCACATTGCATCTTGATTTAGAGCATTTACACTATCATTTGCAAGCAATTAGGGTTTACTTTCTAGGTTGCTCTAGTTTGCTTTCTTGCATTTTGGACCTTGCACACACACTAGGTCTGCACACACAATACATTTTACAAAACAACTTGGCTATTCGTGGAGGTGGAAATCACTGAAGTGGGGGTTTGACTAAGGCAAAACCCTATATAGCTGCCCCTCCCCCTTTTCAAATATTATTGCAGGTTTCGGGATTCGGACGACGCTGCGGGATACAGATCCGGAGAGAGAAGGTTGGAACCGCACTCTGTGTGAAATTGTAGAGCAGGAGGCTGGGACAGGGGCACTGGGTGCCTTGGTCCTACCAGGACAGGGGCGCTGGGCGTCCTGGTCCCTGGGACAGAGGCGCTGGGTGCCCTGGTCCTCCGGACAGACAGTTTGCAGACAGTTTCCAGACAGTGTTTCAGAGTGTAGAACAGTGGTTTCCGGTGCAGTTTTCAGGACAGTGGCGCCCGCGCTCCCGTCCCGAACATTTTCAGTCCGATTTTGACTCTGGGTACATATCTGCATTCTTATTTCACCCTTGTACTTACAGTTGTTCATTGTTTAATCTCAATTCTGCAATCTTGTTATTGGTTCATACTTGCATTTTGGGATTAGGGTTTGAACTTGCATTACTTGATCTTACAATTTCAACAAGGGAATAGAAATCCTAATAGATATCCCATGGCTCTCTCTTTCACCAAAAGAAGTAGCCAATTGTACGATATCTCTAGGATCTTTCGTATTCCGTAATGTGTGTCAAAAGGTAGGATTAGGGCATGATTAACCTAGTCTCGCTTTTTCCCCTACACACTTACAAGGACCAAACTTTCTCATATGTAACTTGTTGTAGGGTCCAACTGGAAATATTTCTTTCTCAATTACACAATCACTTCATCACCAATGTCAAATTCCTTATGTCTTCTCTTCTCTTCTACTGTCTCCTTATACTTGTTGTTCATGTCCTTTAATTGTTGTTTAACCTGAACATGTAAGGCTTTCATTTGGTCTGCAAATTCTTCTGCTTCTGCACTCCTCTTATCTTCATTACTGATATCTCTTTATTCTGAATAACCTCTAGGCTGTACTCTGGTAACAATCTCAAAAGGTGTCCTTTCGGTGCTCCATTTCATTGAATTATTGTAGGCAAACTTGGTTTGTGCAAGAATCAAATCCCAAATTCCGGTCTTCGCTCCAACTAAGCATCTCAACAAATTTCCCAAGCTCTAGTTTACTACCTCTATCTATCCATCAGTCTATGGGTGAAAAGTAGAACTCGATTTTAAATCAGTCTTCATCTTCTTCCAAAGTGTCCTCCAAAAATAACCAACAAACTTAGTGTCTCTATCTTAAACTATGCTCTGAGATAATCCATGTAATCTCACTACCTCCTTGAAAAATAAGTTAGGTATGTGCACTCCATTTGATGTCTTCTTACAAGGTATGAAATGAGCCATCTTCGAGAAGTTATCCACTACCACAAATATAGAATCATTCCCTCTTCGTGTCTTAGGCAACCCAAGTATGAAATCCATTCTTATGTCCTACCAAGGTCTCTCTGGAACTGTCAAAGGCTTATACAATCCCACATTCTGGCTACTACCTTTTGCAATCTAACAAAATCTATAGCTCTGCACAAATTTCCTGACATCCTTATGAATCTGAGGCCAAAAGTAATGTTCACTGACCAATGCCACTATTTTGTCAACACCAAAGTGTCCGACAAATCCTCCACTATGCTTCTCCTTTGTCAAATTATCCCTCATAGAACTCTTAGATACACATAACTAAACTCCTCTAAATAGAATCCCATCCTGAATGAAATAATCCAACCACTTACTTCTATCCACCATAACTAGTCTACATGCTTTCCAAGGTTCTGCAAAACCCAAGTCATCATCATACAAGGGCTTCAACTCCTCAAATCCTAACACTGTCACTCTCATGTTTGTTAGCAAATTCCTCCTTCTACTAAAGGCATCAACAACTTTAATTGACTTTCCACTTCTATGCTTCAACACAAAGGTGTAACTCTACAAGAACTCTACCCATATCATGTGTCTCTGATTCAACTTACTCTGACTATTCAAATACTACAAATATTGATGATCGGTATACAATGCAAACTCCTTAGGAAACAATCTCCACTTCTTTGAGGCTTGAATTATGGCAGAAAATTCCCGATCATACATTGAATATGTCCTTCTTGCATCATTCAACTTTTCACTAAAATAAGTTATTGCTCTTCCTTCTTGACTTAACACTACTCCAATTGCACTTCCACTTGCATCACAGTCCACTTGAAATACTTTTCTAAAATTTGGTACAGATTTCACAAGCTTCTCAGACACCTTCAGCTTCAACAATTTAAAACTCCTATTTTCTCTGGTTGTCCACTTGAATTTCTTACTATCTCCTCTCATTGTCGCAGTCATAGGGCTACAAACTGAACTGAAATTTCCAATAAACTTTTGGTAGAAACTAGCAAATCCATGAAATGATCTGACCTCTCCAATGCTTTTTGGTGTAGGCCATTCAACAATGGCTTTTACCTTCTTAGGATCCATCTTCAATCCATCCACAGATATCACAAATCCCAAGTAAACTAACTCTTCCTTCATGAAACTTCACTTCTTAATGTTTATCAACAATTTTTCTTCTCTCAATCTTTGCAAAAATTGTCTCAAATGCAACATATGTTCCTCCTTTGTCTTACTGAAAATCAAGATGTCATCCAAATACACAATGATGAACTTACCCAATAATTTCTTCAATACCTTGTTCATCAATCTCATGAAAGTACTTGGTGCATTAGTTAACCCAAAAGTCATAATCAACCATTCATACAATCCTTCATTTGTCTTGAGCATTGTCTTCCACTCATCTCCTCTGATTTTGATATGATGATATTCACTCTCCAAATCTATCTTTGTGTAGTATTTGGCACCACTCAAACAATCCATTATGTCATCCATCCTAGGAAAAGGAAACCGATACTTCATTGTGATCTTATTTATTGCTCTAGAATCAGTACACATCCTCCATTCTTCTTATGTGCTAACACAGTCAATACTGCACAAGGACTCAAACTTTCTCTTATTAAAACTTTCTTCAACAAGTCCTGCACTTGTCTATTCAACTCTTCATTTTTTGCTGATGTCATCCGATGTGCTACTTTTTTAGGCAAACTAGCTTCGGGAATTAGGTCCATGCAATGACAGATACTCCTCACAAGTGGTAAGCCAATAGGCACATTATCTAAAATGATGTCTTCATATTCTATCAACAATTCCTTTATCTCATCCAGTTGTTCTTCATGCTCTGAGTTCTCAATCTTCTTAGGAACTAAGGGAAAACACACATTCTCATGCCTCATTCCATCTAGGAATTTCCTTCCATCCACTAAGAAGATTCTAGCATTCATACAAACTTCACTTTTCAGGTGCTCCACCAAGGGTAACAAGGTTTGCTTCATCCCATTTGCAACAATAGTGTATGTTCTTTCTCCCATCATGCATCACTTGTCTGTCAAACTGCCAAGGTCTTACCAACAAAATGTGACAAATATCCATAGGCATAATATCACACACAACTTCATCATGATAATTCTCAATTTTCAATTTCACCAAGCATTTCTCACTTACTAATAGGTTATGATCATCCTGGATTCATGCTATCTGGTAAGGCTTAGGGTTTTTCAATCTTTCCAACTTCAACTTATTCACCATCTCTTTTGAAACAAGATTATTTGAACTACCACTATCAATAATGACTTTACAACACTTACTAGATACTTTACATTTGGTCTTGAATAAATTTATCCTCTGCAAGGGTTCTTCATCCTCTCTGATATGACACAAATCTCTCCTCATTATCAACATTTCTCCATCTTCCGGTTTGTTAGCCGATCTGATAGGGTCTTCTTCTATCAATTCCATTCTTCCAAATGTTCTTCACCTTCTGACATTCAAATGCATGATGTCCTTCTCCTCCACAATTAAAAAAATTTCCTTTAAATACTCTCTTATCTTGTCTTATGTCATCTTTTCCATAACCCTCATTCCGATAACCATCGGCTTCTCTTCTCCAATAGAATTTTTTTTCATCCTTTCGGTTTGAACTACCATCCTTTCTTATTTCCTTGTCCTTGTTCTGATCTACAAAAGTTCCTCTTCCCTTGGAATATCCTCTTCCTCCTTGAAATCTTCCTCCGGAAAACCTTTCGCCTCTACCTCTTTTTCTCTACTCATGTCTTTTGTTCAACTTCTCTTTTGCTTTGAGGGCATATTGGTAAACTTCTTCAACACTCTACAGCTTCATCAAACTGAGTTCATCTTGTATAGACATTTGTATCCCATTCAAATATCTCACAACTTGTTCAACCTCATCATTACTATGTTTGGATTTGATATTCAACTTGTAGAACACTTCGATATACTCCTTCACACTTGATTTCCTCTGCTTAAAGTTCTATAATTTTTGAAAAAAGATTCACTTGATAATCAACTGGCATAAACTTAGATTTCAATGTGGTAACCATCAACTCCCATGGTTAGATTTTCTCTTTACCTCTCCTATGTCTATCAACTTGCAAATGTTTGCATCAAAGAGATTGATGACCCTTCAACCTAGTACATGCATATTTCACTTTTCATTCTTCTGTGGTATTCTCAAAATATAAATGCTTCTCCTTCTCCAAGATCCAATCATCAATACATCCGAAAGCAATTTGCCATCATAATCTGATGGGGTAAAATTTGGTTTGGTGTTTGCCCTACTCAAAACCCTCAAGAACCTCTCTTCATTTGGATCAACCGCTGGTGGATTTTCTACTTGTTCTACTAGTGCTTCTTCTTCACCTTCACTCACATCTTCAATATGTCAACCTCTTCTCTGGTTCATTTCAATAACTTCTAATCGAGTTGCAATTCATCTCAACATTTCCATCTCATCAAGGTCTACATTCCCACGTGATCCACCATTCCTATTTCCTCTTCTCACCATCTTCACACCAATCCTCTATAGCTGCAGGTGGGATCCACAAGCTGCCACCCTACTGTTGGGAAAAATGGTGTCTCAACCTTGCATTTATGTGAGGTTACTATTTATAGTAAGTTTTCATTTGAGCACGAAATGGTACGAAACTCTCCCTGAAGCTTCTGGTTGGCTAGATAAGCATTCCAGTAAAGTTGCGTCCCAAGGTCACAGCTAGTTTTGAAGATATTAAAGTTTTTGTCTTGGAGAGGCGCAATAAAATGTTTAAAACTTAAATTTGGGGACTTTAGAGGCTCCGAAACGCCCTGAAAAGTGGCCGTAACTGGCGAAGCGGTTACAAGGTGATAGAGCGCTTCACGAGCTTTCCGGCGCTTCAAACGGTTCGTCAATCGGACACCCGGTTCTCAAGTTATGGCCTCCGGAAGTTTGTACTCCTGAAATAGGAAAAACAATTTGTATCAGATACATAAATGAGCTGTAAAAGGGAGCGACATGTGTTGATGTGTGCTTTAACATGTCATAGAAGGGAGATAAGGTCGGCTACACCTTATTGGGTGGTTTTAGCCCATGGTTTTGTAATACCGTTTGACGGTTTCTTGTATTGTATCTCCTATTTATGAGGTGTGTGAGATAGAGGTTGTGTGTAAGAGTCTCATGGCTATTGAGTTGCCTCTGAATCTCTGATTAGTGCTACTCCTGCGAAGAGCTTGCTCTGCAAGTATGTTGTAATCTATTTTTGATTGCTGAATAAAATATTGAGCTACTTTTGGAGGGTGGGGTTTTTCTCCCGAAAGGGTTTTCCCCACGTAAATCACTGTGTTGTGGTATGAATGCTATTATGTCTATTTCTATTTTCTGTAACTGTTGTAACAATCTGAAAAAGTTTTGCATTACCCTCCTCTCAAGGTTAGTGTAGGAAGTTGTTTCCGCTACTTTACTTCCTTACACCTACAACAAAATCTTTAGGACAATGTAATCTCTGGAATGAAATCTTGCTCTAATACCACTAGGTGCAGTCACAATTAGGAGGGACCTCAATGAGATCTATTTGGACCTTGCATTAGGAGTAAAAAAATAAAGGAAACAAGACAAGATGATGGAAGAAATGCATAATTGATTGAATTATATCAAGAAAGGCAATTATAATCTTCTAGCAGCATGTGGGCTACAAGATTCGGCTCACTAGTCAGAATACATACATGCTCAATTACAGTATCGGTCAAATTTGAACCTCTTATTCTAAAGATAGATCTTCTATGCTCTCAAAACTGATCACTACAAGCTAAATTATACTACATTATATAATCTAGAGGGATCCGTGTTGGCCCAAGAAGAATCAAATACTGATGAACAAAATGGATCGTGTAAACCACCAGGTCAGCCTCTACCAATGAGAATCCTCCAGAAAATCCAAAGGATGAAGTGTAGACCAAAGGGAAGGTCAACCACATGCCAAGGAACATTGGAACAATGAAGTGAAGCTCCACAAGCTACGAAAAGGATCTAAAAGATTTGCCAATAGCAGAATAGGTCCAAGCGATTCTGGTGTTCTAAGTCAAAAACTATTTCGGATTCTGGAATCGATAACTTGTTGGGAAAAGATCCAAACATCCTGTGGACCAAGAATAAGGTAGATGATTATGTCCTTGATAAAAATCCAACTTCACAAGTTTTAATGAAAAAATGTAAGAAAAAGTAGAAAGAAATGTTGAAACTATAAAACAGAAAAACAAATTGAAAAGAAATGTTTTTGGTTGACACATGATTGCCAAGAATCAGGGATGCTCCTACATCAGGATCAAAATTCATTCCACAAATAACTCGCACTATTGTAAGTTATGAAGTGTGTCAAGTAGAGACCCATTGGTAGCCATAGTGTCAGTTGCTAAATTCTATACTTTATAAATTTGCTCAAATATAATGGATGTGAAATATTATTTGAAAATTTTGACTATTCTCTTGTATGACATGAACTTTTCATCTTTTGTTATGTACTCATCATTGATTTGCCTAATGTTTACATTGGATTTAATCTCTCTATCTCTCTATCTTTCTTGTTGAATATTTTGTATTAGAAAATTCTCTCTCGCTCTCTCTCTCTATATTTCTTGTTGAATGTTTTGTATTAGAAAATTCTCTCTCTCTCTCTCTCTCTCCCAAAAAGGATAACACATGAAGCATAAGTCACATTTCAATATGTCTTTATCCTTTCTTATAGTTTGTTATATTTAATGCATATATTGGCAAAATATTTGAGAGTGGTTTCAGATCTCTGGGAATTATAATATCAATTCTAGGTTTTAAAGGATTATTCAAATTTTTAAACAAATAAAATTTTAGTAATCAGTATGCTCTTATTAGCATTCTTTCACTCTCTCTATCTCACTCTTTTTATCTACCCCAAAATCTATACCTATAGATCTCTCTCTATCACTCTTCCTTTTCTACCTCTCTCTATCTCACTGTCTCCTCTCTCCTTCGAGATCTAGCACTACCTCTTTACCTCTCTCTCTTATCTAGATCTTTATCCCTTCCTCCCTACCTATCTCTTCTTCTCTCTCCCTCTCTTATTTTTTATATCCCCCCTCTCTCCATTCTATCATTCACTACCTATGCCTACCACCCTCTCTCTCCACATCCCTAGGTCTCTTTTTCTCTCCATATTTACCTCTCTCTCCATGTCTCATTAGCCACCTTTCTCCCCCTCTATCTCTATCACCTCTATCTTTCTCCTAGGTACCTCACCACTCTCTCCCTAGGATCTAGGTCTCTCATGTCTATATCTCTTCCCTCTCTATTTCTTTACCTCCCTCTCCACCTCTCTCCTTATCTCCTTACCCCTCGTTCTCTCTTCATGAACTTCCCTCTCTCTTATCTTTCTACCTCTCCCCTATCTACATCTGTTAGCCACTCCCTATCTACCTCTCCCTCCCTTGTAGAAGGTTTAGGGAGTAGAGTGTAGGATATATAGTTTAGGGTATAGGGTCGAGGGCATAGTGTTTACAATTGAGGGTATTGGTATATGGATTAGTGTACAATATTTATGGAATATGGTTAAGGTAAAATAGGGTTGAGGGTATTTCCCATATTGATACTTCCCTCTATCTCTCCCTCTTCCTCTCACCTCTCTCTCACCTCTCTAGGTCTCTCCCTCCCTTTCTTCCTCTCTCCCTCTCTATCTCCCCTTCCATCCTTACCTCCCAATATATATCTCTCCCCCACTCTCTCTTATTATCTCTTCCTCTCTTATTTTATCTCTCTATAGTTTAGGTAATCGTCTCTCCCTCCCACCCTCTCTCTCCCCATTCTCTAGGTTTCTCCCTTCTTCCCTCTCTATCTCTCTACATCCATCAATGTCTCATTACCCACCTCTCTATATACCCCTATATCTATCTCATATCTCTCTCTCCCTATCTAGTTATCTCACCTCTCTCTCATCTTCTAGGTATCTCATCTCTCTATTTTCCCCTCTCTAGTTCTCTCCCTCTTTCTCCACCTCTCTCTCCATCACCCCTTACCCCTCTCCCTTTATGAACTTTATCCTTCTATTCTCTCTCTCCCCTCACCCATTGATGTACCCCAAACTATAGACCTATCTAGATCACATGTCTATCCCTTATCTAGGTCTCTCCCACCCGCAACAACAATGACTAGCAATATCCAACATCTTTCTCCCAGATCTTTTGGGAAACCTTAGACTACTTTGATAAAACAAGATAAAGGAAAAGAGATAGTCAAATACTCAGATTCATGCTCATTCATTATATGGGGAGACTTATAGGAAGAATCCTTAGATGAATATGTTAATCAATTATTATACAAAGAAGAAGATGACATGACAATACCCAGGTTACCCTTAGATCAGTATGGCAATGGTTTCAAAATGCTACAGAAACATGGATATAATGGTACCATAGGCTTGGGACTACAGAAAAAAGGAAGAAGAGAACCTGTTCTACCTTAGGAGAACCCAAAGAATCAAGGGTTAGGATATAAACACATCATAAAGGTAGCAGAGGCAAGACAACGAACACTTGACATATTGAATAAGCCTAAACTAACATTAGAGTATATACCTCAAAATCAGTTAGCAATGTGGGTATTTCCTCTGTCATCTCATAGAAGCAAGAAAGTAGCAACCTCTCTCAATTTCTTCTCTCTCTCCCTCACCTCTCTATCCCTTCCCTCTCTAGGTCTCCCAGTCATTCCATATCTACCTCTTTCTCCCTCCCTCCCTAGTCCTGTCTTTATCTTCGTTCATCTATCTCTCATTTTCTCCTCCCCCTCTCTACATCATCATCTCTCTCCTCTTCTATCCCCTTCTATCTATCTCACCCCTCTCTCTCCCCATTGAGGTCTCTCACATATCTCTCCCCCTCTAGGTATCTCATGTATCTATTTGTCCCCTATTTATTTTATCCCTACATACAAATATATAGATGAGAGACCTAGATGTGGACAAAGAGGTGATAGAAATAGAGGGGTGAGAGAGGTGATAGACCTATATTGGGAGAGATAGGTGATAGAACTAGATGGGGAGAGAGAGGGGTGAGATAGATATAGGGGGATAAAAGAGGATCTAGAGGTAGTGACCTAGAGAGAGGAGAGTAGAGGAGATAGAAGAACAAAGATAAATATAGGGCTAAGGAGGGAGGGAGGGAGAGGTGGATAGGGAGTAAGTGTGAGACATAAACACAAAAGAGGTAGAGAGGTGAGAGAAAAAGAGAAGAAAATAAGAAAGATAAATTCATAAAGAGAGACGGGGGTAAGGAGATAGGGAGAGAGGTGCAGAGGGAGGAAAAGAACTATAGAGGTGAGATATATATACCTTGGGTAGAGAGGGGGGAGGAGTAAGAGATACATCTCCCTTTATGAACTCTTTCCTCTTCTCTCTCTCTCACCCTAGGTCTCTCACCTCTATATCTCTCCCTCTCTTATTGTCTTTCTCCATTCTCCAAGCCATCACCCCTCCCTCCCACTTGCTCTCTCCCATCTCTAGGTTTCTACTTTCCTTTCCTCCTCTCTACCTCTCCATTCACCTCTCTTATCAAAACTATCTATCTCACCCCTCTCTCTATGTCAAACTAAATCTCTCACCTCTCTCCCACCTTATAGGTATATCAATCATCCCTCCTTACTCCTCTCCCTTTATGAACTCTCTCCTCTTATTTCTCTCCCCTCACTTATCTATCTTCTCCTTCCCTAGGTCCCTCCCTCACTCCATGTATACCTCTCCCTTCATACCTTCTTACTCCTCTCTCTCCTCTTCTTCCTCCTCTTCTAGGTCATTACCTCTCCCTCTAATTTATATGATATAGGGTTTAGGGTATATAAACTATTTAGGCTATAGGTTTTAGGGAATATCATGGAAGGACCAAAAAACCTATGGAAGGAGGATATGGAGAGGTGAGGGGAGAAATAAGATAATGAGATACTTCATAAAGGGAGACTAGTAAGTGGGAGGGAGATAACTAGAGAGGGGATAATGAGAGAGGTAAGAGACACATAGGGGCTAGAGAGTAAGAGACCTAGATGGGGATAGAGGAGTGAGATAGATTTATGGGGATAGAAGAGGAGAGAGGTGATGACCTAAAGAGAGGAGGGAGAGAGAAGAGGGGAGAGAGAATAACAAAGAGAAAGAGAGGGCTAAGGAGGGAGTGAGGGAAATGTATAAAAGGAGTGAGTGAGAGAGAGAGAGAGAGAGAGAGAGAGAGAGAGAGAGAGAGAGAGAGAGAGAGAGAGAGAGAGAGAGAGAGAGAGAGAGAGAGAGAGAGAGAGAGAGAGAGAGAGAGAGAGAGAGAGGAGATACATAAAGGTGAGAGACCCAAAGCCTTCAAATTGAGCAATGAAGAACAATGGAGATCAAAGATCAAAGATTGAGATGAACTTGAAATGAATTTTTATGAATTGATATGATACAATGTACAAATGAGTTCTCTTGTGTAGGAAAAAGGATAGAAAATTGAGAGCACTTGTAATGCCATGTGGCTCAATGAGATGAGAGAGTAGGTAAGAGTAGGTACAACTACCCTATAACAAAATTAAAAAGCATAAAACTAACTCATCTCTATCTAGAATGACACCAAAGATAACTAACATGAATGCTATTAAATGATGGTGTCACATGACAACTAACTATCCTAAGTAAAATTGATTAGATTAAATAAAATAAATCTAATTTACTCTAACATATTCCATGAGATAATACTCCCTTGAGGTATTTTATCAAAAAAATTGTATCCCTTTCTTAAGAATATAGATTTTTCTTATTTGTATTGTGACATAGATATGAGTATATCAACAAAGGTTGGAGAGCCAATTTTTACACCTACCACTTGTATTTATTTGAAAATTTTATAATCCTTTCTATAAAACCCAATCATGTCTACAATTTTTCATAGTTGCATGTCATAAGAGCATTTTTATTTTCAAAAGGTTCCTATTCCTTTTTCATGCTTGTCCATAAGTTAATGCCTAGTAACTTGTACATCTTAAAAATTCATTAGAAATATATATATTTGTATATATTTAAAGTATATTATCTTAATATTATGTATTTTACTATGTTAATATATATTGTTTAAGTATGGTAATTTTGGACTTAGTATTAGAGTCAACTTGATTATTTTATTGGTTACGTGGTATTCTTAGATTCCTCAAGATTTGGTTGATCTTGTTGTGTAACTATATTATGACTAAACATCATTAATGTGTATAAGCTCAATATATTGAAACTTTTATTGTGTAGGATGTTTGATTTCAAATTATTTCAAATTATTTCAAATTACAAAGACTACTTGATTTCCATGTGTTTCATAAAGATTATAAAGTTATATTGAAATAAATCTTATTAATGTCAAAAATTGTTCAAACTTTATATGCTCTTTAAGTGGGTGGAACTAGTATTTTTCCTTACATATCCCAAGAATACAATATGTTATGGTATAGTTAGTGACTAAATGGCAAGGGTAGACCTACACTAATATCACCTTTCTTTCCATTTTAATATCATTAAAGATACTATGACATAATTATAGAAATAAATATAGAACCCTTAATGTTAAATTATTTTATTTTGGTTTTAAAACTATAGAGGTTTGGTGGAAAGATGATAAAGGAACTAAAGATTCTTTAAAGAGCTTTGGTTATTGGTAAGGTCAATGAGGTTTTGGAGGGATATTAGATGTAGCTGCACATGGAAGACCAATCAAAAACATATGAGGGAAAATATACCATTGACATGAAAATGGTGTAAAATTTCTCCAAAGCACAAAGACACAAAACCCTACACCACTATGACAAATCATAAGCTCTATTTGGTGTTAATCTTAGAGGATCGGGTTAATACTGAGAGGGGGGGTGAATCAATATTAACAATAATTTAAAACCAGAAACTTAGACTCATAAAACTTTGACCAAATCAAATATAGATCAAAACTAGAGTCATTTACCAGTACCGGTATCTGCTGATAAACATCTAGTAAATTGATATATCAATGTTGCATTTAAATTTCATTAACCATGCATAAAATGAAAGTAAATCATACCATCATATAAAAAAAATTCACAATATGAACACCATGATTTTCACATGGAAACCCAAATAGGAAAAAAAAACGGTGGGAATTAGCACCCACAAATATTTTGCACTCTTTCAGAATGTGCCCTGTTAGGAGTAGACCCTATTAGGAGTCACTTGGTTAAGGGATTTACCTCAGCCCTATTAGGAGCTTTGATCTATTAGGATCAACCTCAGAAGAGGATTTAGAACTCATATATTGAGTCACCTTGTTAGGGGATTTTGCAATGTGAGGCCTGTTAGGACCTACCTAGTTAAGTGATTTTAGCTGTTGTAATTGTTAGATAACAACAATGAACGATCTATGTATAGCACTTAACTACTTTCTTGATCAGATCCAATTAAGTTCTAATTCTGCACCACTCTGGCAGATCTCTCACACCTTGGTTTCACTTCACACGCTTCTCAAAATCACCGACACTTCAAAACATCAACCTTATCGACATAAATAACCTTTACAACTAGGTCAGCATCAAAATCTTAATACTTACTACATAGATCATCACAAATATTTACAACTCATTACAGATCATCATATAGATCATTAAAATCAATTACAAATCAATATCAGTCATTGAATGATCATAAGTCGTCACAATAAGTTGATTTGGTACAAAGTCAAACCCTCAGCTCATTCTGCTAAGCACTTTGCACATTCCCAAGAAATTCATTCTTCAAACATGCCAAATCATTTTTTAAACACATCACGCAGTTTGTGTCGCATTATCATTAACATGTGAACTTGATGTAGATCACCACCAAACCAAAAATCATTATCGGTCAAGAGAATTCTTTACCAGTCCTTAAACCCTTCTTAAACCCTGGCAAAAACTCAACATAAATTATAAACATAACTTTTGATTGTCACAACATGATGCAGTTGTGGTCAGATACATTTTATAATGATAAAAACTTATATTCAAAACCACAAATCCTCAATCATCACCACTTGCCAGATACAATCAAAACATTTCCTCATTTATCGATTAAGGTCCTATAACTCAGTTTCTTGATTCTTTACCAGTAAGCTCTCTCTGGTAACAGTAAGCTCTCTCTGGTAAACCAGAATATTTAGATTACACAATAAAACATAAGTAAACATCAATAGACATGAATAAATATTAGTTTCCAGCAATGACAACACAAATAATTGATCAGAGTCATCCATCATGCAATCTCACTCTCTTGATCATAATTTTATCTCAAACAGTCTTGTACTGGTTCAGTGATCATTCTCTATCTGTATCAGTAATGCCAAACATGCCAACATTTGGGTCGTCCATTTGAGCCCAAAGTTAAATCAAAATAATAATTCATATATTAAATCAAAATTTATTATAACAATGATTGATTCTAAAAAAAAAAATTAACTATGAAATTTTGAGTTGTTCATGTATTAAAAGTTATGAATATTAAAACAATTAAAAAAAATTAGAACAATAGAGAGCAAATAAAAAACTTACAAATTATTATTTATCAAGATTAAAAAATTAACTTGAATACTTTTCTTACAAACTAACACTTATCATCAAAACTAAAATTTAAATCTAATTAACAATAAATGTAAAAAATTCAAAAGAGGAGGAATAAGACAAAGGGAAAAACAAAACAAAAACCCAAACTTGAGTTCTCTCCTACCTACACACCATTGAGAAAATAGATGAGCTCAACAGTGACCAATCTTCACTGGACTTGTTGCTATAATGTCAATATGAGATGGTGAGATATCCATTATGAAAAATGTATAGATGATATCAATTTTCAATACAAATGTGTTAAAAAGTCAACTATATAAAATGCTCCACCATCAACTAAGCATTAGTGGTATAAACATGTAGTCATGGATTCATCAAAATCTATTAAAGTATATGTATAATTTTAAACCCAAAAATTTCAAATTTGGATCTTAGAAAACAAACCTTCCCTCCAAGTGTAGTGCTCTCCTTGATTCATCTTGTCTTTTGTGCATCAATAGCCCATATTGATATAGCTTCATCTACTTTATGATGATTTGTTGGTATCTTGCTATGTACTAACCCTAAATTATAATTATATTAGATATGATGGTTATTGTGATAGAGATTGGTTGTCATGATTGTCTTCTACTACGTTTGTCTTTGGGATGATGTCATACCATTCATTCATGAACACGATATGACATTTAGATTCCCCTTCACTTGTTTGTTTATTTCATGATATATGTTATGGTATATGTTGTTGTACATGTATTAGTGGTGACACGTTTGCAAGTACTAGACATCACATCCACTTAGCTTCAGAGGTTTGAGCGTGTCTTCATCCCAACGGCAAGTTGATCAGAGATTACATGAAATCCCATTCTACACTCTAGGTTTAAGTTGGTACCCTATCAGTCTTAGTTTTGTGGGTAGAGTTGCCTTGTGGTATTTTATGTTAGCCTATGATGGGTTGTCTTGAGGAGTTGTGATTATTGGTTAATTAAATTATTAATTAAGTAATTAGCTTATATAGTTTATTAGAAACAAATTTATTTATAATTATGTATGAAAGATTATTTATTTATTTATTATATTTTATATGTATGTGGGAAATAGTAATGGTATTGAGTTTAAATTGTATTGGTTGGAGTATTTTTATATCTATCCATATATTTAATTATTTATTTATTGTGTATATATTTATTTATTATTGGCTTATCTATTTATTGGTTATTTATTTGTTGTTGATTAAAAGAGCAGTGATAACCAAGGCACTGACCCTTTACATAGTAAGAACTATTAACAACACCTTAACAACACTATAACAACACAAAAATGGTTAACAACCAAGTCTTTCAGAACCAAAAAATACCAAAAGTTCAAACCAACAAAACATGGGACATTAGCCCTAACCAAAACCAGCAGAGAAAAAAACCTAAGGGGTCGACTTGCGAACCCCAGTCATCTCCACAACCCTATTCCATTAATTAAATAGGAACTTATACAGCTCCCTGGCCTCCTCCTTATCAACATCACTATCAACAGTACACTCTCTTAGGAGGGAGAGAGTCAGAGTCGAGCTATGTAGAACCTGTAGGTAGAATTTGTTAACACTTATGATTTGGGTATCGCAAACATCCATCGTTCTTTTCAGCTCTTTGACCTCATTGATAATGGCCTTCATATCAAGGAACTACACTAGGCTTTCAATCTGGTTCAAGATCATATTAACCTCAGTGTTGATACTCTGAATATGTTCCATAGTGGAGCTCCCTTGAGGGAATTTAGTATCAGCCGCACTGCCCCCTATTTTGCTCAGGATCACGTCCCATCTCCACATCCAGATCTGTCCCATCCTCCTTAGTAGTTATAGTAATCTTCAACACATCCTCGACAGGGCCAATGAACATCTGGGTTCCCATATCCTCCAGGCCCACCAAATTCATGACCACTTTCAGGTCCACCATGTTGATAGGGTCCACAGGTTCCCCTTCTAGCTTATCATTTCCAGCATCCAAAGGGGCCCCAGAAGTGTCAACTTCCTTAAGATCTTCCCCCTCCTTGTCATCCATATAATCCTCTTCAACCTCATAGACCTGTTTGGTTTTCACCTTTTTAGCTGAGGATCCTCTAGATGCAAATCTATGGTATCTCCTCCTACCATCCATGTCTAGAGAGGGTTTTTCCTCCTCCACATCCTCTGACGAAGAGTCATCATCTATGACAATTCTCCTATGCTTCGCCGAAGATTTTCCTTTGCCCTTGGTAGGGGAAAGAAACTATTCCTTTCCAGTGGAGGGAGGGGCAAAAATTGGGTAATTTCAGTGATAGAAACAAAGGGAGGGAATTGGGCGACCGCAAGGGCATTTTGTGCAAATTGGAGAAACCTAGGCAAATCTAGGCCAGGTGGAAAGGCCGTGAAAGGGTTTGAAGCTGGAGTAGAGGGGTGAGCCAAAATTAAATTCCTAGGAGGGCAGAGGGACCTATGGTAATCATAGAGCCTATAAATAAGGCCTTGGTGAAGCGAAATTAGCAGCTTATCCCCATTCTTGGGGTCTAGGGATTCTTTAATAGACACTTCTAGAGAATGCAATAAGAAAAAAGGAAAACAAAGAAAATCAATATTGCAGAAGTGATTGAGAAAAGGGATGTGGTAGTAGTAAAATACCTTGAACCGACCCTCCAAAGTAAAGTATTTCATGATAAGCAGGCAGATTTGGTTCCATGGGTGCTTCAGTTCTTCATGAGCAAAACCAACCTGCAATTTCACAGGCTTCTCCCTATTTTTGAAGAAGCATTTCATGCCTTCACTATTAGACACATGGCTGGTCCTTTTTCATTTTCTCCCTTCCAGCGAGAGACTTGTCGCTTGAGCAATAGAATCCTTTGAAACCTTAAAGGAGACACCTCCAATCGAGACCTTTCTGCCTGACCAAGAGGTCACAAACTTGACCGAGAGCTTCTCATCATGGTTAGTAAGGCGCTATATGAATTCTGCAATCTGGGGCCTTCCACACAGTAATTCCAGAATAGTGCATCCTTCTTAAAATCATTAGGATTATTAGGTTCATACTATACTTTGTCTCCCCCCATGGCCAAGTCCAAGAGCTCTTCCTTAGTAGAGGACATAAGTAAACCAACACAGAGAATGTTAAGGATATAGGTTTTATGGTTAACAACTCCATAGCGGTCCGATAAATTGAGCCTGAGGCTAATAACAAGGTACCAAAAAGCGTAATTATTGCCATTAATGCCCTTGGGAATAGGTTTTATTTGTTATTATTTGTTTATTATTTATTTATTTATTTACTTACCCCTTGTTATGATTGAACTTTTTGAGAGTTGTGCTTGTGAGATAATATTATTTATTATTTATTTATTAATTTATATTATTTTTGTGGTTTAACATTTATTGGGCTTTTGATTTATTTATTTTATATATCAGCCATTTCTATTTTATTTATTGGTTAATGGGTTTATTTATTATTTATTATTGTTTATTCTTCCTACCCATTATTTATTTATTATTTATCTTACCTACCCTCTCTCATTATTAGCTGTGAGCTTGGAGATTGTAATAATATTATTTTATATTATTGTTGTTTTTAATTTTCGAGATGGTTGGTAAGAAATACATTATTTTGGATTATTTTGATTGGGCCTTTGATTTATTGGGTTTATTTTACTAAGCCTATATATTTAATTTATTGGTTATTATTATTTAATTTCCATTTTCCCATTTGGTTTAATTATTTATCTATTATTTAATTATTTATCCTACCTACCCTATTCTATTATTGGTTGAGATATTTGGGTAAGTTAAGTAATATTATTTTTTATTTTTCTTACCTCGAATTTGGGTAGGGGTTGGTATGAAATATTATATTTTTAATTAGCCGACATGTTCCATGGATTTCGAATGGAATTTTTATTTGGTTTTTTGAGATTGTCATGGTGTGGTCTTGGATGGATAAATTTTTCATTGTTTGAAGATTTTGGGATTTTTGGTTTTGGAGCTTGGAGTTGGGATTGCGCTTCATCATATTGTTGTCTTTCCATAACTTGTAATACTAGTTTGGAGATCTACTTCTTTTGTTATTGAAATGGACTATTTGTAAAAGATTGTCTATGGGGATAAGAAATTGATGTTGGTGCTAAATTAATTATATGGTTTAATAATATATTATGGGGACTATTGTATTTTGTTATTATCTTTTCTATAAATACTTGTCGTGAATTTTGGATGGATGGATTGTTGGTGTTCTTTCAGTTATTTCAATTTATTTCATGTTGTGACTTATTTACGCAACTCATTTTTGTTAAGTGTGACTTTGGTTTAAGTGTTTAATTTATTTGTTGGACTTGGTCGAATGTTTATGGGTCATTTTGTTACCTTTTTGTGCTCTATCTTATTTGCGCTATTGTATTACATGTATGAGCTAAAGCTTTTCGTATATGCACTACTCTATCTATTGTATGCGCTAGTATGTTTTGTATATGCACTACCTTGTTTGGTATTTGTGTTGTTTAAATTAGTATATGCAATGCAGAGTCTTGTGTATGTGTTGCATAGGTTTGTGAATGTGTTGTAATTTTGTGAGTATGCGCTAAATTGTTAAACAAAAGCACTATTTTTTATATGCGTTGAGACAGTTTGCGTAGGCACTAGACCGTTGTGTTTTATGTTTTGAGTAATCTTGGCTTTCTCTTCTTTTGGTTTTACCAGTCTAGAAGCTGTCCTTTTGGATTTTCTGAGTTTCCTGATGTTGTTCTAAGAATGATTTATTGATTTGAGATGACTAATTACACTAATGGATTGAGCAAGATGGGAAATGTCATACTGTTATTCTTTGGGCTCATATTAAATTGCTTTTGATAATGATATTCTTGATGTTTGATGATTCTTGGTTGTCTATGTAAGGTTATGATTTTGGCATATGTTGTTTATGTTCTTAGAGATTATTATTTTATCTATAACCTTGGTTATCTAGTTATGATATATTGAGAGCCCATGTTTATGTGATGTACTTTGTTGTCACCCTAAGGTCTAGGTGCATGCTAGGGGGAGTGGGCTTCCAAGTGAGTGACTGGGGTCATGGGGAGTAGACATCTAGTTTACCCAGGGTCTAGAACTCTAGAATATCTCATTGGGAGCTTACCTTGTATTCAAGTGATAATTCAATTAATTGATTCTAGGAGGGTTGGGTAATAGTAATTCACCATAATAAGATTAGAAATGGTTATGGTGGCCCCAATGCCTTTCCCAAGGGTGGTATCTTAGATAGGATTGGAAATACCTTGGTGATTGAAGTAATCTTATCTCCCTTACTCCTTCAAGGTTGAGATGGCTCTGCATGGGAATTATGGATGTCGACATGGGTTCCTAGGTTACCATTATGATTGCATGTGATGACACTCTTTTCCTACATGTAGGTCCTAGCACCTTGAGTCTTGATTTGTTGAGTAGCCTCTAGAGGTCTTATGTTTATATTGAGCTTTAATTTATCCGCGTGATGTGTGAAGTGTTATTATTTGGTTGTTAGGTGTCATCTTAGATCAAGAGTGTGTGTGGGATCTTGTGTTATCTCCTATCATGGGGTGTGGTTCCTTTGGTTCCACATGGTCGAGTGGTTTCATGCTTTCTTCCATTGGGATGTTCTTCATTGGATGCTCTTGGATCTCTTATCTCTTCAGCTATGGATGGACATTTGTAGAAGATTGATGTATATGATTCATATGACATATGTACTTGTAGAATTTAGGAGATAATTTTACTTGTTGACAACAACAATGAAGGAAAATTAAGAGGGGGGCAAACCGATTTTCAATGGATTAATAAACTCAACTAAAAATACAATTCAGATAAACTGTAGCAACAAAAAAGATAATAAAATTGATAGCACAATACACAACACCAATATTTTGACATGGAAAATCCAATTAAGGGAAAAACCACAGTGGGAACCTACCCATAATAAGATGATATTCTATAGTCATATGTGAAAATATTACAATGGGGAATGCACCAGCATTTAGGCACACTGCCTAGAGATTACAACTCAAGATATAATAACCTAGAAGGCTACAACCCTCAGGGAAGTCTTAGTAACTTACAACAAGATTCAGACTACAATCCGAAAGAAATAAACTGCAATAATAGCATCTGCAAATACCTGATGACAGTTTTGATTAAGCACATTTTTCTACTCTAAACTATACTCTTCTCAATCACAATTCCAAAGGATGAGTCCCTTGTTTGCACATACACCACTCTCTGATGATGCAAACACAAGCTCGATACCTAAATTACATGACTATATCACCTCTTTATACAATTCATCAACCTTGACAACAAGGTCGTCTAAACCCTCAACACCTAATTACAAAATTACATTACATGATACAAAGATCAACCACTAGACCAATATAATGATATAGATGATATAACATGGACCTAAACCAAATTCTCAAACATGCAACACCATCAAAAATAATGCCAAGAATACTGCATAACATGAAGAACATCATCGGTTCAACAAAATCACCAAGAACTTGCACAACAATTAATGCGGATCATCAAAATAAATAGAACATAATTAGGAAACACCATCAAGCACATTAGAATCATTAGTAACAACTGTACCAACACCACTTATCAAATCTTCATAGATCAACATCTGAAACTCAAGAGTACACAAACAACAACTGCCATGAGGAAAGATAACTCGTGGAACACCAAATTACGAATCATATAAAATGAAGATACACAAGAACATCCCAAACAATCTCCCAAAATCATATCTCAAGATCCGATCACACCAGAATATACTAGAGGAAATACCAAACTCTACAAAGCACTAATAAGAAGAATCAAACTGTAAACCAGATCATATGATATGATCAATTAAACCCCCAGATCACTGAAATCAATACAGAAAGATAAAATGATACTAGAAATACTCGGTATATCAAGCCATTATCCCAATAAACCAATCTATAACCACTAGAGAAAATACCAAACTACTCTGAACAACACTGGAATATGTTGACATCAATGACAATAACATACCCAGCAGTAGCAATGTCCAACAATCTCCCCCTTTGGAATTGTTGGCAACATATGAATGTGAAAAAAAATCAATGCAAAGAAAGATAACATCTCCAACAGACTCCCTATAAGATCAAGCAGATAAAACAGTGTTTTACATGCTTCTCTCCCCCTTTGACATCAATGACAAAGGTCTTCAAAATAGAAAACCAAACTTACTCTCTCCCTTTGATAAACAAATCATGATTCTCTCCCCCTTAAACAAATAACCAATCCAACAGACCACTCCACTAGAGGAGCAACACCAACTCATCAATCTGGATAAGAGGATAAGGTTGTGAAGTCCACCAATTGATGCAACTCAATGCATCTAGTTCTCATTAGGAGGAGTAGATACCCCTAACTTGTCTCTCAAATAGACAAATGTATCTATAAGAAAAGGCTTAGTGAAAATATCAGCAATTTGTTCCTTTGTAGACACATACTCCAACTTTACTTCCTCTTCACTGACTTTTTCTCTCAAGAAATGATATTTGATTGATACATGTTTAATCTTTGAGTGTTGCACCAGATTCTTTGACATATTAATAGCACTAGAATTATCACAATATATGATAGTAGACTCATCATAGATAACTCTGATATTCTTCAATGTTTGCTTCATCCAAACTACATGAGTGCAATTACTAGCAACAACAATGTACTCAACTTCAGCAGTAGATAAGGACACTAAATCATGTTTCTTACTTGCCCATGAAACCAATTTCTTACCCAAAAAGAATGCACCACTAGAGGTACTCTCCTAGTCATCAACATCACCAACCCAATCAACATCAGTGTAAGCACATAACATGAAATCATAATTCCTCTGATACCACAAACCATAATCCACAGTTCCTTTCAAGTATCTGAATATCATCTTAACAACAGTGACATGACTCTCTTTTAGATCAACTTGATATCTAGCAGCCATGCACATAGCATGCATAATGTTTGTGTTAGGATTAATGACAGTCCCAAAGATACTGAGAGGGGGGGGGGGGCGTGAATCGGTATCTAACCAGTTAACATAATATTTCATCTTATTAAGTATTTTGCATTCCAAAATAGTGTACTGGTAATAAGAGTTAATGCAGTAAATAGGAACAATAAAGACAGTATAGAAAACACACCATAACACAAGATGTTTAATGAGCAAACCCAGTGTGGGAAACAGCTTGGTGGGATTTGTGACCCACAATATTCACTCACTGGAAAATGAATGGATATTACTTACAATGTGGTGCCTGCACATGCAGGAAGGCCAACTGCCTAGAGCTCACTGCTCAACTTACAAATTGGAAGTCTCACTGACTTACAAAATGGATTATGAAAATCCAATACAATGTACTGCTACAATTCAACATATGTTATACCAGGTTCATTATCGGTTTAAGCTCATACTATAATCATAAACCTTATACAAAATATGCCTTATGCATTCGCATATATCTTCCTTAATATTCGCTCATCCCATCTATCTATCTCCTCTATCAAAATGATTTACAAGATCTCATACATATATGAGTCTATTACAATATGCCATGTCGGCTTTACAAAAGATATTTACAATTAAATACAATAAACAAAAGTTTGTTCCTATCAGCTGGGGTGCTGGTATGCATAGTTGTTGCTGTCGGTGAAGTGCCTGCCGGTGGTTTACCAGATGAATGCCACAAGGTTTCCTAAGGATTTCCACAAGGTTTCCATCAATGACAACTTAAATTCTCATTAGAGTGTATAATGCCAACAATCTCCCCCTTTGGCATTGATGGCAACACTCATGAGAAAAATCCAAAAACTGTTCCAAAAAGTGAAGTCCAAAAATTTACCAAAAATGTGTGCTCCCCTTGAGCAGATGATCTCCTCTGATTAGCCATTTTTCTCTGTCCACTACTCCCCCTTTGACATCAATGACAAAGGTTGTCAAAAATTGTCAAACGAATGCAGAATTTCACCTTGAAGTTTGTAACCGATTGGTTACAATCTGAAATATATCAGCCAAAACCAAGTTTAAACTCTATATGAATCTATTGCTGTCATTTATGGTTGCCTCATTTATTTGGATTGTGTTGGTGAGATGATGCATATGCTCTTCTGGTGACCTTTCCCCTTGAGTTAATGCCTTACAGATCTCGTTCCTTAGAGAGATAAGGTTGTCCAATTTAGGATTGAGTTTATACTTAAGCTCTCTGGCATTTGCCTTGATCCTTGCTTTTTCTTTCTCTAATTTCTCCAATTTTTCCTCAAATCCTGCTATTTCTTGCTCAATAACTGATATAGGTTCAGATGAACCAATAATATTATCATCTATATCATCTATCTCCTTTTGTACTCTGCTTATTTCCTTTTCAATGTCCTGTGTCAATAGATGTAGCTTGCATGTATCCCTATATAGTTCCCTGTATTCCAAAATAATTGTATTCAGTGCCGATAAAAGTGTGTCAATGTGTTTTGTGCACTTCTTTATTGTGTCCTCAAAGAATTTTTATTTTTATTTTTCCATTTTCTCTTTGAATGTATCCTCATTTATTTTGTCAACTGTTATTACATTTCCAGCAATGAATCTAGACAACGTGTCTAACCGACTTAAAGAATCCTTTACATGATCTATATTGCATTTTGGTGCAATCATCTTAAGAATAGGTATAGTATCATCAATTTCCTTGTAGGCCAATGCATTACAATCAGTTATCTTCTTAATTGAGTCCAGAAATACCTTTGTCACATTTGCAGGCCTGAATTCACTTAGTGAAGTAACTGATGTCTGACAAACTGCCTTTATTATCTCAGTACTTGCAGTATTAGTAACCAATTTGTTTTTATCAACCTCCGGTGGATCAGTCTAAGTTTGCATTCCAACTAACAATGGTTTGGGTTTCTCAGTGATTATCGGTTGCACTATCTCAATATGTACATGTGCCTCTGCCGGTTTCTCTGTTAGTTTCTCTATGTTATTTGTTGTCAGTATCTCTGTCTCTGTCTCTGTAGGTTTTTCAATGCTAGCATCAATACTACCAGTATTCATTCCACTATCCAAAGGTTGCTCTGAATTCTTTGTTTGCTTTGTTTGTATTCCAACCTCAACGTTTTCTACCAGATGCTCAACAATGTTTCCAGTAATATGATTCTTCACCTCTGTGTTGTCCTTATCCACAACTATGTTTACCTCCTGAGTATCAATATTCATAGTGAATAAAATTTCTGATTCAGGGTTAGTGTTATCTTGTGTTGTGTCTACATTTTCAGTAGCTGGCATGTCATCAGTATGTACTGATGTAGTAACCAAGGGTGGTGGTAATTTGTTAGTTATTTTTATGTTTGGTATTCCACCAAATTTACCTTTCCCTTTGTCTTTGTCCTTCTGATATACTTTGAAGGTTTTCTTAGGTCTGTTTAATTCTTCCTATTTTTCCTTTTCTACAAAAAAGATATCCCATTTGTTAGTTGTTTCCTCTATAATTTCATTAACCCTTCCTTCCATTAAGCTCACTTGTTGGTGACTGCTAGCAAAAACTGATCTTTTAGCCTCACAAATTAGTTCATCAATCTCTTCTTTAGAGCCAACTGGATGTACAACTAGAAGTTTTTCAATCTTAAGTTTCTTATCTAACTCCATAACTGAAATCCTCTTTGCATCTAACCTTCTATACAATTCATTTGGTAAGTCATCTATAACTTCAATTAACACTTTCTTGTAAATGTCCAGATGTAGAATTATGTTGTTTTCAACAGTTTCCTTCTTAGAATAAGTGAATGTATTATACAGTTTTCTCACATCTGCTAAGTTGTCATCATCACTGATTTCATTTAGTAAATTATCCAAAGGTGGTATAACCTATTTTGGTTTCTTCTTTGGTGTTAACTTCTTTCTCGGTTGTCTTACCACTTGTTGCTTCTTTCTTGTTTTCCTGGGTGAAGGAGAGGGTACCAGTGAGGGTTTTCTCTTCCTATCAACTCTCTTAAACTCAATAGGTATCTCACTGTCAGATGATGTACCAACTAGTGAAATGTGTGCTTCCAGTTGTAATCCTTCCAGTTCACTTGCCTTAATTCCAGTGATGTTCATGATGTTTTCTTTGATTTCCTTTACTTGTTTTGATGCACTCCTTATATATTTTTCTCTTTTCTTTCTCTATTTCATTGTCTGTACACTGCTCTCAATTGTTTTTGCATTACCAAAGACCTTTTTTGTGGGCTTTAGCATAAGTTTTAATAATATTCACATCAGCCTCATACCCCATTTCAGTTACCCATACAGTTCTAGGAAGAACTGCTTCCATCCATATTTCATCCTTTTTAATCACAAAACATATTTATTTGTTATATTTGTCTACTATACTCTGTGGTAGTCTCTTTGGTTTTCATTTTGGCTTGGAAAGCTTTGAAATATTCAGTTATATTATTTTCTTTAGTAGTATCGATGCTGGTGAAAGCTTCTTGCAATTGTTTGCCTACCGGTATCTCAAGTCCAAAATATTTCCTTCTAATACCGAGAACTTCTTTTGAGAAATACAACATAAGGCATACCAAAAGATTACCAAAATGAAATGTTTCTTTCTTATCACCTTTTATCTTTTTCAGGTTATCTATTAGTTCATCCTTTAGCCATTCACACACATATATTTTTGCATCATTATTTACCATATCATAAGCACTTTTAATGCAAAGACTAGAAATTGAATTAAGTCTATTTGCATGTGTGGTCTTGTAACCTAAAATCATACTTATGAATTTCACATTTATATCCTTGATGCCATTTACTCTCAGAGATCTACTATCAGATGTTTCTCCGGTTAAGGTCATAACTATGTTGTTAGGTACCTTCTTTGTCTTGTCTGGCCTACTACCAGTTGAGGGTAAACCTGTCACTGCCCTAATTGCTTCCTTGGTGAGTTTGCAAACTGAATCTAGCCAAAGAAATTCTCCATGTACCCTGCTAAGGACAATTCTCACTACCTCCTTCGGAAATTCAGGGATGTCCAAGATTTTCATAAAACCTAAAGTCTCAATAATTTTGTGCTCGGGTTTGACATTGCCATTTTCGTCACAAATAACAGTTCCAAACATCTTTAACACTTCCTCAGAACCTAATTCTTCAATATTGCAGTGAATGTAAATTTTAGGGTCTTCATCATAAGCTACACCTTTAGGAATTTTTGAAAATGTGCCTATGGAATCATCTTGCTTAGCTATTTCGGGAATAATTTTGAAAACAGACCTAGGGCATTTTACAACTTCCACAACAGTAGGGTTTGTAATAAATTCGGGAGTAGAAGAGGAAGCCATTTGAAAAATACCTTAAGTTGTCTGATAATGGTTTGAGTGCTTGAAAGAAATCGCTTCACTTCTTCGCCTTGAATGCCTTCACTCAGATTTCGTGCTCTCTGCAAGTTTGAATGCTCGGTGAATCGAGAAAGAGGGAAAACCGATGATTTATAATGACTTTTTCTTTCAACAACCGCATTAAATGCTCACCGATTAAGTGAAACTTAACACATCTGTCTGTAGAGAAGAAGTCCATCTTCTCACCATCAACCAAGGGTAAACTGCATGATATTCAACTTGCTGCAATACCCTTAAAAGGTTACTTTTCAGTTGGATGAAGAATCTCCTGCTGGTGGAGTAATACTCTATTCTATCAATGAAAGAATAGTCTCATCAACATTCTGATCTTTGTTTCTAATCCATTGTTTTAAAAATTCTTAGTTTACCTCATCTACCTTCTCTTTGCCTTTCAAACTAGGTCCTTTATTGTTTGTTGGTGAAGTCTTACCTCTACAAAATTTTGCAATATGTCCAATCTTGTTACAAGCATAACAAGTCACATTATTCTTCTGAATAGCCTTTCCATATCCTATGCCAGTTTGTGTTCTGCATTGATTAGATAAGTGCCTAAATCTTCCACAAACATAGCATCTCACATTCATTCTGCAGTTTTATGAATTATGACCAATTTTGTTGCATTTGGAACATTGACCAGTGGGTGCATTAGTGTTTTGATTGTTTCTAGATCTACACTGATTTGCTCTATGACCATACTTGTTACAGTTAAAGCATTTCCCATTAAATTTGTAAGCATTAGGTTGTCTTACCGGTTTACTAGTGATCATGATTGTTTGCAATACTAGAACTTTCTCCAACTTCAAATCCAAGTCCATTAGTATCTCCATTAGGTTTCTAACTTTTCAGCATATCATCAAGTTCTTCTGAACTTTTCTTGAATTTCTCTTTATGTTGATTTGCAGTAGCCAACTCATTTTCCAGAATTCCCATTTGTCTCATAAGTTCAGTTTTATCATGTTGCATGTGAATCAAATCTGTCTTCAACATATCATTTTCATGACTGAGTCTTAGATTTTCATTTCTAGCATCATTGAGTCTCCTAGTCAAGTCATCTTTATTCTTCTTCCTGTCTTCAATGTCTTTACAAAATCTCATAGTCATGTCTTGCATTTCATTTCTCATAGTATTGTTTTCTTGTCTCAATTTGTTCATAAGATCATTAAGAGTTTCCTTTTCATCATCATCACTCTGCATCTTCTCATGAAGTTATTTTCTTTTATTTCTAGCAATAGTAAGATTCTCCTGAAGTCCTTGAATGAATTCCTGTGCAGTCCTCAGATCATCTTCAAGTTTGATATTCTTCAACTTCTCTGCATCATAGTCCACAAGAGCTCCCTCTAATTGTTTTCTTAAGTTCTCCATTTGTACCGGTGTCAGAATCTTCCTTAGGCTGTTAGAATTTTGAAAATAGAGGACCAGGCTCTAATACCAATTGTTAGGATTAATGACAGTCCCAAAGATACTGAGAGGGGGGATGAATCGGTATCTAACTAGTTAACAAAATATTTCACCTTATTAAGTATTTTGCATTCCAAAACAATGTACCGGTAAATAAGAGTTAATGCAGTAAATAGGAACAATAGAGACATCATAGAAAACACACCATAACACAAGATGTTTAACGAGGAAACCCGGTGTGGGAAAAACCTTGATGGGATTTGTGACCCACAATATTCACTCACTAGCTAATGAATGTATATTACTTACAATGTGGTGCCTGCACATGCAGGAAGGCCAGCTGCCTAGAGCTCACTGCTCAACTTATAAAATGGAAGTCTCACTGACTTATAAATGGATTATGGAAATCCAATACAATGTACTACTACAATTAAGAATCTACTATGCCAGGTTCAGTACCGGTTTAAGCTCATACTATAACCATAAACCTTATACAAAATCTGCCTTATGCATTCACATATATCTTCTTTAATATTTGCTCATCCCATCTATCTATCTCCTCTATCAAAATGATTTATAAAATCTCATACATATGTGAGTCTATTACAATATGCCATGTCATCTTTACAAAAGATATTTACAATTAAATACAATAAACAAAAGTTTGTTACTGTCGACTGGGGTGTCAATATGCATAGTTGTTGTTGTCGATGAGGTGCCTACCGATGTCGGTGCTTATCGGTGGTTTACTAGATGAATGCCACAAGGTTTCCTAAAGGTTGCCACAAGGTTTCCATCAATGATAAGACCTTCAATTCTCATTAGAGTGTATAATGCCAACAGTCTGATCTAGTATAAGTCAAATATAACAGTCCACCAACTATAGATCTGTATAGAGATTGATTAACTTTCAGAGATTCGTCATTTTTAGATAATTTGTAGCCAGTCACCATAGGATTTCCAACTAGTTTGGAGTCATCTAACCCAAACTTCTTCAACAATTCCTTCACATATTTAGTTTGAGATATAAAAATACCTTTTTCCAGTTTGTGAAATTTGCAAACCTAAGAAAAATTTCATCTCTCCTATCATAGACATCTCAAATTCTTTTTGCATATCACTAGTAAACTTCATGCTCAAGTTATCATCTCCTCCAAAGATAATATCATCAACAAAGACTTCAACAATCAATATTCTATCATTCTCAATCTTGAAGTACAGATTACTATCAACAGTACCTTTATTAAATCCTAATTTCAACCAATACTTATCCAGTCTAGCATACCAGGCTCTAGGGGCTTGCTTCAATCCATAAAGAGCTTTCTTCATTTTGCATACCATGTCTCCATCATTTGATAATGAAAATCCATTAGGTTTCTCAATGTAGACTTCTTCCTCAAGATCACCATTCAAAAAAGTTGACTTGACATCCATCTGATATACCTTGAAATCCTTATAGACAACATATTCAAACAATATTCTAACAACTTCAAGTCTAGCTACTAGAACAAAAGTCTCCTCATAATCAATCCGTTCTTTCTATGAATATCCTTTGCACACCAATCTTGCTCTATTTCTGAAAATTTCATCAGCTTCATTCAATTTGTTCCTGAATACCCATTTAGTACCAATCACATTCTTATCTTTAGGTCTAGGCACAAGCTACCATGTGTTATTCATTTTAATCTGATTCAATTCTTCTTCCATAGCCCTTGTCCAATTGTCATCTTTGCAAGCTTCAAAAAAATCTTTAGGTTCAATTTTGGAAATCAAACATACCTCTTCAATAGCTAGCCTTCTTTTAGTCATCACACCTTTATTATTATCACCAATAATCTGATTTTAAAAATAATTCAATCTTACATACCTCAAAGTCTTTTGATTATTCTGACTTTCAGATTCTTGTACCTCTCCACTGACAACAACAATATCTGGATTAACTGTCTCTACTAGATCATTCTACTTTAATTCCTTAGTCTGAATAGGTGTTAGAATAATATGTTGACCATCATCATATCCACCTTCTCTAATCTCTTTTCCATAGTCCTCATCAACCTTCACATTTGAACTTTCCACTATCTTTCTTAGTCTCTTATTGTAGCACTGATAGGATTTTCTCTTTGTTGAATATCCCAAGAAAATTTCTTCGTCACTTCTTGCATCAAAATTTCCTATGTCTTCATCTCTCTTGATATAACACTTGCTACCAAAAATTCTAAAATATCTCATAGTAGGAACATGACCAAACCATAGCTCATAAGGAGTCTTACTGATATCACCTTTCTATGCACTCGGTAGAATGTGTAAACAACAATGCTAACAAATTCTCTCCAATAGATCTTCAAAACATTCCCTTTAATCAACATAGTCCTTGCAACATCTAAGATAGTTCTATTCTTCCTTTCAACAACTCCAAATTATGTTGTGGGGTTCTAGGAGCAAGTAATTGTCTTCTAATCTCATGCTTCACACAGAATGAGTCAAACTCATCAAAACATAATTCTCCTCCTCTCTCAGATCTTAGACATTTCACCTTCAGTCCTATCTCAGTGTCAACCTTTACTTTGAATATCTTGAATGTGTCTAATGCTTCTAATTTCTCCTTAAAAAAGACAACCCACATCATCCTATAATAATAATCAATCACTAACATAAAGTATCTATCACCCTACACACTTCTAATATTTGTAGGTCCACATAGATTAGTATGCACAAGATCCAGCAATCCGTCAGATGTATACTACTCACTCTTAAAAGAAATTCTTGTTTGGTTACCTATTTGACATTCCTTAAATACTGGATTAGCAAGCTTAACAATTATAGGAAAATATCTAACATCTTGTGTAGAATTGATCTTAATCATTGAATCAAAATTAACATGACACATTCTCCTATGCCACAACCAACTTTCATCAATCTGAGCAATCAATAAAATTTTCTCACCAACATTCAAATGAAAGATATTGCCTTCAGTCTTAGTTCCAAATGCAATTTCTATACCAGAGGCATTTAGGATCTTGCATTTTCCATTCTTGAATTGTAAATCATAACCTTTGCCAAGCATTTGTCCAACACTTGAAAGATTATGCTTCAAACCTTCAACATACAAGACATTAACAGTGGTATGCTTACCATCAAAGGAAATAGAACCTCTACCACGGATCACATAGGCTTTGTCATCTCCAAATCTTACTATTCCACCATCATAGCTTTCCATAATCACAAATTTTCTTTTATCACCAGTCATATGATGTGAACAATTGCTATCAATCACCCATTCATCTTTCTCTTCTACTTTAATAGCTAAAGATTTCTCCTCAATAGTGCAGCTTGTGGAATCAACAGGTACCAGTCCATCCTCTTTAATAGCAATAAACACAACTTAATCTCTTTTTGATTCTTCATCTGTAACACCTTCAACAACAACATAATAGTAGTTCTTCTGATGCTTATACTTCCAGTTAGGATTCTAAGGCTTATCATACTTCTCATATCTATCATTCCTATCATGCTTGTCAAATTTATCATACCTATCATATTTAGACATTCTCTTTGGGCATCTAGAAGCAAAATGTCCTATTTTAATGCAACAGAAACATTTTAGAGGCAATTTTCCATCATACTTACCAACTCCCTTAGGCAATCTCTAGGCAATCAATGCTTCAAGCTCTTGCAATTCTCTTTCTTTCTCTTCCAACTCTCTTCTCTCTCTTTCATATTTGGATATTACACACTCTTTAGGATCATACTTCTTCTTTTCGAATACTAATGCTCTAAATGTTGTCTCAAACTTTCCATGTGATTCACCAAACTTGCTCAGCTCAAATGCAACAATTGTTCCAACCAACATATCTCTTATCATAGTAGTCACACTCTAGATCTCATCAATAGAAGCTACCTTATTTTTGTAAGCAAGAGGCAATGATCTCAACACCTTAGTAACAATTTTATCTTCTTCAAGGTTTCCATCAACACATCTAATACTTAGGACAAGTTCATTCACCTTAGTCATAAATGAATTTATGTTCTCATCATCTCCCATCCTCAACATCTCATACTTCCCTTTCAAACTCTGCAACTTTTCAACTTTTACTTGTTTATCTCATTCATACAAGGTTTCAAGCTTCTCCCAAATCTCATGTCAAGTCTGAAGTCCCATTACATTAGTCATCTCTGAATCAGTTAGGGCACTCAACAATGCTTCCTTATCTCCAATGTTATTTTCAGCTTCCTTGATCTCATCAGCAGTAACTGGTCCATTCGGAGGAACACAATAGGAATTCTTAGTAATCTTCCAGTAATCCTCTCCAAGACATCTCAAGTGCACCTCCACCTAGTTCTTCCATATAGCGTAGTTATTTCCATCAAATCTCAAACTCTCCTTCTTAAAGATAACACTTCCACTTCCAGATGCCATCCTGGATATCCTCAAGCAATTAAGCTTATTCTAGAGGATCTAGCTCTGATATTATAGTTTATATAAACTGCAACAACACAAAAGATAAGAAAATTGATAGCACACCACACAAAACAAAGTTTTTGATGTGGAAAACCTGGTTAAAAGAAAAACCACGGTGGGAACCTACCCACAATAAGATGATACTTTATAGTAGTATGTGAAAATATTACAATGGGGAATGCACCAGCATTACGACACACTGCCTAGAGCTTACAACTCAAGATACAATAACTTGGAACGCTCACTAACTTACAAAAAGATTCAGACTACAATCCAAAAGAAATGAACTGAAATAATAGTATCTGCAAATGCCTGATGATAGTTCTGGTTAAGCACATTTATCTGCTCTATACTAGTCTCTTCTTAATCACAATGCTGAAGGTGAGTCCCTTTTTCATACATACACCACTCTTTGATAATGTAAATAGAACCTCAATACCTAATTTACATGACTATATCACCTATTTATACAATTCATCAACCTTGACAACAAGATCGACTAAACCCTCAACATCTAATTACAAAATTACATTACATGATACAAAGATCGACCATCGGACCAATATAATGATATACATGATATAACATGGACCTAAACCAAATTCTCAAACATGCAACACCATCGGAAATCACACCAAGATCAACCGCAATACACTACACCACCAAGAATACCGCATAACATGAAGAACATTATCGGTTCAACAAAATCACCAAGAACTTGCACAATGATCAATATGGATCATCAAAACAAATAGGACATAATTAGGAAACACCAGCAAGCACGTTAGAATCATCAATAACAATTGTACCAACACCACTTATCGAATCTTCATCTATCAACATCTTAAACTCAAGAGTACTCAAACAACAACAACTGCCATGAGGAAAGATAACTTATAGAGCACCAAATCTTGAACCATCTAAAATGAAGATACGCAAGACCATACCAAAAAATCTCCCAAAATATTAGCTCAAGATCTGATCACACCAGAATATACCAGAGGAAATACCGAACTCTACAAAGCATTGATCAGAATCAAACTGTAAACCAAATCCTATGATATGATCAATTAAGCTCCCAAATCATTGAAACCAATACAACAAGATATAATGATACTAGAAATACTCCATATACCGAACCATGATCCCAATAAACCAATTTGCAACCACCAGAGAAAATACCAAACTACTCTCAACAACACCAAAATATGTTGACATCAATGACAACATATCCTAGCAGCAACAATGTTCAACAACACTATGGTTGAGAGCTATGCTCCTTGATTTAAATGGATATAGTATTCATATATAATTGCAGATGATATATTAGGTGAAAATATTGATGCATCTTGCTTGTATCTTGGATAATGCTCACTAATAGAATTGGTTCTATAGATTTGCATTTAGTGTTATGTGAATCTCTATGATGATTTAGGACATGGATTAGTAATTTGGTAATTAGAATTGGAAATGGAATAATGATACTAGGACATTGAATAAGTGATTGGGATTAGGAACATTTGGAATTGGATCTTTATAATGTGTTGGCCATTTGGAGGAATTGATTATGTGTTACATTGATGTTTTGTCATTGATGTCAACACTAGCTACTTTGGCTGCTTGACCGGTATCCATTTGGTCCTAGTAGGTTGTTTGGTTTTTGGTTGGTTAGATCATGATGATCCGGTATAATCCGATATGTTTTGGTTTATGGAATTGGCTTAGATATGCTATTCATGCTATTCAGATTCATGTTCAGTCAATTGGTATTGATCTAATGATTAGATGCTATCTTATGTGCTGGTAAGCCTGGTTTGTTGATCTGGTGAGGGTTTCACCGACAAAGCTTTGTTGATGATCTTTTGATGTTATGCATAATTTGTGTTGGTGTGGCTTCTAGTATGGTTTCAAGATGCTGATGGTTATCATGTTCATGTTCCAACTGATCGATGGTGTTGCATTTAGTACTAGACCTATTCAGCATTATCTAGGTTATGGATCGACTCATTGTAACATGTTGTTTGGTCTTCTCGATGTGATTCCGGGGATGATTTATGGGTTGGATATTATTTGTTTGGTCTCAAGCCAACATGTTTTATAATTATGTAATTGGTTTATTGTTTGGGTGGTCGACCTTGTTGTTTGAGGTTTAGGGTTTGTATATATGTGTGTATGATCTCATTGTAGATCATATGGATGGATAATGGTATGGGTATGCAAGTGAATAATGTAATAATCATTCATGTAGAGGATTTGGTCGATCATTAGTGATTGAGTTGGGTTTACGTAAGAGGATTGAGTCCTCTAGTATTGAGCTTAACTGGAACTGTACTTAGGCATTGGAGATGCTATTATTGCAGTTAATTCTTCCTTCCAGATTGTAGCCTAGATTTTTATGTAGTCAGTGAGACTCCTTTTGTAATGAGTAGTGTGCTTTAGGCTATTGGCCTTCTTGCAAGTGAAGGCCTCTCAATTTTTAATCACATACTTACTACAAAAGTATTATCTGATTGTGGGTAGGCTTCCCACTGTGGTTTTTCCCTTTATTAGGTTTTCAACATACAAAGCTTGGTGTCATGTGGATGGTATTTATTCTCTAATTATTGCTTGTGCTTAATTAGTATATCTACTATTTCGATAATTGGTTTATGCATTCTGGTATTGATCTTATGTGTTTCGATATTAAAGTTTTAATTTCTTAAGTTTCTGATAATCTGGTGACAAATGATTCACCCCCCCCCCCACTCTTAGTTGTCTTCTGGTTATCTAAACTATCTAACAATTAGTATCAGAGCGATTGGAGGTCTTCTTTATTTGAGTAAGACTAGATCAGATATAATGAATGTAGTTTGCATTGCATCAAGATATCAAAGTGATCCCAGAGAAAATCATGAGAGTGCAATGAAAAGGATTTTTAGATACTTACAAGGAACATATAAATATGGTTTGTGGTACCCTAAGGATGATGAATTTACTTTATGTGCATATATAGATGCAGATTGGGTAGGTGATGTTGATGACCGGAAGAGTACTTCTGATGGAGATTTCTTTCTTGGGAAGAAACTTTTTTCATGGATCAGCAAGAAACAATCATGTACTTCTTTATCTACTGTTGAAGTTGAGTATGTTGGTGTTGCTACTAACTAGACATAAGTTCTATGGATGAAGCAAATTTTGAAGGACATAAAAGTGCATTGCAACGGACCGGTAGTTATTCATTGTGATAACTCTGCTACTATAGACATATCAAAGAATCTAGTATTTCACTCTAAGACAAATAACATATCTATCAAGTATAACTTTTTGAAGGAGAAGGTGGAAGAAAATGAAGTAAGATTGGTTTATGTGAACAATAAAGAGCAGATTGCAAACATCTTCACTAAACCTTTTCCTAAAGAATCATTTGAGTACCTCAAAGATAGATTAGGGGTTTCTGTCCCTCTAGCAGAAAACTGATTGATGCTTTTTGGCATCAGTCTGGTATGCATTATCAGAGCTATCACTCATTTCAGATTGATGTGGTGATGCTACTACTTAGGGGGAGTAGTTAGTCTTGTGATTCAGTGGTTTATGAATCAAATTTATGGTATTGATGTCAAAGGGGGATAGATATTCATGTGAAAAACTTAAGGAGATATATACATTAGGGGGAGAAATTTGTAGAACTTAATTGTGATATCATCTACAGGGAGAGTATGGATTAGAACTTCATTGCTATATTCTTGTGTGGAAGATTTGTTTGGAATTTCTTGGCACTTGGATGTTTTTCACATCTAGTGTTGCCATCAATACCAAAGGGGGATATTGTTGACCATTTGGAGGAATTGATGTTTTCTCATTGATGTCAACACTAGCTTCTTTGGCTGCTTTACCGGTATCCTTTTGGTCTCAGTAGGTTGTTTGGTTTCTGGTTGGTTAGATCATGATGATCCAATATGTTTTGGTTTATGGAATTGGCTTAGATATGCTATTCATGCTACTCAGATTCATGTTCAGTCAATTGGTATTGATCTTGTGATCGGATGCTATCTTATGTGCTGGTAAGCTTGGTTTGTTGATCTGGTGAGGGTTTCACTGTCAAAGCTTTGTTGAAGATATTTTGATGTTATGCATAACTTGTATTGGTGTATCTTCTAGTATGGTTTCAGGATATTTATGGTTATCATGTTCATGTTCCAATTGATCAATGGTGTTGATTTTAGTACCAGACCTATTCAGTATTATCTAGGTTATGGACTGGCTTATTATAACATGTTGTTTGGTCTTCTCTATGTGCTTCCAAGATGATTTATGGGTTGAATATTATTTGTTTGGTCTCAGGCTGACATGTTTTATAATTATGTAATTGGTTTATTGTTTGGGTGGCTGACCTTATTGTTTGAGGTTTAGGGTTTCTATATATGTGTATGATCTCATTGTAGATCATATGGATGGATAATGGTATGGGTATGTAAGAGAATAATGTAATAATCATTCATGTAGAGGATTTTATTGATCATTGGTGATCGATTTGGGTTTATGTAAGAGGATTAAGTCCTCTAGTATTGAGCTTAACCATAACTATACTCAAGCATTAGAGATTCTATTATTGCAGTTCATTCTTCCTTCCAGATTGTAGTCTGGATTGTTATGTAGTCAGTGAGACTCCTTTTGTAATGAGCAGTGTGCTCTAGGCTATTGGCATTCCTGCAAGTGCATGCCCCTCAATTTGTAATCGCATACTTACTGCAAAAGTATTATCTGACTATAGGTAGGCTTCCCACCGTGGTTTTTCCCTTTACCGAGTTTTCCACATATAAATCTTGGTGTCATATGGATGGTATTTATTCTCTAATTGTTGCTTGTGCTTAATTGGTATGTCTACTATTTTGGTAATTGGTTTATGCATTCTAGTATTGATCTTATGTGTTCTAGTGTTAAAGTTTTAATTGCTTAAGGTTCCGGTAATCTAGTGACAACTGATTCACCCCCCCTCTCAGTTGTCTTCCAGTTATTTGAATTGTCTAACAAAATGAATCTAAGGTGGTTATTGGCATTTGAATTATTAGGAATGGAATCATGATAGATAGTCTACCAAATAATCTTATGTAAGCATGAAAAGAGATAATGATAGTTGAATTGAAATGCATTGGATTATGAAATTAATGATGATATTATGCTTATGAAGAAATGTTCTTTATGAAGCTATGTTTTTTGGTTATATTAGGTAATGGCATTGAAATACCCTGGGGAAGATTAATTATAGAGTTGTATTTATTTTTTCTTGTGTATAATACTTTGGTGAATGTGTTCAAGATGGTTAATTGTTTACCTTGTTAATCAATGGTTAATGCATATGAGAAGTTAGTTGAATATGTTGCATTAAGTGATGTTTTAAAAAAATATTCTCTATTTGTATATTAGATGGTTAGTTTCTCTAGGTTATTTTGGTGGGAATTACACCAAGTTATGGAAAATGATTAAAAAAAAAATTGAAATGAAAGTTCATAGATTGTTCCTTTACATTATGCACTTTTTCTTCCTTTTTTGAAAATAACTTCCCTAGTTTTCAAAACAATTTTGAACAAATATATATATGGAATAAATTACATTTTTGAATTGTTCATCTACCTTTGTATACAATCCATCCAAAATTGCTATTAACCGTATTCTTCATCTGACACCTAGACTTAGGCTATCCAAGATCCTTCCTTCAAGAAAGTTGCTATCATAATTTTATTCTTCACCAAACTATAACATACTGCATTGATATGAAAATGTTTATAGAATATGGATCATGATTTTCAATTTTATAATTCTATACTTCTAATCAAATTAACCTAGTGTTGTAGGTTTTTCTACTTAAAATGCTTTCATGAACTAGGAATAAAATTGTGTCAAATTAAATCGTTTTGCATTTAAATGTTGCTCATCGATAGGATTATATTTGTAGTTACTTTTTATTTTTATTACCTCTAAAATGCAAGGAGTTATCAACAACATATCCTTCACTATATAGTATCATACCGTGAAATTCAATGAGGATTTCAATAATCTTTGGGGTTTCAAGCTTTAAATAGTGTCACAAGGTTTAAAAAATCTTGAAGATTCTGAGCATGAAATAGTGTCACAAGACCAATCTAAATAACTATCTAGCTTGACAGATAAAATGTCAATTATTTAATTCTTTTAAAATCCGTATGCTTTCCTTCAACCCTTCCACATTTTAAAACTATTGATTGATATTGCTAAAATATTTATTCTTTTAATGAATGCACGAAGTGGGTTCAAGTCTTTAAAGACATACAAGTAAGGCTACTTTGGTACAACCATTAAACTACAACTTGGCTACACTACAAAAGTTAACATTGCATTTTGTATAATCCTTTTTGTGTTAAATTATTTTTCCACTTGTTTTCTTTTGTTGTTTAGAGTTGGGAAATGGGAATAATTCTGTCAAATTTTGACGTAGCCATGTTCTGGAGGGCCCTCAAAGAGAATAGTCTCAATCATGCAGCAAGAGTAACACAATGTAAGAAACAATAACTCATGGAGAAAATACAAAATCAAACATCTGTAATATCATCTATTTATCATAAATCAACTGACAACATCTGGAATCCAAAACATTCTTGCATGACAAGTTACATCATATATTCTAGAATACAATCATCTGGAACCCCAAATGAGTTCAAATTACAAATCATCAATCTAATACCTCATCTATATTCACTTATCCCCAAAGGATTGAATACAACAACATATATAGCATTTAGAACAAATTCGGGTCGGCCACAAAAGATTACATTCCCTAATGCAAGGAAAATGAAACATTTAAAATAGGTTGGACCCAAAGTGTGAAGATCTCCTCTGCCAAGAACGCAAATGAAGTGCAGACCACCAAGGAAGGCTAGCCAAGGGCCAAGGAAAATTGAACATGGTACTAGAAAAATCCATAAGCCAAGAAATTGCTTTGCACCAAAAGAAATCTCCAACTAGCTGTTAAGCTCAAAAATTGCTTTGGGAACCAAGAAACAGACAATCCAGAAGTGATAACTTGCCAGAAAAGAATCCAAATGAACTAGAAATCCTGAATAAAGAACAAGAACCAATCTAGAAGCCAAAAATCTGATTCGCAATGAAAAAAAGGAAAAACTACCAGAAAATTCCAGAAGAATCATAGAAACTACAACACATAGCTGAAAACAAATATATTTTTGGTTGATGCAAGATTGCTCATCGACTTGGGATGCTCCTTCATTAGACCAGAGGGCCCTCAAAGAGAACATTTTGGATCATGCAACAAAAGTAACACAATGTGGTGTAGTCATGGTTAGGAGGGACCTCAATGAGATCTATTTGGACCGTGCAGTAGGAGTAAAACAAAATGAAAGCAAGACATGATGATGGAGGCAATGTAGAACTGATTGATTATATCATGAAAACTATTTACAATTTGTTGGCAACATCCAGGCTACAAGATTTAGCTAATTAGCCCCATACAAACATGCTCAATTATAGTTTCGGTCTATACCAGACCTCTTAACCTCAAGATAAATCTTCCCGGTTATGAAAACTTGTCACTACAAGCTAAAGTACATTTATTTATATGGTCTAGAGAAATCTGGTTGGTCCAAGAAGAATCAAACAATGATAAACATGATGAAATGTGTAAAACCACTAGGTTAGCCTCTACCAATGAAAATCCTCCATAAAATCCAAAGGAAGAAGTGAAAATCATAGGTAATATTGGCCACATTCCAAGAAAAGCTGGAAACAATGAACTAGAGCTCTGTAAGCTATGGAAAGGATCTAGAAGATTTGCCAATAGAAAATAGGTCCAAGCGGTTCTGGGGTTCTAAGCTAGAAAACTATCTAGGAACCTAGAAGCAATAACTTGCTGAAAAATGATCCAAATGTCCCATGGCTCAGAGCTAAGGAAGATAATCATGACTATAATTAAAATAAATCTATGCAAGTTCTAGTGAGCAAAGGCAAGAAAATGCAAAAACTGCAAGATAGAAAACAAACTGAAAAGAAATGGTTTTGGTTGATGCAAGATTGCCAGGAACTAGGGATATTTCTGCATCAGATATCTGGGATTGTTGAAAAGTTAGTCCCTCACTTTAATGGGATCAGAGGAAAACCAAGGCAACCCACCTCTACCTAAGAAATGCAAGATGAATCTTCAACTGGTTTGTCCTTCCATTTCACAAGATACTCCTTGTACTGACTACTCCGGGAGTTATGTCCAATCCTACTATCCAAAATATCTTCAATCTAATCTGCTTCCTTCTAGGGAAATTGCTTCTCCAAGTTTGCAATACTGTCTTCACTGAATTCTAATTCATGATACAAATGTAGATCTGCAATGTTGAATATCGGTGAAATACTGAAACTATCTGATAGCTCCACTTCATATGCATTTCCAGACCTAAATTTCCTCAAGATCTTGCAAGGTCAAAACTTCCTCATCTGCAACTTGTTATAGGTTCTAACTGGAAATATTTTTTTTCTCACATACACCATCACTTCATCACCAACTTCAAATTCCTTGTGTCTTCTCTTTCCATTTGTTTTTTCCTTATATTTTCTATTCATATCCTCTAATTGTTGTTTAACCTGAATATGAAAGGCCTTCATATGATCTACAAATTCTTCTTTTGCACTCCACTTGTCTTCATTATTGATATCCCTCAATTCGGACATACCTCTAAGGTGTGCTCTGGTAACAATGTCAAACGGTGTTCTTCTGGTACTCCTATTTACTGAATTATTGTAGGCAAACTCTGCTTGTGCAAGAATCAAATCCCAACTTTTGATTTTCTCTCCAGCTAAGCATCTCAACAAATTTGCCAAACTCTTGTTTACTACATCTGTCTATCCACCAGTCTGTGGGTGAAAAGTAGAACTAAATTTCAAATCTGTCTTCATCTTCTTCCAAACCGTTCTCCAAAAATAACCAACAAACTTAGTGTCTTTGTTTGAAACTATGCTCTTAGGTAATCCACATAATCTCACCATTTTCTTGAAAAATAAGTCAGCTATATGAATTGCATCTGATGTCTTCTTACAAGGTATGAAATGAGCCATCTTAGAGAATCTATTTGACACCACAAATATAGAATCATTCCCTCTCTGTTTCTTAGGTAATCCAAGTATGAAATCCATGATTATGTCCTCCCAAGGTCTCCTTGGTACTGTCAAAGGTTAATACAATCCCCTATTTTGACTACTACCTTTTGCAACCTAACAAACTCTACAGATTTGCACAAATTTCCTAACATCCTTATGAATCTAAGGCCAAAAGTAATGTTCACTCACAAGTGCTACTATTTTGTCAATACCAAAGTGTCTGGCTAATTCTCCACTATGCTTCTCCTTTATCAAATTCTCCCTCATAGAACTCTTAGGTGTACACAACTGAACTCCTCTTAATAACATCCCATCCTGAATGAAATAATCCAACCACTTACTTCTATCTACCATAACTAGTGCTCTACATTCTCTCCAAGGTTCTGCAAAATCTGGGTCATTGTCATACAAGCTCTTCAAATCCTAATATTGTCACTCTTATCTCGGTCAACAAACTTCTTCTTCTACTCAAGGAATCATCAACTTTGTTTGATTTTACACTTCTATGCTTAAACACAAAGGTGTAACTCTGCAAAAATTCTACCCATCGTACATGTCTCTGATTCAACTTACTTTGACTAATCAAATCTTGCAAGGCTTGATGATCAATATACAACACAAACTTCATAGGCAATAGGCAATGTCTCCACTTCTTCAAGGCTTGGATTATGGCATAAAATTCTTGATCATACACTAAATATCTCATTTTTGCATCATTCAACTTTTCACTGAAATAAGCTATTACTCTCCCTTCCTAACTTAACACTACTCCAACTACATTCCCACTTGCTTCACAGTCTACATGAAATACTTTGTTGAAATCTGGTAAAGCTAACACAGGTTGTTCAGTCACCTTCTACTTGAATAATTCAAAACTCTTATTTTCTTTGGTTATCCATTTGAATTTTTTCCTATCTCCTCTCATTGTCTTAGTCAAAGGGCCACAAACTGAATTCAAATTCTTGCTAAAGTTCTGGTAGAAACTAGCCAATCCATGAAATGATCTAGCCTCCCCAATGCTTTCTAGTGTAGGTCATTTAACAATTTCTCTTACCTTCTTAGGGTCCATCTTCAATCCATCCGTAGATATCACAAATCCCAAATAGACTAATTCTTCCTTCATGAAACTATACTTCTTAAGATTTATCAATAACTTCTCTTCTCTCAACCTCTACAAAACTTGTCTTAAATACAAAAAATGCTCCTCTTTTGTCTTACTGAAAATCAGAATGTCATCTAAATATACAATAACAAACTTACCCAAGGATTTCTTCAATGCATCATTCATCAATGTCATGAAAGTACTTGGTGCATTAGTCAACCCAAAAGGCATCACCAACCAATCATACAATCCTTCATTTGTCTTGAATGTTGTCTTCCACTCATTTCCTTCTCTGATTTTGATCCGATGATATCCACTCTTCAAGTCTATCTTTGTGTAGTATTTGGCTCCACTTAAGCAATCTATTATGTCATCCATCCTAGGCAAAAGAAACTGGTACTTCACTATGATCTTGTTTATTGCCTTGGAATCGGTACACATCCTCCATTCTCCATTCTTCTTAGGTTCTAACACGACTAGTACTGCACAAGGACTCAAACTTTATCTTATCAAACCTTTCTTCAATAATTCATGCACTTTCCTGTTCAACTCTTCATTTTATGTTGGTGTCATCCGGTGTGTTGCTTTGTTAGGCAAACTAGCTCCAGGATTCAAGTCCATGCAATGACTGATACTTCTCATAGGTGGTAATCCATCAAGAAAATTATCTAAAATGATGTCTTAATACTTTGTCAATAAATCCTTTATCTCCTTTGGTTGTTCTTCATGTTACAGGTTCCCAATTTTCTTAGGGATTAAGGCAAAACACATGTTCTCATGTCTCATTCCATCCAAGAATTTCCTTCCATCCACCAAACAAATTCTAGCATTCATATAGACTTCACTCTTCAAGGGATCCTCCAAGGGTAACAAGGCTTGTTTCATTCCATTTGCTATAATAGTGTATATATTCTTCCTTCCATCATGTATTTTTTGTCTATCAAACTACCAAAGTCTACCCAACAAAATGTGACAAATATCCATAGGCATAATATCACACAAAACTTCATCATGATAATTTCCAATTTTCAATTTTACCAAGAATTTCTCACTCACTAAAAACTTATGATCATCTTGAATCCATTCTATTTGGTAAGGCTTAGGGTGTTTCAATCTTTCCAACTTCAATTTATTCACCATTTCTTCTAAAACAAGATTATTTGAACTACCACTATCAATAACTACTTTGCAACACTTACTGAATACTTTACATCTGGTCTTGAACAAATTTCTCCTCTGCAAGGGCATTTCATCCTCTCCGATATGACACAAGGCTCTCCTCATCATCAATAGTTCTCCATCTTCTGGTTTGTTAGCTGATCTGGCAGGGCTTTCTTCTACCAATTTTGTTCTCCTAGTGTTCTCTGTCTTCTTACATTCAAAAGAATGATGCTCTTCTCCTCCACAATTAAATCAAGTTCCCCTAAACACTCTCTTATCTTGTCTTTTGTCATCTTTTCCATAGCCCTCATTCTGGTAACTATTAGATTATCTTCTCCGACAGAAATTTATGTCATCCTTTCGGTATGAACTACCATCTTTTCTTACTTCCATGTCTCTGTTTTGATCTGTACAGGTTCCTCTTCCTCTAGAATATCCTCTTCCTCCTTGAAATATTCCTCTAGAAAACCTTTCACCTCTACCTCTCTGTCTTTGCTCATGAATTTTGTTCAACTTCTCTTCTGCTTTCAAGGCATATTGGTAAGCTTCTTCAACACTTTGCAAATTGATCAAACTGAGTTCATCTTGTATAGACATCCACAATCCATTCAAATATCTCACAACTTGTTCAATCTCATCATCGACATATTCAGATCTAATATTCAACTTGTAGAATGCTTGGGTATACTCTTTCACACTTGATTCTTTCTGCTTCATATTTTGCAACTTCTAGAATAGATTTACTTGGTAATCAACTAGCATAAACTTTGATTTCAACTTGGCAACCATCCTCTCCCAATATTTGATATTATCTTTGCCTCTTCTTTATCTATCAACCTACAAATGTTCCCACAAAAGAGATGCATGACCTTTCAACTGGGTACAAGCATATTTCACCTTTCTTTCCTCTGTGGTGTTCTCAAAATCAAAGTACTTCTCCATCTCTAAGATCTAATCCATTAATTCATCTGAATCCAACTTACCATCATACTCTGGTGGGGTAAAATGTGGTTTGGTGTTCACCCTACTCAAAACCCCCAAGAACCTCTCTTCATCTTAATCGATCGGCGGTGGGTTTGCTACTTGTTCTGACGATGCTTTTTCTTCTTCATCTTCTCACACATCTTCAATATGTCAGCCTCTTACCTAGGGTATCTCAAAAGATTCCAACTGGGATGCAATTCCTCTCAACATTTCTATCATAGAAGGGCCTGCATTCCCACACACTCTATCATTCCTACTTCCTCTTCATTCCTTCACACCAATCCTCTGTAGTTGCAGATCGGATCCATAATCTACCACCCCACAACAAAATATCCAGGACAACACAATCTCCAGAATGGAATCTCACTCTGATACAACTTGGTGCAATCATTATTAAGAGGGACCTCGATGAGATCTATCTGAACCATGCAGCAAGAGTAAAACACAAAGAAAGCAAGACATAATGATGGAGGCAATGCAGAACTAGTTGATTATATCATGAAAAATATTTACAATTTTTTGAAAACATGTGGGCTACAAGATTCCGTTGATTTGCCTCATACAAACATGCTCAATTATAGTCTTAGTCTATATTGGACCTCTTAACCTCAAGATAGATCTTCTTGGTTATGTAAGCTTGCCACTATAGGCTAAATTACATTGATTTATATGGTCTAGAGGGATCCGATCAGCCCAAGAAGAATAAAACATTGATGAACATGATGAAACATGTAAAACTATCAGGTCGGCCTCTACCAATGAAAATCCTTTGAAAAATCAAAAGAAAGAAGTGTGGATCACAAGGAAGGTCAACCACATTGCCAAGGAATGTTGGAAACAATGAACTAGATCTCTACAAGATATGGAAAGGATCCGCAAGATTCACCAATAGCAAATAGGTCCAAGTAGTTTCGGGGTTCTAAGCCAGAAAATTGTCTCAGAATCCGAAAAGGATAAATTGCCAAAAAATGATCCAAAAGTCCCATGGCTCGGGACTAAGGAAGATAATCATGATTACAAGAAAAGTCTAGCTCCACAAGATCTAGTGAGAAAATACAGAAACTATAAAACAAAAAACAAACTAAAAATAAATGTTTTTCGTTGATGCAAGATTTCCAAGAATGCTCCTGCATCACAACAGAAGAAAAAACAACTCATAGAAAAAATGCAAAATCAAATATCCGTAATATCATACATTTATCATGTATTAACTGGAAACATCAAGAATCCAAAATGTTCTTGCAGTACTAGTTACATCATATATTCCAGATTACAATCATCCAAAACCCCAAATAAGTTCAAATTATAAATTATCATCAATCTAATACCTCATCTATCTTTACTTCTCCCCAAAGGATCAAATACAACAACATATATGCTGGGATTAACTTGTCTCAACCTTTACAAATCCTAAGATTGGCTAATGCATTTATTTATTAATTTATTAAATTATTTATTGCTTACAAATGTCTAGTCATCTAGTGGGATCCAGAGGCTTGGTGGTATCCTACTTGGTGATGACTGTATTGTTAGGTCTCTTAGACAATTGAGAGGCGGGGGGGGGGGTGTGAATCAATTGTCTAATAAATTCAAACCAAAAACTAATTAACCAACTTAATGATTAATACTGGTAAACTAGTTAAGTATGTCAGTAGATAGTGTTTAACAGTAAATTGCTATATCGGTAAAGATTAATGCATGAAACACAAACATAAAGTCATCCACAACACATAACACCAATATTTGTATGTGGAAACCCTATAAGGGGAAAAACCACGGTGGGAAACCTTACCCACAATCAGATGATACTACTGCAAATAGTAAGTGTACATAAATGGGGTCTGCACATGCAGAAAGGCCAACAGCCTAGAGCTCATTGCTCAATCACAAAATGGGAGTCACACTGACTACAGTTGGATGGTTAAATCCAATAAGAATGTATTGCACAAAATAGCATCTTCATATGCTGGATTCAGTATCGGTGTAATGTTGATATGCTTATACAAAAACCTAGCTTCACCTTCAAATGATGTCTTCATGTATATCCCTGCTTGATCTCGCATATACCTTCACTCAATTCTTTTTCGCATTCCACACTTGATCTTACAAATAAGATCTTACATTTATACCATACCCTAAGACCAATTTTAGTAGGTCGGCTCTACAAGATATTACAATAAAAACATTTTACATACAATATAATATCTGATGCAATAACTGATTAAACATGTCCTCTTAATGCATTTACAACACTAATAAATCATTTCCATAGCGTGCCATGCTGATCTGGAAAAGATAAACCTGCCGGTGTAACCCTAGATAACTTGGACCTATTTGCCGGTAAAAGCAAATATGCAAATATGAATATACCAATGATTAATTCTTCAAAATAAAGTGTCCACATGATGTCTTTGATGTTACCAAGTGTCTTCCATATCATTCCAGGTATCGGTGAACAATATATCCTACCGGTGAACCATATACCAGTAATTGTTGCACAGTTTACTTGCTTGCCAGTGAATGTTGTTGGATCTTCAAAGTGCTTGTATTCAGTAGGTGTTGACATCAATGATAAAACCATACCAAAATACCAACAATCTCCCCCTTTGGCATTGATGGCAACACAAGATGGAAAAACCATCAAAGTTCCAAAACAGAAATGCCAAATACAAAAACAACAATCTCCATTTCTCCCCCTGGGAGCAACATGTGTTTTTCCATAGATATCTCTCCCCCTTTGACATCAAATGCCAAAGTCAAGTTCATACAAAATACCAACTACTCCCCCCTGAGAAGTAGCTTCCTCATCAAATACTGGAATAAAGATTTGTCTTTTTAATTCTACTGGTTGATGACAATCATCAACTATCTAAGTCTCTACCAGTGGTGGTATGACTCCAAGCTGATCTCTAAGATACTCAAAGGTCTCCTTAGGCAAAGGTTTTGTGAAAATATCTGCAAGCTGGTCTTTAGTATTCACATAAACCAATTTTATCTCCTTTTCTTCAACTTATTTCCTTAGAAATTTTAGTTTAATAGAAACATGCTTTGTTTTAGAATGTTATACTGGATTCTTAGATATATCAATTGTTGCAGTGTTATCACAGTATATAGTAATGGGTTCCTTGCATTTTACCTTTATGTCTTTTAACATTTGCCTAAGCCATAATACCTGTGTATAGTTGGTTGCTACTGCAACATATTCTGATTCTGTTGTTGATAAAGATGTACAACTCTGTTTCTTACTCAACCAAGAAACTAATCTCTTTCCAAGAAAGAATGCTCCTCCAGTGGTGCTCTTTCTATCATCTACATCTCCTGCCTAATTTGCATCTGTGTATGCACATAGATCAAAATTTTCATCTTTAGGATACCATAATCCAAGATTTGGTGTGCCTTGTAGGTACCAAAAAATCCTTTTTATTGCTGATTCATGATTTTCCCTAGGATTACTCTAAAATCTAGAAACAATACATACTACATTCATAATATCAGGCCTGGTTTGTGTCAAATATAGTAAACCTCCTATCATAGATTTGTATCTAGTTGGATTAATAGGTGTAGATTCATCCCTTTGAGATAATTTGTCATTTGTAGTCATAGATGTGCTTACCAGTTTAGAGTTCTACATCCCAAATTTCTTTATTAATTCTTTCAAGTACTTGGATTGACTCAAAAATATACCTTTATCAGTCTGAGAAATCTGCAAACCTAAAAAGAATTTTATTTCTCCAATCATAAACATTTCAAATTCTTGCTACATTTCAATAGAAAATTCCTTACATAATCCATCTTCTCCTCCAAAGATTATATCATCAACAAATACTTCAATAATTAAGATGTCATCATTAGTTATTTTGTAATATAAATTGCTATCTTCATTTCCTTTAGTAAAACAAATCTTTAAAAGATACTTATCCAACCTTGCATACCAAGCTCTTGGGGTTTGTTTCAATCCATACAGAGCTTTTCTTAACCTGCAAACCATATCATTGTCATCTGTCAAAGAAAATCCATCAGGTTGTTCAATATATACTTGTTCTTCAAGATCTCCATTCAAAAATGCAGATTTAATATCCATTTGATAAACTTTGTAGTCCTTGTGAGCTGCAAAAGCCAAAAATAATCTAACTGCCTCAATTTTGGCTACCAGTGCAAAGGTTTTATTGTAATCAACTCCTTCTTTATGAGAATATCCCTTACACACTAGTCTTGCTTTATTTCTGACAACCTTACCATCTTCATTAAGTTTGTTTCTAAATACCCATTTAGTTCCAATTACATTTTTATCTTTAGGCTGGGGAACTAATGTCCAAGTATTATTTTTCTCAATTTGTCCTAATTCTTCTTCCATAGCTTTAATCCAAAATTTATCTTCACATGCCTCATTGATAGATGATGGTTCAATTTGAGAAATAAGACATACCTCTTCATTTGCCAATCTTCCTCTTGTCATAACTCCCTTAAATTTGTTTCCAATTATTTGATCTTCAGAATGATTCAATCTTACATACCAAGGTGTCTTAGTTTGTTGTTGTTCTTCAATTATTGTGGAATCTTCTGATGATACCAAAGCAACTGGATCTTCATTCTATACCAGTGGATTCAATATAGGTTCATTTGTCACAATTTCTGTTGCCGGTTTAGAGTCTATATACCTTGAAGTTCCTGTAAATTGTTCATCAATCTTTACATTTGTACTCTCAACAATTTTTTGCAATCGCTTGTTAAAACATCTATATGCCTTGCTCTTAGATGAATAACCAAGAAATATTCCTTCATCACTTCTAGGATCAAATTTGCCAATATACTCATCTCTTCTAATATAACATTTACTTCCAAAAATTCTGAAATACTTAAGAGTAGGAGTGTTACCAAACCATAGTTCATGAGGGGTCTTACCGGTTTCACCTTTGATGTGAACTTTGTTGAATGCATAGACAACAGTGCTAATTGCCTCTCTCCAATACACATGTGGTAGATTTGCTTTTGATAACATACTTCTAGCTACATCCAAGATAGTTCAATTTTTCATTTCAACAACTGCATTTTGCTATGGTGTTCGAGGTGCTGATAACTATCTTCTGATTCCATTCACTTCATAGAATGTATTAAAGTCCTTAGATGTGAAGTCTCCTCCTTGGTCTGATATTAAACATTTGATTTTCTTACCGGTTTCATTTTCAACCATTGCTTTGAATAGTTTGAACTTTCCAATTGCTTTTGATTTCTCTCTGAGAAAAGTAACCCAACACATTCTAGAGTAATCATCAATAATTAGCATGAAATATTTATCACCTTGTAAGCTTTTAGTTCTAGCTAGACCACATAAATCAGTGTGAATTAAATCAAGAGCATTATTGGATTTTTCTGGAATACTTTTGAAACTAGCTCTAACTTGTTTTCCAAATTGACATTCCTTACAAATTCTATTATGAGGTTTCACAATTTTAGGTAGATCTCTAATTGCCTTAGAAGTACTGATTTTTACCATGCAATCAAAATTTACATGACATAGTCTCTTATGCCATAACCAACTTTCATCTATATATGCAATTAAGCATTCCTTTTCACTATTATTCAAATGAAAGATATTACCTCTAGTCTAATTACCGATTGCAATTTCCAAACCAGTTCTATTCATGATTTTGCATTTTTCATTTTTAAATTGTAACTAAAATCCCTTCTCAACTAATTGACCAACACTTAAAAGATTATGCTTTAATCCTTCAACATAGTAGACATTGTTAGTGTTATGCTTACCATCAAGAGATATTGAACCCTTACCTTTAATTGAACAGGCTTTGTCATCTCCAAATCTTACTAAACCTCCATTGTATTCTTGAAAGTTCAAGAATTTACCTTTGTCTCCAATCATGTGATGTGAGCATCCTGAGTCAATGATCCATTCATCCTTTGTTTCAACTTTAGCTGCTAGGGCTTGTTCTACCAGTGGAGCAGTAGGTGTTGGTTGATCTTCTATTATAGCAACAAAAACCCATCCATTGTCTATTGGATCCTCATTAGAATCATCAGTCACACCTTCATCAGCAATGTAACAAGATTTATCTTTGTTCTTTTTAAATCTGTATCTCTGATATTTAGGATTAGGCTTGTATGTTCTTCTAGCTTCTTCTCTTAGTCTAGCATGTCTATCAGGGCATCTTGAAGCCATATGACCAATCTTATTGTAGTTAAAACATTTAAAGGGTGCTTTACCTTCATACTTACTTCCAGTTGGACCTTTTCGCATTTTCCTTGCAAATAGTGCTTCAAGTTCTTCAAGCTCTTCATTCTCCTTTCTGGATTCTTCAAGTTCTCTTGCATAAAAGGCTCTCCAGTCTGATTTGTCAAATGATGGAGCAGATGATGTTGATTCTTTAAAGGCTAAATCAGTTTTTATACTAGCAACAAGACCAAATTCCTCAATTTCAAAGGCTGAAAGTTTTCCAATCGATGTATCCCTAGTTGCTGATGTATTAGGCATTTTTCTTCACTCATTTATTGAAGTAACCTTCATTTTATAGCTGCTGGCAAACCTCTTAAGATTTTTGAAACAATTTCATCCTCACTCAAGGTTCCTCCACAACATTTAATACCCAAAACAATTTCATTTACTCTTTCCATAACAGCAGAAATCCTTTCGTCTTCTTCCATTTTCAGATGTTCATACCTGACTTGAAAGCTTTCAAGTTTTGCAATCTTGACTATGGAAGCTCTTTCATTTAGTGTTTCCAAGTGATCCCAAATAGCTTTAGCAGTAGACCTATCTGATAATCCCATGATTTGTTGATCTGATAATGCGCTCAAAAGTGCTTCTCTTGCTTTGCAGTTATTTTCTTCATCTTTAGCTAAGGTAGTTGGAGTAGTCTGACCAGCTACAGTAGTAGTATAACCATTCTTAGTAACTTCCCAAGTGTCTTTACCAATGCAATTCAGATGTGTCTCCATTTTGATCTTCCATATCCCATAGTTGGTTCCATCAAGTTTAGGAATGTCCTTCCTGAAATAATTAGTAGACATTGGATCTCCTCAAGTTGTTAAACTTCTGCAAAAGAGGACTAGGCTCTAATACCAATTGTTAGGTCCCAGAGACAACTGAGAGGGGGGGGGGGGGGGTGAATCAGTTGTCTAATAAATTCAAACCAAAAAATAATTAACCAACTTAATGCTTAATATTGGTAAACTAGTTAAGTATGTCAGTAGACAGTGTTTAACAGTAAATTGCTATACTGGTAAAGATTAATGCATGAAACACAAACATAAAGTCATCCACAACACATAACACCAATATTTGTACGTGGAAACCCTGTAAGGAAAAAAACCACAGTGGGAAACCTTACCCACAATTAGATGATACTACTACAGATAGTAAGTGTACATAAATGGGGTCTACACATGCAGAAAGGCCAACAACCTAGAGCTCACTGCTCAATCACAAAATGGGAGTCACACTGACTATAGTTGGATGGTTAAATCCAATAAGAATGTACTGCACAAAATAGCATCTTCATATGCTAGATTCAGTACCGGTGTAATGCTAATATGCTTATACAAAAACCTAGCTTCACCTTCAAATGATGACTTCATGTATATCCCTACTTGATCTCGCATATACCTTCACTCAATTCTTTTTCACATTCCACACTTGATCTTACAAATAAGATCTTACATTTATACCATACCCTAAGACCAATTTTAGTAGGTCGGCTCTACAAGATATTACAATAAAATTTTTTTACATACAATATAATATCCGATGCAATAACTGATTAAACATGTCGGCTTAATGCATTTACAACACTAATAAATCATTTCCATAGCGTGGCATGCTGATCTAGAAAAGATAAACTTGTTGGTGTAACCCTAGATAACCTGGACCTATTTGCTAGTAAAAGCAAATATGCAGATATGAATATACAAATGATTAATTATTCAAAACAAAGTGTCCACATGATGTCTTCGACATTACCAAGTGTCTTCCATATCATTCCAGGTACCGGTGAACTATATATCCTGTCGGTGAACCATATACTAGTAATTGTTGCACAGTTTACTTGGATCTTCAAAGTGCTTGTATTCAGTAGGTGTTGACATCAATGACAAACCATACCAAAATACCAACATGTATGACACATATGTTGCACGTGTGGAGGTAGGCATCCCACATGAGGATCTTGACAAGTGTCAGCCTATGACAAATTCTATGAAAAAATGGACAAGTGGCAGGAGATACCTTTTGCATGGAGAGGGCTATGATGAGTTGTAAGAGAATAAGCCAAAATTAGTCATTTATGGTGGATTCTCTTACAACTATAAACTTTGTAAGTTATGACAATTGTATGATTCACAAGAGCATTAGTCATACCTCTAAATAGTAAATTTTGAGTGCCCAACCTAGGAGGTTTGAATGGAGAGTCATTTGGAGATGTACATGTGTCATTTGCATTCTCTTTGGTGGCCAAAAAGTAGGGCCAAATGTTATGCACGACCCCATCTTGATGCTTCATCTAGAAGCTTCCTCTTGAGTTGTATTTCTCTATAAAAGGTAGTCATGAGGAGTGTTAGATATGCAATGTTTTCAGGTGAAGTGTTATGCTGAATTAATCCAGGTTGTGGGTTGTAGTTGTAGGACTCATATTGAAGAAGCTAAGTGTTGGAATTGAATTGTAAGATTTTGATTACTAGAATACAAAGTATTGTGCCTTTGGAGTGGGGTTTTTTACCCGAAAGGGTTTTCACCATGATATATCTTGTGTTCATTGTTTATCTTTATGCATGTTTATTATCTCTCTATGAATGTGTTTCTATTTCTATAATAGAATATTTGTAAGAAAATTTGCACTCTCTCCTCCACTTGATTAGTGTTAGCAAGCATTTTCCACACCTTAGCTTCCTTTTAGTTGGTATCAGAGTCTAGCTAGTTTTGGTTCCGCTATTGGGTAGCAGATTTTTTGTACTAATCTTAGTTTGAGTGGGATCTTTTGTACAGTATTTTCAAAATATTGTTGTAGGAAGAAGATGGCAAGCACATCTGCAAAAGTTGATATGGAAAATTTTAATGGCAGCAACTTCAAACTATGGAAGTGTAATGCCCACAAAAATAACCTAGAGAAATATACTAACTAACAAGAAATAGAGATATTTTTTTTAATTACATCCACTGATGCAACCATTACAACCAACTACTCCATGTACATTATAAATCCATCAAAAACATAACTACAAAACACATAACACAATTGAAAATAAACACAAACATCAATATCATTCCCTAGGGAATCTCAACATCATTACCTAATCCTAACCATAAGCAATAATATAACAACATAAGCATGATAACACATTTACCATAAATGATCTAATGCATACTAATGTCTAACATCATTTATCCTTCCCATGCATATATGATCATTTACTATCCTTAATATGAATACATCCATCTACTATGCATGTATTAACCAATCCCTTTCAAGTTCATTTTTAAACATTAACACTAAATATTCCTAGTCCCATACAAGAAACCAAATGCATACAAATATATCCAAAACCATATTTCCATTAATGAGTCAATATCCAAGATACATATGATACACCATTGTGTCCATTACTAAACCATCTACTACACAATATTCGATTTCATCAAGGACCATTCCTCTCAATTAAAAATATATTACATCAAGAGTCCATTTCAAGCATATGTCATATAGTTCATGTACATCAATATGCTACAAGAATCCATGAGATCCACAACCATGCAAAAAAATCCCAATGAAAGAAGGCATCAAACCACCCAACCATGTGTAACTAAAGGAACCACCCCCCATGCTAGGAGATGACACAAAATCCCATTTTCAATCTAGATCTAGGGTGACACCTATCATCCAAAGGATAAAAAAATACTAACACAAGGATGCATGGCATAAAATCCCAAATCATAAATCCTTTAGAGGCAACACATCAAAACATGACTAAAGGCACTAGGACCTACATGTAGGGAAAAGAGTGCCATCACATGCGATAAATGGGAACCTGGGCACATGTCCCAAATATCCTAGATGCACATGCAGAGCCATATAAAACTTAATGGGGTAAGGGAGATTATCTTACCTAGTTTACCAAAGCCTTCCCAATCCTATCTGAGTTTACCACCACTAGGCAAGGCAGAGGGGCCACCATCCATTTCTTATCTTATTAAAATTAACTATGCTACCCAACCCAAAAATTATTATGTTAAGTTATCACTTGATTACAATCAAACTTCCAATGAGATATCTGACGATCTAGACCCCAAGTATCCTGGTTGTCTACCCCATTGCAATCCTAGTCAGTCACTTTGAAGCACTCTCCCCCCTAGTAGTCACCTAGACCTTAGGGTTACAACCCAAGAAATTCATAACATAAAATATCAAAACATGACCATGGGCTCACAACAACAATAATACACGACCTGGCAATCCAAGGTATCAAATCAGCCAATAACATACCATGCAACATGGAAACTATCAAATAATAATACAACCAAGGTGCTCGGATATAACGTAAACTCATATATAAGCCAAATAATCTCAAATAGCCAATAATCAATCAATAATACAGACCTGGGTCATCTCAGGTATCCAAAACAGCCTCTGGCTATCCGGAAAACCAAGCCAAAATCTCATAAATCACCTAAAATATAATGAACGGATAGAATAGCGCATATACATAATCCTGCAGTGCATACACAGAACCCTGTAACACATTTATTAAGTTCTACATCACATATGCCTTAAGTTACAATGCATATACCAAACTTGGCAATGCATTTGCAACTCAAAATCACACATATGATAAAAGTAACTGCAGACACCTAAAATTGTCCAGTCTAATTAAATAAATATTTTATTTATTTAATTATCTAAGCTTAATTCTTCTATTAATTAAATAAATCCTTATTTATTTAATTAATTCATTTATCCTCTTCTAGCCTTATTTCTCATTTAAATAAATACATTTATTTATTTAAATTATCCTTTTTCTAAATTAAATAAATATTCTTATTTATTTAATTATCCTACTTCTTCTATTAATTAAATAAATCCTTATTTATTTAATTAATTCATTAGCTTTTTCTACACATGACACATGTCATTCATCTCTTAATTCCTACACTACCTACCTCTTTCATTATTTTGGTATTTCTTTTACCTACCCTCTAATCCTAGCCGACCTCTCTTTTTACACCTCTCAATCTTAACCCTCCATTTCATATTGTGTCTTCTATTTAAGAATATGCTTTCTTCATTGTCAAACCCTAATCACTCATGCTAACTACTTGATCAATTGACTACACTACGATCCTACTTGCAACCACATTCCGTTCTTTGTTGAGCTCTTGTGCAAATAAAATCTGAGAGCAAATATATCAAGCAAGATCAATGGAGATAGGAAGAATGGAGATCAAAACCCTATTGGACATGTGATGGTATAATCTTTGTGATTTCTTGTGATTTGCATTGTCTTAGGTAATCTTCATATGTTATGGTGGATCTTTGTTGATTGTTAGGCTAGGGTTTTGTGGTTGAATTCATTTAGCCTTTCAATATTGTTATTATTGTTATCTATTTTCACCATATACATTTTGGCACACCCGGTGGGACCCTTGTCCCTTTGCATTTAACCTTTTTGTTGCAGATTTTGCATTTTTGAAGTTGCAGATCGGACATTTTTCGACGGCATTTTAGGTATTTTCGCGTCTGCGAGCATTCGGATCGCGTCTCTGAGTTTCAGAAGCGTCTGCGGGATCGGGAATCGCGCCTGTGTTTTTGCCAAATTTTATTTTGCAGGTTTCTGAAAGGGGCGTCTGCGTTTTTGAAACACGTCTGTGTTACATCTGATCGCGTCTGTGTCCTGGAAGGGCGTCTGTGTGTTCTGAGCGCGTCTGTGCATCACAGAACCGCGTCTGTGTCATACAGACGCGTCTGTGTCTGGTATAGCAGCGTCTGTGTTTTACTATTTTGAAATTTTCAATTTTTTTTTCTTTGATTCAATTTTTCGGATTTCGTACTTAGGGTTTCAGATCTGGTTTATTTTTGGGACTAACCCTTTTAGATCTAGCTAACTCAAGTTGGTGCAGCTCGCCTTGGAAGCTAAAACGTTGTGGTTGAAGGCCCCTCTTTCACAAAGTCTTTTGGGTTTCTAAAATTTACCTAACTTGTGCGCTTGCAGGAAGGGGTGATCATTTGAAACAACCCAAACTACTAACAAATTTTGTTGCAGGTCCTTGGCTAGGGTTTTGAAATTTTGTTGTGTGCCTTGTTTTCATAGATTAGCAAACACTTCTATTGGTGCACTAAAATTGAATCATTGTCTTTTGTGTCTTGAGCAATAGGCTCTTTTTGTTTAATCTTTAGAGGGCCTGTCTTCCCGTGTGGTCATTAGGACTACTAGTGAGAAGAGGACGACCCAAGTGGTAGCGAGGAAAACCCACCTCATCCAAACCACTATAATCAAATGTATTCATGGTGAAAACTATGGATAACGTGTGCTGATTAGTTCATACCGACACTATGTCTCCCCATAAACCCGTTTGATCAAATTTATTTGATCATTTGTAGGGCGTAACCCCTACCGGCTGGGAGCCTTCTGTATTTACAGAGCTGAAAGTGCCGCATGTATGGCCACACGAGCGGATGCCCTTACTAGCACCATTTTGTTTTAGAGGCCCAAATCCTTCTAGTTGTTGGGGCAGGAGGTCGGACCTCTGGTAGTGGCCCACACACATAGAGTTCTTAGTAGAGATACAAAGTTCGCCATGGGGAGTTTTCATGGGGACTGATGCTTGGCTGACCCGAGAAGTGAGTGCCGAGGGTGGAGCCAGTGAGGTCAAGCATCTAAGTATCCTCTTTGAATAGCATAGCCTCGGGGGTAAAACCCTATGTGGGATCAACAACTATTGTCTTGGCCAGCCATAAGAATTGTGCTTGACTTATGTTAAACATTCAAAACAATCAAGACCAAACAACAAAACATTGTGTCTTTTGTGTCTTCAAGTGTATGCAAAACAATTTTACATCAAACAACACACTTTTCTTGGAGTCATTTTGGAGTCTAAACACTAGCAAACATTGAGTCCTCATCAACATTGTGTCCTCTTGTCACGAAAAACAGTCAAACAGTCAGATTTGGTCACAACAAAACAACTTCACAGATTGGAAAAATTGCACGAAGTTTACAGAAACGCGTCTATGTCTATTTTAACCGCGTCTGTGTTGTCTAAGCGCGTTTGTGAAGGGTAGAATAGCGTCTATGTGTCTAGCAGCGTCTGTGTCGAACAGAAACACGTCTGTGTCTGGGAATCGCGTCTGTGAAGTATAAAGTCGCGTCTGTGTCCAGAATTGCAAAAAACTTTACAGTCCAGCAAACATAAACAAGAAAATTGCAGAAGCGCGTCTGGGTTAAATAGAGTAGCGTCTGTGTCCAGAAATCGTGTCTGTGAAGTATACAGTCACGTCTGTGTTCAAAATTGCAAGAAAATTTCAGAGTCCAACAAACAAGAGAAATCAGTTTCGGAATACTTGAGCTTCCTAGGTTGTTTCTTCAGGTTTCATTTAGCATTCAACCTGTCTCTGGGTCTCATACAGTCCATCATTGCTTCACATCTCATTTTACATTCATACTTGTCTAAACTTGAGTCAAAAGGTCACTTGCTTGTCCTCATCATACTTTGTCAACATACTACATACAACTACACTTTGCTAAGTGGTCCCTCATCAAGGTTTCTTACCTTTGGGTCTCATTTGGTCTTACTTAGGGTCAAGGTCAGCTTACCTCATCAAGAGAAACTATCCTCTCTTTGGAAGTCACACCTACTCTACTACTTACATACTTGGTCTTACACCTTGGACATTGCAAGCAAACTTCAGATTCATTTACACTCCATACAACTCTTGGTCTTCCATGCTCTTTCCATTTTTCATATAGTCTCTCACATCTTGGTCAAACACCTAGTTCATGGTTGAAACCTGTCTTCAAAAATCTAGGAGAAAAGCTAAAGAAGCTCAAGAGTCCGCAAACATGAGTTCTTATGAGTATGACAATGACTTATTTTTCAATACTGAACACTACACTGCCTGACATGGATGTTTATAGAAACAATCCAAACGTGGAAAACACAGACATTACAAACAACAATGCTACACACAATGACAATGTGGACAACCTTTCAATACAATCAGCAGACATAGAAGAATCCATAATGAATCCTCAATTCAATAGATTGGTTGAAGAGATAATGAAGAGGGATAGACAATACTTCTTACACATGATGGCACAAAGTGGAGCTAAAATACCTCATGACTTTGACATGTCTCAACTTATGGAAAACCGACCCTCGCAACAAACTCACTCCAACATGGATCAAAGGAGACCCAATAGTGGAGGAAATAGAGGACCGCATATGGTACCTAAATCACCATCAGCTTTACTTCAAAAACCAGAAGTCCCACATACACATGGTCAAACATATGATACATACCTTCGAAGACCATTATGGAAGCCTTATGCAGATAGATATGCTCAATCACATGCTCTAGCTATGGATCAATCAAAACAAGTGGATACTCAAAGGCATCCCCAAAATTTGGACATAAGGAAACCTCATGTCAAATTTGGGGGCAACACAATGGAAAATGAAACGCCTATTGAATATGGTATATATGCACAAAATAGATATGGGGTTCCTCAACATGAAGCTATACCAAGTGCTCCCTATATGCCGCATCAATATAGACCTCCTCCATATGAACATGTCTATGATCAATATCATCCATACATGCAACAAGCTCCTCCTCAAATGGGTGTCCCAAACATGGGGTATGCTACAAGAAATCGATCGCCACCTAAGAATAATTTGGAACAACAAATCAGAGATTTACAAAAGAAAATGGAGGACATGAGTACACCAAAACCAACATACACTATGAGAGACATATGTCCTTATCCATTTGATAAGAGCATTCCGATGCCTCCATTTCCAGCACATTTTGTGATGCCAAAATTTGACAAGTATAGAGGAAAAGGAGACCCCAAGGCACACATAAGACAATTTTTCACAGCTTGCATTGAGGTAGCGGCAGAAGAAACATATTTGATGAGATTATTCCCACAAAGCTTAGGCGATCAAGCTATGGAATGGTTCTCTCAATTACCTCCTGGTATTAAGTCATGGGGTGACTTAGCAGAGGCATTTGTTCAACATTTCTCCTACAATATAGAGACAGACATATCAGTCACTACTTTGTGTAATACTAAGCAAAAGGAGGGAGAATCTTTTGCGTCATTTTTACAAAGATGGAGAAATCTAGCTAGTAGATGCTCTTGCGAAATCCCACAGAAACAAATGGTAGAAATGTTCACTCAAAATGTTAACAAGGATATTGGCTATGATCTAAGGAAAGCTTGTTTGTCCACCTTCAAGGATGTTATTGAAAAGGGCTTAGCAACATAAAAGGTCTTAATTGAACAAGGAGTCATTAAGCTATTCAAGGAAAACAAAGATGACTTTAAAGGAAAAGACAAGCCAAGATTTTGGAATAAAAATAAGAACATAGTCAACGATGGTGTTTTTGATGCCAATACAGTGAGACCCAAGTTCATCTTTTCAGGATCAAGTTCTACAAACAATAAAGTGAATACTCAAACAACTTCTAGATCACGAAGGAAGTACACTCCATTGGGAGAACCACTTGAATCAGTCTTCAAAAAGCTAGTGGCAAACAAAGTGATCACAATTCCAGATTTTCCTCCATATGAACCAAAGGTCAAACTAAATTGGTGGAATGATGATGAGTATTGTGAGTTTCATAAGAGCAAGGGTCATAAGACAGGAAATTGCCATCGACTGAAGAACATTGTGCAAGATCTCATTGATAGAGGTGACATTGAGATTGAGGGATATTCATCTAATCAAGAACATGAGATGTTTAAGGAACCATTCCCGAAGCATGACAAGGGAAAAGGTAAAGCCATAGATGATCAAGCCAACTATACTAGAGCACCTTACAACTATGACTCAACTATCAATCACATCTCAATGAACAATCATATCTCTACTATTACTATCAAGAACAAAAATCTTGAGAATCCTCCTCAGAGACCCAAGATTGTTCTAAGAGGTGTGGGATCTTCGTCCGAGTCTACCTCTGAATGTCATGTTACAACTCGTTGAGGTAAAATTACTTTGCCAGGTGCTTCAACTAAAAATATGGCTTCTTCATCAACCAAACCTGAGTATGACCTTGTAGAACAGTTAGGGAAGACACCCGCGCTCATCTCCATCCTTGAGCTCTTACACATATCCCCCGCTCATAAAGCTATTCTTGACAAAATCTTGAGAGACACCGCCGTTCCTACTAATCTGAACGTGGACCAGTTTCAAGCCATGGTGGGATACCTATCCATTCCACATTCCCTTACATTCACAGAAGCTGATGATGCCTCCATTAGTCAGCCACATAATGCACCATTACATATTGAAGCCTTCATACACAAGCATCGAATAAAGCGAGTCCTGATAGATGGAGGACCTGGTCTAAACATTTGTACATTGAGCACCATTAAACAATTGGGATATTCCGATAAAGCTGTGAATTCAAAGAATCAAATTACCATCAAGGCATATGATGATGAAGAACTCTCATCCAAGGGCACGGTCACCTTACCTCTAAGAATTGGGCCAGTTACAAAAGATGTGGTTTGTCAGGTCCTGGATTTAGATCTCACTTATAATATATTGCTAGGACGTCCTTGGATTCATGAAATGAGGGCAGTCCCATTGACATATCACCAATGCATTAAGTTTCCTCATAATGGAGTCGAGGTAACAGTTAACGGTGATCCTAATCCGTTCATATATTGCAATAACCTGAGATCACATACGGAGACCATCATTCCCAGTAATCGTGAAGCTGTTCCTTCTTTGGCATACATTGACCCTGAGTCATTAAAACCGTCAACATCAAAACAAGGTGAACTTAAAGGCAGATTTCAGGACAAAGGCATGGGAGAATACACTTTAAATCAGACCATGTATTTACGACAAGTCATGAGCTCTCCAAAAGAATTTGGAAGGCCACATCCTAACAAGAAAACATTCATCATGACGCTCAAATGGGATCCTACTACCTTTCAAAGATGGGGCGAACTGGAAGAGGAAGATTTATACAAAATTCTCTATAAAGACATTGAAGATGACACACATGATCAGATCAATATACCTTGTGAGAAATATGGCAAAGGCTTCAAGATTCTACAAAAATTCGGGTATGATGGAAAAAGCCCTCTTGGGCTACGCAAAGAAGGCGTCATGGAACCCCTACAACCTGAATTGACTATAAGAAGAGAATGCTCAAAGGGACTTGGTTTTCTGACTTCCAAGATCCACACAAAAAGGACAGAAGAGGCATCACAAATCAAAGTTGCCAAAGTTCAACAAGAAGATTGCTATTCCACAGACTCCAATGAATGGGAATGGGGTTCAGACAAATCCTCCAGTGACTACGAGCTCACTGAGACATTCAGAGAGCCAAATGAACCCACAGAAGAAGAGGAGTTTTATAACAAATTCAGAGTTGGTCAAGAAACAACCCATGAGGAGTCTACACAGTCCTTGTCTCGAGGTTCTAGGTCAAAATCACATAGGATGAGGACACCTGTCCTCAAAGGCGCTGCTAGTGACGACAATTTGGATCCGCTTGCGATCGAAACTGATGAGGAGAGTGCCATCGATGACCTCGATAATTGCCTCGATATACCCGAATATAACCATATCTTCACTCTTAGCCCTGCAAACTCCGAAAACATTAAAGGCCTTTCCCTTGTTCACCACCAACTCATTGACTGGGATTATGAAGGACCAGGACAATTTGACACATTTCAGAATGACGAAGCTATCATTGACTATCTTGGCATATGAGATGATCTTCCCCCTAGGGACCACAAAGCAGGATACATCATAGAACTCAACAACATGGCATATTTCGGTGAGGGTGTCGGACCTTCCAGTCACAAAAATGTGAAAATAAGAACAAATCAAGGGTTTTATGGCGAAAACCACACTGTGGCGCTATCTGACTCCAAAAAAGTAAAAAGAAAGGATGTATCTGAGGGCGAAAACCTCTCTGAGGCACCCGAAGATGGAAGGCTCGACATTCTCCCATCATCATATGAGGAAAAGTCATCCATGTTGGTAGAGGAGACTATCAAAACAAACATTGGTACAGAAGAGGTTCCACACAACATATTCCTGGCTCAATCATTAACAGAGTCCGAAAGATCAAAATTCATAAGCTTCTTCAAAGAACGACAAATCAACTTTGCATGGTCATACGCTGATATGCCTGGACTAGATCCGGATTTGGTAATGCATCATTTGACAGTCAAACCGGGGGCAAAGCCAGTGAAACAAAAATTAAGGAAAATGCATCCACAAGTGGCATTACTAGTCAAAGCAGAGCTGGAGAAATTATTGGATGTCGCATTCATATGCCCAATTGATTACCCCGAATGGATCTCCAATTTAGTACCTATCAGTAAACTTGATCACAGCATCAGAATATGTACAAATTTCAGAGACATCAACAAAGCTTGTCCAAAAGATGACTTCCCATTACCAAATATCGACTTGATCATTGATCTCACAGCAGGTCATGAAATGTTATCTTTAATGGATGGGTTTTCTGGTTATAATCAAATCAGGATTGCACCCGAAGATCAACACAAAACATCATTCACTTGTCCATGGGGAACTTTCTATTGGAATGTCATGCCCTTTGGGCTGAAAAATGCAGGTGCTACATATCAAAGAGCTATGACTACTATTTTTCATGATCTCATGCATGTAACTGTGGAAGATTATGTTGACGATTTCTTGGTCAAATCAATAGACAGAAATACACATTTGGACATACTTTCAGTTGCTTTTGATCGATTGGAAAAGTACAAGGTAAGATTAAACCCCAAGAAATGTGTCTTTGGAGTAACCTCCGGGAAACTCCTAGGATTCATCGTGTCCAAAAGAGGAATTGAAGCGGATCCAGCAAAAGTCAAAGCTATCTTGAAAATGCAACCACCAAGAAATATTAGTCAACTTTGATCCTTACAAGGCAGACTCCAGTCTATACGAAGATTCATAGCACAACTTGCAGATAAGTGTAATCCTTTCCAGCACCTGCTACATAAAAACATCAAGTTCAAATGGGATGAGAACTGTCAACAGGCTTGCCAGACGCTCAAAGATTATCTTTTAAATCCACCAGTTCTGATGCCACCAGTTCCAGATCAACCACTGTTACTATACGTATCAGCTACTCCAATAGCACTGGGGGCACTCTTAGCACAACAAATTGCTGACGGCAAGGAAAAAGCAGTATACTATATCAGTCGCACATTGGTGGGATATGAGCTAAACTACACACCAATCGAGTGTGCATGTCTCGCTGTGGTCTTTGCTTCACAGAAATTATGACATTATATGCTCACTCACAAGACTAAGTTGATTGCAAGAATTGATCCATTAAAGTACCTTCTCAACAAAGCTACACTTACTGGGCGGCTGGCCAAATGGGTAATGATATTGAGTGAATTCGACATCGAGTATGTGGATAGAAAAGCAATAAAAGGACAAGCCATCACAGATCAATTAGTAGATGCTCCCATGATTGATGATGTTCCTCTAAATTCAGAATTTCCAGATGAATCCATTTTAACAATATCACGGGCAAAGCCATGGCAACTGTACTTTGACGGCTCATACACACAACATGGGGCAGGAGCTGGTATTCTCTTTATAACTCCTCAAGGCGATTCTATACCAAAATCATACCGCTTATCATTTTCTTGCACTAACAATATAGCGGAATATGAGGCATTAACAACAGGATTACGAATTGCAGTTCAATGGAAGATCCAAGAACTTCGTGTTTTTGGGGATTCTCAACTTGTTATCCGTCAAGCAACTGATGATTACCAAACAAAAGATGAAAAATTACTGCCTTATAAACAAATGGTGGATAATCTGAAACAACACTTTACAAAGATAGACATTGAGCAGATACCAAGAGAGCAGAATCGCGCCGCAAATGCCATGGCTACAATTGCTTCATTGATTGATTTACCTCCAAACGAGACCCGCTATGAGTTCTTGGTGGATAACCTTTTAGTCCCTTCATATGAGATAATGCCTACTGAGATGATATGTGTTGTCGGTCCCGAATCCTAGTTATATGGTTCCATATTCACATATCTTCGTGACAATATCTTACCTCCTGATCTATCAAACAACCAACACCGCACTTTCATTCGCCAATCCTCTCGATATGCCATTCTAGCTGATATCCTATACCGACGAGGTCTAGATGGCACTCTTCTTAGATGTTTGGAAAGCGACGAAGCTCAGATTGCGTTACGTGAAGTGCATGAAGGGATATGTGGTCCACATGCTAGTGGTCCTACCTTGGCCAAGAAACTCATCAGGACTGGATATTACTGGCCCAATTTGGAAAAAGACTCATATCAATTTGTCAAGAAATGTAAGCAATGTCAAATTCATGGAGATCTCATACATGCACCAGCACAAGAACTACAACCACTTGCGTCTCCTTGGCCCTTTTGTCAGTGGGGACTCGATCTCATAGGCAAGATTCACCCTCCTTCTTCCAATGGTCATAAATTCATTATCACAGCCACAAAGTATTTCACAAAATGGATTGAAGTCGTGCCTCTCACACAAGTCACTGGGAAACAAATTGCTACCTTCATCCTGAACTACATCATTTGCCGATATGGTATTCCTAAGTCCATTATTACTGATAACGGGCGTCCCTTCAAAAATCAGGATGTTCGTGAACTCTGTGAGCGCTTCAATATCTCCCATCATTTCTCCACACCATATTACCCCCAAGGTAATGGCCAAGCTGAGGCATCTAATAAAACAATTCTTAAAATCCTCAAAAAGACAGTCGACGACGCTGGCCGTAACTGGCATATCCAACTCAATCTAGCACTTTGGGCCTATCGCACAAGTGTCCGCACACCTACAGGAGCTACACCCTACTCACTTGTCTACAGCGCTGAAGCCATCTTGCCTATTGAGGTCGAGTTACCTTCTTTACGGGTCTCTTTGCGAAACATCATCAACGATGAAGATTACAGGGTCTCTCGCTTACAAGAACTAGAACTGCTGGATGAATGGAGACAAACTGCTTTTAATCATCTTAAGGCTTACCAACAGTGAATGAGTCGCAGCTACAATCACAAAGTCAAGCCTCACACATTTGAGGTAGGTGACTTAGTCCTCAGAGAAAACCCCAAGAATCAGCAAGACAGAGATAAGAAGGGCAAGTTCGAACCAAATTGGCTTGGTCCTTACATCATCACAGTGGTATATGGATCTGGGGCATATCAGCTCTCAACTACAGAAGGTGAACCTTTGGAGGATCCTATCAACAACATGCATCTTCGCCGGTTCTACACATAGCTCATCAGAATATCCTAATTTCAAAAATACAAAAAAAATTATAAAACAAAAAAATCGTTACTTGGTGAAAACCTGGCAAACAGGCACCTTGTGACACAAAAACATTGAAAAATCGAAAAAAGTAAAGAGAAATAATTTCGTCCAACGGTGAAAACCACTTCGGTGGCGCCCTGGGCAAGTACCATGGTGAAAACTGGGTTCCCAACGCCATGCATAGAGACATTGCTCCTCCCTCCTTCAGGATTCTCTTTCATCCTTTCACTTTGCACACACTCACAACCAATTCATTCATAATAAACTTACCCATTCCCATCATGGCTTGTTATTGATCTACCCAAGATTGGTTAGCCATTCATAATAAACCTCCCTTTCCATCCATAATAAATTAGACCCTATCTGTGGCTAAGGCAAATCCTACGTCTAGTGATGGGGGTGGAACTGACAACATCACATGTTTCAAGGAGTACAGTTTCTTCCAGCTTTCTTCAGTCTATCCGTGCACAATTCGTAATAAAGCAACATATGCATCGCCAGATCCGCAATAAAGCTTCATCTTCTTCGCAATAAAGTATCAGTTTCATGGATTCAGTCAGTTTCAGATGAGACACAGCAGCAACAATGGGCTTCAACAAATCAAATCTTTCAACAGACTCAGACAACAATATGGTTCGGTGTTAATCTATCCCTTTTGTGAAAGTGAACATTGTGACCACAATCAAACATGACTTATACAAGTGACAAGGGACACTAAACTTGAGGACTACAGTGGATGTTGGTGTCGAGTCTTGGTTTTCTTTTGATTTCATCTTTTTGGTGACATGTCTTTTAGCTTTTCCAGGATGTCTCTGACTAGAGATTCTATCTCCAAGATGTCTTTGACTAGAAAGGCGAGGATGGGGTATCGTCACCTATTTGTATTTGCTGTCTGTGGATTGTCTCTTAGTAATGCTATGACTTGTCCAAGGATATGAGGACACTGTGAGTCTAGTATGAACTGGGGCATTCCTTGTTTGTGATTGTCTTATCTCCATGCAAACAGGTACAATGACTTTCTGGGTCGAACACATGCCTCGATTGTTATAACCTATTTTGCCATAATAAAGCTCAATGATGATAACGCACAAGAAGCTCTTTCACGTTCATATCTTCTGTCTTCCATCCCCCTTTCTTGGTTGACTTCCATCGTCCTTCTTGGGTCCACGTAGCCTGCTATCACATGATTGAGTATAATGACATACCAAAAACATTTGCATTTCATGTAGCTGCACCTGCATTACCACATATAAGCATTTCATACATACATATAGATATCACAATTGCATCACATCCTGCACACAACACCTGTTAGCACATCTTACATTTTTAATCATTTGCATTATCATATTCATCTGCATTACATACATTCACATTTGCATCATACATCACATATAGAATATAAAAGAATAAAAATATTGCATCACATAAGAACATCTCATCACATAAGTACACATGCATATAGCTACCACAAAAATGAATCATCTCTCATATATATAATAAAAAATGTCATGATACAATGATGTCAAAAAATCATATGGCTACAATCACCCGCAGGTGTCTACAATACAAAAAATGGTACAAATACTGATACAAGGGAGCCCTCTATGGCTATGATGAACTCCCTCCCTCAGAGCCGCCTGGCCTTGACGAAATCTGAGCCCTAGAAGGACCCGCTCCAGGATCACCCTGCCTATCTGGTGGTGGTGGAGGACCCATGACCCCACTACTAGATGCCTGTCTCCTCCGGCTCCCTCTCGTAGCCGTCACTGTCCGCGATGGTCTATGGAAGCTCCTCGCCCGCTGATCTGCTGGCACGACACCATAATACAGGTCCCTCCAGTAGGCGATCTCCTCTCTGGCTCATAGCACATATGCGTAGCCTGCTCCTGCATCCTCTGCTGCTTGCCTCCCTGCCCTCAGCGTTGTCTCAGCCTCAGTGTAGCGCTGAATCGCCTGATCCCTCTCCCGCTCAGTATCCCTGAGCCGGGTCCTGAGCCGATCCCTCTCCCTCTCCAGATCCTGAATCTCATCTGCCTGGCCCTGGCAGATCTCCCTCAGATCCAGTAGCTCAGCCTCCACTGGGTCAACCCCCTTTGCCTCTGCCTCTGCCCGTGGCTCTCCCTCTGTGGGTGCCTGCCCCTGTACCTGTACTGGTGCCTGAACGGGTACCTATCTCAGTACATGCCTAGGTCCTTGTACCTATCTCTATCCCGGTGCCTGTACTGGCACCTGTCCCTGCACCTGTCCCTATCTCTGTCCCTGTGCTCTAGGACCCTGTGCTGCTAGTACCTGCAGGGGCACTCCACCGCGACCCCTCACCACCTGGGCCTATCCCTCCTATCCACCCTCTCTCTGAGGTGCCACCCTCCTCTCCCCAACTACTCCCCTCTGCCGCCATCAGCCTCTACCCCCATCACCCCCACCATCGTCATCATCATCTCCTCCTCCATCTCCATCCAGTAGCTCTCCTGGATCTGTCAATCGGGGGAATGGATGCTCGGCCCAATACGCTGTATACTCTGCATCCATCTCGGCATCCTCAATCTCAGGCCACATGTCCCAAGGAAGGGGTATCATCTCTGCCAGCTGTGTGACTGCCTGATCATATGATAACAACAGCCCGAACTACACCTGATCCCTAACTGTACGGGCATACATACCCGAGCCTCGTGGCATCCTCTAGATCCTGCCAAACTATCTGCCAACCCTATCCACCAGTTGTCTCTCCAGTATGTAAGGCGTCCGCCCAATCAAATATCTGCTCCTGAAGGTATAAGGCAGCTCCACTACGTCATCCTCCCACTCCTCGCACCCCAGGTACGGCCTCCAGATGACTACATCAATGTCATCTATCACACGCCTCCAATGCTCTAACCTGCCAATCTGAGGCTGCGAAGTAATCATATCATAAAGATGCACAAAGCTCTGCCCCTGACCTCTGCCCCTGAAGTGTATCGGTCGTGTGATAGGCAGATGCTCGTATGCCCACACTTGTAGCAGTGTCACTCCACAACCCAGTCCCACTGATCCATGGTAGATGAACTGGTGAAGCTCATAATACAGATGTGCCAAGACACATGGACCCCATGCACACCTGGTGTGCTCAGTCACCAATATCTCCAGTGCTCCTCCCCAGCCCACTACCAACCCCCGTGTCGCCCTGTCCGGACACAGGAACCCACTGATGGCTCCTCCGATCACAGCTGGCAAGGCTAACCCTGTCGCAGTCATGGTATCCCATGCCACGTGCCCTGCTCTCATCTCTAGCCCGGGATCCTGGAACACCCGTCTCAAAGCCTCTCTGTCTCCGTCGCGATCATATGGAATCAGCTCTCCATCGATCAGTATATGCAATATCCGGTAGACATCCTCGAGGGTCACTGTCATCTCCCCCATCAGCAAATGAAATGTGCATGTCTCGGAGTGCCATCTCTCCGCCAGCGCAATCAGCAAACCCATGTTTGCCCGAAACTGAGGCACATACAATACGTGTCTCAAACCCATCTCCTCAATGGCAACTCTGTCCTCAAATGATAACTCTGGTCGCAACCTCTGTGTGGACGGGAATCTCTCCCGTGACTCTAGCATAGGCAGATACTCCTGCAGTCAAACAATCAATCATGTCAGTTATCGTGGCATTCCCTGTTCATCACAAAATGCTACTTGCTATCTAAATACATATAGTTATCTATTCTAGTGACACTCACTGTTCATCACAAAGTGTTGCTATCTATCCTAGTAGTGCTCCCTGTTCATCACAAAGTACTACGTGTGTGACATTCCCTGTTCATCACAAAGTGTTACTCACATTTAGCACTCCCTGTTCATCACAAAGTGCTGCTCATCCTTTGGGTACTCCCTGTTCATCACAAAGTATTCTATCTTGGTGCTCCCTATTCATCACAAAGTGCCTTGATCTATCCTAGTCTTCCTAGAGGACCTGCTTGAGTGTATCCTCTCAGCAGCTTATCCAATCGACAGCGTATGTTCATCACAGAACTGCCGATTTGACCTAGAAGACTAAAAACTTGCATTTTCTGACATAAACGCGCTTTAAACTCACAAACGCGCCTCTTGACTGCACAAGCGCGCTTGCACAATGCAGACGCGCCTATTTGACATAAACATACCTAAATTACTCACAAACGCAACTTTGGAACATAAACGCCCCTACAGGACATAAACGCGCCCGCATCAAGCACAAACGCAGTTCCAGACATAAACGCGCCTAGAACTGACACAGACGCGCCTGGCGGACACAGACGCTCCTGGCACCGACACAGACGCGGTTGCATGTTTTTGCACTTTTTTGTGCCCTATTCCTAAGCGCATTTATTGCTAAAACTACCATACATTAATGACAAAATTGAAATGCGTCAAAGTACGAGGAGGTTTGGTGGTACTTACCGGCTCTCCTGCCTCTGCTGGCCTCTGAAATCGGCGAACGCGGTCGAATCTGTGTACGAAAGCCATCGCTGCTGACTGCTGCTGCTCTTTTTTTTCACTCTGCACTATGATCTTGTGAGGGTGTAGATGACAATGAGGATGTATTTTGCCCGTGGTCTATCTTATAGCTTACCCTAGCCCTTGCCTTCATTTCCCGAGTCAGTATTCTTCATCCTGTGACTTTGTCACTTTATTCGGTCAGTAAATTCTAGCCTTTTTTTTCTTATCAAGAGATTGTCTGCAATCTTTTCAGACATTTTCATCCAATCTCTCGAGGGGGCATATCATTCCCATTCTGGGGCAACTCTGTATCAGTTCATCTTATCTTCTTTGAAACAACGCGACAAGCCGCATTGTCTCAAAGAAGGGCAAAATGTAGACATCTAAAATTGTCCAGTCTAATTAAATAAATATTTTATTTATTTAATTATCTAAGCTTAATTCTTCTATTAATTAAATAAATCCTTATTTATTTAATTAATTCATTTATCCTCTTCTAGCCTTATTTCTCATTTAAATAAATACATTTATTTATTTAAATTATCCTTTTTCTAAATTAAATAAATATTCTTATTTATTTAATTATCCTACTTCTTCTATTAATTAAATAAATCCTTATTTATTTAATTAATTCATTAGCTTTTTCTACACATGACACATGTCATTCATCTCTTAATTCCTACACTACCTACCTCTTTCATTATTTTGGTATTTCTTTTACCTACCCTCTAATCCTAGCCGACCTCTCTTTTTACACCTCTCAATCTTAACGCTCCATTTCATATTGTGTCTTCTATTTAAGAAGATGCTTTCTTCATTGTCAAACCCTAATCACTCATGCTAACTACTTGATCAATTGACTACACTACGATCCTACTTGCAACCACATTCCGTTCTTTGTTGAGCTCTTGTGCATATAAAATCTGAGAGCAAATATATCAAGCAAGATCAATGGAGATAGGAAGAATGGAGATCAAAACCCTATTGGACATGTGATGGTATAATCTTTGTGATTTCTTGTGATTTGCATTGTCTTAGGTAATCTTCATATGTTATGGTGGATCTTTGTTGATTGTTAGGCTAGGGTTTTGTGGTTGAATTCATTTAGCCTTTCAATATTGTTATTATTGTTATCCATTTTCACCATATACAGTAACCTCGCATATGTTAATAGTTTTAGCGCATTTGCTCAGACTTAGACATGAAATAGATAAACTTACGACAAGAAAATAAAATCAAAGAGGCTATGGAAATTCCAAAAAATGGGCTCAATAGAAATGCCTAGACATGAGGAAGTAAAAGATAAAAACAAATATTCAAATCATAAATCATAAGGAAGGAATTCCTCAAAACAAAAACACAATTCCGAAAAAGCTAGTCTCATACAAAGACACGTGATAATTCATAGAAACAACCAAGGACATTCCCGACTCTTCCAAATCTACAACAAGAATTCAAGGTAACCAAAACTCAAATTGAAAATAGAGATCGCATACAGGACCAAAATCAAGAGTACACAAATAGTTTTGCATTCACGATTGTGCATGACAAATACCCATTATAATTTTCCCAAATTATATAGTTTAACTTTAGGATATAAAGTATGTGATATGAATCATACCACAAACTATACAATAAATATACATTTCCCCAATCTATGCGAGAACAATCTTTCCGAGCATACATCGAGCAAACAATCTTTCTCTGAAATTAAAATACATAGGGAGATATTACTCCAACCTAGAATGTAGAAGTTATGGAAAGCAATCTGATGAAGAGCAATTCAATAATCCTCAAGAAAATGAAATCCCAAGCCAAAGCTGAATGTGCAAAAATCCTTCTCCAAAGCCAACTTAGGTGAAAGCACGGGAAACTAATTAAATAGGAAACCAAACCCAAAACCAATGCAAATGTCGGCCAATCAAAATATTCCCAAATATGATATAATCCACCTACCCTACCATATATTATATTTTATTTTCCCAAAGCAATATAGCCAATAGTAATAAAGGGTAGGTAAGTAATATATATTATTTCCATGTACCCAAGTAGAAAGATATATAAGCAATTAATTAAAAACCAAATGGAATAATAATAAACCAAGCCCAATAAATTAAACCAAGGGCCAATAATAAATAAAAACTCACCAATGGAGTATAAATCATAAATAAAAGCTCCAATAATTAAATAATCAAAGTTATATAAATAAATACCCACAAATAATCAAATAAATCATAATCATGCTATAACCCTTAAATATTTATATCAACTATTTCTTTAATTTATTATTATAAACCAGAAAAACTATCTCAGAATCTGAAAGCGATAACTTGAGAAAAAATGATCCAAATGTCCCGTGGCTCGGGACTAATGAAGATAATCATGATTACAAGAAAAATCTAGCTCCACAAGATCTGGTGAGAAAATGCAGAAACTATAAAACAAAAAACAAACTAAAAAAATATGTTTTTGGTTGATGCAAGATTGCCAAGATCCAAGGATGCTCTTGCATCACAACAGAAGCAAAAACAACTCATAGAAAAAATGCAAAATCAAATATCCGTAATATCATACATTTATCATATTTTAACTGGAAACATCAAGAATTCAAAATGTTCTTGCAAGACCAGTTACATCATATATTTCAGATTACAATCATCTGGAACCCCAAATGAGTTCAAATTACAAATTATCATCAATCTAATACCTCATCTATCTTTACTTCTCCCCAAAGGATCGAATACAACAAAATATATGTTGGGATTAACTTGTCTCAACCTTTGCAAATCCTAACATTGCCTAATGCATTTATTCATTAATTTATTAGTTTATTTATTGCTTACAAATGTCTAGTCATCTAGTGGGATCCACAGGCTTGGTGGCATCCTACTTGGCGATGACTGTATGACACATATGTTGCACATGTGGAGGTAGGCATCCCATGTGAGGATCTTGACAAGTGTCAGCCTATGACAGATTCTATGAAAAAATGGACAAGTGGCAAGAGATACCTTTTGCATGGAGAGGGCTATGATGAGTTGTAAGAGAATAAGCCAAAATTAGTCATTTATGGCAGATTCTCTTATAACTATAAACTTTGTAAGTTATGACAATTGTAAGATGCGCAAGAGAATCTATCATACCTGTAACTAGTAAATTTTGAATGCCCAACCTAGGAGGTTTGAATGGAGAGTCATTTGGAGATGTACATGTGTCATTTGCATGCTTTTTGGTGGCCAAAAAATAGGGCCAAATGTTATGCATGACCCCATCTTGATGCTTCATCTAGAAGCTTCCTCTTGAGTTGTATTTCTCTATAAAAGGTAGTCATGAGGAGTGTTAGATATGCAATGTTTTCAGGTGAAGTGTTATGCTGAATTAATCCAAGTTGTGGGTTGTAGTTGTAGGACTCATATTGAAGAAGCTAAGTGTTGGAATTGAATTGTAAGATTTTGATTACTGGAATACAAAGTACTGTGCTTTTGGAGTGGGGTTTTTTACCTGAAAGGGTTTTCCCCATGATATATCTTGTGTTCATTGTTTATCTTCATGCATGTTTATTATCTCTCTATGAATGTGTTTCTATTTCTATAATAGAATATTTGTAAGAAAATTTTCACTCTCCCCCCCACTAGATTAGTGTTAGCAAGAATTTTCCACACCTTAGCTTCCTTTCAGTTGGTATCAGAGTCTAGCTAGTTTTGGTTCCATTATTGGGTAGCGGATTTTTTGTACTAATCATAGTTTGAGTGGGATATTTTGTAGAGTATTTTCAAAATATTGTTGTAGGAAGAAGATGGCAAGCACAACCGCAAAATTTGATATGGAAAAGTTTAATGGCAGAAACTTCGAACTATGGAAGTGTAATGCCCACCAAGATAACCCAGAGAAATATACTAACTAACAAGAAATAGAGATATTTTTTTTAATTACATCCACTAATGCAACCATTACAACCAACTACTCCATGTACATTATACATACATCATAATCATAATTACAAAACACATAACACAAGCGAAATAAACACAAACATCAATATCATTCCCTAGGGCATCTCAACATCATTACCTAATCCTAACCATAAACAATAACATAACAACATAAGCATGATAACACATTTACCATAAATGATATAATGCATACTAATGTCTAACATCATTTATCCTTCCCATGCATATATGATCATTTACTATCCTTAATATGAATACATCCATCTACTATGCATGTATTAACCAATCCCTTTCAAGTTCATTTTTAAACATTAACACTAAATATTCCTAGTCCCATACAAGAAACCAAATGCATACAAATATATCCAAAACCATATTTCCATTAATGAGTCAATATCCAAGATACATATGATACACCATTGTGTCCATTACTAAACCATCTACTACACAATATTCGATTGCATCAAGGAGCATTACTCTCAATTAAAAATATAATACATCAAGAATCCATTTCAAGCATATGTCATATAGTTCATGTACATCAATATGCTACAAGAATCCATGAGATCCACAATCATGCAAAAACATCCAATGAAGAACATCCCAATGAAAGAAGGCATCAAACCACCCAACCATGTGGAACCAAAGGAACCACCCCCCATGCTAGGAGATGACACAAAATCCCATTCACACTCTAGATCTAGGGTGACACCTATCATCCAAAGGATAAAAAAATACTAATACAAGGATGCAAGGCATACAATCCCAAATCATAAATCCTTTAGAGGTAATGCATCAAAACATGACTAAAGGCACTAGGACCTACATGTAGGGAAAAGAGTGCCATCACATGCGATAAATGGGAACCTGGGCACATGTCCCGGATATCCTAGATGCACATGCGGAGCCATATAAAACTTAATGGGGTAAGGGAGATTATCTTACCTAGTTTACCAAAGCCTTCCCAATCCTATCCCAGTTCACCACCACTAGGCAAGGTAGAGGGGCCACCATCCATTTCTTATCTTATTAAAATTAACTATGCTACCCAACCCAAAAATTATTATGTTAGGTTATCACTTGATTACAATCAAACTTCCAATGAGATATCTAACGATCTAGACCCTAGGTATCTTGGTTGTCTACCCCCTTGCAATCCCAATCACTCACTTGGAAGCACACTCCCCCCTAGCATGTACCTAGACCTTAGGGTTACAACCCAAGAAATCCATAACATAAAATATCACAACATGACCATGGGCTCACAATAACAACAATTCAAGATTTGGCAATCCAAGGTATCAAATCAATTAATAACATACCATGCAACATGGAAACCATCAAATAATAATACAACCAAAGAGCTCGGCTATAAGGTAAACTCATATATAAGCCAAATAATCTCAAATAACCAATAATCAATCAATAAAACATACCCGAGTCATCTCGAGTATCGAAAACAACCTCTAGCTATTTGGAAAACCAAGCCAAAATCTCTTAAATCACCTAAAATATGATGAACGGACAAAATAGTGCATCTGCTACGCAGAATAGCACATATACATAATCCTGCAGTATATTTATTAAGTTCTACAATGCATATGACTTAAGTTACAATGCATATACCAAACTTGGCAGTGCATTTGCAACTCAAAATAACACATATGATAAAAGTAATCTCGCATATGTTAATAGTTTTAGTGCATTTTCTCAGACTCAGACATGAAATAGATAAACTTACGACAAGAAAATAAAATCAAATAGGCTGTGGAAATTCCCGAAAATGGGCTCAATAGAAATGCCCAGACATGAGGAAGTAAAAGATAAAAACAAATATTCAAATCATAAATCATAAGGAAGTAATTCCTCAAAACAACAACACAGTTCTGAAAAAGCTAGTCTCATACAAAGACACATGATAATTCATAGAGACAACCAAGGACGTTCCTGACTCTTCCAAAGCTACAACAAGAATTCAAGGTAACCAAAACTCAAATTGAAAATAGAGATTGCATACAAGACCAAAATCAAGAGTACACAGATAGTTTTGCATTCACGATTGTGCACGACAAATACCCATTATAATTTTCCCAAATTATATAGTTTAACTTTATGATATAAAATATGTGATATGAATCAAACCACAAACTATACAATAAATATACTTTTCCCCAATCTACGCGAGAACAATCTTTCTGAGCATACATCGAGCAAATAATCTTTCTCTAAAATTAAAATACATAGGGAGATATTCCTACAACCTAGAATGTAGAAGTTATGGCAAGCAATCTGATGAAGAGCAATTCAACAATCCTCAAGAAAATGAAATCCCAAGCCTAAGCTGAATGTGCAAAAATCCTTCTCGGAAGCCAACCCGGGTGAACGCACAGGAAACTAATTAAATAGAAAACTAAACCCAAAACCAATGCAAATGTCGGCCAATCAAAATATTCCCAAATATGATATAATCCACCTACCCTACCATATATTATATTTTATTTTTCCAAAGCAATAAAACCAATAGTAATAAAGGGTAGGTAAGTAATATATATTATTTCCATTTACCCAAGTAATAAGATATATAAGCAATTAATTAAAAACCAAATGGAATAATAATAAACCAAGCCCAATAAATTAAACCAAGGGCCAATAATAAATAAAAACTCACCAATGGAGTGTAAATCATAAATAAAAGCTCCAATTATTAAATAATCAAAGTTATATAAATAAAAACCCACAAATAATCGTATAAATCATAATCATGCTATAACCCTTAAATATTTATATCAACTATTTCTTTAATTTATTATTATAAACTATATTGATCCATTAATTTAATTTAACATTATTAAACTATATAAATCAATTTAATCAATTAATTAATAATTAAATCAATCAATAATCACAACACTGCAAAAAGAAATCCAACATAGGATAACCCAAGGAATCACTAGATACTAAATAATGACTCACACAAAGACACTAAACTAGCAAGGGTGATCAACTTAAACCTAGAGTGTAGAATGAGTTTTCATGTCATCTCTGATCAACTTGCCATTGGGATAAGACATGCTCAAACATGTGAAGCCAAGTGGAGTTGATGTCTAGTACCTGCAAACCTATCATCACCAACACATATGCACAACATATACAAGAATATATCATGAAATAAATAGGCAAGTGAAAGGAAATTTCAATGTCATATCATGCTCACAAATGAGTGGTATGACAACATCCCCTATCACGAACGTAGTAGAAGACACTCGCAATCAACAAGCATAATTATAGTCATCATCATAAGATAGGGTTTGTACATAATACAATTTCATAAAATTAACATAGAGAAAATAAGGAACATACATAGAAATGAGCACACATAACAATCATCAAAGAGTAATCCATCATCACAATAGTCTAGAAATGTCATCATCCATATGTAATCGTGATGTCATGCAAAATATAATATGTCTAATATCCATAGAGAAGCATCTAAAACATAGACAAATCCATAAACATCTAGTCAAAGCATCACACAATAATCTAATCTATGCCAATATAATCTATCGTTCCACAAAAAGGAAAGATGAATTAGGCACGGGCACTACACAAAGTTGAAAATGGAAGATATGCTTGTGGATCAAGATCTATGGTTGACAATATCTAGAAGAAAACCTTAGAATATAGCGCAGAATGTTTGGGATACAATGGATTGAAAAGCTAAGGGCTTTATAAGGCTCTATTAAGAAGAATATATATTATTAAATGTCCATGAAGAGAAGAGTGCAAAATATCTTTGGAAGAAGCTTGGAGATTTTTATCAAGCTAAATCCTTGGTAAACAAGCTTTTTCTGAGAAAGAAATGTATTCTCTAACGATGGAAGATGGAGGATCTTTTTCTTATCATCTCAATACATTCAACATGATTATTTCTCAATTAATTTATGTCAGTGACAAGATTGAGGAGGCAGATCATTGCATGCTTCTATTATGTTCTTTGTGTGATTCTTGGGAACACCTTGTTAAGGCTATTGGGAGTACAACCACCACATTCAAGATGGATGAAGTGGTATCATCATTACATTCTGAAGAGATGTGAAGGAAGACTTCTAAGACAACTAAGGAGACCCTTGTAGTTTGTGGTAGATCAAAAGACAAAGGCAAGAAGAAGGACAAGAAAGATGAAAAAGGCAAATCCAAGTCTCGGGGGAGATCTAAGTCTCCTGGAAAGTCCAAGGCAAAGCATTGGAACTGCTGAAAAACTAGTAATTTTCGTAAAGAATGTAAGGAGGCAAAAAAAAAAGAAGAGACCCTCCAATTCAGATTCAAACAAATACTCTTAGGATGATGGTGAAGCATTTGTCATAGCCTTGGCAACGCATGCATCAGAAGATGTGTGGCTAATCGATTCAGGTGCATCTTTTCACATGATCTCACATCAGTCTTGGTTTTCAAAGTATGAAAAATATGATGGTTGAAAGGTGTATCTTGGTGATGAATCTCATCTAAAGGTTGTTGGTCGTGGAAGAGTCAATATTAGATTCCCCGATGGAAGAGTGAAGGGGATCAATGGTGTAATGCACCTCTCAGTTTTGGCATGGAATCTACTCTCTGTAAGTAAGTTGAGTGATGTGGGTGTGTAGGTTGTTTTCTCGCAAGGTGGATGTAAGATGACTAGAGGTTATATGGTGCTTGCTAAGGGTGTTCAGATAGGCACCTTGTATAAGCTGGATGCATGCACTATATAATGAAATAGTGCTTCTATGGAGTCCAAGAAGAGGGCTCTAGATTTTTCATCCTCACTGTCAAATTGAGCTATGAAGAGGACTATTGCTTCTACATCTGATGGTCATGATTTTTGGGTACCTAAGGGTGCCAATACTATGGAGATGAAACTTCCAACAAAGAATACAATGTTATGGAACCAAAGACTTGGTCACATTGGTGAGAAGGGTCTCAAAAACCTAAAAAAGTAAATGCCTCATAGAGGGGCTTGATGATTGTAATCTTGAGTTCAATTTCTATGAACACTGCATCTATGTTAAACAAAATTGTGCTCAGTTTTACTCTAGTTCTTACAAATATTTTGGGTTGTTGGACATGATACATTCTGATGTGTTTGGTCCTATTAACGTTCCTTTGATTTCAAAATTTGTCTATTTCATTTCATTCATTGATGACTATAGTAGAAGGACATTTATTTATTTTCTTAAAAGTAAATCTGAAGTCTTAAGTCGGTTTAAGGAGTTTAAGGATCTTGTTGAGAATCGGAATACTAGAAAGATTAAGTGTTTGAGGACTGACAATGGTGGTGAATTTTTCTCAGTAGATTTCGACAAGTTCTGTAAGGATAATGGAATTGAGAGGTGTAAGACAAATCAATACATCCCTCAATAGAATGGAGTTTCATAGAGGATGAACATGATTTTGATGGAGAGGGATAGGAGTATGCTTAGTGATGTTGGTCTCGAACAAAATTTTTGGGCTGAAATAGTAGCCATTGCCTGCTATCTGGTAAACAGATCTCCTACATCAACACTTGTTGATAAAACACCTATGGAGGTGTGGTTAGGAAAGAAGCCCTTGATGAGAAATCTCAGATTATTTGGTTGTGAATCTTTTGCTCACATTCTGAATGAAAAGATATCTAAGTTGGAGAACAAGGTACTAAAGTGTATCTTTATTGGCTATGGTGTTGGTGTAAAAGGGTACAAGCTTTGGGATCTAGTGCCAGAGAAGGTTATCTATAGTAGAAGTGTTACTTTTAGAGAGATGAATCCTTCAACTATTGAGCTACAATCAAAGAAATAAGAGAAACAAAATAAGGAGGTAGTTTAGATTCCTTCTACCCTTGAGAAAGAAGAATTGCGAGCTCCTAGTGGACTTGATGATGAGGAGAGTTCTTGCAGGTCTGAAAGTTTTGAAGAAGATGAAGAACCTCAACCTCAGCCTTTGAGGATGTGTACTTGTGATAGGAAGAAACCTAATAGATATGGGTATTCACTAGATAGGTTTGGATATTCATTGTTAGATTCCACTTGTATTTTTGCTTTGATTGCTAACATTGATGAGCCTAGGATAGTTAGAGAGGCTATGCGTATGCATGATGCATATTGCTGGATGGAAGCCATGAATGATGATATGGAATCTTTGAAGAAGAACAAAACTTGGGATTTGTTACCTTTTCCTGAAGGATGTAAGCTTGTGGGATGCAAATGGGTGTTCAAGAAAAAGTTGGGTCTTGATGACAGTGTTGAGAAGCAAGAAGCATGGTTGGTCGTGAAGGGGTATTCCCAGGTTGAGGGAATATATTATGGTGACATTTTCTCTCCTGTTGTAAAGTTGACATCTATTCGGTTCTTGTTATCGCTTGCTACAATTCATGATTGGGAAATCGAGCAAATGGATGTGAAGACAATATTTTTTCATAGTGATTTGGAGGAAGAGATTTATATGTCATAGTCAGATAATTTCATGATGAAAGGTAAAGAAAATCCGATTTGTAAGTTGAATTTTTTTTTTGTATGGTTTGAAATAGTCTCCTAGGATGTGGTACCAAAAGTTTGATACATGTGTGTTGAGTTTGGGATTTCAGAGGCCTAAATCCGATCATTGTGTTTACTTTAAAACTGATAATGGTCGCATTCTCATTATTGCATTATATGTGGATGATATGTTACTATTTGGGAATGGACATTTGATTTCTAACTTGAAGTCTTAGTTGTCAACATAGTTTGAGATGAAAGATTTAGGTGCAACTAGGTACATTCTGGGGATGGAGATCAAAAGAGATAGATCTAACATAAATCTTTAGTTAAGCTAGAGTAAGTATGTGAATTTGGTGTTGGAGAGATTCAACATGACATCTTGCAGGTCCATGATAGTTCCTATTACATTGGGAACAAAATTATCTATGGAAGATTGTCCAAAATCTCCTTCTAAGATGGAGAAAATGGCTAGTGTACCATATGTGAGTGAAGTTGGTAGTCTCATGTATGCTATGGTTTGTACAAGACTAGACATTTCCAAAGAAGTGGGAGTCTTGAATCAATATATGGCTAATCCTAGACAGGTGCATTGGGATGTAGTTAAAAGAGTGTTCAGATATTTGAGGGGTACTTTTGAGTATTCCTTGTGTTATCATGGTTATCCTCCTGGACCTCAGCATTCTATAAGTATTCATGGATATGTGGATTCAAATTGGGCAGGTGACATTAACAGCAGAAGATCCACCAGTGGTTATGTTTTCACCATGAATGGTGGTGATATTAGTTGGATGAGTAAGCGACAAGATGTAGTCGTTTTGTCCATGATAGAAGTAGAGTATATGGTAGCTACTCATGCTTGTAAGAAAGCCATTTGGCTTAGGTGATTGTGTTCAGATATTGGGTTTGATGTGAGATTGATTACTTTATGTTGTGAAAGTCAAAGTGTTATTTGCTTAGCAAGGAATCTGACTTTCCATGCCAGAATGAAGCACATTGATGTTCAATTTCATTTTGTTTGAGATATGGTAGAGGATGGGAAGGTAAAATTGGAGAAGGTTGACAATTTGATGAATTTTGCAGATGCATTAAGAAAACAAGTGAGCATAGAGAAATTCAGATGGTGTTCCAATTTTATGGGCCTCTCGCCCCCCTACAATTGATTTATGGGCTATTTGAAAGGAATTCGATAAGTGAGAAAATGTTGTGATTAAGTTTTCTCAACCTTTGCAAATGCTAACATTCACTAATGCATTTATTTATTAATTTATTATTTTATTTATTGCCTACAAATGTCTAGTCATCTAGTGGGATCCACAGGCTTGGTGGCATCCTACTTGGTGATGATTGTTTGACACATATGTTGCACATGTAGAGGTAGGCATACCACATGAGGATCTTGACAAGTGTCGGCCTATGACAGATTCTATGATAGAATGGAGAATTGGCAGGAGATACCTTTTGCATGGAGAGGGTTATGATGAGTTGTAAGAGAATAAGCTAAAATTAGTCATTTATAATAGAGTCTCTTACAACTGTAGGCATTGTAAGAGTGCCCAACTTAGGAGGTTTGAATGGGGAGTCATTTGGAGATGTACATGTGTCATTTGCATACTTTTGGTGACTAAAAAATAGGGCCAAATGTTACGCATGACCCCATATCAATGCTTCATCTAGAAGCTTCCTCTTTAGTTGTATTTCTCTATAAAAGGTAGTCATGAGGAGTGTTAGATATGTAATGTTTTCAAGTCAACTGTTATGTTGCTTGAATTAATCCAAGTTGTGGGTTGTAGTTGGAGACTCCTATTGAAGAAGCTAAGTGTTGGTATTGTATTCTAAGATTTTGATTACTGGAATACAAAGTACTATGCTTTTGGAGTGCGAGGTTTTTTACCTGAAAGGGTTTTCCCCATGATATATCTTGTGTTTGAATTGTTAATCTTTATGTGTGTTTATTATCTCTCTATGAATGTGTTTCTATTTCTGTAATAAAAGATTTGTAGGAAAATTTGCACTATCTCTCCCACTAGATTAGTGTTAGGAAGTGTTTTCCGCACCTTATCTTCCTTTCAATATATAGCATCTGGAACACATCTGGGTTGGCCACAAAAGATTACATTCCCTAATGACAGGAAAATGAAATGTGTAAAATAGGCTGGACCCAAAGCGTGAAGATCTCCTCTACCCAGAATGCAAATGAAGTGTGGACCACCAAGGAAGGTCAGCCAAGGGCCAAGGAACATTGAACATGGTACCGGTCAGCTCCAAAAGCCAAGAAATCACTCTGTGTGAGAATAAATATCCAACTAGCTATTAAGATCAAAAACTACTCTGGGAAACAAGAAATAGACAATCCATAAGTGATAACTTACTGAAAAAGAATCCAAATGAACTAAAAATTTGGAGTAAGGAACAAGAACCAATCTAGAAGCCAAAAATATGAACTGCAATGAAAAAAGGAACAACTACCAATTTTTTTTGAAAGAATCACAAAAACTGCAACACAAAACTGAAAAACAAATATATTTTTGGTTGATGCAAGATTTCTCATCGATTAGGGATGCTCCTACATCAGACACCCCAGATAGAAAAAGATGTTCCATGAGAGGCAACTCTTGAACAACCAAAAGGATTCAGGATATAGACCCCATGCTCACTTCTGATCCAAATGTCTTCTTTGTTTGTAAAATTCTTCCCTACTACCACTTTTGGAACTTAGCTAAGATCTTCCAATCTCTTATCCTCTTCTCCTATCTTTGCCTATTTTATTCCTACACTCTGCCTCTTACAACTATTCCCTTTCTTCTATAAATTTGATTTTTTCTTTCCACCGGAATCCATCTTACCTACCACCATAATTTTATCCTTGTTGTCATCTGGTACCACCTTGTTATCAGCTAGATTTTTTTTCAAATCCATGCTAACATCTGGTATAATCTTTGCAATCTATTTCTCAGCACTAAAACTCTTCACAAGACTCGAGCTCTTTACCTCTTTCTCTTTCTCCTTCAAAGAAGCCAAAGTGAACTTTTGCCCATCCTTCTCAATTGTGATCAGATTCTTCCTAAAATCATAAACAACTCCTCTACCAAACTTCCAAGGTCTACCAAGAAAAACATGACAAGCACTCATAGGCAAGGTATCACACAAGACTTCATCTCTAAAAGGACCAATAATAAAGTTCACCTAGCACTGCTCTTTCATCTCTACCACATGATCATCTTTTAACCATCCCACCTTGTAAGGACAAGGATGTTGGTAGTGGGCTAGCATGCCTCGCGGGGATTTGGAACATGGTTTAACAACCTCCTATGGATTCTATAACTCTAGTGGTTTTATCGGGCACTGACAAGTCAATCTTTTGGTGCAATGACAACCCTAGCTTGTAACAAGTAGTAATAGAGCTTGGTCACAGGCTCAAATCACGTAGGCCGCTTTGAGTGATATGGGGAGGGGGATTGTTGGCAGTGGGCCACCATCCCTCGCGGGGATTAATGACATGGTTTAATAGCCTCCTGTGGATTCTATAAGTCTAGTGGTTGTATCAGGCATTGACAAGTCGATATTTTGGTGCAATGGAAACCCTAGCTTGTAACAAAGGATGCTTAATCCTCTTCAAACCAAGTTTGTTCACCATCTCTTTTGATACTAGATTATCAGTACTTCCACTATGCACAATAACCTTACAACACTTACCTCCTAATTTGCAAATAGTCTGGAAAAGATTCTTTCTTTAAGTAGGTCTGGTATCCTCTCTACTCTACTCCATCAAGACTCTTGTAACCATAAGGGATTCTCCTTGCTCTGGTTTGATCAAGTTATCACTTGCAACTCTAGTTTTTAGATCTTCACATGCTAATAAATTCCTTTCCCTTGTTACCCTGAGGACATTCATAAGCTCTATGTCTAATTTCCCCACACTTGAAACATGTACCCAAGAACTCCTTCTACCTCTATTCCTTTGTGTCTTCTTCTCTAGTTCTTCACTCCATTTAGATTTTGGCTCCTCACTAGTCTGTTTCTCCATTTTTCCACTCATTTTCCCTCTATCTATTGAATGTCTCTCTCTTCCCTTCAAGTTATTCTGTTGTCTCCTCTTTAGTATCTTTTTCCTTCAATGCATATTGATAAGCCTCCTCAATTGTAGAAATCTTCAACATAGTCATCTCATCCTGGATGTTAAATTGGAGTTCATTTATGTATCTAGCCACCTTTCCCCTATCCATCTCTTGATGTCTGGATCTAATCATCACCTTGTAGAATTCTTTAGTATACTCCTTCACACTCATGTCCTTCTGCTTCAATTTTTTCAACCTTTTGAACAACTCAAACTCATACTCTCCCAGAATGAATTTATCCTTTAATCTCTTGACCATTTACCTCCATCAGGTGATTTTCATCTCATTATTCTCCACTCTATCTCTCTGCAACTCTTTCTAGTATAAACAAGCATGCCCTTTCAACTTCCCTAACATATTCAAACTCAAAGTAGTCCTCCAACTCTCTGATCTAGTCTATCAGATCTTTCAGATTCAACGAACCCAAAAAGTTAGAAACCTTAACTTTATGAACTTTTCTTACTTGCACCACCACTCTAAGAAATCTTTCTTCACCCTCATTTATTAGTCCCTCAACTTATTTGGCCTCAATATCTTCTCCCACCTCTTCATATTCATCATTTGATTATGGATTCATCTACAAACTAGCCAACGCATTTCAGATCTCATTCGTCATCTCATTCTTGAAATCCTCCATCATTTGCTCTACCCTTCTCATCCTCCTTGACATCATCTCCTCCCTTTGCTTTGGTGCAACTACCTCAACTCAGTGATTGGACTACAAGGTTTCAATTGCCTCTCTCTCAGTGATCTATTGAACACACTTGCAGCCTACCTCAAATCAGTGATCTGTTCACCCAAAGGAATGCCTCAAGATTCACAACCAACTCTAAAACTATCTGATGCAACCATGTTCTGGAGGACCATCAAAGAGAACAGTCCAGATCATGCAGCAAGAGTAACACAATGGAAGCGACAACAACTCATAGAGAAAATGCAAAATCAAACATTTGTAATATCATATATTTATCATAAATCAACCGGCAACATCTAGAATTCAAAAAATTCTTGCAGGACTAGTTACATCATATATTATAAATTACAATCATCTGGAACCCAAAATGAGTTCAAATTACATATTATCAATATAATACCTCATCTATCTTCACTTCTCCCCAAAAGATCAAATAAGAACATATAAAGCATCCATAACACATTCGGGTTGGCCACAAAAGATTACACTCCCCAATGACATGAAAATGAAATGTGTAAAATAGGTCAGACCCAAAGTGTGAATATCTCCTCCACCAAGAAAGGTCGTCCAAGGGCCAAGGAACATCAAACATGGTACCAGATAGATCTGCAAGCCAAGAAATTGCTTTGCACAAGAAGAAATCTCCAACTAGTCGTTAAGCTCAAAAACTGCTTTGGGAACCAAGAAACAAACAATCCAAAAGCAATAAATTGTTGGAAAAGAGTCCAAATAAATTGAAAATTTGGAATAAGGAACAAGAACCAATCTAGAAGCCAAAAATTTGATCCGCAATGAAAAAAGGAACAACTGTTAGAAAATTCTGGAAGAATCACAGAAACTGCAACACAGAACTGAAAACAAATATATTTTTGGTTGATGCAAGATTTATCATCAACCGGGGATGCTCCTGCATCAAATTTTTACATATGTAAGTGATTCTCCATACTTTTGCTTGATAGTTTTGTTAAATTATATAATAGTTTAGCTCAAAGGAAATCACTTTTTTTTAGTTTAGATTCTCCTTACTTGGGTTATGAAGGCTCCAAATGTAGATAATATGAATTATTGTAGATTTATTTAACTTTTTGTTTTATGCACTTTAAGTATAGTTGTAGGGAAGGTCATATAGAAGATATTATAATTAGGAATTCAAGAATAGGCATCAAAAGAATTAGATTAGGCAACCACAAAACCTAAATTGAAATGAAGTCAAATCCTAATACACTCAATAAAGGAACGAAAGGAAAGATTCAAAACAAAAACGCAAACCATATGTAGAAATCTACTTCATTGACCTCCACTGGAATTCTCTCTCCTTCAAATTTGATGTATGGATCTCACCTACAAAGCACAAATGCAAGTGAAAAGCAAGTTGATTACAAGATGAAAATCCTAGTATAATTAAGAATTATTTATAGGAAACTACAAGAGGAATATTAGTACTAATTAAATAATTAAAATTACTTAATTAGTTTAGACAAAAAAGGTTAGTGAAAAGTGTTGAAAAAGACTGAGGACAATTTTTAGTGTCTACATTTCCCTCTTTGAGACAATGTGATTCTGAGCATTGTTTTAAAGAAAAAATTGAGAAGTCATGCCCCAATAGACCATAGGATGGAGGTAAGATCCCCCCTCGAGAGATTGTTTATGTATGAAAAAAATGAATGATCTCTCGAAAGAAGAGAACAATGTTAGATGAAAGAGAAAAATGTTAGTAAGAAGTAAAGAATGCTAATTGATTGTAGAAAATGAGTGATTGATATCAAATGAAGAAATTCTTGATTGATCAGATAGAATAGATAGCAGGATAATGATTGCTTTGATGAATAGATAGAAGGATTGATGGGATAGAAGAAATGTTAACCAGAAGAAATGCAAATGAGAAGTGAAGAATGATTAATGTGGTGAAATCTTTCTTTCACAAATGCTAATAGTAGGTGATAACCTTTATTTGATATGGAAAAATGGATGCAACACACCATGGCAATGAAGGCTAAGGCGATACGAAAATCCCTTTGCATAAAAAAAACACGTCATAGACAAGGAACGATTCAACCATCCTAAGACATTACGTGTGTCAAAGGTTGAGGTATGTGCGATAGTTGCAATGTGAACGTGCCAACATAGACACCCAACACATGCTCGCTCTAGAATTTTATGAAACACTTGAAAAATAGAAAATGAAAAAAAAGAAAGACCATGAGCCATCCTGACCACTCTAAATCACTCAATGACATCATCGAGTAACATAGGAACATGATCGAATATAAATCAATAAAAGATAAGACTCATAATTCAAACAAGTCAAACAAACATTCTAATCTTTGTTGTCAAAAGTGGTAATATTGTGTTGGAAGGACAATCATGCAATCTAGTTTCAAGAAATGCAGTACCCCATGTAAGATAGGACTCAGTCTGGTTTTGAGTATACCACACCCTGTATAAGATCCATGATAATGTTGACAAAAATACCAATAATGTTAATGTTGTTTGATTGATGTGACAATTTCAACTAGAAAATGTAACTAGGAATTCAAGAATAGGCATCAAAAGCCTTAGATTAGGCAACCACAAAACCTAAATTGCAATGAAATCAAATCCTAATACACTTAATAAAGGAATAAAAGGTAAGATTCAAAACAAAAATGCAAACCATATGTAGAAATATCCTTCATTGACCTGCATTAGCATTCTGGGTTAGTGCAGGATCATGGGGGGCCAAAAAGTGGCAATGTGAAAAAAATAGCCTTTTCCACTCGCCTAAAAGCACCAAAGCCCGTCTTGACTTTTTGCTTGGCCTGGGTGTGAGTACACCTTGGCATGGTAAACACCTGGGCAAATTGTATATCCGATAAAATCAATATCAGATATCCAATTTTTATAGGTAATTTTAAATTAAAAAATAAATTATATATTATATAATACATTATATTATATAATATATAAGATATTATATATTATATAATACATAATATATAATATTATATAATATATTGTTATTTTAAAATAATTTAACAATAAAAATCGGATATCTGATTTATCTGAGACAATAAAAGAGGATTGTGACAGCTCATGGGTTATTTTTTACCCATGGGCTTGTTAGGTCTGACTTGGAAAGCTAATGTACTAAGAAGGGAGGGGTGAATTAGTACTTCAAAACTTTTCTTGAAAAACAATTTTACTGATAAACACAAACTAAGTATTGCTGATCTCATAACTATATAATACTGAAACATAATCATAGAAATAAAATCCATCAAAATTTCACTCCATAACACAAAGATTTTTGGTCACACAAAAACTCTTGGTTAGAGAGAAAAACTGCAATGGGGATGGCACCCATAACTTCACTACTGCAGTAATCAAGATTGTTCAGTTAGAGCTACATGTTTAGCTATTTCTGATAGCTTACCCTGTTAGGAGTATAAAGATATTTAGATCTACCTTGCTAAAGGATTTTACAAACACTTCTACAAAATGTTGTACCTAGTTAAAGGCTTTACAATTTATACTTTATTAGAGTCTTTTATTTCTGTTAAAGGTTTCTAACACAACTTAATAATTCAATCAAAATCTTTACAAAATATTTGTAACTTCACATCTGAAATGTTATAGTAGACTCTATGTGCTCAATATAAAATTACCTTGCTCATAGCATTCCTCGGTAATTGATAAACAAACTCAGTAACCACTTCTCTATACTATGTCCCATAAACTGTTCTCTGAAATCTTCTTGGTAACCTTTGAATATCTTTGTCAATCTTCTTTCTTCACACTTAACTATATCATCACTTCGTATCTTCTCTCTTGATTGTCATGTCATATCTCAAATACTCAAATCATTCTGTTTATATAGATCTCTGAGATGATGATCTGTTCATGCTTCGATCATACAAACTTGTTTTATTGAATGAATAAACATAGAAATTATTTCATTGGATATTCTTCCTCAAAATCATACAAAATCTTTAAATGCAATTTCCTATGTAATAATGGTTTCATCTTCTTGAATCTTGTAACATGTTTCCACTCGGTTCAGATTAACTCGATATACCTTCTTTGTTGCTCAGTAGACATACTGTATTAGTCTCGGTTCATAGCTCAGTGTATATCATCTCGGTGACTTGTCTCTCTTTTGTAACCGACACCAATAACCTTGGTATTTACCGACTTGGACTTTTCGGTAGTATAAACCAACTAGTGTATATAGGATGACTTTGGGCATAAAACTAATGACAACTTAGTAAATAGCAACAATCTCCCCTTTTGACATTAGTTTGGTATGTTTGACAAAACTCCTTTCAAAGTCATAACACAAAATCTATATACTTGCAAAATAAACTGAAATGTCAGTATATACATTGTTCAAATACATACTCCCCTTATCAATATTCTTTACATAACTTGATGTTCCATACTCTATATTCCATGCTCTTGATGTTCCATGCTATGTATTCCATGCTCTTGATGTTTCATGCTCCCCCTATCAATTTCAATTGTACACTCGATATATATATATGATAAATTCTGTACACTCAGATATTCTGTATACTCAGTACACTCCCCCTTTTTGAGAAACATCAAAACTAGTTACCATTTGGTGGGGGCAACTGATCAAAAATAGATTTATACTTTGTATGAGCTTTTGTAAGAGCATTGGTAAGTGCATCCTTGACACTTTCCAGTATTGTATACTGAGCTGTAATATCAGAAAATAGTGTGATCAAACCATCTAAAGTGCTTCCCTCTACTTGAGTTGACAATTGGGTAGCTCGGTTGATCTGCTCTTGAGCTGATGACAAATGGGGAATAAATAATGTTTGAAGAGTCATGATATCCATCCTTATTTTATGGTCTTCATTCCAAAGTTCTAACTGTTGAGCCATAAGGGTTTGTAGCCTTGTATAAAAATTCTTAAGACAATCTAGCTCGGTAGTCAGTTTGTTTGAGAGATCAGTAATCTCTTTTTCAATGACTTCAGTATTATTCTTGATATCTTTGATGAAGAATGAGAATATACATAACTTTTGGAATAAATAAATAATATGCTTGAGTTGAGGGGACAACTCATCAATGAATTCAATAAGCTTTATTTTACCTATAGCAATTGCTTCTGGCACTTCTTCAATCATCTGGGTAGTTAGCTCTTTATCTTTCAATTTGCTAAGGTATTCTAATGCTTCTACTCCTGATTCCTCCAATTGAGTGAGTAGTTCATCCAGTTGCACATGGATGGCAACATCTTTAATTATGGTAGCTTCAAGTGTTATGTTTGTCAATAATGTTTTGACCTTCTGAAGTACTCGGTTCTTCTGTTGAATAGCTATCTGTCTTTCTTGTTCTGCTTTGGCTTTACAAAGCTCACCGAATTCTATCAGTGCTTTCCCTTTCAATTTTGTAATGTCAACATTCGGTAACACAATGGGCTTTGACAGATCTATCTTAAAACTATGTCTTTTTTCTTTCTTCTCCTTTGATGATGATGCCTTCTTCGGTTGAATGGGTACAATGGCTTTTGAGGCTTGTCCTTTCTTAGTTTGTTGCTCGGTAGAGGCAACACTTTTGTTGGTTCCTATAGCCTCTATTGTATCCTTCGGTGTTTCCTGGCTCGGAGTTTCAGTGGAAATTGTCTCGGTGCTTGATGGTACTTTGTAAGTTTTCTCGTCAATGGCCTGAGAGGTAGATTCATCTGGTTTAACCTTTTGATCCTCAGTACCTTGATCTATGTCCTAAAGTTTCTCGACTGTGACTTGTTGGGTGACCAGAGGATAGGACTTAATCTGTTCCACAACTAATTCACTTGAAATCAGTTTGGCATAGGAGCTCCCTTCTATCATTTCTCCTTCTTGTGCTCCAGTGTCCATTACATCCTCATCTAACTGAATAGTGGAAGCAGGATCTTGCTCAGTGATGTCAACTATTTCTACTTCACCTTTTGGTTCTTTAGCCTGAATCCTGAATATTTTCTTCCATTTTTCTTCAGTTTCTTTTTCAACTTCAAGAAATAAGCCATTCCATTTTCAAGGCCCTTTGTTTTACTTGAAAATTTGTCTGGTAGTTTTTCAAATGATCTCTTATGTCATCTACCGACATATCTGGAAAGAGATGAACCAAAACTCTTTCTCTTATTTGCTTCTCTGAGTCCATAGCATATTTCCATCTATTATCAATGTGTGAGTATAATGCTTTTGGAAGAAAACCAGCCACTTCCAATGGAAGTACTCAGAACTTGAGAAGTACACAAATTACAGTCTCTTCTATTTGCATCTTCTCTTCATCTGCTCTTGTATCATATTTTACATATTTAAACAACCCAAATCCACCATATTCCTTTAATTTTGCACAAAAATTGTCAACACTATGTACATCTTCCTTTGTGCTTTTTACAACCTGAAATTTATTTACATCTTCTGACTCTGTGTCACTTGCCTCTTTGTCCAAAATTAGTCTTCTGGTCTTCTTTCTATAAGTTTTTGTAACCTTAGGTGTTTCTACATTCTTCTGCTTCTTATCAAGTGATGTAGTAGATGATCTAGTGATCGGTCGCTTTGCTGGCTTGGTCAGTGAAACCTCAGTTGTATCCTTTTTCTTTCTTTTCAAAACTTTGCCCTTTGGCAACTTGGTGCTCAGTGTAATTGCTACTTCTTGAGCTTTAGATTCTTCCTTGATCGAAAGTTGATCACTCTTCCTTCTTGCTGGCTTAGTAGGTGTGGAGGTAGAACCTTCTCCAAACTTTTCAGTTAAATCCTTGATCATTCTGGTGGCTTTTCTAGCAGCCTTCAGTACTACAATGCTCATTTTTACTTTTTCTTTCACCTCTTCATAGGTGCCATATATGTTCTCAGTAGCATGCTTTGGAAGTGCTAAAAAGGCATCTATCTATTGTTGAGCAATGTCAAAATCTATCTCATAACCCATAGGTGGTAATGATTGAGTCTTGGGTTCTACTGCATTGACATAACAGTAGTCGGTATCCACTTCAAAACATATAGAATCCTTGTACTTTTCCACTAGCTAAGGTGGAATCATGTACCTGCTATGCATCTTTTCCTGGAATCTGTTGAAGTAATCATCCATTATCATATTGAAATTATCACCTAGCTGATTGATGAAATCATTTATTTGATGGGTGATAGGTTGGTGTAATTCCCAAACAATGTTACCGACTGAAGGAAAGAATTTCTAAAAATAGAAGAACATACACACTAAGAGTGACCCAAACTTTAGTGTGTTTGCAGTATTATTCTTCTTCAGTTTCCTTATTGTATTGAGATTTTCAAAAAGATTCTTCAATAACACTTCACATAAATCAATTTGCATACCCTTTTTAACAATTTTATAAGCCAAATCTATAGTTGCACACGGTACACTGTTTTCTCTTGCAGGCTAGAAGAAACAATAACCAATAACTCTAATAGAAAAATTTAGTTCTGCATCAGTCACATTGTTCAACTTAAGACCTCTGCTATCAGACTCAACACTTGTTAATGTTATCAATTCCTTCTGTGAAATCATCTTCTGTGCTTGGGCATGGTCAAATATAGGGTATTCGATTATCATGTGAATAATCTCCTTGGTGATCTTGAAAGGTTGATCCTCCAACCACATAAAATTGCCATGCACTCAGCTCAAGACAAATTTGACCCATTGAGGTTTGAAGACTCGAGGATCTAGGTTAGTGCTTCGGTCAATCCCTTAACTTTGATATGCTCAAACTTGCTATCTAGGTTTCCATCGGTGCACAATTTGTCATACATATCCTTAATCTGAGTATGACCTAGCTCATCAACTTAGCACTTGGTATAAAATCTAACATCTTCGATCAACAGAACCCTATCTAGAATAAGAGAGAATGCAGTTTTCTCATCAAGTTCGGATGCCACTTTGGGAGGTAAGGTGTATTTCAGTGTAGGCTTCTCAATGCTCTCTACTACAACGGGTTTCTATACCTTGGGAGCCATTTCAAACTTGAAGTTATACTTACGAAATAGCTTAGGGTTTCAAATAATCGAGAAATGCTTCCAACTTAGTAAATACTTCACAAATATTCACAACTTGACTTTGATCGATTAACTGCTAAAAATGTGGTTTAGATTATGATAAATACCTTGAATTCGCTCTTGGAAATTTTTGATTGCCTTTTGATTCACTCTGCTCTGCACTTTGAAAACTGGTAAGTGAAAAATGATCACGCAAAATACTTTAAGTACCTCTTTTTGACCTTATCGGGTTTCGTGCAGTTAGGTAAAATAAGCATTAAATGCACTCGGTTCCACTATACTGACTATCTCTCTTATTAGCTTTTACCGACTAGACAGGTTTAATACATTTACCGACTTCTCAAGTAATTCAAAAGACTAGATAATATTTCAAACTTACTATTGCATCTTAGCTATGCAGATTTTGGAATTAAGTGAATGATTATTTAGGAACTATTAAGATCTAACCTTGTGAGAATGCAGTCCCTCCATACCTTTATTGATTAATTCAAAGTAGATGCACCTAACTCGGTAGGTAAGGTGCTTCCTTCATTAGTTGACACATTTTCCTTCTTTTTCCAAAATTTTAGTAATTTGCTTCTTATCTCCTCAGTATCTCCTCTAGGTTGGTCTCTACAGTCTTTAGCCACGTGTCCAACTTTGTGACAATGAAAACATGCCATTCTGAGATTTCTCCATGATCTCTGGTTGTTCATTCCAAACCTTATCATATATTTTGCACTTATATGTCCGTATCTTCCACAACATTAACACCATATTCTTGTATTGTAATCCCATGGTACTGAAGTATATTGTCGATTGAGATCTGTGTGAGTTCGGTAACTTCTAGTGTTTTCTCGGTGTGGAGTCCACATATAGTTTTTCAGCTTAAACCAACATTTCTTGATATTGTGTTCATATCTATTGCAATTTTTGTAAAACCCCCTGAATTTTGCCATCTGATAATTGTTAACGGACTTTGTCCTACATTGCTTAGATGTGTGACCATACTTATTGCAATTGTAACAATAACCATCAAACCTAGTAACATTCAGTTGCTCACCTTTTCTGCTCCTGCAAACGTTGGCGGTATGTCCTTGTTTTCCATAGTAGTTGCAAATAGGATTCTTGTCCTTCATGTTATTGATGTTCTCTTTGTTTCTAGTTTTCTTTGATGATTCTCCTTTCTCGGTGGTGTTGATCCCTTTCTTGGTAGAGTTGTTTCCTTTGTAATCGAGTCCTACAGTTTTGTTGGGTGTTCTCATATTTAGTTGCTCATCCAACATTCTTGACAATTCATGGCTTTTCCTCAGTGTTTCTTTTGACTTCTTTTCTACTTCTAGTTCATTGGTCAATCTTGATAATTCAAGTTTCAATGCTTGGATCTCATTTTCTTTTAGAGTAGCTTCATGATGTGCATAATCCAATTGATCAGACATATTATGTTGAACTTTAGTCATCCTTGATATTTTGTCATTTTTTGCAAACACCATTGCTTCTAGTTGTTGTTTTTCTCCTTCTATATTTCGCTTATTATCTTCAGCTGTTCTCAATGCTCCAAGATTTTCAGTCATCTGTGTGCTGAAATACTCATGTTCCCTTCTCATTACTTTTAGCTATTCATTAAGTGCTTTGCTCTTTTCTTTCAATTCTGCAATCATTTCTTCAGATTCTTCTAATATGTTGTTCTTAGATGATGTCTCAATTTGTTCCACCAACTCTTGTGAGTCCTGTAAATCATCAGACAACCTTCTTCTGACTTTTAGTGATTTTTGCATGTGCCTCTGCATATCTCCAATCACTTGATTAGCAAGATCCAAATCTTTTTGAAGATTCACAATCCTACGTGATTGTTTATAGCCTTCCATTGATAGGTGTATACACCTAAAAATGGTCTAAAGATAATTAATTAAATAAGAAATTATTTAATTAATCTCTCCTCCCCAATTTAATTAAATTCACTAAGCAATTTGATTAAATTTCCCTTTTCATCTACTTATTAATAAATCTAAGGATTTATTAAATAGGTTCATTTCATTTCACCCCTTTAATTAATTAATTCAAATTAATTAATTTCTCCCACCAAAATCATTTCTTCTAATCCTAATTAATTAAAAAAAATCAAATTCATGAGTTGTTGAAATTAATTATCCTTTTCATATTATTTGAATTTCTAAATTCAAATTCTCCTAACTTCTACCACTCCTAAACCAAACCTATTCTACCTACCACCATGTCCCCTTTCATCCAACATCTTCTAGAACCTTGTGACACTTGTCACTAAGTGTTCCGTTTCATCCTACTCCTTCTAGAAGCCTCTTGACACTTGTCACCAACTGTTCCCTTTAATCCAACCCCCTTTGCCATCCTCCTCCAATTTAACCGTTGATATCTTCATATCAATCTTAACCGTTGATTCTTGCCACATCACCCCTAGCCTTGGACAATCCTATAAATAGACCTCATTTTGGAGCTCAAATGATCCCAATTTTATGTACCAATTTCATATCAATCTTGCATATCATTTGATCCATCTCATTCTTAGCTCAAGCATTGATATTATAGGCATCTAGCTTATAGTTTATTAGTTTTAGCAATGTTATTGGTGCAAGGGCACAAGCCTCAATTTCATAATTTATTGATTGAAAAATTAATTTTTTTGATAGCAAGGTGTTGGGAAGGATCAAAGAATCCTTTGTTTATGTTTTGTTTTGTAATAAGGTCCTAATTGTCCATTTTGTAAGGCCTAGTGGCCTAGGGTGCATTATAAACCCTATGGTCAACTATGGTCAAGGGACTTAGGATGAGTAGATTTAGGGAGTAAAGGTTTTTTTGGTCTATTTATATCCATTTCAATGTGTTTGGGTCCATAGGTTGATGATAAAATTAGTTTGAATGGCAAAATGCAAAAATTGTCAAAAATTGTCAAAAATTGACAAAGTTGTCAATTTGTAAAGCAACTTTTCAAAAAGTTGTTGTAATTAGTTTCCCAATGTTCATAACCATCTAAAATCAGTTTTAACATGTTGGGAAAACTATAAAATGCCTCAACAAACTCGTTTGGGGGTTGGTGTGGTCGAAATTTGTGAAACTTGACATTTGAAATCAATAAAAAAACTATATTTTCCAGAAAATTTGTTGTTCTTTTGGTTGGTACGGAATTTATCGACCTCCAAACTGAAAAATTATTTCATGGGGAGTTAGAGGGGTGAAATAAATTTCTTTTTAGTCTAACCAAAGGTTCTGAAGTGGAGTTTTGAGTGAGTTATTGTGTAACAGTCCAAAACAGCCTGTGAAAAGGGCATAAACCAAGGGTTTCATCTTTTCTTTCCCTTTTCTTCCAATCTAATCATGGAAAAATTCTAAAAATTGGTTGGATGGAAGATCTAGGAGTTTAATATGATATTAAAGAGGTTTCATACTAGGAGAATGCAGTTGGAGATTATTTTCTTCAAGTTTGAAGCCAGGCATCCCCATGTGACTGGCATACGGTGGTGAAGAAGACTTTGACATTTCCCCATAATTTTTTATCAGATGCAAATAAAGACTTTTAACTTTGGATTTGGTATTTTTTTGAGTTCCCCAAGGTGTTCCAATTGCTTCCCTTGATAAATTTCCAATTTTAAGGGTAGTTCCTTTGTTAAAGTGCTCATTTAGCCCCATTTAGCCTAGTTGAGGGTTTACTAGAAATGGTATTTGTAGAAGGTTCCAGATCAAACCCTTTTGGAAAAAGTGTTGTACTAGGTTTTTAATGGTGAATATAAAATAAAATTTCTTGGTCCTTTGTAGTTTTTGGGAGAGAAACCAAAAAGTCACTTTTGAGGGCTAGTTGGCTAGAATAGCCATTTTGCACTTTGACCCCTTTGAGACTTGATCAACCCAATCTGAGGGTTTTTTACCATAATTGGAGGTTTTTGGATCCTAATAAACTTTATTTGAGTCTTTGTGGACTTGTAGAACCATTTTGGAGGGGTGTGAGTCATTTGAGCAACTTTTGAGCACTTTGCCTGTGGGGTTGACAAACCAAAGTTGATAACCTTTGTAAAATGTCTCAGTGGGGAATTATGGGGATGAAAAAAATTGAAATGAGACATTGATTTTTTTCTTGTTAAGGTGTGAGGTCTGGTTGGGAAAATCCCAATTGAAAGAGATTGGGTTGCCAATTGAGCAAGTGAGAAACTTGGAGCATTTTCAAGTTGTTGGAACCATACCTCTACATCATTTTGGAGCTCAAAGGATCCCAATTTTATGTACCAATTTCATATCAATCTTGCATATCATTTGATCCATCTCATTCTTATCTCAAGCATTGTTATTATAGGCATCTAGCTTATAGTTTATTAGTTTTAGCAATGTTATCATGCTCAATTTTAGCTTAAATCTTAGCTTAATCATGCTAGATCAATCATTCATATTGCTTAAATCATGCTATTCTTGCTAGATCATGCATTTTCATCATTCAAATCCTCCATCTAAGTGTAGTCAAGTCACTGGAATTTGCATACTAAGATAGTGAGGCAATAAGTCAATTAGCTATGGTTTTGTCTTTCTTTGATTTCAATTTACTAACCATTGCTTGTAATGATTTATTGAGTGCATTGTGTTTGTAGGTACGGGTACAATTCACAGAGCACGACATTTTGGCGCCCACCATGGGGCAGAAATCATCATTTTCGGCCTCTTAATCTTTAACAAACTTCATCTCTGCCGGATCATAATCAGAATGTCATACGAGTTGATTTTCCAACTTGTACGAACTACCTTTTAGCCCAAGATGACACTTCATCCTAACTCATACTAGGTATAATTCTGACTCATACAAGCTTTTACATTGAAAATTCTTTATTCGTTCTAGCTCATTCTTGTGTCGTACGAGTTGATTTCCAATGTCGTATGAGAGCTAATTCTATTTCATATGAATTTCTAGCTTCAAAATCTTATGTCGTACGAGTTCATTTCCTAATAAATCTTGTGTCATATGAGTTGATTTTCACTGTCGTACTAGATCTAATTCTATTTCGTACAAATTTTTGGCTTCAAAATCTTATGTCATCCGAGTCTACTTTTATTCCTGTGCGAAATCTAAATCTGTATCGTACTAATTGGTAAATCATGTCGTATGAGTCTCTAGTTCTATGATTTTTTTGATAAACTACAAATTAGAATTTTCAAGTTTGTCTATGTGTTGATAATTTGCATTTTTTAAGGCCTTCTGGTCATTTTTAGCCCTTGAAAGTGCCAAAGATCTTGCTATAAGCATGCTCTTTCAAATTCTCATCTAGAACTCTTGGAGACCCTTCCAATGAGTTAAACAATTCATAATTTCGAGTCCCAAGTAGAAAGTTATGCCTATTTGAAGTTAGGTTAAAATTTCACATAGTTTTTTTTGAAAATTTCATAGTTCGGATCACTAATGCTAATCTTGTTATGTCTATGAGATGTTTGCAGCCTAACTCTTTTATGCAGGACGATTTGTGAAGATACGCTTGTCAAAGACAAATTCAAAACACAATCATGACTACTAATGGATCTATTTTGCAGGTTGCCTAAGGATTCACCAAAAAAACTTTGTGTATTCTTTAAGCTTTTTAGGCACACTTCAATTTGGGCTTAAAGAAATGAACTATCATGTCTTATGTGCTTGTGATGATAGGTGAGTATGCTCACACCTTTCTTAGGTGATCAGAAAGCTAGACTCATCTTTTGCTTTCATTAGTGCATCTCTTTAGCAGGCTTGCCCTCTCAAGGAGTTATTAACTCTTAGCCCTTAAGGCCAGTGAGAGGGGAACAACCTAAGTGGGAACGGCTAATGCCAAGTAATCCAACCCAGTATAAAATAAATGTGTTTTTGATGAAAATCAAAGCAACGACAGTGTTCGGGAATAGCTCTCCTCTGTACCTTCGGGTATATCAAACCTTGGTTTTCAAGGCTGGGAGCACTCTTAATTCAGTTTATACCCCAATGCACTGAACAAATCCCTTACTAGTGCCGATTAAAATAGAAGCTACCTGATTCACCTCTGAAAGGGTGATAATCTTTGTGCAAGAGAGATAGTAACTCTCCCAAGACACTTTCCATATCATGCCCCCATTAGCGTTTGGAGTTGGATAATACGACGTTGAGAAACTATTGTGTGAGACTCAACGGTCATATTTTGATTAGCTATTGGGTGTGTACCTAAGTCAGCAAGCAAAGGTTTTCATTCTCAGCCAACTTCCTTAGGGTTTAGCTTGATTAAGAGTTATGTATCGCATCATGTGTTTGCTATGTATTCATCCCTAAATTAAAAAATCAGACACTTAAAAGTGGAAAACCAAAGTAAAACATCAAAATTCAGTGACCCAAAATCAAACAAGCAAACAATTTTTATCACTATTCAAATACCTGTCATACGTGTCAGAAGCCTCTATCATATTTCTTCATCCTCTGTCATACGAGTTAGGATTCTTTGTCGTACTTCTTGATCTTCTATCGTACGAGTCAAGGTTCTATGTCATATGAAACACTGCTTTACACATGAAGTCACTAGTTTGTCATTTTGTCTTGTATCTCTTGTCGTTCTATGCTGCATAATTTGTCGTACGAAACTCTGCATCTGTCTGTCTAGAATTGTGTCTTACATGCCTGTTTCAGATTTATCATTTCTGCCTGATCAATTTGCAGTAAGCATAAACACCTATTATTTGTCAATCCATACTTAGATTGTCTGCTTGGTTTGCTTGGTCAAGTATCATCCATCAAAATCAGACTTTAAAAAATATACAGCTCAAGATTTTCAAGTGCTTACCCCCAACAAGTTCAAAATCTAAACATCTCAAAGTGCATTATCACCCTCTTTGGTAAACTGATCACTCAAACATAGTTTCTCATTAGGATCAATCATCCTTTACCACGAAACTGAAACATTTGGTCAGGATAACCTTGTCCCACATCGTAGGATATATTGTTCCTACTTGACTTGGTTCTTATCAAATCATCACCATTGCACTCTTAAATTGAAGATCGAAAAACTTGCAAACTTTTAAACACTTGAATTCTCTTTTAGTGTCATATCACTTTATTGCCTTGAAATTGACTATTGGTCACTTACTCAAAATAACTTTTAGACAATCAAACCCCTGAAACGGAAACAGAAACATTTGCAATAGCTAAAGATCACATCAACATGACATACCAAAGCAAAACACAAGAAGAAAACATGACAAACCAACATATCAGAGAAATCAAACAAGTTCAAAATCAAAATAAAACTATGTTAAAACCTCACAAGGATTTATATACATCTCAAAAGAAAGGTGGCTCTTTTATGCACCTCTTAAAGAGATCCCTAAAGGATTTGGCTAAAGAAGATCAAAATCGTGCACCCATATCTAAAAATGATTCATCCATCCATAAGTAAATTGACTCTCCAAAGGAATCTATTCCTACACCTCCTGAAAGCTTGCAAGAACCTTCCATAGCATCCTTGCCAAAGAATACCTCCAAAGATGAAGTTCCCCAAGTGACATCCATGATACCCATCAAACCTATTTAAGAGGATCCTATTCAAAGCTCATCTCCTTCATATCCAAACATTAATTCATTACAAAATCCCCATAGTGCTTCCTTGCAAATTGAAGTCCTCATTCATAGAATGCTTGTTAAATGTGTCCTAATAGATGGGGGAGCGGGCTTGAACATTTGCTCTATGAATCTTGTCCATTCTCTAGGCTATTCAGAAGATGCAGTTGATCCCTGAAAAAAAGATAAAAATCAAAGCACATAATGAAGAAGAACGTTCTTCCAAGGGAATTGTGATACTACCAATCAGGGTGGGAGCTTTACAAAAAGATACAGCATGCCAAGTTCTAGACATGGACCTACCATACAACATACTCTTAGGGAGACCATGGATACAGGATATACAATCTATTACATCAAAATGTCATCTATGCTTAAAATTTCCCTACGAGGGACAAGCAATCACAATATCAGCATACTCAAATCCATTGCAGTGTTGTAACAATCTGAAATCAACTCAAGAAATCATTATTTCACATAATAGAGAGGTAGGAGCTTCAAGCACACAATCTGAAGAACAATCATTTGCATCAATTTTGTCAAACATGGAAGAACAAATGCAGCTAAAAGATCAAGGGAACAGAGAATATTTTCTATCATGGAAAAACAAACAAGAGCAACTTCAAATTGAGAGGGATGAAGAAGCAGATATAGTAGTCGATGTAGTTCACACGTATGCAGAACAAACGTTAGGAACTAGCCCACTTGAATCAGAATCACATTCGATTGACATGGACTTAATCAAGGATGGTCAATATTTTCTTATATGAGGTCATTCTGGCGAGAGTACCGTTCTAGAAATCGAAATACCTATTGAAAATTCTAACATCTCTATCATGACCCCTAATATCTTTGAAGCTATTCAACCTGAAGATCCTTTATCCTTAATCTATCCTGAACCTATGGACTGGGAAAATGAAGAACCTACTTCTACTGATACCTTTCCTAATGACCACGCCATATCCTCATATCTTGGTGAAATCAAACCCACAACAACTTTCACCAAGGATTTCGCTAACGTATCTTTGAGTCAAATCGATGTCAAATCTCCTAGTCGCGAAATTGAAAATCAAGAAAAAAATATTAGGTCTAATGCTGAAAACCATTTATTGGAAACATTGGACCGAGAAAAAGCAAAAATTAAGGACGTATCTAATGGTGAAAACCTCCTTGAGGCACTGGAAGATGGGAGATTTGACACCTTACCTAAATGTTATCAAGAGAAGTTATCTATCATAATAGCACTAGCAAAGGCATCTATCATTGGCACAACAGATATACATCCAATAGCTTCTCTATCAAAACCAGCAAGACAAAAATACTTGAAACCATTCAAAATATGGCAAGTCAATTTTACCTATTCATATACAGACGTTCCAGGGTTCTATCCATATCTTACAATACATCACCCGAATATCAGTCTAGGAGCAAGCATCAATAGTGGAACACATCATGGATCAAGAGCAAGCATCAATAATGGAACACAACATGGATCAAGAGAAAGCATCACTAAAGGAACACAATATAAATCAAAAGTAGACATTCTATTTATCAAAATGGCTATAGAATGGAACATTAAACAACTTCAAGTCTTTGGAGACTCTCAGCTTGTCATTAATCAAATCAATGATGACTATCAAACAAAAGATGACAAACTCATGCCTTACAAAAAGATGGTGGATGATATCAAGAAGTACTTTGTAGAAATAACTTTTGAACAGATTCCCAGAAATGATAACAAAGCAGCAGACACCATGGCTACACTTGCTTCTATATTGCAGACATAGGAAAATCAAGAGCGTTATGAATTCCTGGTTGAAGAGTTGTTTCATCCCGCCTATAATTGTCTTGATTCCCAAACCATTTGTCAACTTATTGGACATGATTCCTCCCGCTATGGCCAAACTTACACATACTTGAAGGACAATATCTTACCTCCTGGCTTATCAAAAAACCAAAAGAGAAACTTTATTCGCCAATCCTCTCATTATACTCTCGTCGCGGATACCTTGTATAAACGAGGTCTAGATGGTACTCTCTTAAGATGTCTCGAACAAGAAGAATCTGAGAAGGCTTTACATGAAGTCCATAATGGAATTTGTGGCACTCATTCAAGTGGTCTTACCCTTTCGAAAAAACTCATACGCTTGGGCTATTATTGGCTAACTATGGAACGAGATTCTTTTAAGATAGCAATAACATGCAAACAATGTCAAATCCATGGGAACTTGATCCATGCACGAGCACAAGAACTACATGCTTTAGCAACATCTTGGCCTTTTTATCAATGGGGACTTGATGTAGTATGAAAGATAAATCCTTCCTCATCTAATGGACACAAATTCATCTTGGTAGCTATTGAATATTTCACAAAATGGATTGAAGCGGTACCTCTCATCAATATCACATGAAAACAAATTTGCACATATTAATGATTAATTTTCAGACAGCAGACAAGAAAAATATCATGTTTCTTCCTTGTTCCTCTAGTCGATGACATCCTGGAGTCACGCAAAAATCATGATAGTGAAAATCAATATAGAAAATTCGATTAGCTATGGTTTTGTCTTTCTTTGATTTCAATTTACTAACCATTTGCTTGTAATGATTTATTGAGTGCATTATGTTTGCAGGTACAGGTACAATTCACAGAGCATGACAATAGGATCTTTCTCTTTAGGTTGTTCGTACCTTTACCAAGAATTAAGCTCTGATACCAATTGTTAGGTCTGACTTGGAAAGCTAATATACTGAGAGGGGAGGGGGGAATCAGTACTTCAAAACTTTTCTTGAAAAACAATTTTACTGATAAACACAAACTAAGTATTGTTGATCTCATAAATATATAATACTGAAACATAATCATAGAGATAACATCCATCAAAATTTCACTCCATAACACAAAGATTTTTGGTCATGCAGAAACTCTTGGTTAGAGAGAAAAACTGCGGTGGGGATGGCACCCACAACTTCACTACTATAGTAATCAAGATTGCTTGGTTAGAGCTACATGTTTAGCTATTTCTGATAGCTTACCCTGTTAGGAGTATAAAGATCTTTAGATCTACCTTGCTAAAGGATTTTACAAACACTTCTACAAAATATTGTACCTGGTTAAAGGCTTTACAATTTATAGACGTTATTAGAGTCTTTTACCCTGTTAAAGGTTTCTAACACAACTTAATAATTCAATCAAAATCTTTACAAAATATCTGCAACTTTACATCTGAAATGTTATAGCAGACTTTATGTGCTCAATATAAAATTACCTTGCTCATAGCATTCTTCGTTAATTGATAAATAAACTCCATAACCACTTCTGTATACTTTGTCCCTTAAACTGTTCTTTGAAACCTTCTCGATGACCTCTAAATATCTCTGACAATCTTCTTTCTTCACACTTAACTATATCATCACTTCGTATCTTCTCTCTTGATTGTCATGTCATATCTCAGATACTCAAATCATTCTATTTATATAGATCTCTGAGACGGTGATTTGTTCATGCTTTGATCATACAAACATGTTTTATTGAATGAACAAACATAGAAATTATTTCATTGGATATTCTTCCTCAAAATCATACAAAATATTTAAATGCAATTTCCTATGTAATAACGGTTTCATCTTCTTGAATCTTGTAATACGTTTCACATGTGTGTCTAGGTTCATTGAATCTGGTAACATGTTCCCACTCAGTTTAGATTAACTCAGTATACCTTCTTTGCTGCTCGGTAGACATACTGTATTCGTCTCGATTCATAGCTCAGTGTATATCATCTCGATGACTTGTCTCTCTTCTGTAACCGACACCGATAACCTTGGTATTTACGGACTTGGACTTTTCGGTAGTATAAACTGACTAGTGTATATAGGATGACTTTGGGCATAAAACTAATGACAAATTAGTAAATAGCAATAGGGCTGTGTTAATTCAAGCAAATCCAATATTCGGTTGGACCCGATATCTGATTTAGTGACCCAAATTTGCAAAAAAATCCAATAAAAGGTAGGATTTTTATTGTTTTTCATCATTTTCATTCAAATTTTTGCATTTTTTTTAATGTTTATTTGTTTTTTCATTCAAAATATTTTTTTTTCATGAAGACTAGGTTTTTTTAATTCAAATACAAAATTGTTCAAATTTGTTAACTAAATTCAATTATTTACATTCAATTAGGTTAAAAATGGGAGATATCAGTGAAAACATTGATAAACCACAACCACAACAACCAAACCCTCCTACACAAAAAACTCCCCTTTGCCAAACCCCCCTCAATTCAAGATTTAATTGCACAAAATTTAAACCAATTGAGGGGGATTGCAGATGTCTATCATAGGATCCCTCGCCCGAACCCAATGTTTGATCCCCTCACATCCATCATAAAGAGTATATAAACTATCACTAAGGAGCACAATGCCACTCTTTGTGGAAAGATTCTATGAGGGAAAAATATGTGGATGGCTTGTCCTATAAGGAGATCAAGGATCTTGAGATATCCAAAGCCAATATCGCCATATTGTTTGTGAATCCCCGCACTGGTCAACCCGTAGACCCTAAAAAATTAAACTTTCTATTAAATGGTAAACTAATGATGATATTGTGAAAAAAATTTGGGATCGTTGGTGGATGTTTTTCAATAAACCACCCAACAACAATCTTGATGTCCCCTTCTACTTCATCAAAAAATTGTATGCTGAGTTTGTTTTAGGAAAACATGTGAACTACTTTAACATCCAACCTTTCCAAGGTGTAGGTTTAGGTATGCCCCAAGATAGACTTGGGGTAGTCAGAGTAGTCCAGGGCCTATATGTCCCCCTCCTCATGTTGATCCCCCACCTCCAATGCAACATCCAAATATCATCTATGAGGCGGCGTCACAGACCATATCAGCTATTCACTCTTTGAGTAGCCTTTTGGTTTCTCGGGCTGGGTTAGTAGCTCAACCTTCTTTTGATGGTAGCAGTGCATCTGGTGGTGATAGCATATCCTCCTTGACTCCACACATTTGCGTGCCCCATTGTTGTGTCATGTGTGGGCACCTATGCTTGGGTCCAGTTGGACAACCTATTGATCCTCCTATGCACACTTCAGATTATGAGGTGCATGAGATGCATGATGCACCAGATGTTATGATAGGGACTAGAGGATACCCTGGAGAGTCCTCACATGCTAGAGGCAAGGAGGCACCTTCATCATACGTTGATGATGAAGTGGCAAGATTTGTATTTTCACAATTCAGTCTATATTTTAAATGAATATTTATAATCTAGATAATATTAAGTACTAAAGTTTATTTACATGGTCTATTTAATAGTTGATGATAGAGGAGGAGTTGACACAGATCCAAGTGGACACCTTGATGACCATTTCATTTGGCCTTGATAGCTTTATGGTGGATATATTATTGCACCTAGTCATTTGTATTTTATTGTATATACATGCTCATCATTTATATTGGCATTAATTAGATTATGTAGTAACTTGCATGTATATCTTATTTTACTCTTGTAGGGCACAAGTAGCACGAGTGTGAGGTTGTGTGATTCAGGATCTGGTAGTGCATTTGGAGACAAGGGAAAGGTAATTGAATGCAAATATGATTGAATGAATAGTTTAAATAACTTATAATGATTATACACGTATAGACACAGATTGATAGTTTCACATACTTGTTGTGTATATGTACAAAAAATTCTTAGCTTCACATCCTTGTTGACTACACCCACTATACCTAAAGAAGAAGAAGAAGAAGAAGAAGAAGAAGAAGAAGAAGAAGAAGAAGAGATGCCTCAGGTACATGTGTTTATTTTATTTTTTGTTTAGTAGATATAATTCGTTATTATCAGTGACAATTATATGCTAGCTTGTATCAATGTCATGTTTGTGAACATATGTAGGTTGTGTATGAAAATATTGAAAACATACCTCCTCTACCGAAGACATACATCAAGAGTCCTCCAAAGCCTAAGAGAAAACATGGAGATGAGGTAAACAAGAATAGTTCAATTATTGTTCATTTTTATGTTAAATTTTTGAATGTGAGTTATATAATATAACTAATCTTAATCGTGGTTTATTTTTTCTTGTGCAGGATCCTCTAGAGTCGAGTAGTGCAGCGAAGAGGATCGATTTTGATGATCCATCAGTAGTTTAGGACATTATAAATAGTTTTGGGATACTTACATGTCTAGTTGACATGTATATTTTGTAAATAGACATACATTCACGTATATATAGACATACATTTTGTTTGAGTTGGCATTTATGCCATATTTGTGTATGGACATACACTTGTAATCATTTGACATTTTCATATATACTGAAGTTGATATTTGATCATATAAATTGTTTCTCATGTGTGCATGTTGTTATCATTTTAAACTTTAATCTTCAATCCAATAATTAACAATGGTTAATAATGGTTATTTAATGAACAATACAATTCATTTCATTTCATCGTAAGTGTTGTTTGTATAATATTCAAATTATATATATAATTCATTTCATCTAAATTGTAAGTGTTAACTTTGGTTGCCTTTGGCAACTTCACCTAATTTAATGACCTCCTTGCTCATCAGGCCTCCATGAGGTCAAATTTGGAAGACAAGTGTTTTGATGGATTCTCAATGTAAATTAGGTGAAATATAATCATTTTTTATGTAATAAGGTCATCTAGACCAATATTTGTTATGTCTATTCATAGGTTACTCATATTGGAAAAATTGCTCAAAAGTTCTAAAAATTTGTCAATGGGGGATTCATGTGTCGAAATTATTCATCTCATTTTTTCAAGATTCCCTATGGTTTTATTAGGGCAACATTTTTTTAGTTGGCAAAAAAATTGTTAGTCTCATTCAATCAAATGTTGTCGTGTGGCCAATTTCTTGTTTTGCTCGTCGTAATCACAAACCGTCAGTTCCGACATGTCTAGTTAGGCATTATTACCCTATGCATGCTCCTATTTTGCGCCCCCAATTGGTCGAACACTCAGGGTCATACCCTATCGACATCATCCCTTGAGTGCCCTAAGTGCTAAAAATTATCAAACTTTGATAGGCCCTAACTCAAAATTCATGGCACATAAAAACAATCTGTTTGAACATACAGGGCCATAAGAGGGGTCCCTACAAAAGCCTATCTCGATTTTTCAATATTTCCTATGGTTTTATTAAGGCAACATTTTTTCAGTTGGTGAAAAAATTGTTAGTCTCATTCAATCAAATGTTGTCGTGTGGCCAATTTCTCATTTTGTTTGTCATGATTATGAACCATCGATTCTGACATGTCTAGTTAGGAATTATTACCCTATGCAAGCTCCTATTCCCCCCCCCCCTTGTTTGAACACTCGGGGTCATACCCTACCGGTATCGTCCCTTGAGCACCCTAAGTGCTAAAATTGTCAAACTTTGATGGTCCCTAACTCAGAATTCGTGGCACCTATGAATGATCCATTTGAACCTACGAGGCCACGAGAGGCCTATCTTGATTTTTCAAGATTCCCTACGGTTTTATTAGGGCAGCATTTTTTCAGTAGATGAAAAAATCATTAGAGTCATTTAATGAAAAATATAGACAAACAAGCATTACACTGTAGACACATAATGATCATCAATATTTCCATGTATTGTATACACATAATTACCATTACACTTGCATGTGACATCCGTGAACGAATATGCAAACATGATTTCATCATTATCAATAAAACTACACCAATGTACTCATGTACAAATACATTGTATATCATCAATATAACTAAACCAATTTTCTCATGGACATCGTATATCATGGTAACACAATTACATCAATTCACATCCATATACAAATACAACATCCCACTTCATTTGCATCAGACATCCTCGTGTCCTAAGAGAAAAGCATATGTAGAGCAATGCCTGCATATAAATGAAGACCAAAATAAGCAAGCTTTTTATGTGGAATGAATGTGCTACAAGAAACAAATTATAACACTTAATACAAATTATTTTGTCCAATTATAAATAGATCACTTGAAACATTTTTAAGATGTACAAGATTGTATAATTACGAAACTTACCAATTTCTCTGCAAAGTTTACAAGCATAACTTTGAAGAAAGACGCATGTTGATTAAAGCCCTTCTCACTGCATTTCTCACTACATTCTCTGCATGGTTGAAGACGATGTTAGATATTGTCATTTATGAATGACAATACATTCACTTGACATAGTGTGTGAAAGTTTACAAAATTTAATCACATTGACAAAGTGAGGGACTTAGTGTTTACACACAAAATTTAATCTCATTAATGCACACAAAACATATGATGTTGTGTTTTGCTGTAAATTTTTATAGTTCTTGAAAAGAAAACTTAAAAAGTAGCTAAATATTGATAACCCCAAGGAATATGTACCATCACCAAGAGTAAACTAGTCAATGGTGAATGATCTAGCATGAACTTGTATTTTTAAGAATTGTTAGTCTACACATAAAATGTATGCATGAACATAAAGGCTTTATGGTAATCACTTCAACTGAAATGCATGATAATAAATGAAAAGGTGGGATTATATACCATAAAAATACGTCCCTTCAAATTATATCGAGTGAACCTACTATGTTAATGCAAAAATCATAATGTGATAGTCTTGTATATCATTAAAAAGACCTGCATGAGCATAAAGGTTTTGCGATAATTATATCATCAAAAATTGTCAAATAGTGTTGTCTATTATAAAAAAATTGTAATGCTCATCAAATGCATGATAATAAGCCATGTTGCAAAATACATCCCTTCGAATTATATCGAGTGTACCCACTATGTGCATGCAAAAACTGTGTTGCAAAAAAACATGTTCATCAATGGACTTGCATTTTGAACACATCCTTAATATATACATGTAACAAACTTTAACATTAAGGTTTTATGATCATTGTTTGAAATGAAATGCATGATAAAAAAATAACACGATTAAAGACCAACTACTCAAGTGTGCCTAAAGGGTCATCTCTTTGCTTAAGATTATTTAGTATTTCTTCATGATCAGCAGTAGTCACTATCCATAGCTCTTTGGTCTTCAGTTTTGCTTGATGCTTCAACAACTTGAAATTTGTAGCTATAATAAGGTGTGAATACATGAGAATGGTTTTGTGTCTCTCATAGTCTTCAAATGCAGGTATGCCATTCTTTCTAATCATGTATGTTCACAACCAAGTTCCCACAACAACAACTGAACCTGTAGGATATGTGAACCCATCATTATCTGTCATTGGTTGTGTTAGCTTCTGTTTTCCCTATACACATCGTGCCAACCAATATTTTGGTCTCTCTTCATTCCCTTATGGTGCAACAACTACAAAAACATGTCCTGGATGTATAAGATCTGATAGACGGTCATACTCAAGTGAACTTTTCATGTCATCGTTTGACAAGGAGATTGTTTGAGATAAAGGAGTTAGATATTGTGGAACCCACATATCAAACCACTCACTTGACTCACACTAATCCCAATCAAACTGAACACAACTCTGACAAAAACAACCCAACACTCGTGTCCAAATGGTCCATATACTTGCATCTAAGCTGAGAAATGAATGCATCTTTGAAGATTCTTTAATTGTTTGACAATCCAATATGTCTCCCATTGTGCCCTCCTCAACCAACCAAAATAATCTGGTCATTGCTAAATCGAGAGTACCTCCATGTGACAATGTTGAACTACACCAATCAACAATAGAATGTGCATCAAAGAAATTTGCACCTGAAATCCTCAATGGCTCCTTAACTAGAGCTCTCTTCAAACATGCACCTACTCCATCATGCTCCCCCTTCCCATGCCCTACCTAAAAAAACACCAAATATGAAGTATGCGCCTCTCTACATGCATTTTACTCAACCAATAAAACATACGGGCATTCCTGAATTGACCTGTATACTTATCTGACCATATGAGATGTCGATCAATTGCAATATTTTTCTCATGTAAGAACTCAAAAAAAATATCGAAAGAATGTTGCACATACTCGAAGGAGTGTGATCTATCATCACTCATATAAAAATGATACTCCCTTATTATCTTCTTGTCCTCTTCTGTACTATCAAGAGCATGTCTATATGTAATGTGAACAAAAATAGCAATCTAGATTGAATTGTAGTACTAAGACTGTACCTCATTTTGTGGTTGCAATGTATACTTCTTTGCAAAATCAACCACTGATACAATAGTGCCAATCAAGAAAGAGTTCTTACACATCTTGAACTATTGATCCAACCACTAAGACATATGGGTGTTCCTTGCATACTTGTAGAAAATATTTTCCTTAAAATCCAAAATAAAATTAGCAACACTCACTTCTCTTGAGACTAATTCGCATCTAGAACCTTCACCTCCTCTCTTCAAAGTATATTTCACTGTCATATCTTTTTTTCTCAAGATAATTCTTTCCAAACTCATGTTTGCTGCCCTAATGAAAACATGAAACAAACTTTGACAACCCACCACATTGTGAGCACTTCTGATTCAAACAATCACTTCTATAGAAATAGCATCCATCATCTCTAGGGCATAAAAATAGATATTGCAAGTCTCTTGATGATCTTGGAAATAGCATTGCACCACACTCCTACAACATCTCATTAGTATGCATTGTACAATGAATATGGCATAAAAGTTAATGGTACATTGAAAACTCCACATGGTACTTGCAACAACAAGTATTATGAATCTTAAGAGGTACACAATAAAATGGCTTCAAAGATTCAAATGCCCTTTGTGATATTTGCAAAGTTGTATGTACTTCACAAATATTTTCCTACAACATTGTTTGGCTTGATTCCAACAAATGTTTAGGATGTGGTGTGCGGTCTCAGTTGCCAATTCTTAATTTTAAAATATCCTTTACATTGGGTGATACTCTAGAATTAGAGTGCCAAAATTGTTGAATTTCCTCCTTCACATTGTTAGTCAACTTTCTATCAACACATGGAAGCCTCCCATCAAAATCCCATGTATAATGTTAAAATGGATCGTCAAGTCTTTGTCTTCGTGTAAGTGCTCTATCCAAAGTTTTATGGTTTATGTTCAAATCAAGACAAGTTTGTCTCATTTGATGAGCCTTCCTCAATTGATGGCTTACTAAGGAGGTTGTAATCACTCTTTTAGCGACTCTCTTATCTCTTTTCTTGGTATTATTTCCAATAGAATTGAGAGCATTAAATAGATTTTTGATAATAATAGAATTTCTCTCCATCTTCTTGTTCATACAAATCTTCAATTTGTTTAGCAATGGTCTCGTGTTTACCATCTTTAGCAATTGAACAAAAAGTTGGCATTACTCGGTCAATGTCTTGTTACTAAAATTTTGGTCAAAAAGTTGTGTAGCCCACAATTGAATGATTCTTGTTGACCTCTTGCCTTCAAGATTCGCAATAATGTTCTCATCAATTTCAAGTAACCATTTTGGGGTTCTTGGAGGTCTTGGATTTGGAATTTGTCTTTCATCCATGAGAGGGTCTTCAATTCCGAAGTAATTAGGTGTTACATATTGTTCACTTGGTCGAGCAATTCCACCTTCAATGTCAAATTTTTCCACATTTTCACCTCCAATGTCAAAATTTTCCACATGTTCACCTCCTATGTCAAAATTTTCTACATTTTCACCTCCAATGTCAAAAAAATTCATATTTACACCAAAATTATGGACACCTTCATTGTCAACTCCCAAATTTTCACTTTCCATTCTTACATCATGTTGAGCATTTTCATTATCACTTTCAACATTTTCGACATGTTCAACACCTTTAGTTTCAAAATCTACATTTTTATTTTCAATAACTTGTTCAACATTTTCAAATTCAATTTCCTCTTCACTTGAAGTAGCATTAGCAGTAGTTAACATACCTCGTCTTCTCCTCCTATGACCTTCTCTATCTCTTTCTCTATACACTTAAATTTGGTCATTTGAAAGCTTTCTTTTGTGTTTAGCCTTCCGATGACTACTACTCCCTATTTACCTCCACAAAGCTGCTCCTAAATGATTGACAATGTAAGATTTGAGTTGAAGAATCTCTCAAAAGCATAAATTTGTCTCAACCTATTTGAAAACCCATGATTGTCGACGAAAACCAGAATGTGGGTCATTGGAATCCACAAAAATGGCCCACAAGGTTATTTTTTATTTACAGAAATTGAATATCTGATATAATCAGATATCCGATAATATCAGAAATCCGATTATATCAAAAATCTGATTTTAATGCATAAATTTGGGGTCCCAAAAATAATCCCCGTTGCCACCTTTTTTTTAACTGTTGCCACATTAATGGCAGTGGCATAAATTGGATATCCAGTATGAGTACTCATATTTTAGAGAGAGAGATTAGGGGAGGGGGAGAGAGAGATATTAAGGGAAAGAGGGGGGAGGGGGTAGGGGGAGAGAGATTTTAGGGGATAGAGAGAGAGATTAGGGGAGAGGGAGAGAGAGAGATTAGGGGGGAGAGAGAGAGATTAGGGGAAAGGGAGAGAAAGATTAGGGGAGAGGGGGAGGAGAGAGATTAGGGGAGAGAGGGGGGAGAGGGAGGGGAGAGATTAGGGGAGAGAGAGAGAGAGATTAAGGGAGGGGGCAGAGAGAGAGAGAGAGAGAGAGAGAGAGAGAGGGGAGAGAGATATTAGGGAAGAGGTGTCATATGACCCCATAGGACCCATAATGATCCAATATGGTGGCATAAGGGGTCATATTGTGTCCTAAGGGGTCATATGTTTTCTTAAGGGGACAAAGGACCCAACATGACTCCATAGGACACAATATGACATAAAGATATCGTATACTATTATAAAGGGTCATATTATGTCCTAAGGGGTCATATGGTGTCTGAAGGGGCCATATGACACAATATGACCCATAACGACACAATTTGGTGTTGTAAGGGGTCATATGGTGTCCTAAGGGGTCATAGGACACATTATGACACCTTAGGACACCATAGAATCCATAACAACCCAATATGGTGTCATATGACCGCATATGGTTCCCCATGACCCCTTAGGACACCATATGACCCCTAACGACACCATACGGTGTCATAAGGGGTCATAAGTGGTCATATGACCCATAACGACACCATATAGTGTCATAAAGGGTCATATTGTGTCCTAAGGGGCCATATGGTGTCTTAAGGGGTCATATGACACAATATGACCCCTTAGGACATAGTATGACCCATAACAACACAATTTGGTGTCGTAAGGGGTCATATGACATAATATGACCCCTTAGGAAACCATACGACCCATAACAACCCAATATGGTGTCATAAGGGGTCACATGTTATCGTTAGGGGTCATTTGGTATCCCATGACCCCTTAGGACACCATATGACCCCTTAGGATGCCATATAACCCCTAATGACACCATATGGTGTCCTAATGGGTCATAGTGTGTCATAAGGTGGCAAGATGAACCCTTATTATAATATAAAAAGTAGTACCAATACTGCTTACAAAAAATTGACACCTAAGGGGTCATATGTTGTCCTAAGGGGTCATAGGACACAATATGATCCCTTCCCCCCCTCTCTCTCTCTCTTCCCCCCTTCTCTCTCTCTCTCCCCTAATCTCTCTATCTCTCTATCTCTCTGATGAATACTAAGAGGGGGGGTGAATTAGTATAACAAAAGTTGCTGAAAACAAACTCTTAAATAGTTTAGCAGATACCGGTACAATAGATTCACTAATAAACTGGTTAAGATAAATGCAAACCAAATAACAGATAAAGCATTCACCCACAAGAGAACAATCACCATAACATAAGATATTTGACATGGAAACCCAAATGGGAAAAACCACGGTGAGCAGAAACTCACAAGTAACTATCTACAGAATTGAAACCAGACCGGTTAAGGTCATACAATGTTCTTCACCAGTAACAGATCCTGTTAGGAATCTAGATCTCTGTTGGGATAAAAGTCCTGTTAAAGACTACCTTGTTAATGGATTTCAGATCCACCATTGTGAACCACCTTGTTAGAGGATTTACAAAGGCTTTTATGGGCCTACCCGGTTAAGGGTTTCAGACTTGTCGAAGATGTGAGTAATCAACAAGTGAGTGATCTAGCTAATAGCATAGTCTACTTAATTAGATCCTTGATAGCTCATTGTTAATGCATTTAAGCATTACTTCAGTCTTCAATATCTCCACACTCTAACTCTTCACACAGACTTAATCTTCTCTATAATGATTGTACATAACCTTCTCATACATCATACATCTCTCTTACTTGCAAACCCTAGACATGATGTCCTTATAAAGGAATCTGATTTCATGTCGGTCCAATAGGATTAAACTACAAGTTCCTAGGTTCAGTGCATCTAGACACATTTGGTAACACAACACAAAATCACCGCCAAAGTGTCGGTGGATGTTAACGCATCGCAAAAATACCGGTTGGTAACTCATCATAGAGTAATACCGGTTAGTACAATATATCGATTATCGACTGACAAAAATGAAGACTGGAAAATGTTAACTACCACTTTGTTCCTTCATACCGCTTGAGATCCTCGAACCACTTGAGGTCTTCATACTGCTTGGGTCTTCAGTCAATTTGTGACCAATAAACATCTTCTGCAAAACACCGATAGTCTAAAGACTATAATACATAATACCGATTGGAACAATTACCGGTTGAGCATAACTCATACATCAAGAAAGTGTGTGTCCATCAATGACAATCAAAACATCATCAAAATGCCAACACTCTCTCTATCCCTTCCCCCCTCTCTCCCCCCCTTAATCTCTCTCTCTCCCCCACTCCCCCCTCTGCCTCTCCCTAATATCATATACTAATATATTTATAAATTAATATATTGTATATTAATATATTAATAAACAATAGATTAATTATGTACAAATTTAGTTATTAAATTTACTCAACAAAATTTGATATCTGATAAAATTGAATATTTGATTGTATCGGATATGCAGTTCTATCGGATATCCGATTTTTGTTGTACAAATTTCAAATTTGAGATTTTAGCTCGGGTTTGCTTTATAATTTGGCTTGGAAGTGACAAGCCTAGAAAGTTAACTAAAAAAACATGTTTTTTAGTATTCCTTGATTTTCCAGACTTTACATTGGTGGTTGACGACTTTTTTTATAGCCAAAATAAATGAAAATGATTTTTTAAGGACATTCTCAACTTTCCAACAATATAAGACTTGTCTTATTTTGAATTTAATAAATAATTATTATTTATTTTCTAATTGAATTCTGACAAAAGTCTTGATTGATAGACTAATTGAAAAACACTCATAACTTTCAAACGGTATAACATTTTTTGAATCCAAAACATGAGTCACATCCTATGCTTCATCTACTATAGGGAAAAATTAAAAAAAAATGAATTTCATAAGGTTTTGACCAAGTTAAAGTGGTCAGATGTAGGAGTTTCTGAATTTCTGAAAAGTTGTAGTAAAAAATTCATAAATAATTATTTACTTCATAAAAAATTTAAAAAAATATGTCACATATGGACATGAGTCTAATACTTATATCATAAATCTTATAAAAAAATATTATGATTTGATTGTGATTAGGGTGGTGAGACATACGCCTACTTCTTATCTTTTTCTTGAAATTTTAGTACCACTACATTGAAATTTGAAATTTTCATCAAATAAGGTTTTTTTTTCCAAAAAACAACTAGTAGCTTAGAAAAAACATTCAATTTTATATGGATTCTCTTCTTACATATTTAAAAAATAATATTCATAACTTATTCAAATTTTCATGTCCAGTTGCATAACTCTGATTTTCTGAAATTTCATTGCCACTTAAGGGTCTGTTTTGGCACACCATGATCTTGCACATACCCTTCTTTCTCCTTCAAATTTGATGTGTGGATCTAATGTACAAAATACAAATGCAAGTGAAAAGCAAGTTATTTACGAGATGAAAATTGCAGCATAAGGATACTCGAAACGTGGTTGTTAAAAATGAGCAACGTGAGCTCACTTTATAAAAAAAGTGAAATTTATTGGATGGCTAAGATTGAATTTTTTTTTTGGTTAGATGGACGGACCAAATTGAGCATACAACAAAACAACCATTCAGAGAAGGAAGTACACAAAAAAAAGCAAATGGGAAGATATTATGAGAATAAATAATAAAATCTTTAACTATCTTCTCATAAATACCAAATTAGCAAGTTGAAAAGATAAGGGGGATAAAAAATTAGAAAGTGGAAAAGCTAAGTGGGGTCGTATTTCACCCACACATGGTAATTAAAAATTTATTTAATTAGAATAATTTAGAGAAAGGGATTAAATAATTGAAATAGTTATTTAATCATGGAAGAATAATTAGCTTAGAATAAAAGGATTAAATAATTAAGTGAATTATTTAATCGAAGAGGAATAGTTAGGATTAGTTGATTAAGATCAAGATCAATTGATTAGAAAGAGACAATGATGAATATTGATTAAATAATGAAGAATATTTAATTAATGGTTTAGAAGAACAATAATTAAATAATTAAAAATTATTTAATTATAGAAAACTAGAAGAAGAATATTAGTACTAATTAAATAATTAAAATTATTTAATCAGTTTAGACGAAAAAGGTTAGTGAAAAGTGTCGTCGAAGACTTAAGACAATTTTCAGTGTCTACAGATACTAATATGGATTAGTGATATGTGGCATCTATTCTCATGTAATAAAAATCTAAAAAACTAAAGGTGGGTATCCAACATCATAGTAGTTCCATTGAATGATTAGTCTTTATGTTTATAAATGTTTAGTTTTTATGTGACAAAAAAAAATTATTAACTAATTATTTCTAGTGCTAAGAATCAAGTTAGGAATTTTCCTATAGGAAGATTTTAAGGCTCTTGAAAAAGGCACATATGATTTTAAAAGGTGGTAGCAAGAGGGAGATAAAGGGATTCCTTCTTCTCATATAAATAAAAGAGTACTGCATATTTTTGGTCGACGCTCTTTCTAATATATATTGTGTTCATTGAATTTTGGAAGATAAGAGTCTATGTTTATCATAATTGAAGGATATTGTTGTAGATAATAGATATTACTTTGTATGTCATAGTCTATGGGATAAGTTGAGTGATGTGGTATAGTTGAGGTCGCCAGGGCACCTAGAGGAAGGGAGTGGCCTTGAGTAACATAGTACCTTTTACTCAAACATCACATACTTGGATGGCCAAATAGTCAATAGCAAATTTTCACCTCATGCAAACTAAAAATTAATTTTACACCTTATCTACAACAAAAAATTATAAATTCCTATTCTATTTTATTGAATAAAAATTACTTATGACTACTAAAGTAACTAATACTTAAAAATAACCAAAATCATATTAAAGTAATTTGCTAGTAAATTTAAAACTAAAGATTACTATAATCAAAATAAACAAATTATTGCAATCTAATAAATATATAGCATGTGCCAAACTATTGTCTCATAATAATACATATATTATTCCCAAATAATGTACAGCTCATTGTTAAACATAGTATATAAACTTTTATTTTTGTTGTTGAAAATACCGTTATTTTGAATGATATAATTCAAAGCAAACAAAATATATTAATGTCATGTAAAAACTGAAAAATCTCGCTGGACCAATATTCACCGTAATGACCATATTCCAATTTGCGAAACATACCATTGAAGCGCTTTTCAAATGCTTGTGTTTCTGTGATAGATAATGTTACTGTTTGCACCTTCCTCTGTGTATTGATAAAATCTTTCTCCTCTGCCATGACATGTTGAACATTGGGGCAACCATACACTCTTATCTTCTCTATACTCTTCAAATTCCAGTAACACTGTGCTAGCCTCTGCAATGCCTCACAATTCATTATTGTCAATGTTTTCAGTGAAGGCAGTGCTCCTTCTTCCACTATTGGCAGCTGCTCTAACTTCTCCATCTCCACCACTGAAAATAACTCAAGCTTAGGAAATCCTCCCGCCTTGCCAAACTCCTCTGGGAACTTCTCTATGTTGGGGCAGTAGATGATCTCCAACTGCTTTAGACTCCGAAGTTTGTGCAAGGCAGGTAGTCGTTCTAGGATACGGCAGTTAACTAACTTAATGTAGCTCAGATGTTGAAATTCACAAAATGAATTTTCTATTTCAAGTAATTCAAGACATTGTAGACGGAGTTTCCTCAATTTTGACATGGCAGTCAAGTCATGGGGTAGCCTTTCCATACCTGTGAGATCCAAGCGTAGATGCTCCATCCGCTTCATGCTTCCCAGCATTCCTTCTCGAATTATTTCACCATTATTTTGAAACCCCAACCTTTTGAGTTGGTTTAGGGTGCCCAAATCAGTAATTGAAAGCTGATTTTTTCCTCGCTTATTCCACCCTATATTTGGACAACCAGTTACACTGAGGTACTCCAGAGACGTGGGGTGCGAGATCCCATAAGGCATGCACTGCAGATGTTTACAGGAATCAACTACCAAATGTTTTAGGGATGTCAACTTAGAAATGCCGGAGGGGAGTTGTGTAATATCAGATCCATAAAGATCTAATATTTGAAGGCTTTTGAGAGCAGCGATAGAGTCGGGCAGTCTCTTGATTGGCACGGACCATAACCCGAGGCAAACCAAATGCTTCAAACATCCCATGCTTTTTGGCAACGACTGGATGGCAGTGAATGACAAATCGAGGACCCTCAGAGCAGTCATACTCCCAATCACCTCTTTTGGAATTTCTGTCAGAGAAGGATTCCTATCAAGTAGCAAGGAGCGGACATACGGAGCTCTGAAAGCCTTGGGAATGCTAGTCAAATTATTTTCCCTCAATGAAATTCTGACGTATCCTGAACACTGGTCCACTGGAAACCCTGCTAAACCTCTGCCTGCCTGAAAGAAGCATTTTTCTTCCTTCTCGGCAATTTGGTGTGCTAAATCATACAAAACATCATGTACCCTGAAACCGATCACCTTTCCTTCGTAATCCTTCTGGACTGGTTCAATAAGACAACGGTCCGCTAACAAATTGACGTATATCTCTCCAATTTGTAAAGCATTTATCCCAGCCATTAAACCTTCTCCAATCCAGCGTGTCGTAGCTTCTGCAGTACCGATGACATCATCTTGTGAGAAAGCAGCAAGGCAGAGAAAGCACAACTGCAAGGAAATGCCATAGCCAGGCACGTCAGCTAAAGCATCGTAGCTTAATCTCAATCTGCTTGAAAGCGTGCCTGTAACATCACTCTGCAACCTCTGGAGTGCGAATTCCCATTCATCTGACTGAGCAATACCTGCCATTGCATGCCCGATTACTTTGAGGGCTAACGGAAGGCCCCCGCATTCCTTGCAGACATGCTTTGCAGTTTCTTGGTCAATGCTCGGCGGCAATTTTCCTTGGCTGTGTGGAAAAGCATGGAAAGAAAACAGACTCCAACTGTCATCCTGTGTCAAATCTTGCATTTGGATGAGTGATGAAGGCGGAACACCCAACTTTAAGAGCACACTCGTACTTCTTGATGTGGCAATGATGATGTTGGAATTGTCATTGCTGTGTGGAAGGAGAGGCACACACAGCTCTTCTAACAAGGAGGTTGCACTTGTATCCCAAACATCATCTAAAAACAGGGCATACTTGTGTTTTTCCATGCTTTGATTCAACCAAGTTTTCACATTGTCTTCCTCTCTACTCTGCAATCTTTCATCTACTTTAAGAGATATTTGTCTCACAAGATCGCTTCTAAGTGCATTGAAAGATGGATTTTGTGAAACAGTAAGCCAAAGCACCAAGCCATTGCAAAAGCGACTCTGTACCTGATTACTGTTGAAGACTCGTTTGAGTAGCAGAGTCTTGCCGGCGCCGCCCTTCCCAACTAGGCCGAATCGAGACAGTTTTTTGTCCTGCTCTGAATGAATAAGCTCCTCTAGTCTGGTTGATGCAGAATCTTGTCCAACAATGAGTGCCTCCTCAATATACTTGATGTTGGAATCAGCTGAAGAAGTGGATGGAAAGAGATCTCCAGATGTGCCACTGCTAGTGCTGGCAAGTGGTGGATTACGCAGATTAAGAGAATTGACCCTCTCTTTGATGTGTTGAAGAACTTGCCGATTGCCCAAGTGCTGTTGCAGTTGGTGCAGAAAAGCAACAGAAGGCGTTGAGGCTAAATGCTTTTCCAATCTTGCAGTGACTTGTGTGATCTTTTTGCTCATTGTGTAACGAGAAAAGAGACGAGAATAAGAGGGTACAGAGCAGTGCTGAGCCAAATCAGATGCTTCCTCCAAAAGAAGATTCAATTCATTTAACCAACTATTGACTGTGGAGGGCAAAGGATGGTGAGGGGATGTACTTAATTTGCCAGAGTTCAAAGCCTTTCGATACTCCTGCAATTCAACATTCATGGCTTCAATTCTGGGAAGCAAAAGTTTGAGGGCATCCAACTCTTTTCTGCATCGAACGGCAACGTTGATGTGATGAATTATCTGATTGCCAGCCAATTGAATGGCGTAACCAATAAATCCAGGGATGAAGCCAGGATCCCCCATTTGAGAGCTCTCTTGAAAGAAAGAATTGAAATTCTAATGGAATGATTTTCTCACAGAGAGCAGGGGAAATATAAACAAATAGCAGCCAAAGCTGTGGTCAGAGAAGCAATAATGAGAATTTGGCGTGTTGCAGGAGCAGATTACTCACGAGTTATTGTCGATTGCTGGCAATTTGCCATTTAACTTTATTAATGAGAATGACGTGCTGCCAAAAATTCCAAGAAAATTTCATTTGATTTGAGGGAAGACTGAGATACCCGAAAGAAAACGAAAAATGATATGCTTCTGTGAGCTTTAATTTCTGTACGTATAATTTTATTTTTTACCATTACGTCAGCCATAGGATTTGCTGTGGTGGGTTGAGGACTTATTTGCGGTTATATTTTTTCACTAATATATTTTATTTAAAGTGATATTTTAATAGATTAGGATTGAAAGGGGTTTCAATGATATTATAACGGATTTAGATTAATCTTAATGGATAATGTCTTATGGTTTATAGAGACTAGTGGATGGTTGAATAGGTCATCATTCATAAATTTTGTGGGATTGAGATCAATAAAAAGATTATTAGTTCGCCATAGGTAGGAATACTAATGCATCCTTTATTTTTTAAGGTAGTCAATCATTTGAAACTATTTTGTCACATTTGTTTATATTTCTCTAAGTAGTTTCAATTGTTGCATGTTTTCTTAGAATTCAAATAATGCTATTTTTCTCCTTCTTATTGGTGTATTCTGCAAACTGTCATTGCAATAAATGTATTTTCTTCAATTATTTAGTCAAAAAATTTAACAACCATCCAAAATGTCAATAAATTTTTTGGTCTCCTTCATAATGACAAATGGCCTTTCAAATCCACAAAAATTTATCAAATCTTATCTCATCAATGAAATCCAACAAAATTTGAATAAAATATTATTTGATAACATATATTTTCATGACAAGTGTCATCTCATTGAATGTATATTTATTATACTTTTTGACAATTGTATATATATTAAGTACAAAGAACTATTTGTATTGTACATTTTACTGTATGTGAACTTGGCACACTTAATTTTTTAATATGCATAATAAAGTAAGTGTCTAGAAACATCTAATTTTTGGGGGGTTAGAAATTAGGCATGGACTGGTGTACATAGAGAAATTTAATAATGGTCATCTATTTTCTTCTCATTTTGCATTGTCTACGAACAAAAGAATTTGTATTAGTGCTTTGAAATTTGAGATCTCCTCATCTCTATTCTTCTAGGTAAATGTGTAGATTTCCATTTGCATGTTTGTGGTCTCAAATCCATTTCTTCTAAAACATTTTAGAAAATAAGAATATTCTATTTCGTTATTTACTTTTTCTTTATTGTTGGCTTTGCGGAATACGGTGCAGTCTGGCTTAAACCCTAGTTCTCCACTTTGTTTCCGATTTTGATGAATGAAGGTAATCTGCAACTTGTGTGGCATCGCAAAGCCGAACAATCTTACTATGCAAATTCCTTCACCGCATCGTTTTACAACAACCATTTCCACAAGTATCATTATACTTCTTGACAATGTTTTGCAACTTATTTTCACATTTACAGTTTATGCGTCCATTGGCAAAATAATTTCAATCGAAGTAGATTTACCAAAAGCCTTTATAAATTTGCAAATTATAAGTTCTTATATCTCTAGACTTTTCATTTATCATATGAGGGTTTACACAACATTTTCCTTTCTTGCACTAAAGAGCATTAACAGTTTCAATCTTATCTTATTGTGAACAGTTCGGAAAATATTTACATGACTGAACTATACAAATATCGTACTTTTCAGTATGCAATGATGTAAAGAGATGCCTTGGTTAGACAATGAGGAATAAAACATTTACCAACACAAAATTGTGGATGCTTCGACATTTTCTTAGCTAGCTCCCATAACAGGCATCTGTCTTTATTTGAAAGAGGTTCAACTTAAAGGATTTGACAAACTACAATGTCAAATTATGCACATATTTCCAACACATTGTTCATCCTTTAATGTCTTTACTAATGCAAATAAGCCCTGACTCCTCCTAATCTACATAAATGTCACAAAATGTGCAACCCTTTCTAAAGACTTAAAATAAGATTTCAATTGCAAGAAAATTATTCATACTTTCATACATATAATAAAACCTCTTACTAACTCAATTATAATAGGACCTCTACACATTTGACATTAAAACAAATTTACTCCATAGTTTCTAGATTGCACTTGAAATTAGAAATATATCTCATTACTTAATAATACGTGTAGCTTTCAACAAGGCCAAGTATTTAGGAACATAAAAGGAATAAAAAAATAAAATTTGAAATCCAAAAACATTGTACTCTCAATGTTGTAAATGCTCAAAAGACATTTTTATTATACATACATACATACATACATTATATATATATATATATATACACACACACTTGTATCTTGCCACTTGTGTAGTATAATTAGGAGCATCTGCTCTCTACACATGACACTTCCACTAACTAGAAAAAAGCATTTTTAAATCTTACAATCCAATACATACCAAGGTAAGAGTTGAACAATAAAACACTCTACTTTTCTCTATTTCAAACTAACCAAACTAATGGCAGGAACTTGACGCTTTGCGTCTCTTGTTTACTAAGTCATTAATAAATATCTTTTTCACATGATATGTTGGTCTAGATTCTAGAATAAAAAAGAAACTTGGATATTGTCTTATGGTTTATAGATAATAATGGATGGTTGAATAGATCACCATTCACAAATTTTGAGGGATTGAGATCAATAAAAAGAGTTTTTACTAAATCATTAATAAATATATTTTTTACATGATATGTTGGTTTAGATTCTAGACTAAAAAGGAAAACAATTAATTAACTTTAGATTGTAGATGTTAAAAAACACATTTCTATAACATAGATTGGAAAAATTTATGTATTTTTAAGTTTATATGAATCAAATTTAGTGCAGAACTTTATGTCCATCAAATGGTCAACTTTTAAAATGGTATTATTGTACGGGACACATGTATTTTGAATAAGTTTGTACAATAGAAGAGTATCTGATCATTTCTAGGAGGTGGTAAATCAATATGGATGCATGTTCCTACAATTTTCAACTTTCACATATCTCAAGGTTTGATGTTTCAATGGTGAGCCTTTCATGCTCCCAAGATATCCCTCAAACAAAATTCTGTTGATGGATCTAGCTCATCATATGGTATTTGTTCATGAGGATCAATCAGGATCTCACAAAACAAGTTTGAAGTTCACTCTGACCATTTGTAGGTGTTCTATCAACTCAATCTCCAAAGCCAGAGTAATGGAGGAAGATATTAGAAGAGTAAGCATGAAGTTCTTCAAGGCAAGGAAAGACTTCGACTACAAAGGAATGAGAAATAAGTTGAAAAAATATTATATTCATGTTCACTATATTGAAGATGTTTGAGCTGATTCTAGAACTGAGCATGATGTAAGGAGACTTGATTATTGTCGGTTAACAGTGGATCAAATCAGGGAGTTCGATATTTTCGACATTCCAAATGATTTAGAAGATGGTAATGTCTTGTACCTTACCTATGCTAAAAAGAAGGTCTCTTCTACTCATTTGCCTTTAATTTAATGGCCGTAGAAAGAATCAACCTCAATTAGCTCGATAGGTTTCAAATTATTCTTGCAAATACAAACATGTGGCTTCCAAGAAAAGGTACTTGGTTGAAACCCTTCTCCTTTGGCACTAATGATGATACTGGTGGTCTAGTTGGAAAGAGGCCAGAGATTGTAATGGAGAACAAATAGGATCCTTCCACTCCTACAAAGGCTCCCAAATTGAAGTTCATAGTTGGAACCAAGAAAGGGAAAGCACAAGAAGATTCATAATCCTCTAATGTCCATGAGACACAAGAGTCTGAGGAACCAGATGAACAATTGGAAGGTGAGCATCTTGATGCATAACCAATTGATGTTGACCATCTGGAAGAGGGTCAGGAAGGTGATCAAGAACAAGATGAATGTGATGAAGAAGGTCTACCACAAACAGATAATTCCTTACCCCAAGTATCTCTTTCTTCACCTACAATACAGGTTCTTGTTTCTACTTATGAGTCAGAGCCTCCAATGGTCACTTGCATTTCTCTTAGCAATATTATCCATGTTTCTTTTGCTAGTGCTAGTGAATTTTCCCAAGATACCCCCCATGACAACATTGACAATGCTTTCTCTGCTTTTCTTAATTTGTTAGAGGTATTCGCCTCTATGTTAGATGAATTTGATAAGTTTGTGATTGAGGATTCTCTTAGGTCCAATGAGTCATCCTTTGAGAATCCTACCAATGTTGTCACTATGACATCTCCTATCATAACTACCACTATTCAAGATTCAATCGATCCTTCTCAAGATGTAGTGGCAGGTGAAGATGATTATTCAACTTTGCCACCATGGTTATTTTCCAATGCACCTAAGAGAAAGAAGAAAGTAGTCTCTTCTAAAGATTTTGGTTTCAGTTAACTTGTTCTCGTCAAACCCAAGACTACCAAGAAAGCTAAAACTCTATTAAGGGTAAAGGAGGATAAAGAAAAGAATAAGCATGCAGAGCTTGCTATTCCTCCTCTAGATAAATATATGGATCAAATCTAGGAATCAAAATATGTAATTCACAATGTTGAGTTGTGAAAGAAAACTCATGGATTTGCTTCAAGTGATGCTATATCAACTTTAGTGGCTCTTATATCTAGATATGATGAAGATAAGGTTAAAAATGATCAACTCAAGGCACGAGTTGAGTAGCTCACCTCAATACTCATCATAGTAACCAAGTCCTCAGAGGTTATCGAACTAGTGACTTCATCATTGGATGAACTAGTTGTGAAAATAATTAGGTAGCCAACATCATGGAGTAGAGCCGAGGGAGAATCGATGGATAGGATGTCAAGTCAAGGTACATGGCACATAAAATCAGCTTGCACCAGGTGGGCAACAACATAGAGTTCTTCTCCCAGGAACATGAAACACAAGAGAAAGACTTTGAAGCTTGGTTGAAACTTTAGGATTTTGATCCAGATGATCTCATTCAAAATGGTGTTATTCCTTCATAGCAAATTTATATTGAATAGAGAGAGGCATCAGAGCATGAGATAAATATCTTGGAGCGCTTTGTCAAACATATGAGGAAAGCCCAAAAAGAATGTGTAGATAAGAAGAAAGAGATTGTTGCTAAAATATCTAAAATTCCATGTGCTTTCCTAGATGAGAATGAAAAAGTCCTTGATGTTGATGAAATCATTAAGGAGTTTAGTTTTCTTGTGATTCCTGAGGTTGATAAGGAGGAATTCTCTCTTTCCTCAATTGATAAATTTCTCGAAATCCAATTCAGTCTAGATTTCCTGGATTCACTTTTAAGGAAACACAAGTGCTACATTTACTTAGAGGATTCTATCACACAAGTCAAGAACATCACTAGCAATACCTAGAAACCCGATGGAGTTCAAATGAAGAATGCCTTATAAAAACTTGAAGAACTCCAGAAGTGAGAGTCAACTTGAGGAAAATGACACTTAGTCATTTACATGTTTTTCCCAGTTCAAATGAAGAATGCCTCATAGAAACTTGAAGAATTCTAGAAGTGAGAGTCGACTTGAGGAAAAAGACACTTAGTCACTTTCATGTTTTTCCCAGTGGCATTTTGTTATGTCAATCAACACCTTAGGTGTCATTTTGTATATGCTCATGTACACGTGTTGAGTGCACGATCCCTAAGTCAAATCGAACTCTTCTTTTGACTTGGTCTTAGAATTAGTTATAGTTTCCTTTTTTCATGATGTAGTGTCGTAAATTGTACACCCTTACTAGGGTGGTACAATTTCAGACTTAGGTTAGCACCCGCCTTAGTGTGTCTTGCATCTTGTATTTCTCATTCCCCTTTAAGAATTTAATTAATTAATTTCATTAAATCTAAGGTCATGTTTCATCACTTTACATATTCTGAAGTTGGGCCCTTTACCCCAAGTGTGCCCCTTTTCATCTTATTCCTCCAATGAATCATTTAATCATAAAACCTAATTATGTCTTATTTTGACTGTTTAGGCCTCATTTCACATATCAAAACATCTCGAAATCAGTTGTAACTTTAGGATGCACTCTAATATCATCATATCTAATGACCCCAAAAAATTGGTGAAAAGTTGGTCGGACCATGGCAGGAATGCACATGGTTTGTGGCTTTTTTCCCGAAATTTTGGGAGCACAATCCTATGATATAATAATGCTAATCCTAAAATATATGTGGGAAATTCAAATCCTAGGTCAGCCTAAACATGAAATTAAGATCTAGGGTTTCAAACTTAAGTGCTCTCTTTCTTCATTTGAAGGGGTCTTCTTCTAAGAATCTAAGAGTAGACTTTTTTGGAGTATTAGAGCCTTATTTGCAGTGAAAGAGTAGATCTTTTAAGTCTTCAAAAATATTCAAAATTCATCCAACATCATTTTATCAATTCGGGGTTTTTCAAGATGTAGAAGAACAATAGGAGATCACCGACTGATGATTGGCTTATACATCTCCCTTGGGGTTGGGTATGGTTTCATGTTGTTTTCATGTCTTTGCACAAGCTTCATTTTGATTCACATTCATTCTTTAGATCACTTTGCATTATGGATTTAGAGCATTTACTTGTGTCAATTATAAGAAATTAGGGTTTACTCTTTAGGGTTTCTCTAGGTTGTTTACTTTCATTCTTAGGATCTTGCACACACACAAGGTTCTTACACACATATATTCAGTACATTATTGGCTATTCATGGAGGTGGAAATCACCAACACGGGGTATGACTAGGGCAAAACCCTATATAGCCACCCCAAACCCTCTTTTTTCATCTTCCGGTACAGGTTCAGATCCAAGCATCACTGGAAGTTTCAGGACCACAAGAGCACACATGGACAAGGGTGTGGCACCCTGGTCCTTCCTAAGATAGTGGCTTGGCTCCATGGTCCTGCCCTCTATTAGTGGACTTGGCAGAATAGCACTTTGCAGGCTCTAGAATCCTTCCTATCATTTTCAGCTCCAGAATTACAGAATCAGGACAGTGGCGTGGCACCCTGGTCCTGAACATTTCTTCTTAGATTTCAGACACAGGTGCACCACCGATTTTCCCCTTCTAGTCTGTATTTTGTAGTAGTGTATCAATTTTTCTTTGATTTGCATTCTCAAATTAGGATTTGCTTGCTTACTTTCTTTCTAGGTTAGATTGCATTTTACATCATTCCTCTCTCTCTCTCTCATTTACAACAAAGGAATAGAAAACCTAGGATTTAATCCATAGATCTCTCTTTCTCATAAGAAGTAGCTAACATGTGTTACCTCCCTAGGCTCTTTCGTATTCTATGAGTGTGTATGAGAGTGGGATTAGGGTTTCCATACTTAGTCTCACTTTTTCCCCTACACATCTTTTGTGAACCCAATGTGAATCCAATTTCATTTTCATTGCATTGCATTGTTAGATATAGATCTAGTTTATTTCATTTTCTTTCAAAAACAAAAACAAAAAAGAGAAAAAAAAAGATAGGTTTCTTTGATTTTCCTTGTATTGTGTGTTTACGTTTCATGCAATTTTTATTTTAAAATGTCAAATTTCTATTTGTAAGATGTTCATTCTTTTGATGATGTATGTAATTTTGTTGATTATTATTTTAGTAAGGATGGAATTAGATGAACTTCTAGATGAGCTTTTGAACCCTAAGCCTTCTAAACCCTCATTTTGAGAAAGATAAGTTGAATGATCCCTCTCATGGGTACATTCCTATCAACTGCTCCACTAGATCTAGCAACATAGTTGATTCCCATGATTCCCTCTATGATGTTATGTCTCCTTTTGAGTCCAAATATAAGCCTTTCAATCACTATGACCATGCTTTATTGGATGATGCCCTTGATGACTTTATGTCTTTGCCTAAACTTTCAAACAATAATAATGCATCTAAAAGGTTAATCAATATGATCAATGTGAATGAACATAGAAAACCACTTTTTGTTGTCCAAGGTGCTTGTCCTCCTCCAACTTCACCTCTTCCTAATCAACCTCTTTTCATGGTTCAAGGTGGATATAGTCATGATTCCTTTAGCACTCCAAACAAGCCTATCATTATGGTTTAAGGAAGGAATCCCACTAAGAGTCCTTATAGCTATGCTAGACAACTAACTAAGGAGAGTTATAATGTAGTTTCCCATACCTATAACACTAGAAACAATAGGAAACCTAACCCTCCTTTGGTTGTTTTGACTCCTCTACCTGATCCTCAACCCCCTCTTCCTCAAGCACCTCACATTTCACAAACCCTTGGAAAGGAATATGATCTTGTCGAACAACTTAAAGCTACTGCTGCCAAGATATCCCTTTGGGATTTGCTTCAAAATTACTCGACTCATCATGGAATGCTACAAGATTCCTTGAAAACATTGAATGTCCCACCCGCAGTGACATCCAATAATATGGCTTCCTTGATTCACTCTATTATAACACCTAAGGCTCAGATTGTATTTACACAAGATAAGCCGCCCTATAATGAAATTCAACAACAGTATGATCCATTAATGATTGTGGTTATCATAAATGATAGTGCGATAAGACAAACACTAGTGGACAATGGTTCTGGCCTTAATGTTTGTAAAATTAACTCATTGCATAAGATCAATGTTGATACATCTCTTATTAAGCCTGATTCTCTCACTATCGGTGGCTTCAATAATGTTGCTAAATCTTCACTAGGTATCATCACCTTGCCTGTTAAGGTAGGGTTTGTTACTTTACCTACACCTATCCATGTCATGTCTGGAGAGTTGACATACAACTTGTTTCTAGGGATACCTTGGATTCATAGCATGCAAGTTGTTCCTTCCACATTGCATAGGCAAATCAAGTTTATTCATAACAACACAACATACACCTTGTTAGATGACACAAGATTTCAGGCTTGTTTACAAACATCAAGTTCTAAATCCTCTTCAATCAATTCTTCCCCAACTATCTTAGACAATTCCTCTAAAGCTTCTACTCTGATTAGTGTGACTAGTTCATCAAACCTATCTCCTATATATGGATCGATTCCCAATACTTCCTCAAGTGGACCTAAGGTTCTTGAGGAAGAGTCTTCTCAGCCCAACTCTACGATTGAGAACACTTTCTCTCCTGAAAATATTCTTGTAGAAGATGATTGGGGATCCTTAGATTTCAATTCTACTTTCGTAGGGGAATACATAATTCCCCCTAGAGAATCTAAGGTCAAAAAGAAGAAAGAAGAAGAAGAACCTAAACAAAAATCTACTTTATCTAGGCCGTTGAGTAATAACTTTGTGGCAGCTTCTCAGACTTCATTTCCCTTTGTTTTTGGTCTAGAGTATTTTGATCCTTCACTCTTTGAAAATTCTCCTTCTTCTTCGGAAATGACTAACCTTTATGGTCCTCATTTTCATATTCTAGCTAGGTGTGGATATAATGGAAATGTATGTGGTTCTCATGAACAAGGGATTAAGGTTCCCTTGGAAAACAACTTCCATGATATGACATTTGGGCTTGGTTATGATCCTTTCAAGCATACTAAAGCCTCTAAGAGACCATCTTTTAGTGTTAATGTCATTTCTACTTCTCTTTCACTAAAATATCTAGAATATATTGATTGTGACCCTTCTTCTATCTTTGCTTTGGATGTTTTCTCTATCGATGATTCCTTAGCTAAATTTTTGGGAGCTTATGACAACCTTCCTTGTTATCACCATAACCGCTTGACTGATAATCACTAATACCGGTCAGAGCTAGATTACTACTGATTAAACACAATGTGACTGTGAAAGATATAAACCAAAACACTTAACTTTCCACATAACCTATCTCCTCATTTCCACTCTACCCTTGTGCATAAATAGGTAATCTAACATCAGGAACAAAATAACTTACTAGATCAACACGATTCACCGCTTAAATAGGAAATAACAAAACATCACAAAAAGAGGCATCACACATGACACACATATTTTCACATGGAAATTCAACTAGGAAAAACCATGGTGGGGATGAATACCCACAAGCTATTTTGAACTCTTTAGAAGTCCGCTCTGTTAGGAGCCTAGTCCGATTAAAGACTGTTACAACAGGTTATGTTAGGAACCGATCCTGTTAGGGATCACCCGGTTAAGGGATGGCTAGAATACCCGGTTAAGGGTTAAACCTTGTTAGAGGTTACCTTGTTAGAGGATTTTATGAACTCAATGGCTTTGAGTCACCCTGTTAAAGGATTTACAGCAAGCTGGTTAAAGCTACCCTGTTAAGGGATTTTCCAACTGTTGAAAGTGGTTAGAGATCAATAGGTATTACAATGATCTGGTAGTAGCACTCAATGCCAATGCAGATCCACTTTGGTTCCTTCCTTCTGCACATACACTATGCAGGTATCATTTCTCCTACTTGGTCTGGTAAGAATCATGTATCTCTTCTCTTAGATACACACACAACATTTTCCAACAACCTCAACAAGAAACACAACATCGACCTTATAGGAAATAGATAGGTCGGTAGCATAAACCCTAAACCCTAAACATTTTTAGGTTGAGCAATTTAGACGGTTCAATCCTGACCATTGAACACTATGCATTTGAATGCAATGGTCTTGAACAAATCTCAAGACATTCTCCATCATTCGCTCTTCACCGCTTCTAGGAGGTGGTAACCCATCACGCATTCTCCACCATTTGCAGAGACTTCGCACATTCCCAAGGCAGATAGGATCAATCACCTTCATGCAAGATCCTTCACGCGCACAAGGCTGACGTGGCAACACGATCTGATCCCCATTACAATGATACCTCATCACAAGATGTCATCGGTTGAATCACAAAGGCTTGGAACACTTCAACTGGAAACCCCGAAGCTGAGACTACCAATCGGTAGTCATGCAAAACTTCCATATACCGGTTCACCTTTTAGCATATACCGGTTCACAATGTTATACCGGTTCTCTTGCTAGTTGCATACTTCAATATACCGGTTCACTCTTCAGCATATTGACATCAATGACAAACATACAATATCATCATGTCATCAGACTCTGCACATATGCCAACAAACCACAATTTTTCCCTATTGTCTAAATGCGGAAGCTTACTTTGGGAAAGAAAGAAATAACAATGAGATAGTTAAAGAATTTCCTCAATTAAAAGATGTTCCTCAACAAAGCAGTCTCCTAATAAATGACACCATTGATATCAAGATCGATCCTTGTGTTGAAGATAAAATCATCAAGATAGGGAAATGTTTTGATGGAGAAGAGAAAAAATAATATGTTGAGTTGTTACATGAGTTCCATGAGATCTTTGCTTGGATATATTTTGACATGCCTGATGTAGATCCTAAGATTTTCACTCATAACATTGTCCTAATTCCTGATGCTAAACCTGTGAAGAAAAAGATTCGAAAGATTCACCCAAAAGTGGCATTACTTGTTAAAGCTAAAATTGAAAAATTGTTGGATGTTGGATTCATTCATCCTATCAATTATTCCCCATGGATTTCAAACATTATAGTTGTGGCTAAAGCTGAAAATAAGATTAGGATGCGTACTGATTTTCATGATCTAAACAAGGCCTCTTTAAAGGATGACTTTCCTCTCTTGAATATCAATATGATAGTGGATCTGGTAGCAGAACATGCTTTATTATCCTTTATGGATGGTTTCTCAGAATATAATCAAATCTTCACAAATCCCCAAGATCAATATAAAACTGCTTTGACCACACCTTGGGGTACGTTTTGTTGGATTGTGATGTCTTTTGGATTGAAAAGCATAGGTGCAACCTATCAACGTGCTATGACTCTCATATTCCATGACTATATGCACAAGACCTTAGAAGATTACGTTGATGGCATCTTAGCCAAATCCATTCTTCGTACAAATCATGCTAAGATCCTTCGTCAAATCTTTGAGAGAATTCACAAGTATAATATGTGTTTGAATCCCTGAAAATGTGTTTTTGGTGTGGATAGTGGAAAACTATTAGGATTCATAGTTTCACATCGTGGCATTGAGGTGGATATGAAGAAGATAGATGATATTTTTATCATGCCACCTCCTAAGAATTTCTCCCAACTAAAAATTTTAAAAGGAAAGATCCAAGATATTCGTAGGTTTGTCTCTCAACTTGCAGATCACACCTTTCCCTTCACATAATTGCTTAAAAAGAATATCACTTTCCAATGGAATGAGGATTGTCGACAAGAATTTTAAGACCTAAAGACCTATTTGGCCAATCCTCCTATTCTTCAACCTGCTGATCCTACTAAGCCTTTCCTTCTATACACTGTTGCTTCCCCTCAAGCTCTTGTAGCCTTATTGGCACAATGTGATAAGGATGGTAGAGAATGCCCAGTTTACTACATAAGCCACACTCTACTTGATTACAAAGTCTGGTATTCTGTGATAGAAAGATAGTGCCTTTCTTTAGTCTTTGCAACCCAAAAGTTGAGGCATTATCTCTTGAATGTTGAGATCCATGTTATCATGAAATTCGATCCTCTTAAACACCTTTTCTCTAAAACTGATCTTTCCATATTTTTAGCTAAGTGGACTATGATGTTGACCAAGTTTGACCTCAAGTTTGTCTCACAAAAGGCAATAAAGGGTCAAGCGTTGACTGATCACTTAGTTGATGCTCCTTCACCCTTCTCCCTACCTAATCCAAAGTCTTTTTCCGATGAATACATTTTTTCCATCGATGTTGATGAGACTTGGGAATTTTACTTTGATAACTCTAAGTGTCATACAGGATCGGGGGTAGGGGTGGTCTTAATTTCTCCTAAAAAGAATCCTATTCCTTTATCATAGCATCTCAATTTCTTATGTACCAACAATATTGCTGAATATGAAGCTCTTATAGCTAGAATTAAAGAAGCCTTAGCATTGAGTGTGAAACATCTACATATTTATGGAGATTCTTAACTAATCATAAGACAAGTGACAAGAGTTTATTAAGATAATCAAGACAAATAATCACAATATAGATATCTAGCTTTATCCTTGTTGCAAAAATTTGATTCTTAGACCATGGAGCCCATTCCTCAAAAAGATAATCGACATGTTGATGTGATGGTATGTGTTGCCTCTCTGGTGTCTGCAGAGGACCCCTTGGTAGTGTTGATATTATAGATGTGTTGCATTGGTTTTGTCATTGATGTCAACACTTATCCTTTTGGAGATCTACACTATTGATTTGGAACTATGGTTATATTGGTTTACTATTGAACCGACACATTGTGTTCACCGGCAAGGTCAGTGAACTATGCACAGTCACTGGTATATGCTCACCGGCAAAGATGATGAGTTGTTATCATCTGGAGATCACTTTTTTATGTCGAAGACATGGTTTGGATTCTTGGTTTTGGTGTTTTGGTTATTGGACTAATCGGGTTGACATATTTGTTGTTACTGACAGATAGGTCTAGTTTATGGACCGGTATACGTTATCTATTCCAGATCAACACGACACATTATGGAAATGATTTATTATTGGTTATTGTATTAAGGCCAACATATTGTATCGCATCAAGACTTATTTTGTAATTGATTTGAGTGTAATATTCTTAGTGAGCCGACCTTAGTATTTGGTCTTAGGTTTTGTATAAATGTAAGATCTCATTTGTGAGATGAAGAATGTAATGGTATTGTAACTTGGTATGGTGTAATGTCATGTGCAAATATTGAAGATCATATAAGAAGATCATAGAGCGAATCAAGTAGAGATCATTTGAAGGTTGAAGGAAGGTATGAAGGTGTTTATCAGAGCTTAAACTAGTACTGGATCCAACATTAAAGATACACTTTGAAGCAATACATTATTCTAGGATTTAACCATCCTACTGTAGTCAGTGTGACTCCCATTATTGAGTAGTGTGCTCTAGGTGGTTGGCCTTTCTGCATGTGTAGACCCCATTTGTATACACTTACTATCTATAGTAGTATCATCTGATTGTGGGTAAGGTTTCCCATCATGGTTTTCCCCCTTAAAGGGTTTCCACATCAAAAATATTTGTGTTATGTGTTGTGGATGTTGTTTCTCTTTTTGTTTCATGCATTAAGTTTCACCAGTATTGATATACATTGTCAATCTGTTTAACTAACATTAAGTTTGGTTTACCGATATTAAGTATTAAGTTGGATTAATTTATAGGGTTGGAATTCATTGACAACTGATTCACCCCCCCTCTTAGTTGTCCTTCTGGTTTCTAACAAGTAGATCTTAATTTCACTATTCACAACCTTACTACCCCAGCTATTGCTGATAAACCTAGTGATGTAGCATATTATTGCATTATAGATTCTGACGAATGGTACTCGCATATCGTGAGATATTTGAGTGATGGTACCTTTCTTGAATCTGCAAATAAGAATACTAGGGCTAGGATTTACAAATTGGTTGCTAGATACATTATCCTTTCTAATGTTCTTTATAGGAGGAGTTATAATGGTCTTCTTCTTCGATGCTTAAACCAGGCTGAAATCCCTATTGCTCTTGAGGAAGCACATTTAGGTGCTTGTGGGGGGAATTTTGGGGGTACGTCTTTAGTTCAGAGATTTCTCTGAATGGGATATTATTCGCAAACCATGGAAAATGATTCTTTTGTGTTTGTTAAACGATGTCATCAGTGTCAGCAACATAGCAATTTTATCCATGCTCTTGCCCAAGAGCTTTGATCACATGTAGCATCTTGGCCCTTTTCTACATGGGGTTTGGATCTTGCTAGTAAAATATCTCCTCCTTCATCTCAAGGACATACTTTCATCATAACTGCCACTAATTACTTTACGAAATGGGTGGAAGTTGTTCATCTTCGATCCAATATTGCTAAAGTAATTTGTCAATTCATTTTGTAAAACCTTATTTCTCTATTTGGGATACTTTCCGCTTTAGTTTCAGATAATGAAACGTCATTCAAAAATAAGGATGTGAAGAAGTTTCTTGACAAATATCATATTCAACATAAATTTTCTACACCATATTATCCTCAATCAAATGGTTAGGTTGAGTCTTCTAATAGGATAATTGAACAAATTCTTCAAAAGATTGAAAACAAGCATGGTAAGGATTGGCATACTCAGTAAACCTATGCTTTGTGGGCCTATCACACAAGTGTACGTGTTGCTATGGGATGTACTCCTTATAATCTTGTTTATGGTGTTGATGCCATTATGCCTTTGGAGTTAGAAGCTCCTTCTTTGAGAGTTTCTCTTAGGGGTATAGTGGATGATGATTCCTATAGAGAGAAAAGACTTCAACAACTTGAGATGCTTGATGTGCGGTGTATAACTTCCCTCGAGCATATTCAAGGATATCATAAAAATTTGCATCGAAGCTACAATGATAAGGTTATTCAACTTTCCTTCTCAGTAGGTGATTTGGTCCTTTATGAGAATCAATGCAATGTGAATTCCTTACCTGAGGAGAAAGGAAAATTTAGCCCTAATTGGCTTGGACCATACATTTTTGTCGTGGTCTATGGATCATGTGCTTACAAGATAGTAGATGTGGAAGTTACGCCTCTCAAGGAACCCATAAATGCTATGCACCTTTGTAGATACTATGCCTAGTTCTTTTTTTTCTTTTTCCTTCTCTCTTTCTAGTCTTCTTTCTTCTATCTCTCTCTATATCTCTTTCTTCAAAATTGGGTAAAATGTTAGCATGTCTTCATTAAAGTATGTAAGATGGAATGGTGTTATATTGTTTGGTCTACATTACTTCATTCTCGACAAGCATGTTTTATTACTTTGTTGTTTGTCTTGAATTATTTTTATGTAAATTGTAATAGATTTACATTTCATATGTGCTAGCATGTTATACAATTTCCTATGTGTTAAGTAGAATTATATCATGTGTTTAATTAGAGTTAATTAAATCACATTAGTTATATAGGTCTCAGGCTTAATACATTCTTCTTTTACATCATCAAAGTAGCACTTGATTAAATACATAGTTATTTAATTAAATAACACATGTATCAATTTAATCATGAAGAATTGAGAGATCAATCACATAGAAATTAAAATTAGACGTAAATGCTCATTACTCAATATGTTACTTCTAATCTAAAAAAATGCATATATTGTTTAAAGCATTAAAATAAAATATCCATGAGTATCATAATACATACATCAATACATCAAATTCATCTCCTATCCCTAGGACTAGTAGCTGGAGGATGGTGGCAAGATGCCCCCTCTTGATCTGGTCATGGGGGTGGCCCCATGGGAGTGTATCGTGATACAAACCGCGAGTGACTCCATGAGGAGCTCTTGTGATGCCTCTCCATCATGATCTCTTGGTATGTGGTTGCCTCTATCTGTGGCGCTGCTAGGTCATGCTCTATTTGTCATAATCTCTCTCGTAGGACCTCCACCTCCATTTGAATAGGAGAGAAAAGGTCCTCATGTCGTCCTTCATTCCTTTTGGATCTGTACAATATCTGTGAGGAACTAGGAATGTGTGCTGCCACAATGAGATTTGTCACAGCATTCTGAATCAGAGGACACCACTCCTAGACAGTAGCTACAAGATAGAGAGAAATATTTTTATCGGTAACATTCTATATAATCAAATATAAGAAAGTAAGATACATAAGTTAATCAATATCAGGACACCTTACTTGGATCTCCCTCTCACTAGTAGGGATCATGGACAACGATCACCTGAGACTGGGACCCGCTAGGCTCTTCACGCTCGTATTGTCTTTGTACAGTAGGTGTGGGCACATGGGGACCAGGAATAAGACCCCTTATAGGGTCCCTCTTTGCCTACAATGGGAGACTTAGTGGATCTAGGGCTATGGTATCCTCCCCGGAGTGATGAGGAACTACATCTGACTCATCCTCCTCCTCCTCCTCCTCCTCCTCCTCCTCCTCATCCTCCTCATCCTCCTCCTCCTCCTCTCCATCCTCCTCATCATCTCCATCCTATTCTCCCTCTCCAGTATCAGGACCGTCTCCATCTCCACCTACCTCCTTCTCCTCTGTGTCGTCAGCATGATCATCTGAGCCCTCCTCAGATGCATTAGATCCCTCTCTACTGCCTGATTGTCTCCATGGTCTGAGGTTCCCTCTAGGGAATTCTACTAGGAAAATGCCTCCTGTATGCGGGAAAAGTGGGTCAATAGAACTTAAAATATGAAAAAATGAAGTTCCAAGAGGCTTGCCTACACACCCACAGGACTTCTTGGTGCAAGATATGGAGTCATGAAGGATGACTCAGCTTCCCAAGGTTGGTTCCATGGTTCTCTATCTCACAAGGTCCCTCAAACCAATGCCTCTGCTCTCAGATCACTGAGTAAAGTGGTTTAGGGATGACAAATGTAAGAACGAGGGATGCTTTGATTGATTTTAACATGAAAATGCAATCTATCTATGCATGATCCTACAAATGAAATGAACTAGATTATAAGATGACAAGATTAGTAATGATGCTATCCTAACATGATATACTAGTTATGTAGTTAAACTATTGATAAAAGAAGCAATCTAAAATGATTATTAGATTAATCCTTATTTGTAAAGAGAGAGACTAAATGTGATAAAATTGAGCATAAGTATGATACTAAGAGCTTGCATATATATCAAAATGGAGGAATGAGAGCTCTATTTATAGCAAAATAAGGGCAATGGATGGCCAGGATTGAAAGAGTTAATCAAGGGTTGAGTTTGAAAGTTGCTCAATCCATGTTCACAATTTGCACCAATGAAATGGTGACAATTGTCAACATAAGGTTGGGTTGAGAAGAGATGTAAGAAGCATTAAATGCTTGAGAAGACCTAATGGTTACCTTAGGGGGTAAGGGTTAAGGTTAGGTTAGGATTACCCATTGGATAAAGCTCTTACCCAAAGGATAAACTCTTGTGCAAAGGATTAAGGAATAACCATGGTCAAAGCAATAAATTCTTGATGAGACCCTTGGGTTACATGGAGGTTGAGTTTAGAGAAATTCTTTAATCATGTTGGAGGGTTGAGTTAACCATTAATGGTTTGGAAGACTTTCAAAGTTAAGTTTTTGAAGCCTTTAATGGTTTTCAAAGACTTTGAGGGTTTGAGAAGTGACTTCCCCTTGCTTAGGGATGTGACAATATTTAGGAGATGGGTTAGGCTAATTTAGAAGTGATTAGAAGAGTCTAGAAGGGGGTTAGGGATAGGGTTTAGGAGGCAAGTGGGAGATGTAGGATTTTGCAAGTGGGTGGAGGGGAATTTAATTAAAATAAAATAAATTTATTTCAATTGTGGTTGCAACTTGCACTTGTAGGATTTTGCAAGTGGGGGGATTTCTAAATAAATTTGGATTTATTTAAATGCAAATGAGATTTTAATTAAATGTAGATTTAATTAAAATGGGCTAGAAGGGGGATTTTAATTAAATGCAAATTTAATTAAATGGGCAAGAAGGGGAATTTAATTAAATGTGAATTTAATTAAATGGCTTAGATAGAAGAAGGGTATATTAATTAAATCTTAATTTAATTAATAGGTGATTTGAAGAATAGGGATATTAATTAAATCTTAATTTAATTAATTGGAAGAATTAAGAATAATTAAATGAATTAAATTCACTTAGTTCATTGTGCAACTTTTAGGTGTCTACATTTTGCCCCTCTTTGAGTTAATGTGTGATCACATATTGATTCAAAGAAAATCTTGCTGGATATGCTGTCAAAATTTGTCGATATGATGTTTTGGATATGAAAATATTGATTTGATATGAAAAGTCGATATGATGCCCCAGATTTGAAGAATTGATTTGATATGAAAATTTGATATGAAACTGATGTCGATATGAATTTGATATGATAATGCCCCCTCGGGAGATCCTTCGTGCACAAAAGGCATGAATGATCTCTCGAAAGAAGAAGAATGCTATTTGAAAGATAGAAGAGTGGATAGTGATGACATGCATGGGTTTGATAAGATTGATTGGATTGATTGGATTGAGATTAAGATTGATCAGATTAAGATCAAGTCTGGTTTTAGGTATGACACCTCCTGTATAAGACATGGATGATCGAGCATCTGGTTTCAGGAATGATATTGCCTGTATAAGACATGGATGATCGAGCATCTGGTTTTAGGAATGATATATCTTGTATAAGACCGATCAAAATGCCTGGTTTTAGGAACGATATATCCTGTATAAGAGCTGATCAAAACATCTGGTTTCAGGAATGATATATCCTATATAAGAGCTGATAAAAACATCTGGTTTCAAGAAAGATACATCCTGTATAAGACATGATAGAAAATAGTTTTGAAGAATGACAAAAGATAGTTTGGAAGAATGATGAAGATAGTTTGGAAGAATGATGAAGATAGTTTGGAAGAATGATGAAGATGATGAAAGATTCCATGATGATGAGATAGATATGCATGTGAGGGATGCAATGATGAATGATATGCATTATGTTTCGATATGAGATTCTATGAGGATGATATGATGCTTAGCTAAATGCTCTTGATTTTGATTATGATTCAAATGTATGATTCATGATTAGATGAATGAAAATGTGATGATGCATTGCTTTGATTTATGAGATGTGAGATGTTTATGATAATGATAATGATTTGCAACTAAATGCAAGATTAAAAATGATGTGCAACCTAATGCAAGATTAATATAATAATGATGTGCAGCTAATGCAAAGCTTAATATGCATTCTCATTCTCAATGTTGCCATCTATTGTGATCAAAGTGCTAGTGCTTCCTTTGTTTTCATCATCGAGCCCTGATTTGTTGAAAGTTGATACAAGCATCATGGTATAATTGAACCATAACAACCTAAGTATAACTTACATGGATTTTGATATTGCAAGATGACACAAGCGTCTAGGTATAATTGAACCAAGATGACTTGAGTGTTGCTTGCGTAAATAGACAAGAGTTAACCTTTGTCCCATACAAATCCGAAATATCCTCAGAGATATGCCACCTAATTGCTTCATAGGACAAATTTGCATGGTAAAAGACTTCACTCGCAAATAGAAGACAAATAAAAAATCACATTCCTTCCTTACTTCTCTAGTCGTTGAGACATCCTTGAGTCACTTAGGAGATATGATAAACAAAAATTAACAACCATAAGTAAGCATGCATTCTATTTGGAATGTATTCTTGTCAATTAAAACATCTTGCAAATAGATCTTTGTTTAGTTGAAATCAGTTTAAGTTTGTGATGTTTAGATTTCTTGCATTGTCGATTGTCATTTGTTAGTTGTTTTGATCCCTGTTGTCTTGCTACATTTTTGGTCTAATGTTGAAAATCTTGAAGGAGAAATGCCCCCAGCAAGGTCAGGATTTTGCCCCTTGCTACTAATTACTACTTCGATATGGATATGTACACCGATCACAAAGCCATGGTGGGATATGATTTGGGTAATTGATTCAGATAAACCAAGGATAGTGACTACGCTGAGTATGTCTAGGATTGATAAGCATTTGTGAATTTCTGGTGATGTCTCAGATGGGTGGATATGATATATACAATATGATTTATGAAACATGTATTGCCATCAATTGATAAAGATAAGGCTAACTAGAATAAAATTCAGTAGTCATACTGATCTATGTTATTGTTTTGATTTGGTCGATGATTGATAAGAATGTCTGGTTTCAAAGAGTGAGTACCCCATATAAGACCGATCTGTCTAGTTTCGAGTGTACCTATCTCTGTATAAGACATGTTTGATGTTGATGTTGATAGATGTATTGATTATCAAGACTCAATGATTGATAGGAATGTCTGGTTTCAAAGAGTGAGTACCTCGTAAAAGACCAATCTGTACTCTGGTTTTGAGTGTACCTATCCTTGTATAAGACATTTTGATGTTGATGTTGATTGCGAGGAATGAATTGATTAACAAGACATGTGATCATTTTGATTGCAGACTTTGAGAGTTTTCTTGTTGTTGATTTAATTTGATGGATGGTCCATGCTTTTGTGTTTTTGATTTTTTGATTTTGTCGATTTTTTTTATTTTTAGTTTTTGGATATTTCAATTTTTTTGAGTTTTTGGATATTTTTATTTTTATTTTATTTTTTGGATTAGAAGAAAGATCTATTTGGTTGCCCCAATGTATAGCAAGACAAGGAATATTATGAAGGGATGAATGAACCATTGAGGTGGAAATGGATTTTTTTGTGTCCATAGTTATGATCAAGATCAAGGATGGAAAAGGGGATATGGATTAGAGGATATGGATAAGGTGAAGCAAGATTGTAGATAGCACTGGATGATGGAAGCAATGAATAGATAGGATAAGGGATATGGATTAGAGTGAAGCAAGATTGTAGAAATAATCAGATGATAGAAGATATGAATAGATAGGATAAGGGATATGGATTAGAGGATATGGATGAGGTGAAACAAGATCATAGATAGCACTAGATGATAGAAGATATGAATAGATAGGATAGATGGTATGGATAAGAGTGAAGCAAGATTGTAGATAGAACTGGATGATAGAAGCAATCGATATATATGATCAATGGTATGGATAAAGTGAAGCAAGATTGTAGAAAGGACTAGATGATAGAAGCAATGGATAGATAGGATAGATGGTATGGATAAGAGGATATGGATTAGAGGACATGGATGAGGTGAAACAAGATCATAGATAGCACTCGATGATAGAAGCAATGAATAGTTTGGATAAGGGATATGGATAAGAGGATATGGATTAGGTGAAACACAATTGTAGATAGCACTGGATGATAGAAGATATGAATAGATAGGATAGATGGTATGGATAAGAGGATATGGATTAGAGGACATGGATGAGGTGAAACAAGATCATAGATAGCACTCGATGATAGAAGCAATGAATAGATAGGATGAGGGATATGGATTAGAGGATAATGGGAGATATGGTAGGAAGAATAGAGTGGATGAACTTTTCCCCCAAGCATAGAGGTTTCCATTTGTAAAGAGGTGATATGGAAGATTGTCACAACATTTAGCATCATCTGAATAAGTGTTCCTGAACTTTTCAAAGATAGAGACCCAACCCACACTTAGAACCTCTGGAAAATTCAATTGAACATTTCTAGCAATTGGGAAGCAGACTCAAAAGGGAAGAAGAATCCTAAACTGGATCAAGGTACCTAGTCTTTGATTACCCATGTGTGTGCAAGTGGGTTCATTTTGGCTCATATGAGTATTGTAATCTTCAGAATCCAACATGGCTAGCTATGTGAGTTATCTTGACTTCAAAAGCATCCTGGATAGAGCCTCGCTACCAGCGAGCATCCATAGCCCTGATGAGGTTATCGTTGTAATATCACAAATATAGCTCCATTGCCAGCCAGGCGTCCATAGCCCCGATGGAGTTACTTGCATGTTCCCATAGCCAAGCATTTTGATATTGCTTTTTTTGCTTGATATTTCCTTTTTTTGCTCATGCTTTTGATCTTTTGATTTTTATTTTATTTTTGCATTGGCTTGTAAGTGATGAAAATTACATGGGTCTAATAATTATAGTGGCGCTGAAGCAAGATTTTAGATTTTTCACTAGCCATGTCTTCAATTTAAGAGATCACGATAATTTAGAGAAATCTATTAAGCATATGAGATATAGTAATCAAAAGATGTTAGTACCAAGATACAATAAGTGGTTCTTTTCTGGATTGAGTGTGTATCCCAACCAAAAGAAAATGTTAAAGAGGATCAACCTCGAATTCTGAAGCATTTCATGAATAGATATCTAGGAAAAGGACTAAACATTAGATTCGAGCATGGGCAAGTAAGTGAAAAAATGACATAAATTCCTATTTCACAGATGATGGATTTATGCGAAGGATTGAATGATAGGGATGGAAGGATGGAAAAGAGGTGTTGGATAATAGATAGAATTTTTGAAGATTTGTGTGAGGATAGATAGAAATGTATTCGGGATGAGTGTTGGTACACAACTTGAGAAGTGATGAAGAGATGGAGGAAAATTGAATTTTGAGACATAAGGACCCAAAATAGATAGAGGAAATGATGGAAGAATATTTTGGAAAGATGTTTAGATAGAGGTTTGAAAGAAGTTCAAAGATGTGTTCCTTTGTTGATCTTTCTTATGGATCATTTGAGGTGATGGATTGGTGGATGGATGAAGGTAAGGAGCCAAGATGGATGAAAGGGATGGAGAGTTTGACTTTGGAATGAAAGAACCTAAGATAGATTTGGATGATGAAAAGTTTGACTTTGGAATGAAAGGACCTAAGATAGATTTGGAGGATGAAGAGATTGACTTTGGAATGAAAGGACCTAATATAGATTTGGAGGATGAAAAGTTTGACTTTGGAATGAAAGGACCTAAGATAGATTTGGAGGATGAAAGGATTCCTTGATCTTGATGTTGACTTGGAGTAGGATCATTTGAGTTTGTGCTTTCCTCTTGATTTGGAATTAGACTAGTGGAGGAGATGGAAGGGATATCATGCTCTTTCTTAGGAGGTGGATGTTGAATGGGACTCTGCTCTTGAGATGAAAGGGGATCATCATGGATGGAATACCAAAATATTAGGGGATCATCATAAAATTCTTGATAGGCGGGATCTTGATCAAAAATGGGATTAGATTGGAGAGCCATGATATCTTGATCTTGATTTACGCTAGGAGTCATTTCTTTTGACTGAGTTTCCTTTTTCTCGGTTTGATAATGAATGGTCATACAAATTATCAAAGTTGATGTTTTTGATAGGTTGACGCAGATAAATTTGCTCCTTTTGATAAGGGTCCTAGGACTAGGTTGTCTCTTCTTTAACTTAGTTTTGTGATGAAGACTTGTTCATCTCAAAATATGAGGAGTGGTCATACACGAATGATCAATGGTTTCCTTTGATGTTTGGATTGAGATACTTTGTTTGGAAACTTAAGTCTACTTTTATCAAATGAAGGTTTAGATGCCCCCTCACGACAAAGTGTGTCAAATGATATGGATAAAGTCTCCCGATATGGAAACTTGATTTGACAACTTAAGGTTTAAACTTGGTATGTTGTTTGTTTGATAGAATCCGTTGGATGGCAGACCTTTTGATCAGTGTGATGATGTAACCTGATTTTGATAGGAAAAGGTGTTATCTTTAGCTAGTTTTGGATTTGACAACTTTTATTTTAAGACTGACTTGTTTGATTTGGAAATGATTTCTTTGGTGTTTTGATTTGATTTCTTGTGACCGCATTTGATATTGGACCTGAAAGGATACTCAATAAGTTTGAAAACTTTTTCCAGAAAGGCTTGTTTTGCTCTTTGGTTTTCTGAGTTTTTACCATGCGCTAAGCCAAAGACTAGATGCGCTAAAAAAAATTCTCAACGTGCTAGAGAAAAGACTCCACGCGCTACACTACCCCTTGATACACGCTAACTAGTTTATTTTACTTTTGCCTTGGTTCAAAAAGGTCATGCGCCAATATGGGCCGCCAATGTGCTAACTGTTAAACCCTATGTGCTTAAGTTTGGCTTCCACGCGCTAAGCTGATGCTTCAACGCGCTAAACTATTTTCAAAACGCGCTACTTGAAACTGCTAGAATTGGATTTCTATGAAGCGCTAATGTTAAGATTTAATGCGCTAAGGTGAAGGTCTAATGCGCTAAGAAGTTGCTCTCACGCGCTAAACTGCCCTGATATATTTTGACTTGGTTGTTTTTTTGCGATTTTTGGAATTTTTAACACTTGTGATTTTGATGGATGATTTTGTTTTTGGATACTCAAGCTTACTAAGTCGAATAGATAAACTCTTGATCACTTGGTTTGATATTCCCGTAATCTTGTTGGATGAAAGTCTTTCCTAAAGATTGTTGAAATGTTGATAACCATCTCAAAAGATGCTTTGTTGGATTTGGAAATCTTATCCACTTTATGATTTTTCCTTGTTTGAACTGACTTTTGAGTTTGATTGTTGGATACTTTGCAAGATATTTTAACATTTGTGACAAGAATACATAGCACACATGAAGACAATGGTCATCCTAATGCTAAACATTGAGTGTATGTTCTTTTGAGGATGTGTTTGCAACTTAGGATTTTGCAAGTGGGGGGATTTTTAAATAAATTTGGATTTATTTAAATGCAAATGAGATTTTAATTAAATGTAGATTTAATTAAAATGGGCTAGAAGGGGGATTTTACTTAAATGCAAATTTAATTAAATGGGCTAGAAGGGGAATTTAATTAAATGGCTTAGATAGAAGAAGGGTATATTAATTAAATCTTAATTTAATTAATAGGTGATTTGAAGAATAGGGATATTAATTAAATCTTAATTTAATTAATTGGAAGAATTAAGAATAATTAAATGAATTAAATTCACTTAGTTCATTGTGCAACTTTTAGGTGTCTACACCTCCAGGGTAAGTTCTCCCCCACCATGTGATGTACCGCTGGTGCACGCCTGAATCATCTCTATAGTTTGTCGCAATGTCTTGATCTAACCCGTCTAAATCTGTGATATCAATTCCATCACTGCTAGGCCTAGGAATGACTCCTAGCCTTGGCATCACATGTGAGTGTCAGATGTACACAAGCACATCAGTAGCAAGACACTGCTAGAACCCGAACTGCCGCCAAACTCAGTCGAAGTAGAAGGGGACAGCTATGTGGTTGTATCGTCCCTCTAGTAGACAGTTCCTCTGTATGCTGAACATCTTGTTAACACCTATTATTTGCAAAATTTTATGTGCTATCATGAGAGCATTTACTGTTGGTTTGCATGTGCAGGAACTTCACTAGCATGGGCAAAGTTCTCTAATGGTCATCTGTTTCAGGATTGTCAAGGTATCACTTGGGCATGCTAAAGGGTTGCACTAAGTATAGGGTACACAAGGAATCCAGTATGGGAGTATTTAACAGTGGAGAAATCATCTTGGCATATCTTAGGGTTGTGTTTCAGTGTGTATTAGACTCTGTTGGTTAGCTGGGATAACTGTTATTCATGGTGGATTGGTCATTTTTACAAAATTGCAAAATTTCAATTATCAACATAAGTAATCTCGATGAAACAACATTGGCAAGTAGTGGGAGGATGGTCTTTATTGGCATGTGTCGACTTATCGGAAAGGTGGAAAATTTGTTATACCAATAGCCGATAGCATAAGTCGGGTCCATCGGATAAAGTGATCACAGTGGGATAGTGTGAAAAACTCTATCCTGATCCCCAATGACCAAGGTGAAGCTGAAGGCGGTTTCATCGGGAAAAAGGATCATGTTGGGACAACATAAAAATAGCTATTCCAATCCCCGATAGCATGGAGAGTCCGAAGATGGATACATCGGGAGTACATATCCCGATGGAGTTTACATAGAGGTGACAAGAAGGATATAAATGAAGAACCATCGGGACTTTGGAGAAGGATGGATAAGTTACTCTGAAGGCCGATGAAATTATCAGTGTAGCTTCTCCGATAAGGTAAGCACTGCAGGTAATGAACCAAAGTCATCGGGACTTCGGAAGGAAAGCAAACACGTTATCCCTACAGCTGATGCCTCAAAGGAGCTATAAATCAAAAACATTGGAGGAAAAGCGCATATCGGGATAACATTAAAACAGTTAGACCGATCGCCGACGGTGCTAGGAGCAGTAAGGCCGATACATCAGCACTACTTATACCGATGAGGAGCAAATTGAAGAAATAAGATGTCATATCTTCGGGGCATTGGGAGGAAGTGAAACTTGTTGTCCCAAAACCCGATGAAAAGGAGTGGCAGCAGGAGCCTTCGACGTAAGTCAATCCAATAAAGCTTACAAGGTAGATCTAATTAAGCCTTTATCAGAGTCTTATCGGAGCATCAGAAGAAAGGGTTTTTAGTCATGCTGAAGCCCGATGAGTAAGTATTACCTGATGACAAAGAAAGGAGGTTTCATCGGATATAGTTATGTCGATAAAGTAAAAAATTAAGTAGCGGGTGGATCTGAAGAGTGATGATATCAAAGATTTCAGAGGATTGTAAAAGAGTTTTTCCGAGACCCGATGACATGATCGGGATAACTAAGGCTGATCTGGAGCAGAAAGCAAAAAGTATAGAATATATGGCGCCAATAAATTAAAACATCAGAAGGAGTCTCGTCGATAGTTGTTGGATGAGGTAACATGAAACACAGACAAGATGGCTTCCATTTAATGCATCCAATGGGTAGGTCTGCTCCCGCACGAGGCAAATCTACACAGATCTAGACAATTGAGTACATTTTGGGGAGAATTCAAAGATATATATTCTTGTGTTACATATGCTATTACTCACAAAATAATTGTAGAATCTATCAAGTGTTTTCTTTAGCCAAAATTTGAGTTGCAGAGCGAGGTGAAAGCACAGAATTCGCAGAAAATGGAGGGTTCTAGCTCAAAGGGAAAGTGGAAAGTCACTAAAATTTCCAGTGACACATCTAAGAAGGCCAAGAGCAAAACAAGTGAAGTGCAGAGAAAGCTCAATCAAGACATGATTGATCAGATGGGTGCTCCAGGGGCCAAGTCAAGAAGATCCAAGGTAGACGTGCCTATCCGAGATTAGCTCGAGGACAAGTATAAGGATATCAAGGATGTGTGGATGACAGTTCAAGGGTATGAATTATTTCTTTTCCATTATGGCCGTAGAAATGAGCCCATGCCCATTTCAAATCCATGGATCACAGGTTTGGGTAAGCTTGTTGTGCCAAATATATTTGTGAATATTGAATTATTAAAGCTTCTGGTTAGGGGCTATGATTTAGATAAGCAGAGTATCATGCTGCCAAATGGTACTGCCCTAGTACATTTTGTCGTGGCTACCATTCAGGAGGTTTTTGAAATAGATTTGGAGGGACATGTGCCACTATCTTTTGAAGAGCTGGAGGCAGAATATAGAAAAATAGATAGAACCTATCAGGGTTGGAATTTGGCTTTTCACAAGGTCAAGAGGGGGCAGCTGATAGAAGCCGATGGCCTACCATATGATATCTCTATTTTTAGGAGATACCTGCAATTCACATACATGACATGTGGCCAAGTAGGAGGGGTTGAAGCTCCTGGTGTTGCAAATATGGGACCATTGGTCTTAACAGCGGATGTACAGAGGCACGAATCGAGGGCCTTTGATTATGCCTCGTACTTGGTGGAAAGGTTGCATGAGGGTTTCCTAAAGTTAAGGGGAAATCCTCACAAACAATTCAAGCACCACTCTCTGCTAATGCACATAATTCTTTTCTATGGAAGAGTGAGGGGATTATGGCCAAAGGAACTAAATATGAATACCATTGGAAAAGATGGAAATGAATAGCCTGTGTAGTTGTGGGTGTCCCTCTGGGACTATAGGTACATAAATTTCCATTATATCAAGTTTAAGGAGTTTTTCGTCAAACAAATTTTCCAGCTTTTTGGTCAGCCGTTACAGGGGTCATTTTCTACTGAGGTGAAGAAATTTCTCCGGCCACATGAGCACCAGCATTCTATAGTGAACCACAATTAGGGTGACTGGTATTCATGCTAGAACTTCACATTTGTTAGGTGTTATGGATTCAAGGGTTACCCTTATGTGCTTCCAAAACCATCACCAGACAGAATTGTCTTCTTGGAGATTGTGAGGCAGCCAAGTGTTTCAAATGCCAAACACTTTGGAGATGCTTACAAGCAGACTTTCCTACCTGGAACTATGTAGTTTCAAGATTTTAACATTGTGTCAACTAGGGATTATGAAGCTATTGATAGGAAGTTAGTTGATGATTTCAATTTGTTCCAGCATACTGCAAGGACAAATTATGATCCTAAAGGCTTCATTCATTTGTGTAGAAAAAGGTAGATTCTAGGAGACTATCTTCACCAGGAAGATGAATTTGAAGACCTATGTAGAAATAAGGAAGTGGAATAATTGACAGAGGTCATGGAGACCTTGCAAAATAAATTGGAAGAAAAGAGGAGAATATTGGAGTAGATGGAGGAAGCACAAGCTGAAAGTGATGCTGGGGAGAATGAGGCAATTTCATGACTTCGAGCCCCTGAGTTTGAGAGGGAGCCAGAGGCTCAAAATAATCTTCTGATTGCCATAAATGTAGAAACCGGTGACAGAATGGTAGATCATACCGCATTTGTGTATGATGAACAATTTATTAAATACAAGGAGTTTAGATCATTTTTGTTCTAATTCAAAGGTAAAAAGATTGAGGGAGTCCATTCCAGTTGTCACACTAGACAATGAGGCAAAAATGGTGCAAAAGTTGAAAGTAGACATTGATGCAGAGGTGGACAGTATGACACCGCAAAGAGGTAGGAAGCTACTGATTGAAGCAGGAATTATTCTTTTTCCCGGTTGGGACTTAAGTGCTTTATTTATTTTTTATAGCTTTTTGAATTCAAATAATAAGGATTTCAAACTAGATATCCAGGGGGTGAAAGATATTTTCATTGGATCAAGATATGATCCAAGTGAAGAGTAAATGTTGTTATGGGCTCTATACCCCCCAAATAAGAGGCCAAAGATCATTGATGTTGACAAGGCACTTGGTCACATGATGACTTTAAAAGTGAGCGAAATACATCCTATGGTCACTGCTAACATAGGAATTGACATTTCCAAATTAAATAAAGCCCAAATGAAGCATGCGATTGCTGAGAAAAATAAATATAAGGCCCTATATAAGGAGACCTTGAAGAGAAGTGGGCATCCTATTCCACAAATTATTGACTCAGGTAGCCAATGGAAGAAGAGATATGAAAAATTGGCATATGAACATAATAAATTGAAGAAATAAGTGGGTAGCATCAGAACAGACATTGCTTGTGTTCTTATGAGTAAAAGATATGAAAAATTGGAGAATGCACTTGATGAATTATGGAGTGTATATCAGAAGAACATGGACAATTTGATGTCCAATACCAGAATTCAAGATAGGTTGAGTCTCCTACTGCAAGACCCTACGACCAAAGAAAAGTTTAAGAGGAAGCTAGAGGGGCTGCTGGCAAAGCATGACAGGTGTACTCAAGATTTGAAGTCTGAGTTTGATGAATGCCAACAAAATGTTCAACGTGGAGTTCCTCGACTGGTTGATGATGTAGGGGTGATCAAGGACAAAGTCGTCTGGCTTTCTGAATGCAAATCCCTACTTAGTGCAGCTCAGGTAGTGGCCCGATCAGATGTTCTTGACATGAATGATACATCTGATCAATTTGAGAATTTGTTCGTGATTGAGAATGCAGCTCGGGATGCACTATTCAATGCCACCACCTACAAAGATGCAGGATATTTGCATCATATTCGGAGGTGCAGATGACGGTTGGATCGGAAAGCTTAGTCTGGGGTCATTTCGTGTTTGTAATATTATTGGTGTTAGTTAATGTGTTTTGTTTATCTATTTGTAATTAGTCTTTGCTAGGATTTGTTCAGTTATGTCTTGTTAGTCTTTGTTTGTATTAATGAAAGGGCATCTCCTTTCATTTGCACCTCTTGGCAGGCATATATGTATCGAGTCAGTTTGTAATAGAGAGGAGGGATCGGTAAGTAGTTTTTGGTTTTCGGCCAAGGGACTGTTAGTATTTCTGTGTCACAGAGAAGTAAATGAGAATCGAAATCATTTGTCAGAAAATGCAATCTCTGTTAGTGTAGCTTGTATGAACATATTCGATATCTAGAATCAATATACAATACTTACTGTTATTCATTTCATTCATCTGGCTACTATTTTGTGTTGATATATTACTCTATCGCTTGGATAAATCCGTTAAGGGTTTACTGGAATGTATAGTCATATGTTGTTGTAACTGAATGCAAGGTTGATTCTCTTTTGTTCTTACAACACTTAATGAAATCATTTTAGTGATGATCTTGTCATTTACAAGTTCCCTTAAAATTGTCTCCAGGATTTGATAAAGGTTTTATGTCCACATAGTAGTTTGTTGATGATTGCATGAAGGCACTGGTCTGTTATTGATTCCAGGAATTGATATGAAATATACTCAAGGTCCTTAAATACGAGTATTTGTTTTGAATTCTTACTATCTTTGTCTGTTCACAGAGCTAATCAGTCCTAAGGTTTAACTTATTTCATTATACAAGTTTTCATTCATCAATACATTCTTTTTCATTTCAAGCATTCAGAAGTAAAGTTTTCAAAGCACTTAATAAAGCAAGATTACATAACATTTCCTTTGCCAGTTTTGTAATATGCTCATAGACTCAAATCCACTTAAAACAAACTCTTTAGTGCTTTAAATGAAGGTACACCCGCCTAGGTTCAGTGGAGCCTAAAGAGTAGGGGAATTTGGTCTTCGACCATTCCCATTTGTTGGCTAAGACTAATTAGATTATTGGAAGATTTGGCAAGCCTTTCGGTCATCCAATCTGTGATTTTGGGAACCAACACATCTACCTGCCTATCACTACCCACATGTACATCCTGAGGTAGGGTCTCCATATGACTCTGCCCATTGTTAATCTATCTAAGCTCAACCTCCAATACAGGAGATTGCCGAATCACCTCTTACAAGTAAGAGGATAAGAAAATACCCTAGGTTGCTCTGGGACTAGCTCTATGGTGGCTCCACCAGGCCTAGTGCAGGTAATATGCTCAAACATCCACACTTGTAGTAGTGTGCATGTCATCAGGATGCATCCTTGTCCAAACACATACTCCCCAAGGTCATGATAGAGATGCGCAAGCATTCTCTAACCCCGAGAGTATACTCTCCTATGTCTCACCATCGCTCGTATGCATAGATGAGTCATCCATGCATATGTGTGTTGCGCCCATTAGGGCACACGACTAATGCAAGGGTCGCAATCATGAGTCATCACTAATGGAACCTCGTCGATAGGGTGTAGGAGCCAGCTGAACATGATGCGGGCCCTCATCTTGCCATGTATCACTCTCCCCATAGCACATACTTGCTCTCTCTGGTAATCGTCCTCTATCCGGCTGGATCAATATCTCACGATCTCTCCTCTAATGGGAAGGCACAGAATGTGGTATACATCCTTGAGGGTGCCCCTCATCTACCCCATAGGTGGTGAGAACATCAAGGTGTATGCATATCACCTCTCCATCAGTGCAATCAATATCGCAGAATGGAATCGAATGGCCGACATGGTCATCACATCCCACAAGCCCACTGCATGTAGAAAATCCCTCTCTCATCAAAACAATCTATCATCAATAATCAATCAATCATCAGTAATCAATCAATCATCACTATCACCTAATCAATGCAATCATTCTATCTATTCTAACATTCATCGCCTAATCCTGTGTCATCATTGGTCACCCCAAACAGGAGCCTGGACACCCTGAGTGGACTAGGGTGCCCTATTGGGACCATGATGCCTCCTTGGGACCACGACTCCCTAGGAAGACCAGGGCACCCTAGGACCCCTAGGTGTCCAAAGAGGGAGACTGAGCCCGAACTAGGCGATGACATCATCATTTCTAAAAACTATGAAAGCATGAAAAAGTCAAATGGAGTCAACAAAAGGTCAACTCACCTCGTCGAACAATCGACCGATGAGTACGGATTGACGTAGGATCTCCATCCGCGTAGGTCACTCAGGTCAGTGTTGATGCATGATGGCTTATATGTGGGCTCCTCTACAATGAATAGTGCCAAAAAGTTAGAAAGTGACAAATAAAGGTGTCACTTTCATATTTATGTGTTATGCACTTTTTCACTTTATGTTTTTAAGTTAAAACCCTAATTTTTGCACTTTTTCTTCAGTCTATCATATCTTGAGCTAGGAATCTATGATTCTCGCACCATCGGTGGCATTGGAATTAGTGTTTTTTCCCTCTCACTTTGCATTAGTTCTATAACATACTTGGATAAGTAATCAAGCCTTGTTGTGAACTTGCTTCGTCAAAATCTTTATCACAATTCGTTGTGGAAAACATGATACCCTGTTTCACCTCACTAATCAGAAAGTCAAAATAGGGGGGCATATATCTACCCATGAATTTCATCACCTTCCTTAGTAAGCGTTAGGTGATTTTGTGATCTAACATGTGGTTTTGTAGGGTGTGGTTCCTAATTGTGTACTCAGATACCGTTGCAGGGTTCGTTCGACAACTTATGGATATTATCCTTTTTCAAATGATGTTTACTTTTCTATACATTAGCTTGCATATGCATGTAGTATCATATTACCGCTAAAGTGGGGGATAAATGTAGTGTCATAAATTGTACACCCTTGCTAGGGTGGTACAATTTCACACTTAGGTTATCACCCCCTTAGTGTGTCTTGTATCTTGCATTTCCTATTCCCTTTTAAGCATTTAATTAATTAATTAAATTAAATCTAAGGTTAGGTTTCATTACTTTACATATTCTGAAGTTGGGCCCTTTACCCTACATGTGCCCCTTTTCATCTTATTCCTCTAATGAATCATTTAATTATAAACCCTAATTATGTCTTATTTTGAATGTTTAGGCCCGATTTTGCATATCAAAACATCTCAAAATCAACGGTAACTTTGGAATGCACTCTAATATCATCATATCTAATGGCCCCAAAATTTTGGTAAAAAGTTGGTCGGACCGTGGCGGGAATGGACATGGTCCACGGCTTTTTCCCATAAATTTTGAGAGCACAATCCTATGATATAATAATGCTTAATCCCAAAATATCAGCAGTAAATTCAAATCCTAGGTCGGCCTAAACATGAAATTAAGATCTAGGGTTTCATACTTAAGAGCTCTCTTTCTTCATTTGAAGGGGTCTTCTTCTAAGAATCTATGAGTAGGTTTTTTGGAGTATTAGAACCTTCTTTGTAGTGAAAGAGTGATCTTTTAAGTCTTCAACAATATTCAACATTCATCCAACATTATTTTATCAATTGGGGGATTTTAAAGATGTAGAAGAATAATAGGAGATCATTGACTGACGATTGGCTTGTACCTCTCCCTTGGGGTTGGGTATGGTTTCATGTTGTTTTCATGTCTTTGCATAAGCTTCATTTTGATTCACATCCATATTTTAGATCACTTTGCATTGTGGATTTAGAACATTTACTTTTGTCAATTATAAGCAATTAGGGTTCACTCTTTAGGGTTGCTCTAGGTTGTTTACTTTCCTTCTTAGGATCTTGCACACACACAAGGTTCTTGCACACACATTTTCAGTACATTATCAACTATTCATGGGGGTGGAACTCACCAACATGGGGGTTTGACTAAGGAAAAACCCTATATAGCCACCCAAACCCTCTTTTTTAGCTTCAAGTACAAGTTCTGATCTGAGTGTCACTGGAAGTTTTAGGACCAAAAAAACACATAAGGACAGTTTCAGGTTGTAGATCTCAGCAAAAAGCCCAAGGGAAGGGGAGTGGCACCCTAGTCCTACCCAGGATAGTGGCATGGCGCCATGTGTAGGTCCCAACCAGTGCTGAGAGAGGAGGGGTGAATCGACACTTGACCGGTTTTAACCAATTGAAACTTTTACTTTAAGTTTGAACTTATTTACCATTCATCAATGTAGACATTTACCGCAAAAATTAAGCATACATGAAAAGATACACAATGGCACATAGATTTATCTCATGAAAACCCAATAGGGAGAAAACCACGATGTGAGTAGGAACTCACAAAATTTGTACTCTTCTGGAGTACGCTCGGTTAAGAGCCATCCTTGTTAGGAGATTACAAAGACACTGCTAGGTGCCACCCAGTTAAGAGATTTTGTACAAGGCCAGTTAGTGCCTTTACCTTGTTAAAGGTAGCCTGATTAAAGGACATAGATCATCAATAAAGATGTCATTTGGTTAAGGGATTTTTACAACAGGACCTATTAAAGTCCACCAAGTTAAGAGATTTATGTTGCAGTTGTTAGAAAGCAACAGATGGATGATCTGCTAAAACTGCTACTCATTGGCCTAATCAGATCACACTGAAGAACCACACTAGGTTTGCATCGGTTGTGTTTGTTCTACATAGATCTAATTTCCTAAATGCACTCTTAACTCTGCCTTCTGTCGATTTGTTGATCCTTAGATATCACACTATCGGTTCTCTATTACTTGAGTCACCACTCTATGAAAACTCCACTCTATTGGTCCCCTGTCATTTGGCTTTGTAGTCTCTTAAACTCCCATATGTCCACTTTCCCTTTATCTTCATTCACCTCGACAAAAACCATCTCAAGAATGAGATATGTGTATTTATAGACCCTTTAGTCTATCACCAACTTTGCCTCCAAAACATACCTTTCAAAATTTCATTGTTAGGTCTTAAAATACGCCTCTGAAATCATGTAGGAATCTTTGTCAATATAGTCGAACATACCGATAAGTCCATCAGTTTATTGGAGAAGACTCTCGATTTAGCTGGATGTAACTGAACGTTACTAGTTTGTCGGTTATTGACTCTTCCAGTGTACTGTTCAAAACCTGTCTAGACGATTTCCTCTTGTATACTGGTCTGGTCTTTTCTTAGCTGACGAACCTCTTTTGTGTCGATCTACTCACCACTACCCGATCTTCTTACTATTTACCAGTCTACTCATTGTTTGTTGGTCTACTCACTGCTTTTCGGTCTACTCTTTGCTTGCTAGTCTACTTACTACCAATGGACTGTGAAGACTAAGGAGATGATGTTGCCAATAGTGACAACCATACCATTTACCGATCATACAAAATAGTATAAAAATGGCAACAAACTCCCCTTTTGGCATTGGTGGCAAATACTACAAACCGCTATAAAACTATGTCAGTTCTGGCCCCTGTTCTTGACAATATTCCAAAAATTCCAAAATTTCCCTTTTTTTGCCATCAATGGAAAAGACTATCCAAAAATATTTGTCAAAATAAAGCAAAAATCTCTTTAAAGTTTTCTTGAGCCACTTTCAAGGAAGATTCCCATGAGGATTGGATTGGAATGGTGGTGAAGTGGCCATGTAAGATTGCAATGAAGACTTCCATATCATCAACTGTCTTGCATTCAGGTTCACTAATTAGGCGTTGTGCTCTTTGATATTTAGCTGCATGAAGTCAATGATTGGTGCTAGATAGCACTGGAGCTATAACAAACTAAGACTTCTTTCAACCTTCTGATTTCAAGATTTAGCAGTTTGACTTTTCTAGTAAAGGTTGATGTTGAACTAGTAAGTAGATCAAAAGAGCTTACTAGATCTTGAATCTCCTTTTGAATCTGATTTCTTTTATCTTCTAAGTCTTTGATTAAAGAAGGAAAACTTGAAGATTTCACTAGTAGTTGACCAACTTGCTGCAATATATTTTAAACTTCTTTTGTTCTGGTGGAAAGTGCAACTTTTCCAACTGTTATCTGCTCCATTAGGTTGTCTCCTCACTTTGTTTCATATTGCCTTAATGTAACCTTCTCCAGATCGGTTTCCTTTGAATTGACTTCTTTAACTAGAGTATTCAATTGATCAATAATGGGTGTAGTATCATCAACTGCAATATCTAGGATGAGATCAAAGAGAATTGTCCTGGCAGAAGTGAGGATTCTTGCCTTCTTTTTCTTTCCTCTTAGTTTAGCCTTTTCAGCTTGAATTCTCAGTTTTTCTGAGACTTTCATTAGTTGTTTGGGGGTCATTTTCTTTATGTAAATGACCGAGTCACCATCTTCTTCCTCCTCTATTCCTTCTTCCCTTTCTACAGTCCCAACTTCTAAGCTAGTTGTTGTGATGATTCTTACCTTTTTCTTTTCACTTTCATTGTCTAAGTCTAACTTCCTCTTTTCCAGAGGGGTATTCATCACTACTGTGTTATCCTTTATTTTCTTCTCTTCCTCTTTTCCTTCCTCTACTTTCTTCTCTTCCTCTTTTCCTTCTTCTGCTTTCTTCTCTTCCTCTTTTCCTTCCTCTATTCTCTTCTCTTCCTCTATCTTCTTTTCTTCCTCTTTTCCTTCTTGAGAGAGAATAGGATTTGATGTCAATAAGGTTATGTGAGGTTTATCCTCATAAGGAATATCTTCAACTAGCACTTCATCTTGACTGGAAAGCTTAGTTTTATTAGCTTCCTTCACCAGTGAATTATGAACCGGTTGTTCGATACCCTTTGTCAAATTGGGGATGTTTGAAACAATATTTCCTATGATGTCCTCTACTATGAAAGTATCAAATCCTTCAGTGGAGTATTTTTCCTTAGCTTTTCCTTTGTCAAGGACAACTGCACCTTTGTCCTGGTTTGTTTCTCTTTCAATTTCTTCTTCAGCTTCCTTTTGTTGGACCATAATTTCCTTCCACAAGGCAACACCTTCAACATGCACTGCTTCAACTTCACCTACTGCTACTCTCCCAGTTCTATTCCTTATTTTGAAATGTTGAACGTATGCTTCAGCCACTAGTGAAGCTTGATCAAGGTCTAAGTCATGCTACACTTTCATGAGTGCTTTTATTCTGAGCTCCTTTTCAATATCTAGAGATGTCTTCCATCTCCCTTCAATTTGATCTTGAAAATCTGATGGGATTATGCCATATAATTCACTAGGAGTCCTACAAAAAATTGTGCAAGTTCTAGATTAGGGCTTTCTCTATTTTCCTTTTCTCTTCTTCGTTGTAGAGGGAATATCTCCTTCCAACACCAGCCATACCTCCATATTCTTTTATCCCATACACCAACTCATCAACTGTTTGGGGTTTGTTCCTTCCACTTCTTCTAACCTCCTTTATTTTGACATTTGAAGGGGTGTCAGTAAGATCCCCTTCTTTCTCATCCTTTTTAAGCTTAGAATCACTCTTTTTCTTTCTGGTGTAAGTCACTCCTACTAGTCTGTCTTTACTTGGTGAAGACATAGGAGTGCCTAGATCCTTTTCCTTTGAGTATGTTGCAGGCTTAGTTGTTGTAGTCCCCTTAGGTTTTGTCTTTGGCACTTTCTTCTTTCCACCTATTGATTCTTCATCTTTACCAAGTGTGACCCCTGTTTGCTCACTAACACTGGTGGAGGTAGTGGCACCGGATACTACACTTCCATATTTCTTATCAAGGGTATCAATCATTCTTCTCACTTTTCTTTTTATAATTGGCACCTGAAGTTCTTAGTTTATTTTGGAGCTTGCCTCATCACATGTTCCAAATCTCTTTGTCTTCAAGTCTACCGGTTTAGATAGGAGCATATTAACATGAATTTTAACAAGATCTGCTACAACCTCATATCCCATAGGTGGAACCCAAAAAGTTATGTGTTGAACTTCTTGAATGATACAACAATCCATGTCAACAAGGAAACACATGTTGTCTTTTTATTTATGTACTATTCTAGTTGGAATTCTTTCCCTCTTGTGCATCCTTATTTAGAACTCCTTAAAGTATCCCCACATTGTTTCACAAAAAATATTTCCCAGATCCCTTATCATTTCACCTATTTGAACCATGATAGATTTCTCTTGTCACCATACTACATTACCTTTACCAGGGAAAAATTTTTGCACATAGAAAAATAAAAATACCAGTAACGAACCATATTTGAAAGATTGCTTCTTGTCCTTCTTAATTGTTTTCATGTTCACCATGAAATAACTTTGAATCATCTCACATATATCATATGTTGCATCTTCTTTGATAATTCGATATCCAACATGGATGTCATCGCTTGGCACACTATTCATTTGGATAGATTGATAAACCCTATAACCCCGCACTATAGAGGCAAATCTTACTTCACCTTCCTCAATATGGGTGATTGTCATTGCTCTACTATCACACCAGGATTTGGTTAACTAGATGACTTCATTTGATGAAATCATTCTTAGGGTTAATGCTTCAACGGTTGCACTGAACCTTGTCACTCTTTTCGAATCACCTCCTTTGTAATCTTGACCGGTGCATTAGCTTCCAGCCACAAAAATTGATCATGAACCCTGCTCAGTACATCTAACACATTTGTCATGAAACTAATCAAGAAAATCAATCACATTAGCCAAACCCTTTGTCTTCAGAGATAGAAATTCTGGCTTCAATTGATCATTGTCATAGAACCCTTTGAACTCATTTCTAATGAACTAGTCTCCAAGTTCTTCGAGCTTGCAGTGAATGTAGGAGCAAATATCTTCTACCAACAATACATCAGAGGGCACAAATGATAAAGCACCTGTCTTGTCGATTTCATCGGCTTTCATTGGGTGGAGCTTGAACTCAGGTTGGCTTTCTTTGATAGCTTCAACCAACACAGAAGTCGATATTAGAATTGCCATGATGACTTTCAAACAACCTTTTCTCAGACGAGGATGAAAACCTTTTCTTAGGGAATATCAAACACCACTATTGTTCATCTTAAAACTTTGCACAAACAAAACTTAGCAAGTTTCAAATCACCTTTGATCACACAGGAGCTCGGGAAAGTTCACAAGAAGTCAGTGTAAATGAGAATGTGCTAACATTTCTCTATTTATCCATTGATATTTATCGGTACTTTGATCCAACGGTCAGTTTTGAAACTTATAACATAAAGTCATTTTTGAAACTTATAACTTAAAGTACACCAATTTGACTTTACCGATTATTTCTCACCGAAACTGACACACAAATAAATAACTCATAGGACATACTTTAATTAAGAACTTTTAGACCAGCTTTTATGCATCATAACTATATAGATAAACATATCCTTATATTTATTAAGGGGATTCAAAAGTAATCTTACCATTTGTGCTCCCCCTGGGCATTGGTATGCCTAGTTAGAAGAGGAATTGTCATCACCGATGGATGATGACTTGGTTTTAGACTGTCCTTCTCCTTCTTTTCCTTCATCCTTCTTGATCCATGTTATTTTCATTTCATTTCTTACTTCTGCGGTTGTCTTCTTTCCTTTCAGGTCATTTTTCTCTTTCTTCTTGCTAAACCGGTTCTTTTCTACAGACTGGTTATAGGATCGACTCCTGCATTCTCCTGCTAATTGACCGATCTATGGCAGTTAAAGCATGTCATAGCAGTTGTGCTCCATGAAATTGAATTGTTTCTCTGACCCATTCTCATTCTTTAGTTTTCTGCAACATGACCAAAATTACCACACATGGAATAGGTGGCATTCAACTTATTACTCCTTTTGTTAGGACTGGCCGGTTTGAATGATGATCTTGATACATTTCTCTTGAACTTGCATTCTTTAGATCTATAACCAAACTTGTTTCATGTGAAGAAATGTCCATTAAATCTTCTTCCATTTGACATAGTTCTAGATTGAGATCTACACTCATAAGTAGTGTGACCATACTTATGACAATTATGGCAATAACCATCAAAGGTGAAAGTCTTCTTTTGACTAACCGGTTTATTTTTATAGTAATTGGTCTTATGACCAGATTTACCACAATGCTTACAAGATAATTTGGAAGACTTCACAACTTTTTCTTCTGGATGGTTTCTTTTAGCATCCTTCATCCTTTTTGATTTAGATGATTCTCCAATTTCCATAGGACCTAAACCAGGGTAACTGAGGCCGGTTGTATCCTTTGTTCTTCTCTAAGCTTTCAACAATTTATCTACCTTCTCAGAGATTTCATTTAACTTTCTCAACTTCTCATTTCTCTCATTCTCAGTTTTCAACTCACTCTTGAGTTGTTCAATCTTTTTCATCATTTTCTCCTTTTCTTCTGCATTGTCATTCACATGTTTGTATATGTATTCATTCTCTTGAGTAAGAACTCAGATTTATTCATCTTTGTCAATCATGATTGCATCATTTTCTCTTAGGGCATCTTCAGCAAGCCTCCTGGATCTTTCAAATTTTGACAGTTCTTATTCTACCTCCTCCCTTTTTCTTTCATCAGCACTTCTGCTAGCTTCCAGTATCTCAGTCATTCTCAGGGCCTGATGTTCATGTTCCCTTTTGAGATGTGTGACTTCTTCGGTCAATTTCTTGTTTTTTTCCATGAGTTCTGAGACAACTTCTTCAGCTTCTTCAGATCCACTCTGTTCAGAGAGCCGATCTATGATATCCTGACTCTCATTTAGTTGTTGAGCTATTTCCTTTATTTTTATAAGAGATTTCTCAATCTCTCTTTCAGTTGAGCAATGATTTCATTGGCTTCATCAATCTTCTTCTGGTACCGGTACTCTTCCATGATCTTTGTCCTCAAGCTGTCAAGCTTCACTTTAGAGGAACTGGGCTCTGATACCAATTGTAGGTCCCAACCGGTGCTGAGAGGGGAGGGGTGAATCAACACTTGACTGATTTTAACCAATTGAAGCTTTTACTTTAAGTTTGAACTCATTTACCATTCATCAATGTAAACATTTACTGTAGAAAATTAAGCTTACATGAAAAGATACACATGACACACATATTTATCTTGTGGAAACCCAATAGGGAGAAAACCACAGCGTGAGTAGGAACTCACAAAATTTGTACTCTTCTAGAGTATGCTCGGTTAAGAGCCATCCCTATTAGGATATTACAAAGACACTACTAGGTGCCACCCAATTAAGGGATTTTGTACAAGGCCATTTAGTACCTTTACCCTGTTAAAGGTAGCCTGATTAAAGAAGTTAGATCATCAATAAAGATGTCACCTGGTTAAGGGATTTTTACAATGGGACCTATTAAAGTGCACCTAGTTAAGGGATTTATGTTGTAGTTGTTAGAAAGAAATAGATGGATTATCTACTAAAACTGCTACTCATTAGCCTAATCAGATCACACTAAAGAACCACACTAGGTCTACATTAGTTGTGTCTATTCTACACAACTTTGATTTCCTAAATATACTCTCAACTCTGCCTTCTGCTGATTTGTTGATCCTTAGATATCACATTGTCGGTTCTTTGTTACTTGTGTCACCACTATGCAAAAACTCCACTCTACCAATCCTCTGCCATTTGGCTCTGTGGTCTCTTAAACTCCCCCTATGTCCACTTTCACTTTATCTTCATTCACCTCGACAAAAACCATCTCAAGAATGAGATATGTGTATTTGTAGACCCTTTAGTCTGTCCCCAACTTTCCCTCCAAAACATACCTTTCAAAATTTTGTTATTAGGCCTTAAAATACACCTTTGAAATCATGCAGGAATCTCTGTCAATATAGTCGAACATGCCGATAAGTCTGCCAGTTGACTGGAGAAGACTCCCAATTTAGTTGGATGTAACTGAACATTACCAGTTTGTTGGTTACTGACTCTTCCAGTGTACCGATCAAAACATCTCTAGCCGATTTCCTCTTGTATACCGGTCTATTCTTTGCTTAGCCAGTGAACCTCTTCTGTGTCGATCTACTCATCGCTACTTGATCTTCTTACTATTTACCGGTCTACTCACTATTTTTCGGTCTACTCACTACTTGTCAGTCTACTATTTGCTTGTCGGTCTACTTGCTATCGATGGACTATGAAGACTAAGGAGATGATGTTGCCAACAATGACAACCATACTATTTACCAGTCATATAAAATAGTATCAAAATGCCAACACCATGGTCTTGCCCTCTGTTAGTAGGACTTGGTAGAACAACACTTTGCAGGCTCCAGAATCCTTCCTATCAGTTTCAGCTCCAAAATTGCAGAATCAAGAAAATGGTGTGGTACCCTGGTCCTAGATATTTCTTCTCAAATTTGAAACACAGGTGCACCTATGATTTTGTCTTCTGATCTATATTTTGCAGCAATGTATTAGTTGTTCTTTTATCTATATTCTTAGATTAGGATTTTCTTTCTTACTTGCTTTCTAGGTTAGATTGCATTTTGTGTTATTCCTCTCTCTCTCATTTACAAAAAAGGAATAGAAAACCTAAGAGGTAATCCACGGCTCTCTTTTTCTCATAAGAAGTAGCCGACGTGTGTTGCCTCCCTAGGCTCTTTCATATTCCATGAGTGTGTATGAGAGTGGGATTAGGGTTTCCATACTTAGTCTCACTTTTTTTCCTACACACATGCTACACCCCTCTTCTATATATATGAGCATTATTATTGTAAGAAGGATATTTTTTCCATCATTGTTTAAGATAACAAAACTCTACCAAAGAGAAGAACAAATTGAGACAGTGTTCATTTTTTAAAAGTTACAATTTAATCAAAAAGGAGATAGGCTGGACATTCAAACCTTTTTTTGAGAACAAACTTATGTATGGTATGGATGTTATTATGTCATTTGAATCGTATTTTCTTGAATGAGTAAAATTAAGTATAGTTCTCAATGCTAGATATTGAAAATTTATTTGAGTCTTTGCAAGTAATCTTTGAGTTACTTTGAAAATTCAAGATTCAAAAATTGGGGTTGTTTAAAGTCTTTGAGCTTTTATAAGTTATCTTTGAATTTTGTATTGGAAAGATAAAAAGTAAAGTCTTTGTACTATACAGGTTATCTAGTTAGAGCAGAAAATCTTTCAATATATTTGTAAGTCTTTGAGATGACAATATATTTGGGTTACAGTGGTTGATAGGAATTAGGTATTCAAAAGAATCTTTGAGTTCTTGATATACACAAGTCCTATCCCATGTCATTTTTTAGAAAGAGGGAAGTAACAGAAGACTTTGATCTTTCATGGACACTTTACTTCCTAGTTAGCTTTTTTGATATTACTATACGACTAAAGTTGTTTTGGTTAAAGGAATCTGTTCTTAAAAGAGAATTAGATATAATTGGTCTTGAAAAAAGAGAACTAAGTTGTTGTTTCATCTTGGAATAGTATAAAGTTAGTAGGTAGATAGAATAGAAAGTAATTGCAGTAGAAAAGGGTAGCCTTCCCTTACAATTAGGAGAGATCATATCTTGCCATCTAAAAGATATCATCTCAAGTGTTGTAATGAAACACATATTTTGTGAACCCTCATCAGTTGACAATTTTTTCACCCAACAAGTGTATAGCCCATTTTTTTATGATTGTGTTGTCTATGATCTCTCTACCAAGTGAAAATTCATTTTTATCTTTTGAAATAATTGAGCCAAGAACCTTTTTGAGCCGGTTCTTCAAATCTTTGGCTAGGATCTTATATATTATATTGCACAGTGATATCGATCTATAATTGCCATAAGAGGCATAAACTATTTTCTTAGGAATTAGTGCAATCACTATGTTATTAAAGTCTTTAGGAATCCTTTCTTGATTTTAAAATCCTCCACCACAATATTGTTTAAGAATTATTTATTCATTTTTAAATCCTCTACCATCTTGCATACCTCCTTCCCTATAAAGTGCCAACATTTTTGAAATAATGAGGCTAGAAATATATTAGGCCTAGGCGATTTGTCAAGTGTAATTGAAAGGTTGCAGATATGATTTTGTCCATCATGATGGGGGTCATTAACATGATATTGCATACTTTGAATACAATTGATGGCATGCAAGAGAAGGGATCATCTTTGTTAGGATTCAAATGCATATTATTGGATAAAAAACCTTTGTAATAGTTAATTGCTTCCATTTCTATGTCCCCCTTGCTTCTAGCCATAGATCCATCTAGATTGACAATTTCAGTCATTTTGCTTCAGCTTCTCCATTCCTTGTGGATACATGAAATTCTTTTGTATTTAAATCCCAAGATCTCATCTAGTTCTCTTAGGCTTTGTCTATCAAGAAAATTTCTTCCTAGATTTGTTTCTCCTTTTCGTAGTCCTCTTGTACATTCCTAGTTTTATAATATTTGCATTTAATACTATTGGCATTTGCATGAAGATTGCATTAATGATATGATATGTTTTCATTGATGTCAATTAACGGGTAATAGTATTGCTGATATTGTTGATATTGTCTTGTAACCAACAGAAAGAGCTAAGTGAAGGAAACTGTAAACTGGTATGTAAGTTTGTGAGTTGAACTGGTAACCGGTAAAAGGTAAAACCCTATCTATTGATTGTAATCAATAAACCCTACCTATTGTTTTTGTTAAACCATAACCAATTAAGTTTGGTGAATTGGTTATGTTGGTTTATGATATGATGATGAGCGCTAATGATGATGACACATATGATTATTGTATGAAGACAATTTCAAGTGTTTTTGGTGCATTGTTATAACAGTTTTTTGTCGAGGGAATGAGGAAAGTGTATCACATATAATGCAAAGCTTGTGATGAGTTACTAAGATCAATGAAGGAGGTGATCAAGGAGCGGCCGAGACTTTCTTGATTAATATGCAGAGATTTCTATGTAATCCAACGGTCATACTTGAACTAACTTGTTTGTAATCTCTATGAGAATTAGATTTATGCTATGTTACCGACCTAATTGATTTGTTTATAAGGTCGATGAAGTTGTTTAGTCAAAGAGTTGGCAAAGATCAGCTGAGTGTGTGGTTGTCAAACTAGATGATGTGTCTACAGTTTGAGCAAAGGCAAATAGGAGCATAAAAAGGATCTGATCAAGCAAGTGTAGTGCTATTCAGACAGATCAAGCAAACTCCTGTTGTTTTCTAACAATTATAGCAGAATTGAAATCCCCTAATCGGGTAAGCTCTAACAAGCTTAGTGACTTTTCAAATCCTCTAACAAGGTGATCCATTAGCTTGGATTTTCAAATCCTCTACTGAGGTTACTCCTAATAGGGTATTGCTTCTAACAAGGAATTTATAGTCAATTCCTTAATTAGGTGGTTCTTAACAGAATCAGTTCTAAACAAGACTTTTGTAAAGCTTTAATAGGCTTGGCTCCTGACAAGGTGAACTTTAGAAGAGTTCAGATATTTATCTTGTGAGTCTCATTTCACCATGTTTTTTCCCATTTGGGTTTCCACATCAAAATTTATTTGTGTCAAGTGGTGAATTTTTTTATGGTTGTGAACTTATGGTTGATTTGATTAATTACTTAACTATTTTGATAAGTCATAATAATCAGAAGCATTCAGAAATGAAGTTTGTTGACATATGATAAAGTATTTGGATGTTTATAAGTTTGATGTTGTTTACTGTTAATTTGTTGTAACAGTCAACCGGTTTATCTTATGAGTTTTTATCTTGACAATGGTATTACATTGATAAGTTTACTTTGAGATTGATTTTGAGTTTGGGAAGTTTGTATCAGTTTTTCTATTTACTGATTCACCTCCCCCTCTCAGTAATCAACCGGATACTTATTCTTTCATCATACCATCAATTGGTATCAGAGCTTGTTAGGTCCTCTAAGATCTAAGCCTAACAACTTGAGGTAAAGATCTTGCAGATCATGATGAAGAAGGAAGGTCTGAAGTTTAATAGAGAGAACTATAGGATATGGAGCGGTAAAATGAAAATTTACATCAAGAGTCTAAGAATTCAGTATTGGGAACATGTCAATACTAAATATGTTGCACCTACTAGGATTTTGACTAATGATCAGAAGAAAGAGAAATGAGAAAACCATCAAGCATTAGAGGCCATTATTAGTTCCCTATTTGATGCTAACTATGTAGATGTTCATGGTCTAGAGACTGCACATGAGGTATGGCAAAAACTTGAAGAGATTTATAGTGGTGATGAACATGTTAAGATTGCTAAAGAGGAGAGTCTAAGAGGAAAGTTTGATGACATGCAGATGGTTGAAGGTGAGAATATCCAACAGTACGGTCAAAGGATAAAAGAGATAGTCGGTTAAATTAAGATTGTAGGAGGGAAAGTGGAACATGCCACATTGATCAGTAAGGTACCTAGAACCCTGCTACCAATCTACGCTATCTGAGTTGCAGACATTCAGGAGCTGAAGTCCATTGATAAAACTAAGGTAACTCTTGACTCCATCATTGGCAAACTTACTGCTTTTGAATTGAACGGTTATGATGGTAGTATACAGAAATCTGAGTCTGCAATTAGAGCTTCTGTTTCTAACCCATCTGTGAGAAAAAGTAGAGATACTAGTCACAGTTATGAATCCAGATCCAGTAGAGATGTTGATGATGAAGACACTTTAGTGGAGCTTGAAGCATTGTTGTAAAAATGGTTTCCCAAAGGCACTGGTAAATATAGAGGTAAATTACCTTTAAAATGTTTTGCATGCAACAAGATTGGACACATAGCTGCTAACTGTCCTAATGGTGAAAATGAACACAAGCGAGAGAAATTCAATAAGTATAAGGGTAAAGGCAAGATAGATTGTCTTATTGTTGTTGATGGTGGTATCACTAATGAAGAATCTGATGGTGATGCTTGTCATGCCCAAACTTCTGGGCAAAAATGGAACAACAATTTTTTTTTTAAACATCATAAAAATACTAAATGCTCTACAACAAAGATGGAATAATTAAGTTTTGTCTTTTTTTTTTTTTTTATCGGTAATGGGCCGAAGTCGATAAGGTGTACATACCCTACCCCCTTGTGGAATTTGAACTTGTGACCTCTCTTTCAAGAATACAAGTTCTCCACCACTAGGCCAATTCAAGTTGTACTTAATTAATTTTTGTCTTAACTAAAAGTTAACTCTGGAAATAAAAGAATGGTTTACTAAAGCTAATTTAATTAACTCAACCATTAATGTGCTAATACTTAAGGTAGTCTAGTTATACCCCTAAAAGGGTCATCACAACTAAATTAATTAATTTAGCTAATTTAATTAATTTTCCCTAATTAATTTCTCCAATAATGAATCAAGAGATATTAATTATCTCAATAATATTTAAATACTCAAAGACTAAATAAATTAATGTTATCTCATATTTAAATAATTTAATTGAGCAACTCAAATATCACTCTTAAATTTATTTAATAAAATTATCCAAATCAAATATAATATTTACCTAATAAAATCGTTTCACCATTAAGTCGATTTTAATTCCCTTTTTAGATATTAACATCAACAATTGAAAATTCGGCCAATAATGACCTCTAGTTTAAAATTTAACAATTTACCTTTAAAAGATTCCAATATTAAAATTTACAAAAAATAAAGTAAAAAGGAATTTAATCTTAACCACAAAATATATATACATATATATAATTACAAAAATAATATGGATTTTATTTAAAGTTCATATTCCCAACATATTTGAAGCCATAACATTCTTATATAATTAACTAAAATACAAATGGGAATTTACCCTTTTCATTTTGAAAAGGGTTTCCCCCCTCTTTTATTTATATTACTATAATATTTTGAACCTAACTAGGGTTGAGTCATTTATATAACTAAAATTAATTTTCTTATTCTTATCAAAGCTAACCCTAACCTGAAATTGGGTTAGGGCTACTTTGTTCTAACATATTCTTTTTTTCTTGTGTGTGTGTGTGTGTGTGTGTGCAGGGTTTCATGGAGGCGGAGGTGAAATTATTTCCGCAAGGGCTGAAGTGATGGTGTTGTTACGCAGGGAGGAAGGGGTGGAGGCGAAGGTCGCGCCATCGCCAATGGTCCGCCCCAATGTGTGGGTCGCGACCCACACATTGGGTGCGGCCCGCTGTGAGGGTCGCGACCCACATAGTGGGCACGACCCATTGTGAGGATCGTGGTCCGCATAGTAGGCGCAACCCGTTGTGAGAGAACGACCCACACAGAGGCGTCACCTCCTGTGGTGGTCGCGGCCGCGAGGGGCTGGCTTTCCCAAAACCTTAAACTGCCCCTCCCAAAGTTTTTTTTTAATCATTTAAATATTGAAAGGATATGTGTGTGTGTGTGTGTGTGTGTGTGTGTGTGTGTGTGTGTGTGTGTGTGTGTGTGTGTGTGTGTGTGTGTGTGTGTGTGTGTGTGTGTGTGTGTGTGTGTGTGTGTATATATATATATATATATAAATAACAACATTTTTCATTTTCAGAATATTAACATATCAAATATGTATGTATGTATGTATGTATGTATGTATGTACATATGTGTATTTTTACATATAAAGGCATTAAAACTTAAACCCTTTATAATATAAATATATGTGTATATATTTTGGAGAACATATATATGTATATATTTATATTCATAAATGTTTTACTCAGCAGTAGGATATTATTAAATAACAGAATAGAATAAATTTGTTTCTCATTAATAACATATAGTAAACATGTTGATTTAAATAACTATATCTAGATTTATTTACTGCTTTTACAGAATATAAAAAATATGACAGAGTTTTATTTATTTACAACTGCAACTAACTTTTCAAAAAAAACATTAAATCGATAAACAACATGTTGAGATTCAATACTAATATTCACTCTAAAAGTCTATTTATTTTTCCTACTTAACATGCATTTACATAATAGAAAAATTAGCAGAAATTAATTTACTTACAACTGCAATATAAATCTTTCTAGAATTCATTGATTAATAACAACAAGATGCAATGTAAGATTAAAAAACATTACTAAGTTTCCTATTAAATTTTGTGTTTAACTATAGATAGAAATATATATTTCTTCTCTTTTTATTTAAAACTGCACTATAACCATTTAGATGATTTCATTTCCTTTTCAAATAGCAATAAGAACAAACTATAAATTTCATGCTTAATCTTTTTCTATAAATACATATCATTAAAAAGATAACTTCAACAATGCATTCTTCACTTTGCAAGGAAATATACTTTAAATGAAATGCATTTTATTTCATGGTAAAACTTAGTCAAATGAATACTTTTAATACTTTATGGAATTTCTTTTACAAATAGGTAGATACAAAACCTAGCCTCTCATTTCTACTAAATGAGGGCTTCCCAAATACATATATTTTTCTTATTACAAATACAAATAGGATCAACTCAAAGATTTTTCTTTCAATCCTTTCCCAAGAAAACCTACAATAAAAAGCTTGAGGTTGTGACCATGGAGGGTCACCTCCCAACCTAGGCTTACTAGAAGCTACCCTCGAGCTAGGAGAACCAAGACCCAAATGGGATACACACAAGCAATACACATATAAGAAAGAAAACTTCACAATGTTCACACTCCCAACCCAAGGCTAAACAATATCACATATGTGACTTTTCAAGTGGGGTGAAGGTGGACTAAGTACCTAGAGGAGAATTCGGCAAATAAGAGAACATAATGCCATTGCAAGGCTACCAAGAAACACATCCACAAGTTCCAACCTTGTCCCAACAATTCCTTATGTCCCCCAAGGCATACAAGCCAACAAAACTCCCCTTATGACCCCCATTGCATAAACAAATCACTATGCAACAAGGGTCACAAAATCTCTTGTGAATCACTCTCTTCCAAAGAGAGCCTCTCACTCATAGGATGTCAAATAGCCCTTCACGCCAAGGCCACTCTACCCTCCCAAGGGTGAGTTTGGGCTTGAAAACTCCCAAAACAATAACATAAAAACCTCAACCAAAAACACATAGGGGAGAACTTAATATCTTCCTAAACATATAAAAAATAAAACAATGGAAAAACAAATACAACAACAATCTTTTCAAAAACAAACAAAATACATGAGATAGTGATTCAAACAACCTTAAATCTGCCAACAGGGATGTAAAGAAGTTGTAGGAGAGCTGCCCAAATCCACAATCTTTTTCCTCTCAAGAATTAACCAAAATTTCTTATACCAAAATTCCAAACTTCTCAAGATTCTAAGTCTCCAAAAATGGAGTGGGTGATTACCATCCTAAGCTTCAAACCCTTCCCTAAGAAGGTTCCTCTCACTCTTTCCAACCTCTTGGATAAAGTGTGAGCTCACATTGGTTGGTCTTCCCAACCTCTTACAGGCTTACTAAAACTGGCAACTAAAAAAGGTAAGAGAAAGTGGGGAAGAGAAACTGACACAAGAAAGGAAGGTTGTCTAACCTAGGTGGAATCCTCCAAAGTTGGATTTCGTCCATCTTGGAAAAATTAATTTTTGAGGTGACTAAACAGTCACATGGGAGTGGTCACTTTCTTAAAATTTCCCCTTACCCATAGGTATACCATATGGACCTTTGGAAAAGCCCCTAAACTAACCCTAGGATTCAATTTGACCCCTTACAATTTGACCCCTTAGAAACCCATCTAAAGTTTACCTACTGGTCAAACTTGAGCTGACCACTCCAAATGCTCTCTACCCAAGACTAATCTAGGACCACACTCAAATATTTGAAAAAATGCATTGGTTGAAAAAATTTCCCTCCAAGAGACATGTCATTGCCAACTCACTTTACAACACATGTGTCAAGTGACACAATAAAAATACATTACTTAAATACACATCGCAAATGTCTTTTTAGAATAAACAATTTAATAAATGCAATTTTAACACACATTCAAACATTTACGTTTACAAATAAAACACAATACACATGAGGTGTTGTCTTTCCAAATAGACAACCCTTGGCTTCACAAATGCACATAGGTCTAGGCTTGATTCTCCGTATAGTTTCCATGGTCACATGGATTAGTTTTCCTGCACATCTCATTTTACACATTAGTAATTCCCAAATAACCACATATAAATTTAACATATAAACAGAATACAATTCAGTCACTCTACATACAATTTCCATCATACTAATCAAATTACCATATATCCAATAAAATCCACATAAAGCAATTCACTTAACAACGTTATCATAATCCTCATAAATTTCAATCATTCATAAGACATGCATCCATATTTATAACATCATAATAAAGTTCTGCAAATCAAAATAAATGACATACACCGTATCAATGTTATCCAATCATGGGATCATATAAAATTCTATATCCATAATGCATAGAAATGAAGCATCAATAATAGGTCCAACATGAAGATAATTGAAATCCTAGGACAGGTCGGGGTAGGGCCTCACAATGCTAATGAAGATATTGTGTTTGTAGCTATTAAAGAAGAGATACCAGACCAGAAGGCATTAGTATCCATGATGGATAGCTCTGATGATTGGATCATTGATAGTGTTTGTTCAGATCATATGACTTGTGATTGGAGCAAATTTCTTTCTTTGAAGGAATTTGATGGCAGAGTTGTAAGATTTGGTAATGACTCACCCTGCATGGTTAAAGGTAAGGGAATTATTTCTCTTAATGGGAAGAGTGGTGTAGCTGATGTTAGGCCCAATATGGAAATCTAATGTACTGAGAGGGGAGGGGTGAATCAGTACTTCAAAACCTTTCAACAACAATATCTTTACTGTTATGCATAAACCAAAAACTACTGCAACATAACATAAAGCTAAAACAAATAAATAAAAATCATACATGATTCACTCCATAACACATATATTTTGGTTACGCAGAAACTCTTGGTTAGAGAGAAAAACTGTGGTGGGGATGGCACCCACAACTTCACTACTGCAATAATAAAGAGTGCTCGGTTAGAGCTACATGTTCAGCTATTTTTGATAGCTTACCCTATTAGGAGTATTAAGATCTTTAGATCTACCTTGCTAAAAGATTTTACAACACTTATTCTAAATGTTGTACTTGGTTAAAGGCTTTACAATTTATAGACTTTGTTAGAGTCTTTTACCCTGTTAAAGGTTTCTCTTACAACTTCGAAATATTACAATAAATCATTACAAATATCTACAACTTTACATCTAGAATCTTATAGCAGATTCTATGTGCTCATAATAAGATTACCTTGCTTATAGCATACTTCGGTAACCCATAAGGTAACTCGGTAAACCCTTCTGTTTACTCTATTCTTTGACTATTCTCTGAAATCCTTCTCGGTAACCTCTATGTCTCTGTAATAGTCGTAACACTTAGTGCTTTCTTATGTATTACACATGTCTTTCTTCATACACCTCTATATCTCTCTCTCTATCACACTACATGAATATATCTGATCTCAATCCATGTTGTATAAATAGATCTCTTATGTCGATGATCTGATTCATTGCTTTGATCTTACAAACATGATTTATTGAATGAATAACCATACAAAATATTTTATTGGTTAGATGACCTCAAAATCATACACAATCCTAAAGTGCAATTTCCAATGTGATAACAGTTCTATGTTCCTCGATCTTGTAACACGTTTCTACATGTGTGTCTAGGTTCAATGAATCTGGTAAAATGTTTCACTCGGTGTATCATTGTTGCTGCTCGATAGTCAGCTCAGTGTATACTGGGCTCTGTGAATACTTTCTTCTTTAACCGACTATTCTGTGCATACCGACTAAATGTTTCGGTAGAGGTAACTGACTAGAGTATATAGAATGACTTTGCATATAAAACTAATGGCAACTTAATAAGTAGTAACAATCTCCCCTTTGACATTAGTTGAGATGTTTGACAAAACTACTTTCAAAGTCATAACTCAAAAAATCTATATACTTCCAAAATTTGACTAAACAAACAGTATATACATTAGTCAATGAAATAGTATATTTATATATACTCCCCTTATCACTTATACTATACAAAACTTTGATTTTGCATGCTCGGTGATCAATGTTCTATGATAACTACTCAGTTCACTATCAAAAATTGAATACTTTGTCATGCTCGGTATATACTCGATATATACTCCCCCTGTATGCTGCATTCCCTTGTATACTTTGATATGATACTCACTCCCCCTTTTTGACAAACATCAAGGCTTAGTTACCATTCGGTGGTGGCAACTGGTCAAAAATGGATTTGTACTTTGTCTTGGCATCGGTGAGAGCAGCAGAGAGGGCATCCTTAACACTGTCCATGAGTGAATTTTGTGCTTGAATGTCAGCTAACAGTGAAATGAGTCCATCTAAGGTGCTTCCCTCTTGCTGAGTGGATAGGGAGGTAGCTTTGTTGATCTGTTCTTGGACGGATGAAAGATGAGGAAGGAATAATGTTTGAAGTGTCATTGTGTCCATCCTTGTCTTGTGTTCTTCATTCCTTAGTTCCAATTGTTGAGCCATGAGTTGTTGTAGCTTGGTATAAATTTTTTGAATGGAATTAGGCTTAGTGGTCAACTTATTTGAGAGATCGGTGATCTCTTTCTCAACTGCTTCTGTTTTATTTTTGATGTCCTTAATGAATAGAGAGCATGTACAGAGTTTTTGAAATAAATAAAGAATGTGCTGGAGTTGAGGGGATAACTCAGCAATAAATTTGACAAGTTTAACTTTGCCAATGGCAATAGCTTTCTGTACCTCTTCAATCATTTTAGCAGTGAGTTCCTTGTCCTTTAACTTGCTCAAATATTTGGATGCATCTACTCCAGATGTCTCTATCTTGGTTAGGAGTTCATCCAATTGAATGTGGATGGCTGCATCTTTGGTTACTGTAGCTTCAAGTAGCATATCGGTTAAGAGTGCTTTTACCTTCTGAAGTACTCTATTTTTCTTTTGAATAGCCATTTGCTTCTCCTGTTCGGCTTTGGCTTTGCATAGTTCTCCAAATTCAATGAGTGCTTGCCCCTTTAATTTGGATATATCAACATTGGGCAACACTATTGGTTTTGACAAATCTAATTTGAAACTATGCTTTTTCATCTTCTTTTCTTTACCTTTCTGCGGTTGGACTAAAACAATGGCTTGTGAAGCTTGTTGACCCTCAGTAGGTTGCTTGATAGAGGCAACACTTTGGTCAGTTTCTTTAGTCTCTGATGTAGCCTTTGTTGTGTCCATTGGGGCTTCAGTGCTTGGGGTCTTAGATGTAACATTTTTAGTACTAGAAGGAACTTGAGAGGTCTGTTCTTGAGAAGTACCTTCTCCTGTTGTTGTCTTGTGACCTTCTATGCTTTGCTCTGTATCCTTGGGGGCCTTGGTTGAAATAGGCTGATTGACCGGAGGATAGGGCTGAACTTGCTCCAAAACTGATTCACTGGATACAAGTTGGGCATAAGAATTCCCTTCTATCATTTCCTATTCTGGTGCCTCTGTATCCATGATATCTTCATCTACTTGTATAGTGTCAGCAGGGTCCTGCTCAGTGATATCAGGATCTTGCTTAGTGACATCAACTATTTCAACTTCAGCTTGCTCACCATCATTCTTGATTTTAAAGATTTCCTGCCATTTTTCCTTGTTCTCATTCTCTACATCCAAGTAAAGGCCATTCATCAATTTCAAAGCTCTTTGCTTGACTAGGAATTTTGTGTGGTAGTTTGTCAAATGTTCGGTAATCTCATCTACTGAAATTTCTGGGAAAATATGTACCAGACTTCTTTCTCTCATCTATTTCTCCATATCCATGGAATACTTCCATCTATTGTCAATATGCAAATATAATTCATTTGGAAGTGACTTAGATAATTCCAATGGAGCCAATCAGAATTTCAATAGTGTGCTGATGACAACTTCTTCTATTTGTCTCTTTTCATCATCAAATCTGGATTCATACTTAACGTATTTGAATGCTCCAAATCCACCATATTGCTTCAAATTAGCACAAAAAATTTCAACACTATGTACATTTACCTTTTTGCTCTTAACAATCTGAAATTTACTTGCATCTTTAGATTCGGTGTCACTAGACTCTTTTGCCAAAATGAGTCTCCAAGTAGATTTCTTGTAATTTTTTGTTACCTTTGGTGTGGCAACACTCTTTGTTTTCTTACTCGGTGAAGCTGCAGATGATCTTGTGTTAGGTTGCTTAGGAGGAGGAGTCGGTGATACCTTTGATGTATCTTGTTTCTTTCTTTTCAACACTTTTCCCTTAGGCAATTCGGTGCTCAGTGTTATAGCTGCCTCTTGGGCTTTAGATTCCTCTTCGGTGATTACTATAGTGCCTTTGACAGGTGTGGAGGAAGAACCTTCTCCATATTTCTCCGTTAATGTCTTAATCATCTTTGTTGCCTTCCTTGTAGCTTTGGGTACTACAATGCTCATTTTTACTTTTTCCTTCACTTCTTCATATGTTCCATACCTCAGCTCAGTAGCATGCCTTGGTAATGTCAGAAAAGCATCTATTTGCTATTGTGTTATGTCAAAATTGATCTCATAACCCATTGGTGGCAAAGATTGGGTTCTTGGTTCCACAACATTCGCATAACAGTAATCAGTGTCCACTTCAAAACATATGTCATCCTTGTATTTCTCCACTAGCTTGGGTGGAATCTGGTACCTGTTATGCATCCTTTCCTGAAACTTGCTGAAATAATCATCAATAATATCATTAAAATTATCACCTAGCTTCTTGGTGAAGTCATTGATCTGATGGGTGATTGGTGGGTGTAGCTCCCAAACAACTTTACCAACTGATGGAAATAATTTTTCAAAATAGAAAAACATGCATATTAACAGTGATCCAAACTTTAGCGTATTGGCCGAATTGTTCTTCTTTGGTTTCCTTATGGTGTTTAGATTCTCAAACATGTTTTTCATTAACACCTCACATAAATCAATTTTCATGCCTTTCTTCACAATTTTATATGCTAAGTCTACTGCTGCACAGGGTACACTGTTTTCCCTTGTCGATTGGAAGAAACAATAACCTATTACTCTAATGGCAAACTTTAGTTCTGCATCAGTGATATTGTTCAATTTCAGTCCTCTGCAATCAGATTCTACTCTGGTTAAACTGATCAATTCCTTCTATGATATCATTTTCTGAGTTCGGGCATGATCATAAATAGGGTAACCGGTGATCAAATGAATGATTTCCTTGGTGATATTAAACAATTGCTCTTCTAGCCACATGAAGTCATCATGAACTCTGCTTAAAACAAACTTGACCCACTGGGGTTTGAAGAAATGGGGATAGGTTAGGGCTTCAGTCAATCCCTTGATCTTAATGTGCTCATACTTGCTATCCATTTTACCATCAGTGCACAATTCATCATATGTGTCTTTGATTTCAACGCAACCTAGTTCTTCAACTTGACATTTGGTAAAGAATCTCACATCCTCGACTAATAAAACTCTATCTGAGATGAGTGAAAATACAGTTTTGTCATCCAGTTCAGATGAAATTTTAGGAGTTAAAGAGTATATTAGTGAGGGCTTTTTGATGTTCTCAACAACAATAGGATTCTAGATCTTAGGTGCCATTGCAGATTTCATATAAGAATTAACAAAAGATCCTTAGGGTTTGAAGATTTTCAAACGGCAGACGCTTCACACTTAGCAGATAATAACAACTTGATATGATTGGTAAACCAGCTTAACAATGCATTGAGATTGATGTAAATACCTTTGAAATTCACTCGGGAGGTGATTTGATCGCCTTTGATTCACTTTGCTCTGCTTTCTTGATAACTTGGTGAGTGAAAAATGACCACGTAAATGCTTTAAGTACACAATATACCTTATCGGGCTCCATGCAGGTTAGGTCAAAAACATTAAATGCACTTGGTTCCACTAAACTTTCTTTCTTTTTTGCGCTTTAACTGAGTAACCAGAATTTTTTCATTTACCGACTTGACAGGCTTCCTGTATTCACTAACTTGACAGTCTTCCTATAAAGTGCTCCAAAAGACTATGATAGAATTTCAAACTTACTAATACATCTTAGTTATGCAGATTTTGAATTAAGTACATAATAAAATAGGAACTATTAAGATTTAATCTTTGAGAGAATGCAGTCCCTTCATACCTTTACCGATTAATTTGGAATAGGTGCACCTAACTCGGTAGATAAGGTGCTTTCTTCATTTGACACAATTTCCTTCTTTTTCCAAATCATCTATAATTTGCCTTTTATTTCTTTAGTGTCTCCTCTAGGTTGATCTCTGCAATCTCTAGCCAAGTGTCCAACTTTGTGACAATGAAAACATGCCATACCAGGATTTCTCCATGATCTTTAGTTGTTCATTCCAAACCTTATAAAGTAGTTGGCACTTATATGTCCATATCTTCCACAACATTCACACCATATCTTTGTATTGTAATCCCATGGTATTGCAGAATACTGTCGGTAAGGATCTGTGTGAGTTCGATAACCTCTAGTATTTGCTCGATGTGCAAACCACATATAGTTCTTTTGCTTAAGCCAACACTTCTCGGTACTATGTCCATATCTATTGTAGTTTTTAGAAAACCCTTCGAATTTTGCCTTCTAATAATTGTTAATAGACTTTGTCCTACATTGATTAGATGTGTGACCATATTTATTGCAATTGTAACAATAACCATTAGACTTAGTGACATTCGGTTGCTTACCTTTTTTGATTTGGCACAAGTTAGCAGTATGACCTTGATTTCCATAGTAGCCTTTGATATTCTTCTTATTTCTAGCTTGCTTTGATGATTCTCCCTTCTCACTAGTATGAATTCCCCTCTCGGTAGAGTCTTTTCCTTTGTAACTGAATCCTGCATCTTTGTTGGGTCTTCTTGTATTCAGTTGCTCATCCAACATCTTTGATGCTTCATAACTCCTTTTTAGTGTTTCCTTGGATTTCTTTTTTGTTTCAAGTTCATCGGTCAACCTTGATACTTCAAGTTTCAATGCTTGATTCTCATTATCTTTTAGATTTGCTTCATGATGTGCATAACCTAATTGATTTGACAGATTTTGTTGAATCCCAGTCAACCTTGTGATTTCATCATTCTTTTCAGATACTAATGCTTCAAGCTGTTGTTTTTCTCTTTCTAGATCTCTTACTTTATCTTCAGTTGTCCTCAATGCATCAAGATTTTTCAGTCATCTGTGTGCTAAAATGTTCATGTCCTCTTTTCATTGCTTTTAGCTAATCAGCCAGTGCTTTGTTCTTTTCTTTCAGTACTCCAATCATTTCTTCAGTCTCTTCAGATATACTGTTCTCAGATGATGTTTCAATTTGTTCAACTAGCTCTTGAGAGTCCTGTAAATCATTAGATAATCTTCTTCTCACTTTCAATGATTTTTGCATTTGTCTTTGCATGTCTGCAATCACTTGATTAGCACGATCCAACTCTTCTTGCAGATACACAATTTTCTGAGATTGTTTATAGCCTTCTATTGATAAGATCTTTCTCTTTAGGCTATTAAACCCTTTTCCAAGATTCAAGCTCTGATACCAATTGTTAGGCCCAATATGGAAAGCTAATGTATTGAGAGGGGAGGGGTGAATCAGTACTTCAAAACCTTTCAACAACAATATCTTTACTGTTATGCATAAACCAAAAACTGTTGCAATATAACATAAAGCTAAAACAAATAAATAACAATCATACATGATTCACTCCATAACACATATATTTTGCATTTCTAGTGTATTTTTTTTCTGGATTCGATTGTGTGAATATTTTTCCATCAACGTTTCGAATCACACTCCGTGATTCATCATCAGGATGAAGAGAATTCCCAAGACATGAAAGATGTTGAGATGCAGATTTGAGGCAGAATATAAAGAGGAGAGGGGTGGGGGAAGGCACGAGAAACAAGGAGAGAGGAAAGAGAAAAGGAAAAGACCACCTGAAGGATGGGAGACCTAAAAAACTCCAAGGAATAAACCACCCACCGAAAAGAAAAAAGGAAAGCCCAGCGTCACAATCAAAACCACTAAAAAACACAAAAGAAGAAAAGAATATGGGACAAAAATTAAAAACTAAAAGAATAAATAAATGAATACAAATACATAATAGAATATACGCAAAGGCATAAACCAAAAGACAAAAATCCAGAAACAGATAAGAAAAGAGAAATTTACAATTCCAAAAGACAAGAGCATATAAAAATAAACACACGAAGAGGTCTGAAAGCAAATATAAACTAGAAAATAAAAAAAAAGGAAAATAGACCAAAGGGGGAGAGGGAGACGCACAAATGAAGAAGAAAGAGGGGGAGAAGTCAAGGAGGGGGGCGGGGATGACGCTGGAGGGCCAGAAGAAGAGGGTGCCACGAGATGCTAAGGTTTAACCCATCGTCTCGATTAAGATTGGATGGGTGCTGAATGATAGCAATGGCCTCTTTAACTTTCCTCTTGAAAAAGTTGTTCTCCCTACACAATACCTGAGTGTCCTCCAAACAGATATGATGCTTGGTAGAGGTTGAATGCTCGGCTAAGGCTGATTTGAGGGCACGTTCATGCTTAATGTCGGCACTGTGCTCTTTTATTCGAGTCATGAACGAACGACCTGTTTCTCCAATGTAAGGAGTTCCACAGGAGCATACAATCTTGTATACACCTGACTCTGAAAAGGCATCCCTAGTGTCCTTAAGCGGTGGGGCATGCCTCTTGATGGTGGAAACAGGTTTGAAGGCACAACGGAGACCTTTTTTCCCAAGGATTTTTGAGATTTTGTGAGAAATGCCTTCAACATAAGGGAGAGAGACAAACGGGGCCTGAGATGGCGAGGGCACGGGATTCGAGATGGAAAGGAAATGAGATTTGGCTTGGAGGAAGGCCCTAGTGATCTGCTTGTTCGAGTAGCCATTCCAAAGGAAGACTTGACGAAGATGGGAGAGCTCTTGGTCTAAGTTATCCTTATCACAAATCCGATGGGCTCTTAAAGCCAATGTTTTGAGGATCCCAACTTTCTGGCTATGGTGGTGATGAGAAGACGAATGAAGATATAAGTCAGTGTGGGTAGTTTTGCGAAACACCTGACGACCAAGGGGTCCGTCAGGCTTTTTACAGATTAAGACATCGAGAAAAGATAAACGGTTGTTGGATTCAAGTTCTTTGGTGAAGGTAATAGACGGAAAAATGTTGTTGAGGTGAGTATGAAATTCCTCTAACATGTCCAAGCCATGGGGCCAACATACATTGGTGTCATCCATATATCGTTTCCACCATTTTGGCTTGAGGGGGAAAGAATGTACGGCCACCTCTTCAAAATGTTCCATGAATATGTTGGCAATGACTGGCGAGAGAGGGGAGCCCATGGCTACTCCGTCAACCTATTCATAGATAACGTCTTGGAAGGCGAAGAAGGTTGACCTTAAGCAAAGTTCCACCAAAGAGGCGATTTCCTCATTGACCTTAAGCTTGACAATCTCTATGGAGTCTAGAATAGGGACCTTGGTGAAGAGGGACACCACATCGAAGCTCACAAGCGTGTCTTGAGGGTCCAACTTGGTGTCCTTGATAAACTGAACAAATTGGTTGGAATTTGTTCAGTTTATCAAGGACACCAAGTTGGACCCTCAAGACATGCTTGTGAGCTTCGATGTGGTGTCCCTCTTCACCAAGGTCCCTATTCTAGACTCCATAGAGATTGTCAAGCTTAAGGTCAATGAGGAAATCGCCTCTTTGGTGGAACTTTGCTTAAGGTCAACCTTCTTCGCCTTCCAAGACGTTATCTATGAACAGGTTGACAGAGTAGCCATGGGCTCCCCTCTCTCGCCGGTCATTGCCAACATATTCATGGAACATTTTGAAGAGGTGGCCGTACATTCTTTCCCCCTCAAGCCAAAATGGTGGAAACGATATATGGATGACACCAATGTATGTTGGCCCCACGGCTTGGACATGTTAGAGGAATTTCATACTCACCTCAACAACATTTTTCCGTCTATTACCTTCACCAAAGAACTTGAATCCAACAACCGTTTATCTTTTCTCAATGTCTTAATCTGTAAAAAGCCTGACGGACCCCTTGGTCGTCAGGTGTTTCGCAAAACTACCCACACTGACTTATATCTTCATTCGTCTTCTCATCACCACCATAGCCAGAAAGTTGGGATCCTCAAAACATTGGCTTTAAGAGCCCATCGGATTTGTGATAAGGATAACTTAGACCAAGAGCTCTCCCATCTTCGTCAAGTCTTCCTTTGGAATGGCTACTCGAACAAGCAGATCACTAGGGCCTTCCTCCAAGCCAAATCTCGTTTCCTTTCCATCTCGAATCCCGTGCCCTCGCCATCTCAGGCCCCGTTTGTCTCTCTCCCTTATGTTGAAGGCATTTCTCACAAAATCTCAAAAATCCTTGGGAAAAAAGGTCTCCGTTGTGCCTTCAAACCTGTTTCCACCATCAAGAGGCATGCCCCACCGCTTAAGGACACTAGGGATGCCTTTTCAGAGTCAGGTGTATACAAGATTGTATGCTCCTGTGGAACTCCTTACATTGGAGAAACAGGTCGTTCGTTCATGACTCGAATAAAAGAGCACAGTGCCGACATTAAGCATGAACGTGCCCTCAAATCAGCCTTAGCCGAGCATTCAACCTCTACCAAGCATCATATCTGTTTGGAGGACACTCAGGTATTGTGTAGGGAGAACAACTTTTTCAAGAGGAAAGTTAAAGAGGCCATTGCTATCATTTAGCACCCATCCAATCTTAATCGAGACGATGGGTTAAACCTTAGCATCTCGTGGCACCCTCTTCTTCTGGCCCTCCAGCGTCATCCCCGCCCCCCTCCTTGACTTCTCCCCCTCTTTCTTCTTCATTTGTGCGTCTCCCTCTCCCCCTTTGGTCTATTTTCCTTTTTGTTTATTTTCTAGTTTATATTTGCTTTCAGACCTCTTCGTGTGTTTATTTTTATATGCTCTTGTCTTTTGGAATTGTAAATTTCTCTTTTCTTATCTGTTTCTGGATTTTTGTCTTTTGGTTTATGCCTTTGCGTATATTCTGTTATGTATTTGTATTCATTTATTTATTCTTTTAGTTTTTAATTTTTGTCCCATATTCTTTTCTTCTTTTGTGTTTTTTAGTGGTTTTGATTGTGACGCTGGGCTTTCCTTTTTTCTTTTCGGTGGGTGGTTTATTCCTTGGAGTTTTTTAGGTCTCCCATCCTTCAGGTGGTCTTTTCCTTTTCTCTTTCCTCTCTCCTTGTTTCTCGTGCCTTCCCCCACCCCTCTCCTCTTTATATTCTGCCTCAAATCTGCATCTCAACATCTTTCATGTCTTGGGAATTCTCTTCATCCTGATGATGAATCACGGAGTGTGATTCGAAACGTTGATGGAAAAATATTCACACAATCGAATCCAGAAAAAAAATACACTAGAAATGCAAAATGGATTGTGGAAATCTCATAGCTTTAACATATATTTTGGTTACGCAGAAACTCTTGGTTAGAGAGAAAAACTGAGGTGGGGATGGTACCCACAACTTCACTACTGCAATAATAAAGAGTGCTCGGTTAGAGCTACATGTTTAGCTCTTTCTGATAGCTTACCTTGTTAGGAGTATTAAGATCTTTAGATCTACCTTGCTAAAGGATTTTACAACACTTATTCTAAATGTTGTAATTGGTTAAAGGCTTTACAATTTATAGACTTTGTTAGAGTCTTTTACCCTGTTAAAGGTTTCTCTTACAACTTCAAAATATTACAATAAATCATTACAAATATCTACAACTTTACATCTAGAATCTTATAGCAGATTCTATGTGCTCATAATAAGATTACCTTGCTTATAGCATACCTCAGTAACCCATAAAGTAACTCGGTAAACCCTTCTGTTTACTATGTTCTTTGACTATTCTCTAAAATTGTTCTCGGTGACCTCTGTGTCTCTGTAATAGTCATAACACTTAGTGCTTTCTTATGTATTACACATGTCTTTCTTCATACACCTCTATATCTCTCTCTCTATCACACTACATTTATATATCTGATCTCAATCCATGTTGTATAAATAGATCTCTTATGTCGGTGACCTGATTCATTGCTTCAATCTTACAAACATGATTTATTGAATGAATAACCATACAAAATATTTCATTGGTTAGATGACCTTAAAATCATACACAATCTTTAAGTGCAATTTCCAATGTGATAACGGTTCTATGTTCCTCGATCTTGTAACACGTTTCCACATGTGTGTCTAGGTTCAATGAATCTAGTAAAACATTTCACTCAGTGCATATCAACTCGATTTATCATTGTTGCTACTCGGTAGACATGGAATGATACTCGGTAGTCAGCTCGGTGTATACTGGGGTCTGTGAATACTTTCTTCTTTAACCGACTGTTCTGTGCATACCGACTGAATGTTTCAGTAGAGGTAACCGACTAGAATATATAGAATGACTTTGGATATAAAACTAATGGCAACTTAATAAGTAGTAACAGATGATGTCTACTAGGTTGAAGGTCTAAAGCACAATCTTTTGAGTGTGGCACAACTCAATGACAGAGGATACCCATTGGAATTTAAATATGGTATGTGCAAAATTTATGGCAACAAAGGTGAATTGATTGCAATCAGGAAGAAAACTAAAGGTAACCCGGTTCACCTTAATCCTAAAGTCAGCAACTGTTTAATTGCAAAAATAGATGATAGTTGGATTTGGCATAGGAGATTTTGTCATATAAACTTTGATAACATTGTTAAAGTGAGTAAGTCCAAGAGAGTGAGAGGTTTGCCTCAGTTGGACAAACCGGTTAATGCTCTTTGCAAAGAATGTCAGTTAGGAAATATGACATCTTCAACTTTCAAGAGAAAATCCTTTTCAGTGGAGCATTTGTTAAATTTGGTTCATACAGATCTTTGTGGACCAATAAGAATAAAAAGCATTCAAGGTGACAGATATTTTATGATCTTCACTGATGATTGCTCAAGGATGATGTGGGTCACATTTTTGAAGGATAAGACTGAAGCTTTTGGTAAGTTCAAGGCATTCGGGGCCTTAGCTGAGAAGGAGAGTGACAAGAAGATAAAACGTCTGAGGATAGATCAAGGCAGCAAATTTACTTCTGAGAAATTCACTAGGTATTGTGAAGAGAATGGTATCAAATGACAACTTTTTGCACCCAAGACACCACAACAGAATGGTATCGCGGAGAGGAACAACCGGTCAGTTGTTGAAGCTGTTAGGAAAATGTTGATACCAACATTTTGGAGAGAAGTTGTCAGCATAAATGTCTACACTATGAACCGGGTTCTGGTAAAAAGAGGTAAGGACAAGACTTCTTATGAATACTGGTATGGCAGATCACCTGATGTTAGTTATTTCCAGATATTTGGAAGCAAATGTTTTATTAAGAGAGTTGATTATATTAGCAAATTTGAGGCTAAAAGTGATGAAGGTATATTTCTTGGCTATTCCACCAAGAGTAAGGCCTACAAGTGTTTTAACAACTGGACACAAAGAATTATTGAGAGTGTTGATGTTCGAGTGGATGAAGATCCTAAAGTCTTAGAGGAAACCAGTTTGGAAAAGAAGGATGAAGATCCTTGTATTTTGTTTTTGGAACCAGAAATTGTGAAATCTGAAACCGGCAAAACAAATTCTGATGCACTAGTTCAACCGGAACAGATAAATTCAGAAGATGATGATAATGATGAAGTTGAACCTGAAGATAATGATCATGTTATTCCAAGATATGTGAGACTGAATCACAATCTTGAACAGATTATTGGGGATAAGGATGTTGGACTTCTAACTAGAAGAAGAATAAGGGAAAATTCTTGCACGATCTCCACTATTGAACCAAGAACTGCTAAGGAAGCATTTGGTGATGATCATTGGGTTAAAGCGATGGAGGAGGAATTAGATCAAATTGAGAAAAACAACACATGGACCCTAGTACCTTGACTAGTAAATAAAAATGTAATAGGTACTAAATGGGTATTCAAGAACAAGTTGAATGAAGATGGTGTTGTAGTTAGCAACAAAGCTAGGTTGGTTTACACAGGTTATGCACAAGAAGAAGGAGAAGATTATGGCAAGACTTTTGCACTAGTGGAAAGGCTAGAAGGTGTCATAACTTTACTTGCATTTGTAGCTCATAAGAAATTTAAGGTATACCAGATGGATGTTAAGTCTACATTTTTTAATATACTGGAAGAAGTATACATTGAGTAGCCAGATGGCTATGCTTTGACTAATGAGAAAGACATGGTATGAAGATTGCATAAGGCTTTATATGGATTAAAGCAGGCACCTAGAGCATAGTATGAAAGGCTTCATACACATCTGATGAAGATAGGATTTCTGAGAACCAGTGATGATAGTAAGATATATCTCAAATCTGAAGGAGATGAAATACTAGTCAGTGAAGCATTTGTAGATGATATCATATTTGGAGGTAATGATGTCATGAGCAATAGTTTTTTAGATGAAATGAAAAATGAGTTTGAAATGTCTTTAATGGGGTAGATAAAAAATTTCATAGGCTTGGATACAACAAATGAAGAATGGCATTTTCATTACACAGTCTAACTATGTGAAAGAGGTCTTGAAGACATTTGGCATGAGTGACTGTAAACCAATTGGGACACCAATAATTATAGGTTGTAAGTTGTCTAAGGAAGATGAATCTAAGTTTGTTGATGAGAAGGAATACATGTCAATGATTGGAAAATTGTACTATGTTGTTCACATCAGATCGGATATAGCTCATGTAGCTGGGATAGTTGCTACATTCTAGAAGAATCCTAAGGAAACACATATGATAGCAACCAAGTGGATTTTTAGATACTTGAAAGGTACTGTTGACTATGGATTATGGTATCCATATGGAGGAAACTTTGATTTGAAGGTGTACACAGATGTAGATTGGGCAGGAAATGTTGATGAATGAAAAAGCATAACCAGTGGAGAATTCTTTCTTAGAGGAAGACTTGTTTCATGGAGTAGTAAGAAGCAGAGTTGTACTTCACAATCTACTGCTGAAGCTAAGTATGTTGCAGCTTACATGAATTGCACACAGGCTATTTGGATGAGGCACATTTTGGAAGGTTTTAAGATGAAGATTTCAGAAACTATAAAGATTTTATGTGATAATACAAGTGCCATAAATATTTCCAAGAATCCTATTTTCCATGCATGAACCAAGCATATTGAATTGAAGTATCATTTCTTAAGGGAAAAAGTGCAGAGCAAAGATGTTATCTTAGAGCTTGTTTCTACCAAGGAGCAGCTTGTAGATATTTTTACTAAACCTCTACCTAAGATTACATTTGAGTATCTTAGAAGTCAGCTAGGGGTTGTACCCCTTCATGAGGTTAGCTGAGCATGATGTAGATTACATCAGTCACTAAGCTACTTGCAAAATTTTATAGAAGGATTGGTGAAGAAGTGGAAGTTATTCCACAGGGGGAACATCAAGTTGCAGATTGATGTTGTTGCATAGTGAAAATTGACATTACATGTTTTACTTTCAAATTGGCATTGTTGTCAAAGGGGGAGAAGAATTATGTGATTATGAGGAGGAGAACCAGTGACAAGATGAAGACATGGAGAGCATGGTGAATAATTGGTAATGTAAACCAGGATTCCTATTCACAATCACAACAGTAATCAATGGTGTTGATATTTGTATTGCCATCAATGCCAAAGGGGGAGATTGTTGGTATTTGCATGAAGATTGCATTAATGATATGATATGTTATCATTGATGTCAATTAACTGGTAATAGTATTGCTGATATTGTTGATATTGTCTTGTAACCAGTAGGAAGAACTAAGTGAAGGAAACTATAAACCGATATGTAAGTTTGTGAGTTGAACCAGTAACCGGTAAAAGGTAAAACCCTATCTATTGATTGTAACCGGTAAACCCTACCTATTTTTTTTATTAAACCCTAACCGATTAAGTTTGGTGAATTGGTTATGTTGGTTTATGATTTGATGATGAGCGGTAATGATGATGACAAGTATGATTATTGTATGAAGACATTTTCAAGTGTTTTTGGTGCATTGTTGTAATGTTTTTTTGTCTAGGGAATGAGGAAAGTGTATTGCATATAATGCAAAGAACGTGATGAGTTATTGAGATCGATGAAGGAGGCGATCAAGCAGCGGTTGATACTTTCTTAATTAATGTGCAGATATTTCTATGTAACCCAACGGTCATACTTGAACTGACTTGTTTGTTATCTCTATGAGAATTAGATTTATGCTATGCTACTGACCTAATTGATTTTTTTATAAGGTTGATAAAGTTGTTTAGTCAGAGAGTTGGTAGAGATCAGTTGAGTGTGTGGTTGCAAAATCGGATGATGTGTCTGTAGTTTGAGTAAAGGCAAATAGGAGCATAAAAATGATCTGATCAAGCAAGTGTAGTTCTATTCAGACAGATCAAACAAACTCCTATTGTTTTCTAACAATTACGGTAGAATTGAAATCCCCTAACTGGGTAAGCTCTAACAAGCTTGGTGAATTTTCAAATCCTCTAACAAGATGATCCATTAGCTTGGATTTTCAAATCCTCTACCGAGGTTACTCCTAACAGGGTATTGCTTCTAACAAGGCATTTGTAGTCAATCCCTTAACCGGGTGGTTCTTAACAGGATCAGTTCTTAATAGGACTTTTGTAAAGCTTTAACATGCTTGGTTCCTAATAGGGCAAACTTCAAAAGAGTTCAGATAGTTATCTTGTGAGTCTCATCTCACCGTGGTTTTTCCCATTTGGGTTTCCACATCAAAAATATTTGTGTCAAGTGGTGAATGTTTTTGTGGTTATGATCTTATGGTTGATTTGATTAACTACTTAACTATTTTGATAATTCATAATAACCGGAAGCATTGAGAAATGAAGTCTGTTGACATGTGATAAAGCATTTGGATGTTTATAAGTTTGATGTTATTTACTATTAATTTTTTGTAACAGTCAACCAATTTATCTTATGTGTTTTTATCTTGACAGTGGTATTACATTGATAAGTTTACTTTGAGATTGATTTTGAGTTTGGAAAGTTTGTATCAGTTTTTCTATTTACTGATTCACCCCCCCCCCCCTTCTCAGTATTCAACCAGATACTTATTCTTTCATCATACCATCAAATACTTCCAATTCCCTCTGAACTCTTTCTTTTACTTGGAATATGCTCTTAAATTTTATTTTTTTCCATTCCTTCAACTTCAATTTTAAGATACTGTAGCTTCTTGAGGAAAAAAAAACTAGGAGTGCTAAAAAACCTACATTCTTTCCACCAAATCTCCAATAGATGGACTGCATTCTCCTCATGCCACCACATACCTTCAAATTTGAAGAAAGATTTGGTTGTTCTTTTCCTAGTCTTGATCTCTAATTGAATCGGGAAGTGGTCTGAAACCAATATGTGAAGGATCCTAGCCTCATATAGATAACTATGTGCAAGCCAATTATGTGATTAATAAGAAGTGATCTAACCTTTCTTCTATATTAGTAAAACCAATATACCTATTTATTTGTGTAAAGACTCTACTATTAAATGTGAAATCTACCATCCCTATTTCCTCCATGAAATTTAGATGTCTTGAATGGTTCTGTTAATCTTCATTAATACCCCACTTTGTCACTCAGGTCCAAAATTGTATTAAAATTACAAGTAATTATTAAATGGTGGCCATGGTTGTAATATGTGTTATCATTTATGTCAACTTGAGGTCATTGGTAAAGTTGAAGAGGTCGATAAATGGTTAGAGATATATTGATAAGATAGTGGAAGATTTGAGAGAGATGGTCTGATAAGGATGTCAATTTGCATATGAATGATGATGAAGATATAACTGATTGGTAGAGCTTTTGTATTCACGTATGATTTAGATGAGGAAATCGATGTTTGATATTGTGCTTCAACCTCTTAGAGTGATAATATGCAAATTTGTTGCTCCACATGTAGTGGAAGGTTCAAGATTATTTGCTAATGCATCTACAATGATTTCTCTAAGGTAGAGTCTCTGGGTGTATTGGTTCGTATTTCCTCTAACATAGAGTCTCTAGCTATTCTGGTCTATATTTATCTGCACAACAACATTTATTCTTGTAATTATGGAAATAGGTTGATATATTTATAAACATGTTATTTTTGGAGTATTAGGTGATGTCTCTCTTAGTTGTAAAGGGTATAAGTTTCTATGTACTAGACAATGTTGTGATAGTGTTATACAATCAATAGAGTCTATTGAAATGCTCCACATTCTTTCAGTTGGATAATTTTTTTTATGCAAACTTGTTAATATATTCAGGAAGGTATGAAGGTTTAATAATGTGAGTTTCAATTTTTTTGTTGCTTTGTAGTGCAATATTCAAGATGTTGAAGTGTATCGGTCAACCTAAATTCCCTATCTCTATCCATTCAGTGGGTTTCTCCACCTATGCCTACATTTGATGATCAATTATGCTAGGAGGTTCTTGTAGAGATATTGTAGATGGTTTGCATGTTATTTTTAGTTTCTCTCAGTGGAGTAAAGGTAAACAAATAATAGTTTTGACAATGAAATTGATGTTTGGGCTAACAAATTGAGTTCCTTCATTTTTAGTTTATCTTGACCTATCTTATTTGCTTTGGAGGATGTGTTTGAGTTATTTATTCCTTGGGTTGATTCACAACCTATTTTTGTTACATGTCTTCGAATTTGACCTAGATTGGATCACATGCTTCATTTGAGAGGTTTTTTTCCAAACCTAACCTAATTGATATTTTGAGGTGTTGCAGAGGGTATTTATAGAAGATCAAATCATTTGTAAAAAGTGTAAGTTGTGATTTAAGATAGATATCAGTTGACTATAAATTGTGTGAAGTTAGTTTGATGGGGTAATTATGCTACAAAGGGATTGCAACATCATCATATGTTAGATACTTCTATAAAAATTCATGCTCATGTTTTTATTGTAATCTTCATGTATCGTACTACCAAACAATAAGTCTCTTCAGCAAGTCCTTGTTTCATTATATATTTCTCAGTAAATCCATTACAGAGTGGTCAGCTTCCACAGGCAATGAGCCTTAAATAAATATTGTAATAATGATTTCATATAGTGTGAGTTAACTCTCACCATGATTTTTCCCTCATTAGATTTTCCATGTAAAAATATTGGTGTTCTTGTGTTGTACATTCTTTTTTTCATTCTTTCTTTTGGTAGATTTGATTTAATGTTTAAATTTGTAATAGATGGACAAATTTTAGTTTATGTTGATCCCCCCCCCTCAACATTCAAGCTTATTTAATAGGCCATTAAAATCTTTGTTATTGTGTTGATAGACTTTCATGTGGGTAATTATCCTTCATTTTGATGGGCCCATATACAAAATCTAGATTTGTAGTACTTACTTGACATAGCATCCAATATTGATGTAGCTTGATTTATTTTTCTGATATGTTATATGATTTCCAAAGTATATCCATTATGATAATTGAGTAATCCACAAGTTGGAACAATATAAAACATATCTTACAGTAATTGGTAAACTTGATGGCTTCCTCAATACTGGAATCAATTTCTTGTAGCAACATAATGTCCATTACTAGCTTTCCCAAATGACGCTTAACCAAGCATTATTTGTCAAGGACATTTAAGTACTTGATGTTCCATGTAGTGATCTTCATTTCCCTCCAAGGGAGGGTTTTCCTTGGATTTGGTCATGTTCTTTAATGCATGTGAATCTCTTCTCTATTGATTCCTCTACACTCTTTTGTTTGCTTTATTTCTTTCCACACCTAGTGCCCTTCTTTGATTTATTGAGTTCTCTAGACATGAATTGGTTGATGCACCTTTCATCAATTATCTCCAAATCATTTGTATTCATATGGACCTCAAGGTCACATCCTTCAAAATCAACATCATCCTTTGTCAATCTACCTTTTCCACCTTCTATATTGTCCTTTTTTAGAGCTTTAACTTTAAGCTTTTCTTTGACATTCTTATTTGCTTTTGTTCTTGAAGGTGAAACCAATATGGTAGTTGATCAAGATTTACCATCATACCATTCAATTCTTCCCCTTTACTTTGACCTATATTAGACCCAGTTATATCAGATCGTTTACGTGCCTTGTCAATGCTTCCATAGTTTGCATATATTTTTACCAGATCTTTTCCAACTATAATAATCCACCTTCTATTATGATTTTATGGATGTCCATACCATATTTTGAAGCTCCCATTGTTAAAGAAATGTTAGAATATAGAAATATGTTAAATAAATGGAATGATTTACTCCTAGTTGTGTCATGTTTTATTTTCTTGAATGTAGTGTATGTTGGTATTATGGATGACTTCGTCATGTGTTGCATTGGTTTTATCATTGATGTCAACACTTATCTTTTTGGAGGTCTAAATTGTTGATTTGGCACTCTGGTTATATTGGTTTATTGTTGAACAAGCACTTTGTGGTCCCGACATGGTTATTGGTTTTTGCATAGTCACCAGTATATGCTTCACCAGCAGGTTATATGGTTCACCGATAGTGATGATGACTTGTTATCATTTGGTTATGTCGAAGACATGGATTGGATGTTTGGATTTGATGTTTTTCTTATTGGTCTAATTGGGTTCTCATATTTGCCTTTACCAGCAGATAGGTCTAGGTTATGGACCGGTACAACATATCATGTTCCAAATCAACACGACGCATTTTGGAAATGGTTTATTGTTTGGATAATGTGTAATTGTATTGAGGCTGACATGTTGTATTACATCAAGATTTATTTTGTAATTGATTTAAATGTAATATCTTTAGTGAGCCAAACTCATGAATAGGTCCTAGGTTTTGTATAAATAAATGTAAGATCCTATTTGGAAGATGTATGGTATGAGTGTATGTGTGAATATTGAAAATCATATAAGAAGATCATTGTGAGAATCACACAGATATTATCTAGAGGTTGAAGGAAGGTTATGAAGGTGTTTGACACTCATGTTCAGAGCTTAAACCAGTACCGAATCCAACATTAAAGATGCTATTTTGTAGCAGTACATTATTATTGGATTTAACCATCCAACTGTAGTCAGTGTGACTCCTATTTTGTGATTGAGTAGTGAGCTCTAGGCAGTTGGCCTTTCTGCATGTGCAGAGCCCTTATTGTATACACTTACTATCTGCAGTAGTATCATCTGATTGTAGTTAAGGTTTCCCACAATGGTTTTTCCCCTTACTGAGTTTCCACGTCAAAATCTTTGTATCATGTGTTGTGGATGTTGTTTTCCTTTCTATTTCATGCATTAAGTTATACTGGTACTAATATAACTATTAGTCTATTTTACCGGCATTAAGTTTGGTTTACCGGCACTGAGTTTTAAGCTGGAAATATTTGATTTTGGGGTATAATTTATTGACAAATGATTCAGCCCCCCTCTCAGTTGTCCTTCCCAGTTCCTAACAATTGGTATCAGAGCCTAGTCCTCTTTTTGTAGAAGCCTAATAGCTTGAGGAGATCCTATGGCAGCAAATATTTTTAGGAAGGATAGTCCTAAACTTGATGGAACTAATTATGGTATATGGAAGATTAGAATGGAAACACATCTAAATTGCATTGGAAGAGATATAAGGGATGTTACAAAGAATGACTATGTTGGTCCTACTCCGAATAATCCTCATCCATCGACCTTGGCTAAAGACTTGAAGAATGATTGCAAAGCAAGGGAAGCACTTCTAAGCGCATTATCAGATCAACAAATCTTGGGATTATCAGACAGACCTATTGCAAAATCTATTTGGGATAAACTGGAAACATTGAATGAAGGAGATACCACTGTCAAAATTGCAAAATTGGAATGTTACCGGGTCAGGTATGAAAATTTAAAAATGGAAGAAGATGAAAGAATTTTTGCATTTATGGAAAGAGTTAATGAAATTGTTTTAGGAATAAAATGTTGTGGAGGATCTTTAAGTGAAGATGAAATTGTTTCTAAAGTTTTAAGAGCTTTTCTACCGACTTAGAAAATGAAACTGATAGCTATTAATGAGTTGAGAACAATGCCTAGTACATCAGTATCTAAAGATACCTTGGTTGGAAAACTTTCAGCATTTGAGCTTGAAGAATTTGGTCCTGTTGCTACTGTCAAGACTGAGATAGCCTTCAAAGAATCATCATCAACATCATCATCATCATCATCTGACAAATTTTGATTGGAAAGCAATTTATGTAAAGGAACTTGAAGATATCAGGAGAGAAAATGAAGAACTTGAAGAACTTGAAGCACTATTTGTAAGGAAGATTCCTAAAGGTCTAGCAGGAAGTAAGTATGAAGGAAAAGCACCTTTCAATTGTTTTAATTGCAATAAATTTGGTCATATGGCTTCTAGGTGTCCTGATAGACATGCAAGATTAAGTGAAGAAGCAAAAAGAACATATAAGCCTAACTCTGAATATTAGAGATATAGATTTAAGAAAAACAGAGACAAGTCATGTTACTATGTAGATGAAGGTGCTACAGATGATTCAGATGAAGATCCAGTAGATAGTGGATGGGAATTTGTTGCAATAAAAGAAGATCAACCGACACCTATTGTCAAATTGGTAGAGCAGGCATTGGCAGGAAAAATTGAAGAAAAAAATGAATGAATCATTGATAGTGGATGCTCGCATCATATGACTGGTGATAAAAGAAAATTATTATCTTTTCGGGAATGTAATGGAAGTCTAGTAAGATTTAGAGATGACACAACTTTTTTAATCAAAGGAAGAGGTACTATATCTTTGGATGGTAAGCACTATTGGCAAATGCACACTCCAATGAGAAATTGTAGGTGATTGAAGGTTTTGTCATTGATGGAAACCTTGCAATCATATGATACCGGCAAGACAAAGATGCCGACACTGGTAACAACAGACTCTACACTGGCACACAGAATACCGGCAATGAAGGGAAGGATACTGACACCCTGGCCGACAGGAATTTTGTTTAAAATGTATTTTGTAATTAATTGTAAAATCATTGTAAGCCAACATGGTGAGTTGTAATATGACTCATATATGTACGAGATCATTGTAGAATATTTGGAAAGAAAGAAGAGGTAGAGATAGGATGCAAAATATGCAGACCTAATATGTGAATTATTGGTTAAGGGTTTATGTATGTAGCAGAGCTTAAACCAGTACTAGATCTGGCATAACAGATGCTAATCTGAAGCAGTACAATACATTGGATTAATATAATCCATTTTTGTAAGCCAGTGTGACTTCTTTTGTATTTGAGTAGTGAGCTCTAGGCACTTGGCCTTCCTGCATGTGCAGGCCCCTATTGTAAGAGTAATATTCCCTTATTGGCCAATAAGAGAATATTGTGGGTCACAAATCCCACCGAGGTTTTTCCCACATCGGGTTTCCTTGTTAAAATACTGTGTTATGGTGTTCTTCTCATGTTATTGTTATTATTCTTGTTTACTGCATTATTTCTGGTTTACCGGTACACAGTTTTTATATGCTTTTCATGTTTTAAGTCAAGTAAATTTATATACCGGTTAGATATTTATTCACCCCCCCCCTCTCAGTATCTTTGGGAATCCTAACAATTGGTATCAGAGCTTGGTCCTCTATTTTCAAAAGCCTAACAGCTTGAGGAAGATCTTGACACCGATAGAGATGGAAAACTTGAGAAAACAATTGGAAATAGCCCTTTCAGACTATGATGCAAAAAAGTTGAAGAATATCAAAATTGAAGATGATCTAAAGGCTACTCAAGATATTATTCAAGCACTTCAAGAAAATATTACTATTGCAAGAAATAAGAGAAGAGAACTTTGTGAAAAGATGCAGAATGAGAATGATGAAAAGGAGACTCTTAATGATCTGGTAAACAAGCTAAGACAAGAAAGCAATATAACAAAGAATGAGATGCAGGATATGACTATGAGATTTTGTAAAGAAATTGAAGATAGAAAGAAAAATGAAGATGACTTGACTAGAAGATTGAATGATGCTGCTAATGAAAATCTTAGACTCAGTCATGAGAATGATATGCTAGAGACATATCTAATTCACTTAGAGCATGATAAAACTGAACTCATGAGACAGAAGGACTTCTTGGAAAATGAATTGGCTACTACAAATCAACACAAAGAAAAATTCAAGAAAAGTTCGGAGGAACTTGATGACATGTTGAAGAATCAGAAACCAAATGGTGATATAAATGGCCTTGGCTTTGAAACTGGTGAAAGCTCCAGTACTACAAACAATCATGATCATAGCAACCTACTACTTACAAATTTAATGACATTCTTTAACTGTAACAAGTATGGTCATAGAGCAAATCAGTGTAGATCTAGAAATTATCAAAACACTAATACACCCACTGGTCAATGTTCTAAATGCAACAAAGTTGGTCATAATTCAGAAAATTGCAAAATGAATGTAAGATGTTATGTTTGTGGAAGATTTGGACACTTATCTAATCAATGCAGAACACATACCAGCTGTAAAGCGGAAAAATCGAACCCTAGTCATTCTCCCCTCCCCAACTCCGAGGAGAGAGAAGGGAGAGTCACTAGGGTTGATGGTTTTCACTTGGGAGAGACTTTACATTCAAAAGAGGGGTTGAAACCCACAAGATCCAATCCCATGCAATGCAAGATTAGATTCTATATGAATTTCGAGGGTTAAGACATCAAGGATACCCTCTTTTGTAAAGAAATGTAGATAGAATGATTGAACTAGGAATGCATGTAAAGTAGTAAAGATTCGCTTATAAACAGAGATAGGGATATGGGATGAAGCTGCGGACTTGGAATTAGTAGTAAAATTTCGAGACGGTGCTGTTCTGCAAATTTGAGCGAAAGTTGACGGGACGATGGCGCCTGGCGTGCACACGGTCCTCCGAAAAATCCGCGAAACGAAGGTGGACCTGTTCGTCTCTGCACAAGGATTCCAGATCTTCAATTACAGCCGCGTACCTGCAACCTACACACAAAAAAGAGAGGACGATTGGGGGGTTAGGGATGAGGGGTTTGCCTTTAGGTCAAACCTCAGTTTTGGAATTAACCAAGAAATGAGAATGCGGTAAATGTAAATGTTTGTAATGTAAACAAGTACTGATACCTTGTTGTAAGAATGTTTGTATTCTTACATGCGAAGGTGTAATGTATGTAGTATGTAATGTGTTGTAAGTGATCTCCTCTTCAATGGTTGAATCCTTGTCTTGAATGCAACACTTAGCCTTGAATGGAGACTTAGAATGATCAATTGCTTGAAGGAATGCTTGAATGCTTGAATGTTTGAATATCGCTTCCGCCTTTTTTTCATCTACCAAAATGGGAGAGGAAATGTAGTTTATATACTTGTCAATTAGGGCTGATAGACTGATTTTCCCGACCTTAGGCTGACCAGGAAATGTTATTTTCCAATTTGCAATCATAAAGACCCAAAGCCCCATAAGAGACCGGGCCCAAAATAGGGCCAGGGACCAAGGCGCTGGGCGCCATGGTCCTGGGGGACCAGGGCACTGGGCGCCCTAGTCCTGAAGGACCAGGGCACTGGGTGCCATGGTCCCACCTCCAGGGACAACAGGGTGCAAGGAGGATCAGGCCAGGGTGCTGAAAAATGCAGTTTTTGGTGTCATGAACAAGTTTCGGGGTCTCGATTCAGGTTCCGTGTTGCATCGCCATCGTGAAGACCCAAATGCAGTCGAAATTGCAAGTGTCACAATTTTAGGATGCTACATTTAGCCCCCACTTTAGCGGGAGTATAAGCATACGCTCATACTTCCGGTAAAGTACAAGGAAACAACATTGAAAAACTTTCACCACGTCAAGGAGGCAAGATACACCAAGCCCCCAGTGGACTAAGGATCTTACGACTTCGATTGAAAAAGTAAAAGAGAAGATCACGAGGGAGAACCATGACTGTCAGTAGTAAGATTCCCTCACTATGAGTCATGCAAGAAAGATATCAAAAATTTTCAAGGCAAAGCTAAATTTGTCAAGAAATTTTCAAGTATCTTGAAAAGATATGAACGGGATGTATGCCCCCCTACGTTAAAGCAATCGCACACGCCTCACTGGGGGTGATTTCTTTAAGGTAGTGATACATATAAGAAATGAGAAAGGAAAGGAGCACGTTATCACAAGGATTTAGCCCCCAAGTGTGAGATAAGCCCAAGGATAATAGACACAAAACACAAAGCACAAGGTGACTTCGCTTTCCTCGGGGTCAGTATGCTGTATGATAATTCATGTATATCATATGTATGTATGCATAATTGTTCTTCATTCCCCAATCAAGGAAGGTCACCTAGAAGAAGGGAACACATGTGTCTTTTGAGTCAACATGAGAGAGACCAAAAAAAATCTCAATGCTTTGCATCATCCTCAAGTAGACAACACTAAGGACAACAAATAGAAGAATGAGAATAACACATAGAAGAAGTAACGAAAGAGAGGAGGAGAGAATCTGCTATGCTAATGAAACTAGTCTAGCACGTCATCTACCCCCCAATCTTGCTGATCAATATTTCGGGAAGGTAGGAAACACGCTAGAGGAGGAACATCCAACATAGCAGATGTAGCTATCACAAGATCCAAACAAGGTCTATGTTCATATCCCAAGCTGCGGTGTTCTTGTCTAGGAGCTAGGATAAGTGCTTTAGAAAATGCGTTAGATAAATGGTTATCAACATCAACATATTCATATTCACTATCAGAATGAACAGGAGTAACATTTTCATCATGAATAACATTTTCATCTAGATCATCATCAAGATTTATAAAAATAGGATCTTTAACTCACACAGGATCAAGACCGTCATGCATCTTATGTTTAGGAGATTTCGGCTCAATCGTCGGCTGAGGAGAAAATGGAATAATATTAGTTGAAGGTGTTTTTGGGGATTGCAAAGTTTGAGAAGCAGTTGCCTGAGCTCTAAGATGACGCTTTCGTCGGTGTTCACGTGCAAAACGATTTCGTCTAGTCTTAGTAGGAAGTTGCGAAGATTGAGGAGGAGGAATATTCTCATCCTTATCACTTGAGTGTTTAGGTTGAACAATAGGAGAAGAGGAAGGTCTCTTCTCTCCATAAGAGGAAGGAGGAGGAACTGCTCCATATAAGGGAGGAATATTTGGTTTAGGAAGGAGACCAAGTCCATCATGACGAGGAGGGATAGGTCTACCTTTAGGAAGTTTATTAGATATAGGCATAGTCACATCCATAGGGATGGGTTGGGAATCTTCTTGAGGAAAGACATTAGTTTTATCTTTCAAAGGAAGAACTTCCTTCTCAAGAATGATAGGAATGTCAAGTTTGGGTGTTCTAGGTTCACTTAGAGATAGGATCATATCTTTTTTCCACTTTTGATAAGATTTGAAAAGATGATCACTTCGCGGAGGAAGAGACTGGAATTGTTTAGGCCAAAAGTAATCAATAGGAACGCTAGAAGTTCTTTCAGCTGGTTTAAAGAGACTATGATTGACAGTAACAACTTCACCATTATGGGGAAATTTCAAGCATTTATGAATAGGAGAAGCAATAGCTTTCATGGAAGACAGCCAAGGATAGCCTAGCTTCACACGAAATTGTTCAGATGATGGAATAATAGAAAAGTCCACATCAAGGGATTTGTTATGGACCTCAATAGGTAATGTAATAGAACCAATTGCAGGAGAAGAAAATTCATCAAATAGTTTCACAACCACATTTGTTTCATCATAGATCACTTGATTCAATTGCAAAGTAAAAAGGAATTCTTCAGTAATGACATTAATCATACAAGAAGGATCAATAAGCACTCCACGACAAGGTGTATTCTTGACTTTTGCAACTATATATAAAGGACCATCAGGTGCCCTGATAGTTTCACTGGGATCAAATGTGATGGAAGGTTCTTTAGGGATTTTCTGCTGCTCCACAAAGTTAATCACATTAGGAGTCATAGACACAAGATCATCAGGTGAGACAGAGGAATCAGTAGTATCAATTGCATTAGAGGTATGAGAAGGCAATGGACCAGTAAAAATATGAAGATTTTGGTTAGGAGGAGCTACAGATGTGTTGCCTTTATCATTCACACCAGAAACAGAGATAGTATTATTATCAATCAAATCTTGAATTTTACCCTTTAAAGCAAAACATTTTTCAGTATCATGCCCAGGATGATGATGAAATTGACAAAAAGATTTGTTATCAAAATAGGGTGAATTAATCTTTGCAGGATCTATTTGCCTTATAGGAGGAAGAGTAAGCACATTTTGTTCCAATAACTTATTCATAATACTATGCAATGATTCATTCAAAGGAGTAAACTTTCTTTCTTTCTTGAAAAATTTAGAAATAGGAGGCACACTTGATGCTGCATTCACATTGTTGTTGATGATGTTTTCATTGAATTTAATGGACTCTTTGTTCGGTTTAAACTTCCCAAATGGTTGTTGACTACTATCACCCTTATCACTCGGAGCCATAGGATTTGCTTGTTCCATTTGACTCACAGTCAGTTGATAATGGTGAAGAGTTGCGCACAACTGTTGGAAAGAAGTAAACTCAGAAAACAGGAGTTTTTCTCTAATATCTTTTTGTAAATTAGAAATAAAGATTCTTTGAATATCATTGTCAGGCACTGGAAAAGAAATTTGAGCATACAAATACTTATATCTACCAATGAAATCAGTCACTTTTTCTTTAACACCTTGTTTGCAATGCATTAAATCAATCAAAGTAACTTTAGGACTTATATTGTTTTGAAATTGTTGAATGAAAGCATTTGCAAGTTGTTCAAAAGAAGAAATAGAATAGGAAGGCAACGAGCAATACCATTGTAGGGCTTTGTCTCTTAATGTTCTAGTGAACAGTTTTGCAAGCAACCTTTGGTCATAAGCAAAATCAATACATATTGTTTGAAAAGTCTTAACATGTGTTAGAGGATCACCCTTACCATTATAAAGCTCCAAATGCGGAATTTCAACATGTTTAGGGGGGATAGCTCGAACAATGTCAAGAGAAAGTGGGCTCGCAACATCAAATGTGGGCACACTAAACTTAGATTGATTCATAGAAGCAATTTGTTGTTGTAAAGAAGAGACAGTTTGTGCAAGATTGTTAATGGTCCCTTTAGTCGAAGAGTTCATATTAGACGTGTTAGATTGTGATAGAGGTGTTATGTTATTGAAAGAAGGTAGAGAGTAAGGTGGTGGAACACTATGGTAGTTAGTCATAGGAGATGATTGGACAGGGGGAACACTACAAGGAGGAATGGAAAACAAATTGCCCCCTTGCGTCATGTTCATTTGTGGTGATATAATAGGAACACTTATTGAAGGAATGAATGAAGAAGTTGGATTGAATGAAGGAAGAGGGTTGATTGAAGAAGAGGGATTGCCCCCATGACTAGTGATCATAGGAGGAATGTCTTGTGTTGAAGTAGTCATTATGTTTGATGTAACAGTAGGTATACTAGCAATAGGAGTTGTCAAAGGAATAGAATGATTGATTTGAGTAGGAGGTTGTGTATAACCTAAGGTTTCGGCACAACTCTTCATAGGCATCACATTCGAATCCACAATGTGTGCAATACCACGCAAAATATCAATTCCATTCTTATCACTTTGAACCATACGTTTTAGACCCTCAATTAATGAAAGAGCTTGACTATCGAGGTATTCTTGAGACATCCATTATCGAAAATCATCAAATTGGTTATCCAATTTTGAAAGTTGTTCTACAGAAACCTTATGGAGAGCTTCTTCATCATTAAGAGGATTAGAGGAATTACCCATGTCCTCGTTAAAAAGGCCATTCAAATTAGGTTCCATCTCCTCGGTAATTACACCTTGGAAGGACTTAATTCTAAGGCTTCATCTAATGGGAATAGTGTAAGTAGGGCTTATTGTTGTAAAACTCATGCACTAAAGAGAGAGAGAAGATTTTGAATTTTAGAGGTAGCAAATTTCAATAAAATCAGCCAATCTCCTAGATTTAAGCTGTTAAATGCAATCAGGACAATCTCCCGAAATTTCAGAAAAAATGTCCGGGACCGTGGCGAACTGAGTGCACACGGTCCTCACAACTTTTTTCAAAATTTTCAGGGATGAAAGTTATGATGATTTTAAAGCTAATCTGAAAAAATTGAGTGATTTTACGATCTGTAGATAGGCCAAATTAAAGTTGCAATCTCAAAATTGAACCCTACCAAGATTGTTGAAAAATGTAAAATTTGAATTTTGAAAAGGAGGGGGAAACTGAAATTTTGAATTTTATGATTTTAGAGGGAATACTAAAAGCAATGCAGGCTTTGAAATTTAAAATTTGACTCAATTTCATGCAAAATAAGAATTTGAAAGTGGAAATCAAGGTTGTTGCAATTAAACACTTAATTTCAAAAGTCACAAACTGCAAAAATTTGAATAAAGCACTGAAATTTTGAATGAATGCCAACACACTTTTCAGATTTAGGACAGTAAGAAACACAATTTCGACAGGAATTTTAATTTCAATGATTTTTGAATGATTAGAAGCCTCAATCCAAGCAATCGCTAGACCAACTTTGACTTTAATTTTGAAAGTGTTAAAATTGATAAAATCAGCCAAAATTCTGGATTTTAGCAGAAAAATACAGTAAGATCTAGCTCCCGAAATTTCGAAAAAAATGTCGGGGACGATGGCGCTCGGGGTGCACACGGTCCTTGCAAATTTTTTCCAAATTTTCAGGGATGAAAGATATTGTGATTTTATTGCGGAATCCAAAGTTACAGCCGATTTGGAAGTGTTTTGATCAGTGAAATTATCAGTCAAAGGTTGAATCAAGAATGTCTTAAAAATTAGGGTTTTGACATTTAACCACTTAATTTTCAGAATTAAAGCACAAATATGAATTGACAATTTGCAATAGAAGGGTAGATCTGAAACAAACATTAACAATTAAACATTTCACAAGTTTAATTACTAAAAAGAAAATTTTAGGGTTTTTTTATGCAATCAACCTCTAAAATTTGCAAAAGATCAAAAATGGAAATATAATTAGGAAAGCAAAATTTTCAGATCTAACTATGAATAATTAGAATGAGGATGTTCACGTCGGGTTCACCAAAATGTAAAGCGGAAAAATCGAACCCTACTCGTTCTCCCCTCCCCAACTCCGAGGAGAGAGAAGGGAGAGTCACTAGGGTTGATGGTTTTCACTTGGGAGAGACTTTACATTCAAAAGAGGGGTTGAAACCCACAAGATCCAATCCCACGCAATGCAAGATTGGATTCAATATGAATTTCGAGGGTTAAGACATCAAGGATACCCTCTTTTGTAAAGAAATGTAGATAGAATTATTGAACTAGGAATGCATGTAAAGTAGTAAAGATTCGCTTATAAACAGAGATAGGGATATGGGATGAAGCTACGGACTTGGAATTAGCAGTAAAATGTTGAGACGGTGTTGTTCTGCAAATTTGAGCGAAAGTTAACGGGACGATGGCGCCCCCCGACGTGCACACGGTCCTCCGAAAAATCCGTGAAATGAAGGTGGATCTGTTCATCTCTGCACAAGGATTCCAGATCTTCAATTACAGCCACGTACCTGCAACCTACACACAGATTAGAGAGGACGATTGGGGGGTTAGGGATGAGGGGTTTGCCTTTAGGTCAAACCCCGGTTTTGGAATTAACCAAGAAATGAGAATGCGGTAAATGTAAATGTTTGTAATGTAAACAAGTACTGATACCTTGTTGTAAGAATGTTTGTATTCTTACATGCGAAGGTGTAATGTATGTAGTATGTAATGTGTTGTAAGTGATCTCCTCTTCAATGGTTGAATCCTTGTCTTGAATGCAACACTTAGCCTTGAATGGAGACTTAGAATGATCAATTGCTTGAAGGAATGCTTGAATGCTTGAATGCTTGAATGCTTGAATGTTTGAATATCGCTTCCGCCTTTTTTTCATCTACCAAAATGGGAGAGGAAATGTAGTTTATATACTTGTCAATTAGGGCTGATAGACTGATTTTCCCGACCTTAGGCCGACCAGGAAATGTTATTTTCCAATTTGCAATCATAAAGACCCGAAGCCCCATAAGAGACCGGGCCCAAAATAGGGCCAAGGACCAGGGCGCTGGGTGCCATGGTCCTGGGGGGAGCGCCCTAGTCCTGAAGGACCAGGGCGCTGGGCGCCATGGTCCCACCTCCAGGGACAGCAGGGTGCAAGGAGGATCACGCCAGGGTGCTGAAAAATGCAATTTTTGGTGTCATGAACAAGTTTCGGGGTCTCCATTCAGGTTCCATGTTGCATCGCCATCGTGAAGACCCAAATGTAGTCGAAATTGCAAGTGTCGCAATTTTAGGACGCTACACCAGCATAGGATATGGGAAAGCTATTCAGAAGAACAATGTGACTTGTTATGCCTGTAACAAGATTGAGCATATTGCTAAATTTTGTAGAAGCAAGTCCTCACCAACAAATAACAAAGGTCCTAGTTTGAAAGGTAAAGAAAAGGTTGAAGAGGTAAAGTAAGAATTCTCAAAACAATGGATCAGGAAGTCAGATCAGAATGTTGATGGGAATACTCCTCCACCAGTAGAACAGAGTAACACTCCACTAGCAGGAGACTCTTCATCTAACTGAAGAAAATTCTTTTGGGGGTTTAGCAACAAAATTAAAAACATGCTATTATTCCCTTGGTTGATGGTGAGAAGTTGAAATTACTTCTATACCGGCAGATAAGTTAAGTTGTGACTTAACCAACAACCATTAAATGTGGCAGTTGAAGAAAATAAAATTATAAAGCAAGTGTTTTTGCTCCTTTTTCATTCACCAAACATTCAAATCTTCGAGAGCACAAAAATTCCTGAGCGAAGGTATTTCAAGCAAAGAAGTGAAGCAATCCATCAAATCATTCATCCTTAAGGTAGATTGAGGTATTTATAGGTATGGCATCTTCATCCACTCCTGAATTTATTGCAAACCCTACTGTTGTTGAAGTTGTTAAGTGCCCTAGACCCGTATTCCAGCTAGTTCCCAAAATTGCAAAGAAAGATGATAGCATAGGTGCATTTTCTCAAATCCCAAAAGGAGTAGTATATGCTGAAGACCCCAGGATGTATATGCATTGTCATATTGATGAACTAGGTGATGATGAGATTAAAAATATGTATAAGAATGTGATCTGTGATGAATTCGGAAATGTAAAACCTGAACATAAGATATTAGAAACCCTAGGTTTCACTGAAATTCTTAGTATCTGAGATTTTCCCAAGGATATCATAAGGATTGTGTTAAGCAGAGTACATGGTGAATTTTTCTGGTTAGACTCAATTCATAAAATCATAAAAGAAGCGGTAAAAGTTGTAATAGGGTTACCCTCCACTGGTAACAGACCTGACAAAACAAAGAAGGTCTCAAATGACACAGTGATAAACCTAACCAGTGCAACATTTGATAAGAGATCTCTAAGGGTAAACGATGTAAAGGATATAAATGTCAGATTTAACAGTATGATCTTAGGTTATAAGGCTACACATGCAAATAGGTTAAACTCAATTTCTAGCCTATGTATCAAAAGTGCTTATGATATGGTCAATGATAATGCAAGGATAGACATATGTGAATGGCTTAAACATGAGTTGATAGACAATCTAGGAAAGATTAAAAGAGACAAGAAAGGAACATTCAGATTTGGAAACTTACTTGTTTGTCTAATGTTGTACATAACCAAACAAGTACTCGGTATTGGTGCTAGAAATTTTGCTTTTGATATACTGGTAGGAAAGCAACTATCAGAACTATTGAACAACATGGGAGAGAACTAGGAGAAAAACATAAATGAATACTTTCAAGTACTAAAGGCTCAAATGAAAACTAGAGTAAGACTATCACAAGCTATTGTGGATAAATATCAAAAGGAAATCTATTTTATAATCAAGAAAGACGAAATTTAGATGGAGGTAGTTATCCCTAGAACCATCTGGGTAACTGAAATGGGCTATGAAACAAATGACAACATCATAGAAACTTATGCAAAAGTCCTCCTAGAAGCTCCTAAGGAACCGGAAGAGAAATTATTTGGTAGTGCACAAACAATTGAAAACACTATTCAATCAAGGAAAAGAGTTAAGAGAGTAGAAGCAAAGGTTAGGAAAGGATCCCGATAGGTGAAGGCAATTAAGGAAGATGTGCTAAAACAAATTGGCATAACTGAAAGTGAGTTGGAGGCACCTCAACCGGAAACTTATCTTTCACCGGTTGGAACTTCTTCTGAAAGTGACATACCTGCTGTATTTAAGAGAGTTGAAAGGAAAAGAAAACCTTCACCAACACCTTCTCCTACACCAAAAAGGACAAGACAAAAGCAACAGGCAGTGAGACCACCAACAAAGAAAATGACTCCTAAGAAGAAGAAGACAAAACAAGACATTTCCCCAATAGACAAACTTCTTAGCAAAATAACAGAGGATGGCAAGCTGAAGAATATCAATAAAATATACAATACACTATCAGCTCATGATAAGGAAAGCTTAGAGAATAGTGTAATTTTACACTTAGATATATACAAGAAATTTTTAATGGAAGTTGTCGATGAAATTCCAAATGACTTGTATAGGAGATTAGAAGCTAGAAGATTAGCTATTGTTGAACTGGATAAAAAGATTAAGATTGAAAAATTACTAGCAGTGCATCTAGTTAACTCACCTGATGAAATAGACAAATTAATTAGTGAGGCAAACTGGACAGTATTTTCCACTGCTCACCGGCATGTAGCACTAATGGCAGGAAGAGTAAAGGAAGTTTTTGAGGAAACTGCAGATGGATGGGATGTATTCTTTGTGGAAAAAGAAAAAGAGGAAGAATTACTTAGACCTAAGACTATCAAAGTATATCAAAAGGACAAAGATAAGGGAAAAGGTAAGGTAGGTGGACCACCAAGCCTGAAAATAACTGACAATATGCCCCCACCTCTTTCAGATACTCCACCAGTAGACACTACTAAAAGTCAATCAGCCACTGAGACTATGGAGACTCCGGTAGAAGATACAAATCCTAAATCAAAAATTTTGTATACAGTAAATGTTGACACTCAGGAAGTTAATGTCATGGTTGACAGAGAAACAACTGAGGATAAGGAGAAAGATGTGACTACTGAGTCACCGGCTGCAGAGGTTGAGATAAACATAGAAAAACATACACAGGCAGAGCAACTGGCAGAAGATACCACTGAGAAACCGGTAGATACAACAGATAAACCATCTGGAGAACCGGCTAAGGAAAGTTCAGAGGTACAGACCGAGATTACATCTGAGATACAGATAGAGAAACCTTCTGAGACAAAATTGGAGAAAGTAGAACAGGTACAGGTTGAGGCTCAAGTTCAGACTGAGACAGTGCCACCGGCACAAACTGAAAAGTCCAAACCCCTTCTTGTGGAAATGAAAACATAGACTAACCTACCAGAGGTCGAACCAAGCAAGGAAATAACCACAATCAGTAGCATGGATATTGTAAAGACTGTTGGATAAACATCTGGTACAACTATGACATAATTCAGACCTATTAATATAACATAGGTCCTATTAGATTCAATAAAAAAGATAACCGAATGCAATGCACAAGCCTATAAGGCTATTGATGATACAATACCAATTCTTAAATTGATAGCACCAAAGTTTAATGTTGAGAATAAAGATTCTTTAGGTCAACTAGACACATTGTCTAAGTTTATCACCAGCAACCTACGAACTATTGATCAAATGAATGAGGATACATTTAAAGAAAGAATGATAAAAGAAAAAGAAAAATTCTTTGAGGATATTGTAAAGAAGAACAAGGAAGAAATGGACACCCTTTTACCGAAACTTGGAGAAATAATCTATGACTTCAAGAAACTGTACAGGGATACTTGCAAAACAAATGTCTTAATAGAGGATCTTGACAAGAAGATCAACAAAGCACAAGATAAGATAAACAATATTGTTGATAATCTGATTGGAGCATCAGATTCATTTTTGGAGTTAGAAAAGAAGATTGCAAAGCAGGAAGAGAAAATCAAGAAACTGGAGAATGTCAAACAGGGAATAAACGATAAGGCAAAGGACTTGAAATGCAAACTTAGTCCAAGACTAGAGTATCGTATTTCCTTAAGAAAAGAAATATATGAGGCTCTAGTTCCCAGACTGAAGACACCGGAAGAGAAAATGGACATACTCACCGGTACAGTGCAAAGAACACAAGAGGCAATAAAATATTGCAAAACATTCGGCAATGGCATAAATTTAGTTTTGATAGATATCTTTTAGATTGTAACCCATTGGTTACAAGAATCCAGGCAGGACTCCACTGACAGCGAATGACAACCTTTGTCATTGATGTCAAAGGGGGAGTAGTGGGATGAGAAAAATGGTCAGAAGAAAGGACATCATCTACTCAGGGGGAGCATATATTTTTGAGCATACATTTTTTTTGACACACAGTTTTGGTAAGACAATTTTGGCAGACTATTTTTGGATATCATTTTGAACACTTTTGATTTTTCTCATGAGTGTTTCCATCAATGCCAAATGGGGAGATTGTTGGCAAATGCATACTCCAATGAGAAATTGTACATGATTGAAGGTTTTATCATTGATAGAAAACTTGCAATCATATGATACCGGCAAGACAAAGATACCGGCACACAGAACACCGACAGTGAAAGGAAGGATACCAGCACCCTGGTCGACAACAATTTTGTTTAAAATTTATTTTGTAATTAATTGTAAAATCATTGTAAGCCGACATGGCGAGTTGTAATATGACTCATATATGTATGAGATCATTGTAGAATATTTGGAAAGAAATAAAAGGTAGAGATAGGATGCGAAATATGCAGACCTAATATGCAAATTATTGGTTAAGGGTTTATGTATGTAGCAGAGCTTAAACTGGTACTGGATCTAGCATAACAGATGCTAATCTGAAGCAGTACAAGACATTGAATTAATATAATCCATTTTGTAATTCAGTGTGACTTCTTTTGTATTTGAGGAGGGAGCTCTAGGCACTTGGCCTTCCTGCATGTGTAGGCCCCTATTGTAAGAGTAATATTCCCTTATTGGCCAGTAAGCGAATATTGTGGGTCACAAATCCCACCAAGGTTTTTCCTACACCAGGTTTCCTCGTTAAAATATTGTGTTATGGTGTGCTTCTCATGTTGTTGTTATTATTCTTGTTTATTGCATTATTTCTAGTTTACCGATACACAGTTTTAATATGCTTTTCATGTTTTAAGTCAAGTAAATTTATATACTAGTTAGATACTGATTCACCCCCCCCTCTCACTATCTTTGGGAATCCTAACAAGCACAATACTGACAATGTATATTATGTTGAAGGTTTAAAGCATAATCTTTTGAGTGTTGGTTAGTTAGTGGAAAAAGGATTTCAATTACAATTCAAGAATGGAAACTGCAAAATCATAAACAAAACTGGATTGGAGATTGCAACCAGTAATCAAACTAAAGGTAATATCTTTCATTTGAATACCAATGATAAGACATGTTTGATTGCTCACATTGATGAAAGTTGTTTATGGAATAAAAGACTCTATCATGTGAATTTTGATTGCATTGTAAAGATCAGTTCAACTAAGGTAGTAAGGGATTTTCCTAAGATTATGAAACCTCATAATCCAATATGTAAGGAACGTCAAATCGGAAAGCAAGTTAGAACAACATTTAAGAGCATTTATGAGAAATCCAATAATATTCTTGATTTAATTCATACTGATTTGTGTGGTCTGGCAAGAACAAGGAGTCTTCAGGGTGATAGATACTTTATGCTAATAACTGATGATTATTATAGAATGTGTTGGGTTACTTTTCTCAGGGAGAAATCAGAATCTTTTGAGAAATTCAAGTTATACAAGGCAATGGTAGAGAATGAAACCAACAAGAAAATTAAATGTTTGAGATCTGATCAAGTAGGAGAATTTACATCTAGGGACTTCAATGCATTTTGTGAAGTGAATGGAATCAAGAGACAACTATCAGCACCCTAGACACCTTAGCAGAATGGAGTTGTGGAAAGGAAGAACAAAACTATTCTAGATGTAGCAAGAACCATGATGATGGAAGGAAATCTACCTCATGTGTATTGGAGAGAAGCAGTGAATACAACAGTTTACACTTTCAATAGAGTTCACATCAAAGGTGAAACATGTAAGACCCCTTATGAACTATGGTTTGGTCATACTCCTACTCTTAAATATTTCAAAATATTTGGAAGCAAATGCTATATTAGGAGAGATGAGTCTATTGGCAAATTTGATCCTAGAAGTGATGAATGTATATTTCTTGGTTATTCATCTAGAAGCAAGGCATATAGATGTTATAATAAAAGATTGCAGAAAATCATTGAAAGTACTAATGTGAAGATATATGAACATTTTAGAGGAGAATCAAGGTCTATAGGTTTTGAACTGGTAGTTGAAATGATTATAAATGAATCGGCATAGATTGCATCGATATAGAATGAATAACTAGTCACACTGGTATCATCAGAAAACTCAACTGTGACTAAAGAACAACAGCTTGTGAATGGAATTCAGAATAAAATTAGGTATGTAAGAATGAATCATTTAGAGAATTAGATAATTGGAAACAAGAATCAAGGTGTTATGACAAGAGAAAGATTTGCAAATGAAGAGGTATGTTTAATTTCTCAAGTTGAACCAGCATCAGTTATTGAAGCATGTCAAGATAAACAATGGATAAAAGCAATGGAAGATGAATTAGAACTGATTGAAAAGAACAACACTTGGACATTAGTTCCCCTTCCTAAAGACAAAAATGTAATTGTAACTAAATGGGTATTTAGAAATAAACTTAATGAGGATGGTGAGGTAATCATAAACAAAGCAAGATTAGTTTGTAAAGGTTATTCTTAGAAAGAAGGAAATGATTATAATGAAACCTTTGCATCGGTAGCTAGAATTGAAGCAGTAAGACTATTTCTTGCATTTGTAGCTCATAAGAACTATAAGGTTTATCAGATGGATGTAAAATGTGCATTTTTGAATGGAGATCTAGAAGAGGAAGTTTACATTGAGCAGGCTGATGGATTTTCTTTAATAGATGATAAGGATATGGATTGCAGGTTAAGGAAAGCTTTATATGGATTGAAGCAAGCTCCCAGAGATTGGTATGCTAGACTGGATACATATCTTCTAAAGCTTGGATACACAAAAGGTAATGCTGACAGTAATTTGTATTACAAAATTACCAATGATGACATTTTGGTTATTGAAGTATTTGTGGATGATATCATTTTCAGAGGTGAAGAAGAGTTATGTAAAGACTTTGCTAACAAGATGCAAGAAGAATTTGAAATGTCTATGATTGGAGAGATAATTTTTTTCTAGGTTTGCAGATTTCACAAATAGATAAAGGTATATTCATATGTCAAACAAAATACTTGAAGGAACTTTTGAAGAAATTTGGAATGGAGAACTCCAAACTAGTAAGTACTCCTATGACTACAACTGATAAATTGACATTAAAAGATGATTCAGCTCCTATAAATCTGACAAGGTACAAATCTATGATTGGAGGGTTACTGTATTTGACACAAACCAGACCTGGTATAATGAATGCAGTATGTATTGTTTCAAGATTTCAAAGAAATCCTAAGAAAATCATGAAAATGTAGTAAAAAGAATTTTTCGGTACCTACAAGGCACAACAAATCTTGGTTTATGGTATCGTAAGAATGATAATTTTGAATTATGTGCATATACAGATTCTCAATAGGCAAGTGATGTGGATGATAGAAAGAGTACCACTAGTGGTGCATTCTTTCTTGGTAGAAGATTAATTTCATGGATCAACAAGAAGTAGAGTTGTACATCATTATCTATAGTAGAAGCAGAATATGTTGCAGCAACAACTAATTGTACTCAGGTATTATGGATTAAGCAAATGTTGAAGGATATTAAGGTAAAATGCAAAGAACCGGTAATTATTTACTTTGATAATTCAACAACAATAGATATATCAAAGAATCCAGTATTTCACTCTAAGACAAAGCTTGTTTCTATTAAGTACAATTTTCTGAAAGAAAATGTTGAAGCAAATGAAGTAAAATTGGTTTATGTGAATACTAAAGAGAAAATTGCAAATATTTTTACAAATCCTTTGCCTAAGGAAACATTTGAATATCTCAGAGAGAAGCTTGGGGTAATTACCCTACCGACAAAGAATTGAATAATGAATATTGGCATCAAACCGATAGAGACTAACAGATAAATCTTTTTTTGGCTTTGATGAAGGAGAGCTACTTCTTAGGGGGAGTAGTTAGTTGTATGTTATGTTTTGATTCTTAACTACTTTGGCATTTGATGTCAAAGGGGGAGAGATATCTACGGAAAAACATTGTACTTTGGGGAGAGATGAACATTCTACTTGGAGAGATGTATTTTGGTTTTGGTTTTGTACCAAACTTTGTATTGATCTATTTTGGGAGATTGTTGGTTTGTTGGTAGTTGGCATTCTATTTTTGGCACTTAGATGTTTTTCCATCTAGTGTTGCCATAAATGCCAAAGGGGGAGATTGTTGGTATTATGGATGACTTCGTATGTGTTGCATTGGTTTTGTTATTGATGTCAACACTTATCTTCCTGGAGGTCTACATTGTTGATTTGACACTCTGGTTATATTGGTTTATTGTTGAATTGGCACTTTGTGGTCCCGACATGGTTATTGGTTTATGTACAGTCACCAGTAAATGCTTCACCAACAGGTTATATGGTTCACCATTAGTGATGATGAATTGTTATCATTTGGAGATCATTTAGTTATGTCGAAGACATGGATTGGTTGTTTGGATTTGGTGTTTTTCTTAGTGGTCTAATCGGGTTCTCATATTTGCCTTTACCGATAGATAGGTCTAGGTTATGGACCGGTACAAGATATCATGTTCCAGATCAGCACGACACATTTTTGAAATGGTTTATTGTTTGGATAATGTGTAATTGTATTGAGGACGACATGTTGTATCACATCAAGACTTATTTTGTAATTGATTTAAATGTAATATATTTAGTGAGCTGACCTCATGACTAGGACTTAGGTTTTGTATAAATAAATGTAAGATCCTATTTGGAAGATGTATGGTATGAGTGTATGTGCGAATATTGAAAATCATATAAGCAGATCATTGTGCAAATCATGCAGATATTATCTAGAGGTTGAACGAAGGTTATGAAGGTGTTTGGCACTCATGTTCAGAGCTTAAACCGGTATTGAATTCAACATTGCAAATGCTATTTTGAAGTAGTACATTGTTATTAGATTTAACCATCCAACTGTAGTCAGTGTGACTCCTATTTTATGATTGAGCAGTGAGCTCTAGGTGGTTGGCCTTTCTGCATGTGTAGAACTATTATTGTATACACTTACTATCTATAGTAGTATCATCTGATTGTGGGTAAGGTTTCTCACCGTGGTTTTTCCCCTTATCGGGTTTCCACTTTGAAATCTTTGTGTCATGCATTGTGGATTTTGTTTCCTTTTTGTTTCATGAATTAAGTTATACCAGTACTAATATAACTGTTAATCTATTTTACCAGCATTAAGTTTGGTTTACCGGCATTGAGTTTTAAGTTGGAATAATTTGCTTTTGGGTTATAATTTATTGGCAACTGATTCACCCCCCCCCCCTCTCAGTTGTCCTTCACAGTTCCTAACAAGGTACCTGGTAGGAATAATTTTGTCTTCCTCTTTTTGACATCATGTATACCTTCTCTTCATCATTTGATAGAGGTTATATATTATGATGTCCAAATCATCCCTTATTTTCAAATCTAATTAAATTTTCTGGGGAAATTTTGAATGGTCTTTTGGTAAATCAAATTAAATTCTCAGTGGAAATTTTGATAGCACATCATTCCTATTATTAAAGTTTATAGCAAACTATCAACAATCCACAATATTGAACACTACAAAAGGAAATGGGAAGTGAGGAATATTCCCAAGAATGTTCACATAGTTGGAATTTTATTCACATTAATTTTCACATCATAGTTTATTCTTAGTGCAAGATGAATTTGACTTGTCTATAGCTATTATTTTTTCACAAATAATGTATTTTCACATCACAATCTGTTCTTTTTATAAGATTTAATCAAAAGGATGATTATCATATTTTATGACATTTTGTGATTTGATATAAGAAATTTTAATCTTTTATTAGAATTGAATATGTTTATTAAATATAGGTACATAAAATATTTTTTTTATCAACCATTCATTAATATATGGTCATGATTGTCATAACATATCTAAATTTTCAACTATAAAGTATCAAATCAAATGGAAGGTTTTTTTTATATTTAATTTGACAGACATCAAGTTCTTGACTAAGTTTGGTTCTCACTATTTATTGATGATTATGTTTTTATCTTAAGATTCTTATTATTCCACTTAAATAAAGTAGTCTTTGTGTAATAGGTACATGTAAGAAAATCTATGTCAATCATCAATCAACGTAGTGTAATAGTCATTATAGTTTGTAGTTGGAAGTCATTACATCAAATGGATGGCATTATTTTCAAAGTCAATTTGATGGAAATGAATTTTTATACCAAGAGTAATTACCACTATTCATTGACTATTGTGTTATCATCTCAAACTTTCTCTTCATCCATTAAAATAAAGTAAGGATTCTTATGTAATACGTGTGTGCAAGATAATAGGTGAATCATTTATCAACATATCATTATGGTCATAATAACATGTATAAGTTTAATTTAAAAACATTAAATCACATGGAAGGCATTCATTGAAAACCAAAGGCATTCATTCCTTTGGTTTTCCCTATTCGAGGACAGTGTGGTGCCTTCATTTCTCACCTAGGCACCTATAGTATTCCTTGGTAGGGCACACTCTGCAGTCTTGTGGTGGTTGGAGATTGGTGCAGGAGCACCCTTCAAAGGGCTCCCACCATTTTATTTTTTTGTGTTCTTGCTTCTTTAAGAAGCCATTGTAAATATAATAAGAGTCATATGCTCATTGGTCCTAGTTTAGGTCCTAGGTTCATAAGACTAGGTTGAGTTTTCTTGTGGAGTAGAGGGTATGTGTGCCTTTGATGTGTTTAGGGTCCATATTAGCATGGTGGTGTCCATAGGATAGCCCAATGTGGGCCTAGGAGTCAAGAAAAGAAACATTGAGAAAGTTACTCAAAAGTTGCATGACAACTTTTCAAAGTTGTCAAGCAACTTTTCAAAGTTGTCAAGCAACTTTTCCAGCTAGTGGGTCAAAACCCTTAGCTTAGTGTGGAAAACCCTAATGTGGGCACACAGACTGAGGAAAGGGTACTATATGTAGTTGCAAACCCTAAGATGATGGGATGGATGTTAGTTTTGTACGGCCCAAGGAAAGTGACTTGACTGTGACTGTAATTTTGCTGCCAGTCAGCACTAATGGAGCAATGAAGGATTGATAATGGATTTATCTTCAAGAAAAAATATGTTGAGAGTCTTACATGGTGTATTTACCTTAATTTTGAGCATTTAGATTACGTTTTGTTTTGCAGGTGTTGTGTGTTTGTAAATATTTTGTAAACTTTCTTCTTACTGTCCAGTTTTGGACTGGTTTGTGTCAATGGGTTGATAACTCATTTCCCCATTGTGGAATCACCATGAAACCATGGGTAATAGGAGTATAGACCCTGTACATTAATTCAAAGCAAGAAGGGCCCTTGAAGATGCAGGGAAGCCAACCAAAGACCCACTCCTAGGCAAGACTAGACAGTGTCCGACTAGGAAGGGTTAAAGTTGCAGAGGTCTAGGAGAGCAAGGAAGGTCAGAGGAGGATGCACCCTTTGGAGGGGTTGTAGAGAGGTGTGTGTAGCACCATTGGTGAGAAGGAGGAGCTTCCACCAATCGAGACAAGGTGGTAAAAACATCAAACCAACACTGTGACCCTGGCAGGCCTAAAAACCCTCTTTAAAACCCTTAAAAACCTCAAAATTCACCTAGGGCAGTGTACAGACACTTGGAGGCCCAAAACCAAAAAAATACTTGAGCCCTTGCCAAATGAATAGTAGTTCTTTTGGGAAGTTTCACAAGCATATTCATCATCTACAAGAGGGAGCCCTAAAAGTCCGAATTGGAGGCCTAATTGGGCACATTCCTTGTAGCCCTATTTTGTAGGAAAAAGACAAAATAGTGAAATCGGTAAGGGGTTGGAAGGTTGAAACCTCTTGGGGGCATATGAATGGATGGAAAAACATGTCTAAGACCTGTCCTATCCTTTCTAGGACCTAAGAAGGTGTGGGACAAGATGAACCATTATTAGCCTAAGTAAGGGTTCTTTGAATCTCATGAGTACGTGAGACCTTAGGAGAAGTAATTCAAGTTGTTGGTGGGTGAATTGGGCAAGGTCAGGGGATTCCACAAGAAAGGGAGGTCCTAGAGACCCTAGGGTGTGGTTAGAACACCTGGTGATCCAAGGAAAGGATCTAAGAGCATAGACTAGGCTAGTCTATCCCATTCTCTATCCCATCAAATTGGTATCAGAGCAAGTTAAAGATTTGGTGGACCATGCATGTCTCTATATTCTGGTGAATTAGTAGGGGAGAACAAAATGGTCGCTAATGTAGAGCTGGCTAGGGATGTAGAAGAGAAAAAGGAGAAGAACAGACTCCTTGAAGAAGCTATGAGCGAGATAAGGGACAAGCTGCAAGAAGTGGTGGATCAGAGGACACATGGACCTTGGGGTGAGGATACCACGGATAAAGGCAAGAAAACTATTGATATAGATGACATTATACCTGAACCAGACCCCTTGATCAATGAAGAACCCTTTGTAAAGTCCATTAAGGCTTTGAATGTTAGGGGTCCCATAGATACTGAGAGGGGGGGGGGGGGGGGGGTGAATTAGTATCTAACCGGTAATAAGAATTTCTTAAGTTAAAACATGCAGAACATAATATAACAATGTACCAGTATGCAAGAAATAATGCAATAAATAGAATCAAGAATATCCACATGAAAAGGACACCATAACACAAGATGTTTAACGAGGAAGCCCGGTGGGAAAAACCTCGGTGGGATTTGTGACCCACAATATTCACTCACTGGCCAATAAGAGAATATTACTTACAATAGGGACCTGCACATGCAGGAAGGCCAACTACCTTGAGCTCACTGCTCAATGGGAAGTCACACTGACTTACAATAAGGATTATACTAATCTAATGACTTGTACTACTTTACAATAGCATCTCCAATGCCAGATTCAGTACCAGTTCTTGCTCTGTTCTTTACATATACCCTTGACCTATAATTCGCACATTAGGTCTGCCTAATAATTTTCTTTATGCCCTTACATCACTTTTTAAATGTCTACAATGATCTCCTTTATATACAAGAGTCATTTTACAATTTTCCAAGTCGGCTTACAATAATAAACAAAATATTACATAACAAAAATCCTATCGGCCTCTGTGCCGGTATACATATTTTCTTCTGTGCCAGTGCCAGTGTAGAGTGATATGTTGATACCGGTGCACTGTCTTGCTTGTGTAATGCTTTGCCGGTATAATGTCTTGTCGGTGCCATAGGATTTCAAGGTTGCCATCAATGACAAAACCTTCAATCACATACAATGTCTCATTGGAGTGTCCATATACCAACAATCTCCCCCTTTGGCATTGATGGCAACACTCATGAGAAATTTCAAAAAGTATCCAAAATGTGTAGTCCAAAAATGTTTACCAAAAATATGAGAGCTCCCCCTGAGCATATGATTCCTGTGTTTTGAACTTTCTCATCCCACTACTCCCCCTTTAGCATCAATGACAAAGGTTGTCAAGATGTCAGTAGAGTTTGTAGTTTCATCTATCCATATCCTCAACCCTGTAGCTGGGTAGGTATTATCTAAAAAAGGTCTCCCAAAATTAAGTTTATACTATCCATAAACTTTTTACTATCTTTTATTGTTGTTTCAGTCCTCTTTACTGTACTGGTGAGATGTTGCAAATGCTCTGCCGGTGTTTTGCTTCCCTGTATTAGTGCCTCTGAAATTTTCTTCTGCAAGGATGCTAAATAGTCCAATCTTGGACTTAGTTTAGACCTCAGATGTTTTGCCTTGTTTATTATTCTTTCTTTTTCTCTTTCCAGTTTGAGCAATTCTTCCTCAAAATTTGCTATCTTCTCTTCAAAAACTGATAATGAATCCGGTGAGTTGACAAAATTGTCTGCAAGCTTATTTATCTCATCCTGTGTCTTGCTTATTTTCTTGTCAATATCTACAGTCAAAAATTTTGTTTTACATGTATCTTTATACAAATTTTTGTATTCTTTCAACAAACTACATAGTTCCGATAGAAGTGTGTCAAAATTTCTATTACACTTCTTTATTTCCTCATCAAAGAATTTTTCTTTTTCTTTTTCTACCTTATCCTTTACTAGTTCTTCCTTTATTTTCTCAATGTTTTCAAAAATATATTTACACAATGTGTCCAATTGTCCTAAAGAATCTTTATTATCTATATTACAGTTTGGAGCTATTGCCTTCAAAATTGGTATTGAATCATCTATTGCTTTATAAGCCTATGAACTGCAATCAGTTATTTTCTTAATGGAGTCTAATAATACCTCAGCCACATTTGTTGATTTGAATGTTGATGATGACCCAACAATTTGAGTGCCGGTAGAAGTAACCATGCTTGTATTGACCTCTGATAGGTCAGTTTGTGTCTGCATTTCTTTTAGCACTGGTTTTCCTACTTCACTACTTATCGGTGGCACTGTTTCCTTATGAACCTGTTTCAAAGCCTTTAGCTCTGTTGGTTTCTCTGTATGTTGTGTTGTCTTTGTCTGTGCCTCAAATTCTACCTTTTTCTTTGTATCTCATGTCGGTTTCTCTATTTCCCCTACTACCGGAGGCTCATTAGCCATATCTGACTTGTCAGTTGTATCTTTATCAACTATTATGTTGATTTTTTGGGTATCAATGTTTACAGTATATAGAACTTTAGTATTAGGATTGCTATCTTCTGCATCCATACTTTTTGTTGCCGGTTGATCTTCAGTAGTTGTAATTTTCACTGGTGGGGGTAGGTTGTCTTTAACTTTTATGCTTGGTGGTGCACCAATTTTGCCTGTCCTTCTAATATACCTTTATAGGCTTAGGGTTCCTATACTCTTCTTGTTTTTCCTTTTCAACCAAGAATATGTCCCAACCATCTTCTGTTTCCTCTGTTACTTCAGTAACTCTTCCTGCCATCAGTGAAATGTGCTAGTGTACAGTAGAGAATACTGACCGGTTCACCTGAGCAATCAAAACATCAATTTCCTTGGGAGAGTTTACTGGATATACAACAAGTAGTTTCTCTATTCTTATTTTCTTATCTAATTCTATCGCTACTTGTCTTCTGGCTTCAAGTCTTTTGTACAAATCATCAAGAATTTCATTTGCTACTTCCATAAAAAATTTCTTGTACATGTCCATATGCAGTATCACACTTTCCTCAACTTGCTCTTTCTCATCAGTAGATAGAGCATCATAAATTTTCTCTATGTTTTTCAGTTTTCCTTCCTTTGTGATTTTATTTAACAATATATCTAGAGGTGCCAAGTCACTGTTTGTCCTTTTCTTTTTCTTTGGTGTCAACTTTTTCTTGGGTGTGGCCTTTCTAACTGGAGATCTCACTGCTTGTTGCTTTTGCCTTGTCCTTCTAGATGAAGGAGTGGTTGTCGGTGAGGGATCTCTTTTTCTAACAACTCTTTTAAAGGTTGTTGGCATGTCACCTTCCATAGAAGTACCTACCGGTGATAGATGAGCTTCAGGTTGTGGAGCTGCCAACTCATCTTCTGTTATGCCGGTTTTCTTTAGTACATCTTCCTTAATGGCCTTTGCTTGCCTGGATCCTTTCCTCACAAATGCCTCAACCTTCTTTAATATTTTCTTTGATTGTATTTGGCTTTTTGTGGTCTCAACACTACCAAATACTTCTTCCTTAGGTTCATTTGGGGCTTCCAGAAGTGCTTTAGCATAAGTTTCAACTATGTGATCATCTGTCTCATAGCCCATTTCGATTACCCAAATTGTCCTTGGGATGACCGCTTCCATCCATATTTCATCTTTCTTAATAACAAAGCATATATCATCTTTGTATTTGTCTACTATTTTCTGGGATAACCTTATTCTTTGCTTCATTTTGGTCTTCAATGGTTGAAAAAAGTCATGAATATTGTTCTCCTTGTTCTCACCCATGGTATTGAATAGTTCAGTCAATTGCTTTCCTACCGATATGTCATATCCAAGTTCTTTATAACCTATACCAGGAACCTGTTTTGTTATGTGTAGCATTAGACATACTAATAGATTTCCAACTCTAAAAGTTCCTTTCTTGTCCTTTATTTTTCCAAGGTTTTCTATTAGTTCATCCTTTAACTATTCACAGATGTCAATTTTTGCATTTTCTGTTACCATATCATAAGCACTCTTAATGCATAAACTTGAAACTGAGTTAAGTTTGTTAGCATGAGTGGCTTTGTAACCTAATATCATACTTATGAATCTCACATTGATATCTTTTACATCATTAGCCCTTAGAGATCTCTTATCGAATGTTGCACCTATTAGTTTTGTAACTAGGTCATTTGGAATCTTCTTGGTTTTGTCTGGTCTCTTACCGGTGGTTGGTAACCCTGTGACAGCTTTCACAGCTTCCTTGGTGATCTTATGGATTGCATCTAGCCAGAAAAATTCTCCATGAACTCTGCTTAACACTATCCTAATCACATCCTTTTGAAATTCAGGAATGCTAAGGATTTCTGTGAATCCTAGGGTTTCAATAACCTTGTGTTCAGCTTTAACATTGTCGGTATCATCACATATTACGGTTTTATACATGGTTTTGATTTCCTCATCTCCTAACACTTCAATGTTGCAGTGGATGTATATTCTAGGGTCTTCAGCATATACAACTCCTTTAGGGATTTGAGAAAATGCACCTAAGGTATCATCCTTCTTTGCTATCTCGGGGACTAACTGAAATACGGGCCTAGGTCTTTTAACTACTTCAACAATAGTAGGGTTTGCTATGTATTCAATTGTAGAGGTGGATGCCATGATTAAATACCTTTTTCTGCCTTGGATGGATGATTGCTTGGAGTGTGCTTGCTTCTTGCTCGAAATGCCTTAGCTCAGAATCTTCGCACTCTCTGAAAATTTGAAATCACGGTGAAATGAAATGGAGCCAAAACCTTATTTTTATAATGTCTTTTCACCATCTACCACATTAATTGCATGTTGGTTAAGTATTCACTTAACATTGTCTGCCGGTAATAAGTAATTTTCAACTTCGTATCTCTAACCAAGGGAATAATTAGCACTTGTGTCATTTGATTGCCAAACCCTCAAGGAAATTTTCTTCAATTAGATGAAGAACTTCTTGCCGGTGGAACACTGCTCTGTCTTGCCGGTGAAGCATCACTTTGTCCTACCGGTGGAGCATTGATTGGTTCTACTGGTGGAGAAGTATTCCCAATATTTAGATCTATTTTTCTAATCCATTGCTTTGAGAATTCTTTCTTAACCTCTTCAACTTTTTCCTTACCTTTCAAGCTAGCACTTTTGTTGTCTACCGGTGTTCCTTTACTTCTACAAAATTTAGCAATATGCCCAATTTTGTTACATGCATAACAAGTTACATTATTCTTCTGAATAGCTTTCCCATAACCTATGTCGGTTTGTGTTCTATATTGATTTGATAAATGTCCAAATCTTCCACAAACATAACATCTCACATTCATTCTGTAGTTTTTAGAGTTATGACCAACTTTGTTGTATTTTGAACATTGACCGGTGGGTGTATTGATATTCTGATAATTCCTAGATCTACATTCATTTTCTCTATGACCATACTTATTATAGTTAAAGCATTTTCCATTGAATTTATAAGCATTAGGTTGTCTTACCAGTTTGCTGTGATCTTGAGTATTTGCAGTACTGGAGCTTTCACCAACTTCAAAGCCAATTCCAAAAGTGTCACCTTTAGGTTTTTGATTCTTCAGCAAGGTACCAAGTTCCTTTGAGCTTTTCTTGAATTTTTCTTTGTGTTGATTTGCAGTTTCCAGTTCTCTTTCCAAGATTTCTATTTGTCTCATCAGTTCATTTAAGTCATTCTGAGTATGCATCAGATCTATCTTCAACATGTCATTTTCATAGCTAAGTCTTGTGTTCTCATTTGCTGCATCCCTTAGTCTTCTGGTCAATTCTTCTTCATTCTTCTTTCTATCCTCAATCTCTTTGCAAAATCTCATAGTCATATCCTGCATTTCATTTTTTGTTGTCATGATCTCTTGTTTCAACTTGCTTATCATATCATTAAGTGATTCCTTTTCATCATTCTCATTTTGCAGTTTTTCACAGAGTTCTCTTCTCTTATTTCTTGCAATAGTAAAATTTTCTTGAAGTGCCTGAATGATATCCTAAGCTGCTCTTAAATCATCTTCTAATTTGATATTTTTCAATTTTTCTGCATCATAGTTTGTCAGAGTTCCTTCAAGTTGCTTCATCAGATTTTCCATCTTTACCGGTGTCAATATCTTCCTCAAGCTATTAGGCTTCTGAAAATAGACGACCAGGCTCTGATACCAATTGTTAAGGGTCCCATAGATACTGAGAGGGGGGGGTGAATTAGTATCTAACCGGTAATAAGAATTTCTTAAGTTAAAACATATAGAACACAATATAACAATGTACCGGTATGCAAGAAATAATGCAATAAATAGAATCAAGAATATCCACATGAAAAGGACACCATAACACAAGATGTTTAATGAGGAAACTCAGTGTGGGAAAAACCTCGGTGGGATTTGTGACCCACAATATTCACTCACTGGCCAATAAGAGAATATTACTTACAATAGGGGCTTGCACATGCAGGAAGGCCAACTGCCTTGAGCTCACTGCTCAATGGGAAGTCACACTGACTTACAATAAGGATTATACTAATCCAATGACTTGTACTGCTTTACAATAGCATCTCCAATGCTAGATTCAGTACCGGTTCTTGCTCTGTTCTTTACATATACCCTTGACCTATAATTCACACATTAGGTCTACCTAATAATTTTCTTTATGCCCTTACATCACTTTTTAAATGTCTACAATGATCTCCTTTATATAAAAGAGTCATTTTACAATTTTCCAAGTGAGCTTACAATAATAAACAAAATATTACATAACAAAAATCATGTCGGCCTCTGTGTCGGTATACATATTTTCTTCTATGCCAGTGCCGGTGTAGACTGATCTGTTGATGTCGGTGCACTATCTTGCCTATGTAATGCTTTGCCGGTATAATGTCTTGCCGGTTCCATAGGATTGCAAGGTTGCCATCAATGACAAAACCTTCAATCACATACAATGTCTCATTGGAGTGTCCATATACCAACATTGAATACCAAAGCTTTTGAAGGATTGCCACATTTCAGTGGAAGGATGGACATTGACATTGTCATGGAATGGATTGAGGGTATGGAGAACCACTTTGAGTGTGAGGGAGTGACAGAAGCTCAAAAGGTTAAGGTTGCCAAATCAAGACTAAGGGGAGCAGCCTTGACATGGTGGAAGTACCTGCAAGAAGAGAGAGCTAGCATGCGGAAGCTACCTATTGCAAATTGGAAGGCCATGGTGAGTAAGATCAAGGAGAACTACTTACCAGAGGATTATGAAGTCCAACTTCATAAGAAGAGACAGGGATTGAAGCAAAAAGACCTTGATGTGACCTCCTACACTGAAGAATTTCAAAAGCTTTGTCTTAGATCCAAATTCCAAGAAGAGGAATCTATCAAGGTGGCTAGTTATCTAAGCAGCCTAAAGTGGAACATTCAAGAGGAAATAAGCCTATGGACTCCCACCACTATCCAAAAATGTCACCATCTTTCTACCAAGGTGGAAGAGAGGAACAAAAGGAAAGGAGACTCTAATAACAAAGGTAGAGGCAGAGGTAGAAATCAAATGAATCACCGAGGTGGTTACCAAAGCAAGGCAAATGAGCGAAGGAACCAAGGAGAATCCAAGTTGACTGAACATAGTAGTGAAGCCAATCTCAGAGGAGGCCATTCTAGAGGAAGAGGTGCACAAGGGGGTCCAAGTAGGGGTAGAGGTATCGGCAAGGGTAACTCCTACTTTGCAACTATGAAATGTTACAACTATGGTCAATTGGGACACCTGACCTATAGATGCCCTGACAAGCCTACCTCATCAAACAGTGGAAAGAGGGTTGCTTATGCTCATGAAGACACATCAACCAGCAAGACATCTAAGGTGGACCATATTGAATCAGAGATTGGAGAAAATCTGATGTTCAATAGGGTCTTGATGAGACAGCCAGTTAAGAATGAACCTAAGCATAGGAGAGCATTGTTTAGGGTGAGATGCAAGATCTTTGGAAAGGTTTGCAAGGTGATAGTTGATTTAGGGTCAACTGATAACATAATATCAGATGAGGTAGCCAAGAAGTTGAAACTCACAAGGATACCCCGCACTAACCCCTATAAGGTGACATGGTTGAATCAAGAGCAGAGTGTGCTTGTCAATGAATAGACTTGGGTAGAGTTCTCTATTGGAGGATACAAGGATAAGATCCTTTGTGATGTGTTACCCATGGATTCCTGTCACCTATTGCTAGGTAGACCCTGGCAATTTGATAGGAAGGTGATCTATGATGGAGAGGAGAACTCCATTTCCTTCAAGAAGGATATCAAAACCTTTAAGATTCAGTCTTTGATAGAGAATGAAGAGGGAACCTCAAGAACACCTAGTGTCTTATTGGCTACTGGTAAAGAGTTCTTACACTTGCTACATGAGGAGGAGACAATGAGGTGTGTCATCTTTGTGAAGTCAAAGGAGGAGGAAGATAAGTTGTAGGCAAAGGTACCGAAGGAGGTGAAGCAAATGTTGCAAGAGTATAAGGACATAGTGAGTGATGGAGCACCTGCAACACTCCCACCAAGAAGGTCTATAAGCCATCAAATAGACTTTGTTCTCGGTGCATCCCTACCTAATAAAGCTACATATAAGCTCACACCTGACCAAAACAAGGAGGTGGCAAGGCAAGTGCAGGAGTTGTTGGAACAAGGACTGATCAAGAAGAGCATCAGCCCATGTGCAGTCCCGGTAGTGCTAGCATCAAAGAAGGAAGGCAAGTGGAGACTTTGCACTGATTCAAGGGAAATCAATAGGATCACCATAAGGTAGAGATTTCCCATTCCTAGAATAGAGGATCTAATGGACTGTTTAGGAGGTGCTATGTATTTTACCAAGTTGGACCTTAAAAGTGGTTATCACCAGATTAGAATTAAGGAGGGTGATGAGTGGAAGACTGCTTTTAAGACCACAGAAGGATTGTATGAGTGGCTTGTGATGCCATTTGGACTCACCAATGCCCCAAGCACCTTCATGAGGTTGATGAATGAGGTGTTAAAGGACTTCACAGGCAGGTTTGTGGTGCTATACTTAGATGACATACTCATCTATAGCAGAACCAAAGAGGAGCACCTTGAACACTTAAGGTTAGTCCTAGAGAAATTGCATGAAGAGAAGTTGGCAATTAACCTAGAGAAGTGTGACTTCTTGAAGCAAGAGTTGGTCTACTTGAGATTTGTGGTGTCTAAGGGAACCTTGAAGATGGATCCAAGCAAAGTGGAGGCAATATGAAATTGGCCTGCCCCTAGAACAGGAACTGAAGTTAGGAGTTTCCATGGCTTAGCTCAATTCTATAGGAAGTTTGTGAGGAACTTTAGTGGCATATCTGCACTAGTCCTTGACACCATAAAAGGAGGCCTTAAAACTAAGTTCAAATGGACTGAATAGGCTGATAAAGCATTCCAATTATTGAAGCAAGAAGTAGCCACAAAACCCATCATACTCTTACCTACTTTTGACAAGCTATTCACATTGGAGTGTGATGCAAGTGGAATTGCAGTAGGGGATGTATTGAGTCAAGAGGGAAGGCCTATGGAATTCTTTAGTGAGAAGCTTAATGAGGCCAAGAAGAAGTACTCAGCCTATGACCTAGAGTTGTATGCACTAGTTTAGTCTCTCAAAAAGTGGAGGCATTACCTACTCCCAAAGGAATTTGTGGTGTTCACAAATAACCAGGCTTTGAGTTACATTAACACACAAGAGAAGCTTAGCAATAGACATTTGAAATGGATGGAATACCTCCAATCCTTCACCTTCACCATCAAGCATAAAAAGGGGCAACTCAACAAGGTGGCAGATGCTTTAATCAGGAAGTTGTTGACAGTTCAAGAGTTACAATTGTAGAGCATAGGAATAGAAGGTTTCAAGGACCTCTATGAAGGAGAAGAAGACTTCTCATCAGCCTACAAGGTTTGCAAGGAGTTTGAGAATCACTTTCATGGTGAGTATGCAGATTACACTCTCCAAAATGGTCTCTTATTCTAAGGTAATCAGTTGTGTGTGCCTTGAGGATCCATGAGAGAAAACCTCATCCAAGAAAAACACAATGGTAGTCTAAGTGGACACTTTGGAGTCAACAAAAATTTGGATCTAGTACAAAGGTACTACTATTGGCCCAAGTTGCCAAGAGATGTGAAAAGGTATGTGGAGCAATGTGGTGTGTGTCAAAGGGAAAAAGGAGGATCAATTAATGCAGGCCTCTATCAACCATTACCGGTCCCAAATAGGCCTTGGGAATGTGTAAGCATGGACTTTGTAGTAGGACTCCCCAAGACAAAGACAGGTGTGGATAACATCTATGTGGTAGTAGATAGATTTTCCAAGATGAGCCATTTCATTCCATGTAGAACTACACATGATGCTAGCTATATTGCACATCTCTTCTTTAAGGAGATTGTAAGGATTCATGGACTCCCATTAAGAATTGTTTCAGATAGGGACAACAAGTTCATGGGCCATTTTTGGCAAACTTTGTGGAGGAGACTAGGAACTAATTTATCATTTAGCTCAGCTTACCATCCACAAATTGATGGTCAAACTGAAGTCATTAATAGGGTGTTAGGCAACTTGTTGAGGTGTCTAACCAAGGAGTATGTACAAACATGGGATCTAGTCATTCCACAAGTAGAGTATGCCTATAATGACAGTGTAAATAGGACCACTGGAAGGAGTCCTTTTGAGGTTGTCTATGGTAGACATCCAAGGGGAGTGTGTGAACTCAGGGAACTTGGTTCCATGGAGATGAAGAGTGGTCAAGCAGAGGACTTCACTCAAACCATCAATGAGATCCAAGAGCAGGTAAAAAAAGCCATCCTAGAATCTACTCAAAAACTAATGGCCAAAGTGGATGAAAGAAGGAGAGAGGTTCAGTTCAAAGTGGGTGACTATGTGATGGAGCAAAGCTAGAATGCAAAGTGGCAAGCCTACTAAACTGCAAATGAAGAGGGTAGGACCTTGTAGAATTCTATCAAAATATGGTGAGAATGCCTACAAGGTTGATCTTCCTTCAGATTTAGCCATTTCACCAATCTTCAATGTTGTTGATCTGATAATGTACAAGGGTGAGATAGCAGGGCAAACTGAGAATCAAGCCAAGGTAATGCAAGAATTGGATGTGAATTCCTTACCTCAAGTGAAGCAGCCCATAGTAGAGGAGATCTTGGAGTCAAGGGTGAAGAAGTCTACTAGACACCAGGTCTACATGGAGCACATGGTGAAGTGGGCAGGTCAACCTGTGTCTGAAGCTACTTGGGTTGAAGAGAGCAAGTTCAAGAAGCTTGGCATTGATCCGGCTCTTCTCACTCCCTTAGTTCCTTAGTTTGTTGTAGAGGGGGAGTATGGTGTAGGAGAACCCTTCAAAGGGCTCCCACCATTTGATTTTGGTGTGTTCTTCCTTCTTTAAGAAGCCATTGTAAATATAATAAGAGCCATGTGCTCATTGGTCCTAGTTTAGGTCCTAGGTTCATAAGTCTAGGTTGAGTTTTCTTGTGGAGTAGAGGGTATGTGTGCCTTTGATGTGTTCAGGGTCCTTCTTAGCATGCTGGTGTCCATAGGATAGCCCAATGTGGGCCTAGGAGTCAAGAAAAGCAACATTGAGAAAGTTGCTCAAAAGTTGCAAAAGTTGCATGACAACTTTTCAAAGTTGTCAAGCAACTTTTCCACCTAGTCAAAACCCTTAGCTTAGCATGGACAACCCTAATGTGGGCACATAGACCAAGGAAATGGTACTATATGTAGTATCAAACCCTAAGATGATGGGATGGATGTTAGTTTTGTATGGCCCAAGGAAAGTGACTTGACTGTGACTGTAATTTTGTTGCCATTCGGCACTAATGGAGCAATGAAGGATTGATAATGGATTGATCTTCAAGAAAAAATATGTTGAGAGTCTTACATGGTGTATTTACCTTCATTTTGAGCATTTAGATTAGGTTTTTTTTTGCAGGTGTTGTGTGTTTGTAAATATTTTGTAAACTTTCTTCTTACTGTCCAGTTTTGGACTGGTTTGTGTCAATCGGTTGATAACTCCTTTCCCCATTGTGGAATCACCATGAAACCATGGGGAATAGGATAATAGACCCTTTAAATTACTTCAAAGCAAGCAGGGCTCTTGAAGATGTAGGGAAGCCAACCAAAGACCCACTCCTAGGCGAGACTAGACAATGCCCGACTAGGAAGGGTTAAAGTTGCAGAGGTCCAGGAGAGCAAGGAAGGTCAGAGGAGGATGCACCCTTTGGAGGGGTTGTAGAGGGGTGTGTGGAGCACCATTGGTGAGAAGGAGGAGCTTCCACCAATCTAGACAAGGTGGTAAAAACATCAAACCAACACTGTGACCCTGGCAGGCCTAAAAACCCTCTTTAAAACCCTTAAAAACCTCAAAATTCACCTAGGGCAGTGTACGGACACTTGGAGGCCCAAAACCAAAAAAATCCTTGAGCCCTTGCCAAATGAATAGCAGTTCTTTTGGGAAGTTTCACAAGAATATGCATCGTCTGCAAGAGGGAGCCCTAAAAGTCCAAATTGGAGGCCTAATTGGGCACATTCCTTGTAGCCCTATTTTGTAGGAAAAAGACAAAATAGTGAAATCAGTAAGGGGTTGGAAGGTTGAAACCTCTTGGGGGCATATGAATGGATGGAAAACCATGTCTAAGACCTATCCTATACTTGCTAGGACCTAAGAAGGTGTGGGACAAGCCAAACCCTTATTAGCCTAAGTAAGGGTTCTTTGAATCTCATGAGTAGGTGAGACCTTAGGAGAAGTAATTCAAGTTGTTGGTGGGCGGATTGGGCAAGGTCAAGGGATTCCACAAGCAGGGGAGGTCCTAGAGACCCTAGGGTGTGGTTAGAACACCTAGTAATCCAAGGAAAGGATCTAAGAGCATAGACTAGGCTAGTCTATCCCATTAGAGATGCCCCTGTAGACTACGACTCTTATGGTGTTAGTCATTTTTTCTGCCCTGTGGGTGCTTCCGCTCACTCTCCCTATGAACTTGAGGTTGTTCATCGTTGTAGTGATGTTGGTGAGTGGTAGGTGTGTGTCATGTCCTCCCTAACTATGTATGCATTTGCCCTATTTCATGGAGTTGTGTAGCCTATGCAGATTTCCAGTAGCTATTTTGGCTCCAAATCCAAGCAACTTCTATCTAGTATCCAAAATTTACCATTGACCATATTTAATAATTAGTTGAAATTTTTTTTGGTTATTTTAATTTTTAATTTTTTGAAAAAAATGATCAAAAGGCAAGTTCGAGTGCTGCATAGACAATGGTCCAAATCCACATGCCCCTCCATGATGTCGGCTCCAAAATCATATGTCAACCCATGATGCCAGGAGACCCACGTTCTCGGATCCATCAATGACATGGAGACATTTTGTCATTTTGCAGTTGATGGAAAGCTTGTACGTGGGCCCACAAATACATGTGTGAAAAAAATGTAAAAAAAAAATTGAAATGTCGAGCGAAAACCAAAAAAAGGGTCAATAACCCGACAGGTTCAATTTTTTTGCAAATTTTCAGGAGACAACTTCTTTGGTAGAGAGAGACAAAAGGTCATTGAATCACAGAGTGAGGGAGCTGCAGTCATTGTGATAAGGTCTTGGCATCCAATCGAGGTATGTTATTTGTATGATATATACATATATATGTATGATATATATTTGTATGATATATATATAGGGGTTTTCCTGAGCTGACATGTCTCTAGTTTTGTGTGGTCTGTGTAGGGAGGAGGGATTGTAAAGGTCCATTTTATTGAAGAGGTGTGAAAATTGGAGACAAAGTTTGTGGCTATGAAGGTGAGGTCAAAGCCACATACATAATGTGCATGGTTTCAGGAGACAACTTCTTTGGTTAGAGAGAGATGAAAGGTCGTTGAATCACAGAGCGAGGGAGCTGCAGTCGTAACGATAAGGTTTTGGCATCCAGTCAAGGTATGTCTTTTGTATGAACTATATATAAGCTAACATGTTTACAATTTTGTGTGGTCCATGTATGGAGGAGGGAATTTAAAGGTCCATTTTATTGAAGAGGTGTGTAGGAGGTGTGAAAATTGGAGACAAAGTTTGTGGCTATGAAGGTGAGCTCAAAGTCGCATACATAATGTGAGTGGTATGGGTTTACTGTTATCACATGCTAAAATGATCCATTTTTTATGTGTAGGGAGGAGGGATTGTAGAGGAGATGAGGGTGGGAGGTTTTAAGATTGGTGTGGAGGGTTTGGTGATAGTGGTAAGTTCAAACCTTAACACAAATTACATATAGAGTTTGTGGCTGCAAAGGTGAGGCCAAAGCTGCATACATAATACGAGCGGTATGGGTTTACTATTATCACATGCTAAAATGATCCTTTTTCTATGTGTAGGGAGGAGGGATTGTAGCAGAGATGAAGGTGGGAGGTGTTAAGATTGGTGTGGAGGGTTTGGCGGCAGCGGTAAGTTCAAACCCTAACACATAACATGATTTTTTTTATTTGCTCCAAGATTTTCTATATTGCATTATTGTACAAGATAATCCTTCACATTAACAAGAATAGATATTATTTCCTTTCTTCGATCTAGTTTATAGTTTAACCACTGCTATTATTGAATATAGTAGTAATTGAATCTGACATAAAGTCACGAACCTGATTTTTGTTATAAAATGAAAACCCTATCACAACACGATATTTATTTTGATTTACTCTAACGTTTACTATTTTTAACTGTGAAATTTATTATGATTTGCAGTGTTCAAGTGGACGTGTTAGGAAATGAAGGTTCATTATCTATGTGGTGGTTGGGTGAAGAAGAGTATAAAGGTATGTAGATTTGCCTAATCATATGTGCTAGTTTTCCATTGTGAGAAGAGTTGTGAAAGTGTTCTTTGTCTTACGTATGTAAAAAATGAAATGGTTTGAAAGCGTCCAATGTTTTCCTAGGCCAATGAACCAAAATTCCATTTTTTTATTTGTTGAAAGGTTACGTGATAGGGTCCAATATGTTAAGAGTTAGAAAATACAATGGGTTGCTTCCTTTCTTTAACTTTTCAAGTGTTTCAATGCGCCACCTTTTTTAGTGTTCTATTTCTATAGTTAGTCAATTATGTATATGTTTATGTGTATATGTGTGTGTGTGGCTTTATCTTTCTGTCACTCTCTCTATATATATCATGCACACACACACACACATTAACATATATATACACATAAAAGTGAAAATGTTTAGGCCTCCCGACCACCTATGCAACACAATGCCTCCTCCCTACACACAAGTAACTCTGATGTTAATAGTGTACTTAATAAACCCTAAAACATGAATAAAAAATGAAATATTTTCCTACTTTGTCATTGACAGACCTGCACTAGGTAGCCTTGTCTTACTGCCTTTTCCACTCACATATACGTTGTCTGTCCTTCTCTTTCCATCGTTGTGGTGTGTGTTATGAATCTTTATTGATTTCTTTTATTTGCTTTGTGTTATACAAATCTATGTGACCCAACATGAATCAAAATTTAACACGAATCATCCTTTATGCTAACCACCTCACCCAAACATTAGAAATAAATGGCATTCCTATGGTATATAAATCAATTCATCTATCAAGAAACACTTTGAAGGTAATGGCCTTGATGACTATCCTTGTGCTGAAATTTTGGCCTTGTAAGATAATTATTTTAGTTCAAATCTTCTTTACTTCTTCTAAATGTAAGGGAAATAAAAGGATAATAAATAAGTTTTAGGAAGTCATAGCATTCTTGAAGTTAGTTGAAAGATATTATATGTGAAGTAGAAACTATAATGTTAATAGCAAAGGAATTAAATGATGGGTTCAAAGTTAAAAGAAATAAATAAATGAGGAATTGTGGAATGATAAGTGCATATATATACCTCCTTGCAATAGTTGGGTTGAGTATTATATAGGAACACTGCATATTGGAAAGAAGTGTGTTTAATATTCATTTTGGAAAAAAATAAATACAAAGATAAAATATTAGTCTATTGATAAGCATTAGATAACTTCATCACTATTTGATATATCAATTCTCTGAAATCTTGTATCCTTTATATAAATATATATACATAATTCTCCCCAACACATCCAACCTTTACCTTAAATGGATGGAAGGGATACTTGGTTGGTAATTTCAACTTGTTTCCCCCCACACTGGTCTCTTGCAGGAGACCTTGCATAATCTTTAAAAAAAAGAGAGAAGATGCTTGAAAATTGTTAATGATTGTTAATGATGTTACTCTTAATTCTATAGACTGATGATGTGGTAAATGTATATCCAATCTTTATAGTCCAATTCCCTTGTTTATACTTTTATGTGAGATCATCAATGCAACACCTATGTATGTCTTTTTGCAGCCAAAATATTTGCATTTGAGCTCTATTATTTACTTTTGTGTTATACGGAGAGTGGGAGATGACTATGTCCCACTGTCCTTTCCCACCTTTCAGGTCCCAATGAGCCCCTAATTGGAATGGGAAGAATCTATGCTCCACTGTCCGTATAATAGGAAAGTAAATAACAGAGCTTAGCAGACTTGCATACCATGAGAGAGAAGTTAATGCAAATGTGTGTATGTGACTAGATCTCTCGATTGTAACTTATGGATATTTCAGCAATTTTTTAGATCTCTTCATACTCATGAAATTTGGGTTATTATGGAAAACCTTATGGATATTTCAGCAATTTTTTAGATATGTGTAGCTATTCTAGCTCCAAATACACATGTCGTGCCATGATGCCACCTCCAGAATCGCATGCCCTCCCATGATATCCATGTTTCCTGAGACCCACCATGGTGCTTTCGATGACATGGAGCAATGTCATCATTTTGCGATTGATGAAAAGCATTTGCATGCAACTAACATTCATTAGCCACTATCACAGCCACGACTACATGTGTCAAAAATTTTGAAATGTTGGGTGTAAATGAAATAAAAAAGTGTCAATAACTTGATCAATTGAAATTTTCACAAGTGGGCATGGGTATGTTGAAGGGTGTGGTGTCTATGCATGTCATTGGTATGATAATGCCAATTTTGAGTTTGAATAGCTAGCCCACTTCCCACTAAAAGGGAATTGTCTATTGAGGGGCAAAATGAAGGGGCTGAATAGAGACACATAGTTAAGGTTAAGCAAATGCGGGAAAGAAAAGGAATAGGTGGCATGACAACTTTTGCACATTGTCTGTATAACATGAATGAAAAGAAAGGAAAATGCTTGCGTAAAATGCAAATATGAATATTTATATATTTTTTTATATATGTATATGTGTGTGGATATTTATATATATTTATATACGTATAAAGTATTTGGATATTTACATATATATATATATATATATATATATTCATATAGGTGTGTAGAGAATGTGATTGTTTGTCCCTATTATCTCTCTACAACAAGGCTCCAATTAGAGAACACAACATGTCAATGGCAGGTTGCACTATTTTTTTCTCTTTGGTGATTGTTCCTATTGAGGAGTCTATAAATTTTGGGATCTGGTGAAGTTGAATGTGCATAGTGTTGGATTGTTGGCATTGAGAAAACCAGTCAATCTAGAGAACTGATATATGTGCTAATATTTGTCATTGATGCCCACACTAACCGATGAAGTGGTATATGAAGATTGGTCACTCTGATGATGATGAAGTCACAAAAGGTGACTCAGGCAAGAAAACTTGAAGTTGTATGCAAACCGGAATCACATTGGCAAACAGGGGAAGAGACTTGGTGCTAGCACAACAAACTGGAAATCAAAGGATGAACTGGTAATATAGAAGTGCAGTGACATATCGGTACACTAGTATGACAAAAGGAAGACAGGTGATCACCATAAATTTCAAAGTAGTGATCAATTATTCAGTTGTGGTGGAGAAAGATGAGTTGGTGAACCTTTGTCTACACCAAATCACTTGTTGGTAAGGTCAACTTCAGTTATCATGCAGTCAAGCATGATTACCGGCAGATTTTCTAGTTTGCACTTAATTGATTGAACATGACCCAAAGTTACTATCTTTGGGAGATGCGGTGGCAAAATTTGTTGAACACTTGGTGGAATTGTTGTAAGGCATGCAGAGAAAGAGTGGAAGATTTTTTTTGAATTTGAAATCTTTTGAAATACATGATTGCTTTGATTGAGGGAACACTTGAAACTGTTGGTAGGAAATGTATAAAGTGTTCTTGAGCTCATTGAGAAATTTTTTATCCTAAAATTTGCAACAAGAAGATCTTGTTTAAGGCAATCAAAAGTGAAGAGCAGAGAGAGAGGACACTAGTACATTTGGGGCTAATTTCTGACGGTTGATTGTTGCAATTGCAACTACTTTTCATCAGACTGCCGACAAAAGTATCCGTCAAAAACTCATCGTCGGACTTGTTGATGATGCCTCTGACCGTCGGAAATATGACAATCCCATGGACTCTGCTGACGACGGGCATGATCCCTCTTCCGGTCAAAACATTCATCGGACATACAGCATCCCTATCGGCTGTTTGTTTAGATTGCATTAGAAAGTCGACGGAAGTTTGAAACTTTGCACCAATGGGGATGTTGTTTGTCTAACAGTTGTGTGGTCAGTTCATTAATATGTGTCGATGACCGTTCAATAAGGAAGTTTCATTCGACATACAACTTCCTCGTCGGATATTTATGTAGTTTGAGTCAGAATTTTGATGACTCCAGAAACTTTGCACTGACAAGAATGCTATTGGTCCGACAATTCCATTGTTGGTGGAAAGCTTAGTCTCCGTCGTAATTCCAACGAACATTTTGTTTTTATAAAAAAATTATTATTATCTAGATGTAAAGCAAACCTCATTGATATGTACAGCGAATGATATTATATCCCCATGAGCTACCAATAGGGGGCATAGGTTTGAAGCTAATATGAGGCGCACTGGTTTCAAGCTAATATGATCAAGCGCACCATGGTTGAGATGGTCCAACTCCTTAGAGGACTGTATGAACCACTGAGTACTGGTAAACCTATTAAAAATGGTGTTGATAGGGTATTAGCTAACCCAAATATAAGAGCCTTTAAAGCCAATCAGGGAGATGAAATGACTTTATCTACCTTATCTAAGTTAGTTGTTCTTGGGAGCTACCAAAACTTATCTACTATATATGCACATATTTCTTATAAGTATATCCCAAATTGATAATCTCATATAAAGTGTCATCCTATGTCAATACATGACATATACCTATTGAATGCCATGTATATATCTCATACTAAGTAGTCACTCATTATTATATATTCAACATATATTCAAAGATGATAATCATGCATTCCGGACTACATGAATATCCTCTTTAATAAAATAAATCACATGTACAAGGTTATTGGGTTGATCGAGTCCAATAGCAAAGTACAATAGGTAAAGATAGTGTATATATATCTCATACTAAGTAGTCACTCGTTATTATATATTCAAAGATGATAATAATGCATTCCGGACTACATGAATATCATCTTTAATAAAATAAATCACATGTACAAGGTTATTGGGTTGATCGAGTCCAATAGCAAAGTACAATAGATAAAGATAGTACTCAAAATAATGTTACTAGCATCTTAAAAGAAAACATAAATGCATTATGACCACCCACAAAACACTTCATATAAAATAGTTCCAACCTTTCTTTTGTTTAAGTCCACCTGACCATGTGGAACCCTTAGGTCCACCCCATCGTGCTTGTGGAGATAGTTCCAAATAGTAAATCAAAGTATACAAGGGGGATGATAGGCTCACACATGACATACACGATGCATACATGACACAAGAAATGGAACAATATAGTGCAACATCAATAGAGAAGGATGATACCAACTCATGAATCCACATAGGGTCACTACTTTAAAACTACACAAGGCATTAGATTCTAGAGTGCAATGGAGGAAGTGTCATCGTATGTCTCTTTGCACAAGTCCCAATGCTCCATGTGTGGGATTTCCTTTCATTGTATGTGCTCATGGGGATGCACCATATGGAACCAAGCATTATCTCATATGGACAATAATGACAATCACACAATCCCTATGCTACATGAGTGGGTATGTCTCTTTGCACAAGTCCCAATGCTCCATGTGCAAGCATTCCTTTCATCATATGTGCTACATGGGGACATACCATATGGAACCAAGAATTCTCTCATGTGAATGAGAACAATGATCACATAATCCTTGTGTGAGTGGGCATTCCTTTTCTCACAAGTCCCAATGCTCCATGTGTGAGTATGCCTTCCCAAAACACCCTTGGTGTTGTGATATCCCTCAAGGCGTGCTCAAGGAACCAATTTTCTTGTTATTTGTTTTAACCCAAGTCTATTGTTATGTTATCACTTTATTACAAAACTCCCCAAACATGAATGCCAAGCGTACCAAGTACGTTGATGGACAAGGGACAAGAGTGGGAGCCACTCCCTAGTCTCACTCTAGGACTAAGCTCATGCCATATCTAAATGAAAGAAATCTCAAATACATCATTAGTGGAAAGCTAAAAAAATTCCATTTTCATACATAAGAAAGACATACTCAATTGGGCACAACACCAAGAGAACAGAAGCAACTCATCATTCTTTCTTCTTGAAAACTCAACTCTTCTTGTTTCACCTTCCTTCACTAGGCCAACACTTCCTAGGGTCTCTACATACTCTATTACATTTTACCAAATAGGCTTCACTCACCCTATCAGCTGGTTCACTCACAAACCCTTACCCGGGTGCCTAAATAGGCCAATCCCTATTAGCCCTGTTCAGCGGGTAATCTAACCTTTACTCAAAATAATCCCAAAACACTTGAAAAAAACATTATATATCTGGATACCCTTTTGGAAGTTACATAACATATGTGAAAATCAACTATGGGTCTTCTGGACTAAATACTCAGACCAACACCGTGCCACACACCAACTAGGCCCAATTAGCCCTCTTTTCCAAAGCAAGTACCAACAAATGGTATGAACAGAACTCCAAACCAAAAAAAGGTCTTTAAAAATGTTCCAAAACCATATATTTTCTAGGTTTAAAGACAATACACACTCATTTTATAGGTTAGATACTAAACACCCCTTTTTAGGCCTAAAAAACTAGGGCCTCCTTGTTCAAATGCCAAAACTCACTTCAAAATCTTGAAACTTGGTATTCACCATGAATTTACTATCCCCTAACATTGTTTCACATAGAAACAATACCTCCTTAAGGTATATCTTTTTCTCCTATACTCATGCCTCCATTTTCATGCTTTTCTTCACTCGATCTCTTACCCTAGGGTATCAACACTTCATCTCCACGTTATTTCCTGCACATGTAAGGTTAGAGACACATATAATACAATATTACTGACCCATTCCATAAGAAACAACAACCACATAAAGTGGAACGGGTCACATTTGCATTGTGACTCTCAAAACTCCCTAATACAATCACCTACAACATATTTTAGAACATCCAATAGAAGTATATCAAATTTGAATGTAAAACCTTTAGTAATAGTATCAAATGATATTACAAACACTCCTCTACATTACCAAATCCATTTCCAATAAAAAATGAAGCAAAGAAGAAGAGTTTCAGACCAATAAAGTGCAGATTTTAGAGAAAAATTGCAAGGAAAACCTTGTATTTTTATTGCCAAACCCCAAACTCTTACAATGCCAAGCAAATATGACCCTCAACCTCTTCATTTTGGATCATTACAAACATATTTAAACCTCTTCCCTTCATGGAAACTGAAAACCAACTCTTAACCACCCATACAACCACTTTTGGGTGTTTGCAACTTTAATTTATTGTCAAATTGACACTTTTAGTTGTCAATTGACAAGTTTTTAACCTTTTTGCATCTTGACGCTTTCTAATTAACTTTATTACATTAATATTGGATGGAATGTTGGAAGACATGCGTCAAACTCCTGCACACCCCATAGAAGCATTTAGAAGCCATAAAAAAGTGCCATAGACCAAATATTAATGACTGTCCTAAGGGTACCAATTGTGACAATCACAAGTTTACCAGTGATACTGCCTACTCAAACAAGTTGTGTTTGGAAACCCCACTAGGCTTGTATATGTAATGGTAATGAAATGTCCTAAGAGTAGCCCTTACACCAGTATGCACAAACCTTGGTGTCACAACGGTCTTGGTGTAGCCTTGGGCCAATGGTGGTTGATTGTTGCAATTAGGACAATGATCTCAAACACAATTTATGGTGTTTATAACTCTAATGTCCCAATCTACTTGTATATATTTTCACAAAATAATTAACAACCCAACCATAGCTATTAATAAGATTTCCCCATAAAATGTATGCAAAACGTATCATCATTGATAGGATAATTGACTTGCATTTAGTAAGAGACCTCAATGAGTGGAGTTTCATGTTGAAAAGAGTACTTGCAATAAAGATATTGAAATCAATGAGACATTATGCATTCAAAAATCCACAAGGAAGATCTAATTTTTATGAATGAAATTGCAAATCAATCTAAGTTACATGTTTGATATCTTACTTATATCATGGCAACATAAAATGTATATATGCACTCAACATACCTCTTTGCTTGTTTATTTGAGAATGTTGCTAGGAATTAATAGGTGAATGATACATTGATCTACACATGAATCACTTGTACTTTCCCGATACTTTCATCCCTTGGTCAAGGTCGCGTACCCCCTTACACTTGAATATTGTTTCCACCCTCATGATTACTTGAAGTCCATGCTCAAATCACACTAAATGACAACAGTTAGTACAAAATAGTGACCATAGACAAGGAAGCCCAAATTTACTCATACTCAACATTAAAAGAAATAAATAAATCATCTGGACCATTATTCATAACATAACCTCTTTTTCACATCATGGAAAGCCAAAATTACAAGGATCACGCTTCTTTGAAGGAGCCATTGTTCAGAGCCACCAAACTATCAACAAGAGTAGAATCTATTATGCTCATACAATTTTAGGACATATAAAGAGTCGAATCAAAAGAGAGATCATGAAACATACAATAGAGAGGTATTTATGGAATAGACATCCAAAAACATCTCATTCATGAAGTAACAAAATGCTAAAGAAAATGACAAGTAATAAAAAAACTTACAAGGATGAGGCATATTCATAACTTTTGCAATCTCGCCTTGGATATCAACACTAGAAGCAACTCATATTGTTTGTGTACATACAAGACAATATGGGAGTTCATTATACCCAGCAACTTGTGGTGTTGTTGTTTGTGTTGGCTTTGTTGGACCCTGCAATTAAGATTCAATATACATTATTCAATAAGATTAATTGTGCAACATAATGAAATATTGAAAAGTGTGTTATCTTGTTGAGCTTCGCTTGGTTTCGAGAATAGTTTAATATTCTCTACTTAACAGGGCCAACCACGTGAAGGTGGAAGCTCATTTGGCCCCTCCCCCCCTAACATCACCCTAAATTCCCCGTTAACATCTTATAGCATTCATTCATTCATTCTTTCTACCATTAATAAAATATAACATTCTTTCATTAATATCACATAACGCTCATTAACACATAACATTGATTAACATTAATTAACATGCAACATTCATCAATATTAATTAACACATATCATCCATAACCATTAATTAGCACCTAATTACATTCACAAACACATAAAAATTAGTCATTATCAAATAAGGTAGATTACAATCATTTCTTTTTTTCTTTCTTCTTTGAAGCTATGAAAAGACTAAGTGGAACATCAATTTGTTCATCATTTCCCCCCTCTGCAATTGTTCTACCCTTTGATCGTGATCTTGATGTATGCCTAGTCCTATACTGAGGATGAGGACACTGAAGTGAAGGGGGGTCCTCTGCAATAACAAAGAAATGGGTTAAATTCAAAACATTTTTTATTATTGTTACAAGTATTTCATTAATTAAGAGAACATAACTGTTGTGCTCTTTACCTGATGGGGCCACATCATTTTGTCTAGCCTCAACCTCAACATGTTGAACACCCTCTAGATCATCTGGAGTTAAAATACTAAAGGTTAAATTAATGCTAAACACCAATTGCAATTATATTTGTTTAAAGGAATAACAGTGGTCCTCTTTACCTAAGTGGGGAACATCACATTCTTGATGTTGTGTACCTAGATCATGCTCCACTTGGTCACCACTGACTACATGCTCTAAAATATTAACAAAAAAGGTTACTTTATGTAGCATCCTAAAATTGTGACACTTGCAATTTCGACTGCATTTGGGTCTTCACGATGGCGACGCAACACTGAACCTGAATGGAGACCCCGAAACTTGCTCACGACACCAAAAACTGCATTTTCTTGCACCCTGGCCTGATCCTCCTTGCACCCTGCTGTCCCGGGAGGTGGGACCAGAGCACCTAGTGCCCTGGTCCTTCAGGACTAGGGCACCCAGCGCCCTGGTCCCCCAGGACCATGGCGCCCAGCGCCCCGGTCCCTGGCCCTATTTTTGGGCCCGGTCTCCTATGGGGCTTCGGGTCTTTGTGTTTGCAATTTGGAAAATAATATTTCCTGGTCGGCCTAAGGTCGGGAAAATCAGTCTTTTAACCCTAATTGGCAAGCAGATAAACTACTTTTCCTCTCTCATTTAGGAGAGGATGGAAAAAGGCGGAAACGATATTCAAACATTCAAGCATTCAAGCATTCAAGCATTCCTTCAAGCAATTGATCATTCTAAGTCTCCATTCAAGGCTAAGTGTTGCATTGAAGACAAGGATTCAACCATTGAAGAGGAGATCACATATTAGAACATACAACATACAACACACAACAAACAACAACATCTATACCTTCGCATATAAGGATACAAACATCCTTACAACAAGGTATTAGTACTTGTTTTACATTACATTTACAGCATTTCTCATTTCTTGGTTAATTCCAAAACCGGAGTTTGACCTAAGGGCAAACCCCTAATCCCTAATCCCCCAATCGTCTTCACTTTTCTGTGTGTAGGTTGCAGGTACGCGGCTGAAATTGAAGATTTGGAATCCTTGTGCAGAGACGAACAGATCCCCCTTCGTTTCGCGGATTTTTTGGAGGACCGTGTGCATGCCGGGCGCCATCGTCCCGTCAAATTTTGCTCAAATTTGCAGGACAGCGCCGTCTCGACATTTTACTGCTAATTCCAGGTCCGCAGCTTCATCCTATATCTCTAACTCAGTTTATAAGCGAATCTTTCTCACTTTCTATGCATTCCTAGTTCAATCTTTCTATCTACATTCTTTACAAAAGAGGGTATCCTTGCTATCACAACCCTTGAAACTCATATAGAATCCAATCTTGCATTGTGTGGGATTGGATCTTGTGGGTTTCAACCCCTCTTTTGAATGTAAAGTCCCTCCTAAGTGAAAACCATCAACCCTAGTGACTCTCCCTTCTCTCTCCTCGGAGTTGGGGAGGGGAGGACGACTAGGGTTCGTTTTTTCCGCTTTACATTTTGGTGAACCCGACGTGAACATCCTTTCTAATTATTCATAGTTAGATCTGAAAATTGGATTCCTTGATTACATTTCCATGTTTGATCTTTTGCAAAATTTTAGAGGTTAATTGCATAAAAACCCTAAATTTTCTTTTTAAGTAATTAAACTTGTGAAATGTTTAATTGTTAATGCTTGTTTCAGATCTGCCCTTCTATTACAAATTGTCAATTCATATTTGTGTTTTAATTTTGAAAATTAAGTGGTTAAGTGTCAAAACCCTAATTTTTGAAACCCTCTTGATTCAACCTTTGTCCGACAATTTCACTGATCAAAACATCTCCAAATCAGCTGTAACTTTGGATTCCGCAATAAAATCACAATATCTTTCATCCCTGAAAATTTGGAAAAAAGTTGCGAGGACCATGTGCACTCCGAGCGCCATCGTCCTCGACATTTTTTCCGAAATTTCGGGAGCTAGATCTTACTGTATTTTTCTGCTAAAATCCAGAATTTTGGCTGATTTTATCAATTTTAACACCTTCAAAATTACAGTCAAAGTTGGTCTAGCGATTGCTTGGATTGAGGCTTCTAATCATTCAAAAATTGTTGAAATTGAAATTTGTGTCAAAATTGTGTTTCTTACAGTCCTAAATCTGAAAAGTGTGTTATCATTCATTCGAAATTTCAGTGATTTATCCAAATTTTTTGCAATTTGTGACTTTTGAAATTAAGTGCTTAATTACAACAACTTTGATTTCCGCTTTCAAAATTGAATTTTGCGTGAAATTGAGTCAACTTTCAAATTTCAAAACTTGCATTGCTTTTGGTATTCCCTCTAAAATCATAAAATTCAAAATTTCAGTTTCCCTCTCTTTTTCAAAATTCAAATTTTTGCATTTTTCGACAATCTTGGTAGGGTTCAATTTTGAGATTGCAACTTTAATTTGGCCTATCTACAGATCGTAAAATCGCTCAATTTTTTCAGGTTAGCTGTAAAATCATCATAACTTTCATCCCTGAAAATTTCAAAAAAAGTTGCGAGGACCATGTGCACTCTGAGCGCCACGGTCCCGGACATTTTTTCCGAAATTTCGGGAGATTGTCCTGATTGTATTTAACAGCTTAAATCTAGAAGATTGGCTGGTTTTACTGAAAATTGCTACCCCTAAATTCAAAATCTTCTCTCTCTTTCTTGTGCATGAGTTTTACAACAATAAGCCCTACCTACACTATTCCCGTTAGACGAAGCCTTAGAATTAAGTCTTTCCAAGGTTTAATTATTGAGGAGATGGAACCTAATTTGAATGGTCTTTTTAACGAGGACATGGGTAATTCCTCTAATCCTCTTAATGATGAAGAAGCTCTCCATGAGGTTTCTGTAGAACAACTTTCAAAATTGGATAACCAATTTGACGATTTTCGACAGTGGATGTCCCAAGAATACCCTGATAGTCAAGCTCTTCCTTTAATTGAGGGTCTAAAATGTATGCTTCAAAGTGATAAGAATGGAATTGATATTTTGCGTGGTATTGCACACATTGTGGATTCAAATGTGATGCCTATGAAAAGTTGTGCCAAAACCTTAGGTTATACACAACCTCTTACTCAAGTCAATCATTCTATTCCTTTAACGACTCCTATTGCTAGTATACCTACTTTTACATCAAACATAATGACTACTTCAACACAAGACATTCCTCCTATGATCACTAGTCATGGGGGCAATCCTTCTTCTTCAATCAACCCTCTTCCTTCATTCAATCCAACTTCTTCATTCATTCCTTCAGTGAGTGTTCCTCTTATATCTCCACAAATGAACATGACACAAGGGGGCAATTCGTTTTCTATTCCTCCTTGTAGTGTTCCTCATTTCCAATCATCTCCTATGACTAACTATCATAGTGTCCCACCACCTTACTCTCTACCTTCTTTCAATAAAATAACACCTCCATCACAATCTAACACGTCTAATATGAATTCTTCGACTGAAGCGACCATTAACAATCTTGCACAAACTGTCTCTTCTTTACAGCAACAAATTGCCTCTATGAATCAATCTAAGTTTAGTGTGCCCACATTTGATGTTGCAAGTCCACTTTCTCTTGACATTGTTCGAGCTATCCCCACTAAACATGTTGAAATTCCGCATTTGGAGCTTTATAATGGTAAGGGTGATCCTCTAACACATGTTAAGACCTTTCAAACAATATGTACTGATTTTGCTTATGACCAAAGTTTGCTTGCAAAACTGTTTACTAGAACATTAAGAGACAAAGCCCTACAATGGTATTGCTTGTTGCCTTCCTATTCTATTACTTCTTTCGAACAACTTGCAAATGCTTTCATTCAACAATTTCAAAACAATATAAGTCCTAAAGTTACTTTGATTGATTTAATGCATTGTAAACAAGGTGTTAAAGAAAAAGTGACTGATTTCATTGGTAGATATAAGCATTTGTATGCTCAAATTTCTTTTCCAGTGCTTGACAATGATATTCAAAGAATCTTTATTTCTAATTTACAAAAAGACATTAGAGAAAAACTCCTATTTTCTGAGTTTACTTCTTTCCAACAGTTGTGCGCAACTCTTCACAATTATCAACTGACTGTGAGTCAAATGGAACAATCACATCCTATGGCTCCGAGTGATAAGGGTGATAGTAGTCAACAACCATTTGGGAAGTTTAAACCAAACAGAGAGTCCATTAAATTCAATGAAAACATCATCAACAACAATGTGAATGCAGCATCAGGTGCGCCTCCTATTTCTAAGTTTTTCAAGAAAGAAAGAAAGTTTACTCCTTTGAATGAATCATTGCATAGTATTATGAATAAGTTATTGGAACAAAATGTGCTTACTCTTCCTCCTATAAGGCAAATTGATCCTGCAAAGATTACTTCACCTTATTTTGATAACAAATCTTTTTGTCAATTTCATCGTCAACCTGGGCATGATACTGAAAAATGTTTTGCTTTAAAGGGTAAAATTCAAGATTTGATTGATAATAATACTATCTCTGTTTCTGGTGTGAATGATAAAGGCAACACATCTGTAGCTCCTCCTAACCAAAATCTTTAGATTTTCACTGATCCATTACCTTCTCATACCTCTAATGCGATTGATACTATTGATTCCTCTGTCTCACCTGATGATCTTGTGTCTATGACTCCTAATGTGATTAACTTTGTGGAGCAGCAGAAAATCCCTAAAGAACCTTCCATCACATTTGATTCTAGTGAAACTATCAGGGCACCTGATGGTCCTTTATATATAGTTGCAAAAGTCAAAAATACACCTTGCCGTGGAGTGCTTATTGATCCTTCTTGCATGGTTAATGTCATTACTGAAGAGTTTCTTTTTACTTTGCAATTGAATCAAGTGATCTATGACAAAACAAATGTGGTTGTGAAACTATTTGATGCATTTTCTTCTCCTGCAATTGGTTCTATTACATTACCTATTGAGGTCCATAACAAATCCCTTGATGTAGACTTTGCTATTATTACATCTTCCGAACAATTTCGTGTGAAGCTTGGCTATCCTTGGCTATCTTCCATGAAAGCTATTGCTTCTCCTATTCACAAGTGTTTGAAATTTCCCCATAATGGTGAAGTTGTTACTGTCAATCATAGTCTCTTTAAACCAGCTGAAAGAACTTCTAGCATTCCTATTGATCATTTTTGGCCTAAACAATTCCAATCTCTTCCTCTGCGAAGTGATCATCTTTTCAAATCTTATCAAAAGTGGAAAAAAGATATGATCCTATCTCTAAGTGAACCTAGAACACCCAAACTTGACATTCCTATCATTCTTGAGAAGGAAGTTCTTCCTTTGAAAGATAAAACTAATGTCTTTCCTCAAGAATATTCCCAACCCATCCCTATGGATGTGACTATGCCTATGATTAATAAACTTCCTAAAAGTAGACCTATCCCTCCTCGTCATGATGGACTTGGTCTCCTTCCTAAACCAAATATTCCTCCCTTATATGGAGCAGTTCCTCCTCCTTCCTCTTATGGAGAGAAGAGACCTTCCTCTTCTCCTATTGTTCAACCTAAGAGACCACAACCTAAACACCCAAGTGCCAAGGATGAGAACATTCCTCCTCCTCAATTTCCTACTAAGACTAGATGAAATCGTTCTGCACATGAACGCTGGTGAAAGCGTCGTCTTAGAGCTCAAACTTTGCAATCCCCAAAAACACCTTCAACAAGCATTATTCCATTTTCTCCTCAGCCGACGATTGAGCCGAAATCTCCTAAACATAAGATGCATGATGGTCTTGATCCTGTGCGAGTTAAAGATCCTATTTTTATAAATCTTGATGATGATATAGATGAAAATGTTATTCATGATGAAAATGCTACTTCTCCTATTCATTCTGATAGTGAATATGAACTTGTTGATATTGATAACCATTTATCTAACGAATTTTCTAAAGCACTTATCCTAGCTCCTAGACAAGAACACCGTGGCTTGGGATATGAACATAGCCCTTGTTTGGATCTTGTGATAGCTCCATCTGCTGTGTTGGATGTTCCTCCTCTAGCGTACCTTCCCGAAACATTGATCAGCAAGATCGGGGGGTAGATGACATGCTAGACTAGTTTCATTAGCATAGCAGATTCTCTCCCCCTCTCTTTTGTTACTTCTTCTATATGTTATTCTCATTCTTCTATTTGTTGTCCTTAGTGTTGTCTACTTGAGGATGATGCAAAGCATTGAGATCTCTTGATCTCTCTCATGTTGACTCAAAAGACACATGTGTTCCCTTCTTCTAGGTGACCTTCCTTGATTGGGGAATGAAGAACAATTATGCATACATACATATGATATACATGAATTATCATACAACATACTGACCCCAAGGAAAGCGAAGTCACCTTGTGCTTTGTGTTTTGTGTCTATTATCCTTGGGTTTATCTCACACTTGCGGGCTAAATCCTTGCGATAATGTGCTCCTTTCTCATTTCTTATATGTATCACTACCTTAAAGAAATCATCCCCAGTGAGGCGTGTGCGATCGCTTTAACGTAGGGGGGCATACATCCCGTTCATATCTTTTCAAGATACTTGAAAATTTCTTGACAAATTTAGCTTTGCCTTGAAAATTTTTGATATCTTTCTTGCATGACTCATAGTGAGGGAACCTTGCTACTGACAGTCATGGTTCTCCCTCGTGATCTTCCCTTTTACTTTGTCAATCGAAGTCGTAAGATCCTTAGTCCATTGGGGGCTTGGTGTATCTTGCCTCCTTGACGTGGTGAAAGTTTTTCAATGTTGTTTCCTTGTACTTTACCAGAAGTATGAGCGTACACTTATACTCCTGCTAAAGTGGGGGCTAAATGTAGCGTCCTAAAATTGCGACACTTGCAATTTCGACTGCATTTGGGTCTTCACGATGGCGACGCAACACTGAACCTGAATGGAGACCCCGAAACTTGCTCACGACACCAAAAACTGCATTTTCTTGCACCCTGGCCTGATCCTCCTTGCACCCTGCTGTCCCGGGAGGTGGGACCAGAGCGCCCAGTGCCCTGGTCCTTCAGGACCAGGGCCCCCAGGACCATGGCGCCCAGCGCCCTGGTCCCTGGCCCTATTTTTGGGCCCGGTCTCCTATGGGGCTTCGGGTCTTTGTGTTTGCAATTTGGAAAATAATATTTCCTGGTCGGCCTAAGGTCGGGAAAATCAGTCTTTTAACCCTAATCGGCAAGTATATAAACTACTTTTCCTCTCTCATTTAGGAGAGGATGGAAAAAGGTGGAAACGATATTCAAACATTCAAGCATTCAAGCATTCAAGCATTCCTTCAAGCAATTGATCATTCTAAGTCTCCATTCAAGGCTAAGTGTTGCATTGAAGACAAGGATTCAACCATTGAAGAGGAGATCACATATTAGAACATACAACATACAACACACAACAAACAACAACATCTATACCTTCGCATATAAGGATACAAACATCCTTACAACAAGGTATTAGTACTTGTTTTACATTACATTTACAGCATTTCTCATTTCTTGGTTAATTCCAAAATCGGAGTTTGACCTAAGGGCAAACCCCTAATCCCTAATCCCCCAATCATCTTCGCTTTTCTGTGTGTAGGTTGCAGGTATGCGGCTGAAATTGAAGATCTGGAATCCTTGTGCAGAGACGAACAGATCCCCCTTCGTTTCGCGGATTTTTCGGAGGACCGTGTGCATGCCGGGCGCCATCGTCCCGTCAACTTTTGCTCAAATTTGCAGGACAGCGTCGTCTCGACATTTTACTGCTAATTCCAGGTCCGCAGCTTCATCCTATATCCCTAACTCAGTTTATAAGCGAATCTTTCTCACTTTCTATGCATTCCTAGTTCAATCTTTCTATCTACATTCTTTACAAAAGAGGGTATCCTTGCTATCACAACCCTTGAAACTCATATAGAATCCAATCTTGCATTGTGTGGGATTGGATCTTGTGGGTTTCAACCCCTCTTTTGAATGTAAAGTCCCTCCTAAGTGAAAACCATCAACCCTAGTGACTCTCCCTTCTCTCTCCTCGGAGTTGGGGAGGGGAGGACGACTAGGGTTCGTTTTTTTCCACTTTACACTTTAATTACTACTCTAATTACAAATTAAGATGTTTAATTGTATTAATAACTACATAAATAAATTTGAATAGCAAATGAATACCTCCACTACTGGGATGCATATCCAGACCTTCATGTGCAGGTGGTGTTTCACGATTAGCAGGCTGCATTCCAATGTCATGCACATTGTTATCATTGCTTGCTTATTTAAAACAAATATAATCACTTTATGTTGGAACTCAACATCAATTAGATTATTGGTAAAGTATTCAATTTGAAACTATTTCCATTTAGCATATTTACCTGTGTGACGGATGCACTCAAATATTGTGTATGCCCACTCAATTCTCGTAGCTGATCAACCACGACTGAATAGCCTTGCTGGTAAGCAATTCTCTTTTCATTTTCTGTGGGCGCTCTATTGAATTCAGAGCCCTGCATTTTTTCTTGGTATCGTGAATTTTGCTTGCATTGTTTGATAAAAAAAAATCATTTGCAATTTATTAATATTTTGATGCAATATTTCATTTACATGAGATACTTACAATTTGTGCAACAAGTTTCATATAACCACCAGAGCCGATTTTGTGTTGCCCGTGCTTTTCTTGTCTTGCCTTGGTTTCCTTTGACGTGTCACTCAGTCTATAAAAAGTTTGAAATATGTTAGATTATATAAATATAAAGAGTAATTAATTAGTACATAATTACATTCTTAATAGTATCTCGTACCTTCTTCTGGCATTTGATGGTGTATTTCCTTTTTTTCTTTTCAATTCTCTCCTTGGCATTCAAAATCAGGTCCTTCCACTCCCTCTCTGGAATCATCGGGGGACGCTCGTACTTTAGATTCCTCTCTAAATTTGTCTTGTATTGGTCTGTCACATACTTTAGATATGTGTCAGCTTTTTCAAGGAGCTTGGTTTTGTCAAAGGTGTCATTTCCAAACCACTCAGCCATTTGGTTTGTCAATTCATCTTTTAACCTTTTTTCTTGGTCATTCCACCTTTTAAAGAAAAAACAAACCTGTTAGATTCAGAAATGAACTGAAGCTACATTTATTATTGTTCAAGAAATGGATCAAAGGAAAACTATTCTAGCAATTATATGAAATCAAAATAGTGGATTAGCGTTAGTTCACATATGATTTACCACCTTTTACGTATGGTGAGCCCAAATATCTGCAATGCAATGTCATTAAGATGTTTATAGAAAATATCATTGCCTGCAAAAAATTCATGGGATCATTAGTCCAAAACAAGTGATCATAAAGTAAATTACAATTAGACTATATATAATAATAATTTTAAAGTACCTAGAACCTTTTATATCTTTAAGGGAATCATTTCTTCATCGCTCACCACCAATGTGGCCTGCAACGTTCCCGTACTAGCAATACGAGAAGATCCAGGAAATGATGGTATGTTATCAGCAGTAGTCGCCTCTGGCACATCCTCATGTGCATTTCCTCCTGCAAAAAATGAATCCACTATGAAATGCCCCCAAGAAAGAATGCTTGAAGGGAAATAAACACATAATAGAAGATAGAGAAAAAGAGGGATCTACCAACAACGGATGAGCCAATATGACGCACAGTACAGGATGTCTGCATGCTACGTGTTACTGACATTGTAGTCGGCAATACAGGTGAGGCTAACCTCTGATGAGGCATCGATGACATTTGCAAAGGAACATTGACAACACCTGAAGAATAATACATTAAATATATCAAACATTAAATATATGAAAAGTACAAGAATTGTAAACAAGTATAAACCTTTATATTGAAGATTGACAGTATCAAGTATGATGTGTTTTGGGTACTCAAGGTGATAACCCAAGCAAGCGATAATACAAGAAAATCGTCATCACCTCAAGAACCTGCAACACCTTGATCATGGCAATGACTTTCATGAGGGTGGATAAATTGCTATAAAAACAACACGTACATATTTTAGTTAATGACATAAAAGAGAATAAAATATAAACCATTATTGAACTTTTATTATAATTAAAGCTTTCATTACTGCTTACTTGCAAGTTTTTTGTTGTTTGAATCAATACTTGCACCCTCTCTCGTATCTCATCAGTCATAGGATGTATGGCTGCCGAAGCAACAATCTCTTTAGTAATTTTTCTAAGAGGCTTTTTATGAATTCCATAGGGTGTGTGGAATTTTCAAGGTCATCATCACTTAATCCTATTGATTCCACATCCCTAGAGAGGTTCTTAAGTACTGCAACTCCCTTTCCCTTTCCTTGAACATCCGTCTGTGTCAAGAATATCATTAACAATTACAAAATTAGTCTAAATCACTAAAAAAAAGAATATAATAATGTAACAGTTTGCTTCTATCTAATTTGTACAATTACAATGAGGTGTACCTGCTCGGTAGAAGTGTCACAACCTACATCTTTGTCTATGATATGTGATGGATCCATGTTGCCCCGTGACAAAGAAAAAATATAAAAAATGTTAGCGAAATTAAACCAATAGACTTAGCAAAAAAACTTCATAATAAAATGGTATATTGGATTCATTAATTAGAGGTTGGTTAATTTAAATGGTATATAGTACATACCACCCCCATGATATTAATTTTGTTTTTATCTATACGATTCAAACTGTAATTGATCAGAATCTCTTCGCCTGCACTTATTGATCTTATCGCACATACGAATACATGATTTCCCTCACATGCCTCAAATATGCAATTGGGTTGTTTATTAGTTGACCCAGGTCACGTACTATTTATAAAACCTACAATATTCCCTATTTCTTTTGGTCGACCATCAATGTATACAACCACTCGTTTACTTTGATCATTGTCTTTTTGTTGTATATAATTTGCTGAAAGTGCATACCTACACATACTTTTTTTATATTTAACAATCTGCATCCAATTATTGTAATTGTAACAAGGTCCAACAAACTCCATCAATTCAGCAACTTTGTTGTAAGAGACCTTTATGCCGTCCATGGAAAATAAGCCGAAACCATGTAATGACGAAGGTGCTATGCGATATATCCTATCGTTAACACAAAAATCAGTGTTTATTGGAGGAAGTTCCTTGGGCACCCATTGTTTCTGTAGATGTTTGTACCTTAGTGGCACCTCAATGTCGCCTTTGGTCTCATCATCATAAGAACACGACCCCCCTTGAGCAAGGAAAAATTTCATGCGTTTATTGAATTTTCTTCTAATCTGTTGACCACTTGTTGATCTCCCTATTGTAGACCTACTACATGTCTCACTTTTGTTTTCTATTCCTACATTTCCCTCACTCGATGAAGACAGATCTGACAAATACCTATTTGGGGGTACCTGCACTCCATAAAATGAGAGAAATTTTGCAAATGAGGGTAATGTTGATGAAGAAGTTGGCCCTAAAGTTGATTTTGGGATTAAAATTGGAATAAGTCCAACTGGGGCCTCAAGTTTTGATAACTGTATTAGATTTGCTGCTAATGTTGAGGTTTCAAAAACTAAGGAAGTTTGTTTTCCAAGTAATTTTTAAAAAATAATCTGTTTCTATAGGGTGTATTGACTAGTTATACATGTCCATCCATGAGATTGTGCAGGATCCTCGTCAAAGGGGTTCAGGGTCCTGCACATGTAATTCAATTATCTTATGTTAGCTAAAAATTACATAGTACACAACATGAACAATATGAACTTTGTAGACAAAAAGAGTATTAAATAATAAAAAGATGTTGTCATCAAAATCATTGTGAATTTTTTAATTCCTTACCTTTACTTTATATAGACTATGCAGGATCCTCAACTAAATGGTTGATGATGTCTATAGTCAATGACCTATTCCCACCATGAGTGACAACATCACATAGGGACTATACATGAAATCAACACCATCAATTGAGCATCATAAGAATTACTACATTTGTAAGTTGATAAACAATAAGTATATACGTATCATAAGAATCATAAGCATCACATGATGTATCATCATATATTTAATTGAGCATCACATATGTGTCATCATAAACATGTAATCCATCACATATGTATCATAAACCACCATCCATCACATAGGTAATAAACAATCCACATTCTATAAATAAACACAAAGTTCAAAAAATGTCACATACATCATCATAAACATGTAATTCATCACATATGTATTTTAAATCAACATCCATCACATAGCTAATAAACAATCCAAATTCCATAAATAAACACAAAGTTTAAAAAATGTCACATAAATAGTCACTCTCCCTATCTCCATCTCCATATTAAAAGGTGCATCATGAATTAATTATGTAATGACATTATAATTCAAAACATAATGAATTAATTATGTAAAAAAAATTCTATCAAGAAATCAATATTAAATAGATGATATACTAATAGCATACCTCATACATTTCATTCATCATCATGAACATCAAGGTCATCATCGCCATCATCATCATCATCATCATCATCATCATCATCATCATCATCATCATCATCATCATCATCATCATCATTGTCTTTACCATCATCATCATCATCATCATCACCATCATCACCATCACCATCACCATCACCATCACCATCACCATATTCTTCTTCTTCTTCTTCATCATCATCTTCATTGAGAAACTATCAATCGTGATCATCATCTACTTCATCTTCTACTTCTTCGGTATCTTCTTCTTTCATCACATTATACTTTATCGGCCTTCCTCTTGGATCACGTCTAACAACAAATGACCAACCTAGTTTATGTGGAACCTCTGAGCAAAATACTTGCTCACATTGGCTTGGAAGAACATAGGGCTCATCCCCAACTAGTTCAAATGACCTTGTATTAACCATTGTAAAACCATTATCATGTTCAATAACAGTTCTATCAGGATCATTTTTATTCAATCGTAGCCTGTACCATTTGATGACGAACAAAACTAATTTGAAGGAATTAAAGTCACACTCAAGTATATCATCCAAAATTCCATAGTATCAATTTTGAGACTGTTGAGAACGTATGTCATTTCTCGATGAAATACTTGTCACCTCAAAGACTGCAGTGATTCTAGAATCACAAGTTTTCTTCGTGTCATCCAACTTTTTAATGCAAAATTTATGACCATTTGAGCACATAGCATTGTGGTGTTTGACCTATGATATGTCAAACATGTAAAATTTATTGCATTGTGAGTTGATAAACATATGGGTGATTAATAAATTTATACGTACTTGTTTATCTCTTAAACCATATGCTAAATCAATTTCCCTTTGCATAACATTGGAATCTCCATTACGATGAGCTTCTTTAACCAATGAAGCCACACCTTCCCATGTTAATGTGCATCTAGAATGTTGACAGCGTTCAATCTATACCCTCATCCAATCAAGATTGTTTGCAATATACAATTGTAGTGCATCCCACTCTCGACTAGTTGTACAAAAATAAATAGACCTCTTACAACCGAATTATTTTGAAGATTAACAATTAATTAACTACAATAACATCTTATAATTACCTCTCACTTTCCTCAATCTACCTTTCCCCATCAATTACTTCCCTTCAAATTTGTTAATGGGGTTGGGATGCCAAATGTGATCCACGTGGATATTTGCTGCAAATTTAAGAAGATATTAAAAAATGTACACCATAGTCTGGTATACCATATATCCCTCCACCATAAAACTCTCAGGATGTGCTCTTTGTCGAACCAAAGCCTTCAAAAATTTCAAGTGCCTCTCAACCATCCACATTGACCTAGTGTGTACAGGTCCATACAATTCAATCTCCTGAACTTAGTGTATGAGGTAGTGCTCTTGTGCATTGAAAAAAGATAGAGGTACACACTTTTGCATTTCACACATTAAATGAGGGATTTTTCTCTTCCAATATTTTATATCCTCTTTATGGATTTCTTTACATGACAACCACCTACAAGATATTCAAGATGCAAAAAATATATTACATGACAAGTAAAACAAATCACAAATATAATATCTATACAACGAACTGAACAAATATCACTACTTACCTCATGTATTTTCCAAGATCATATATGACTTGCTTGACATTATTGTCGAAGTCATCTGGGAGAGATAGAGGTAGAACATACTGCAAAAATTAAAAAATTATCTTTTCATTTTTTTCTAACATAATACAATGAATAGTACATGTACGCACGGTACTTAAATACATAGTAAAAATAAAAGAACATGAATTACCTTAATGAAGGTATGTCAATCATGCATTTCATCCCTGGCCCAAATCCACTTTTCTTTGATATGAGATTATTTATGCTCGCAGTAAATCCTGTGGGAAATTGAATTTTTTGTAAGACTTCTTTTATAGCATTGCTTTGCTAGTCCGTTAATAACCAAGGAAGCTCACTTATATTAATCTGGTCTCCATGGCTATTTGATTGAATGACATTTATCATTGCATGATTGGAATCCCGAATGTCACTACATATTTTGACATTTTTTTCTTTGTCACGCCTTCCATCCAATATTTTTCATAATGTCTTTGTTATATTCTTTCCAATATGCATAGTATCAAACAAATGCACAATTGGTAATTTCTCGTAGTAGGGCAACCTACTAAATTGTCGAGGATAACTTTTTAGTCCCTTAGGAAGGTGGTCATTTATGCCTTCATGACCTTCATGATCATCAATCACATCATCAGTAAACAAAACAAAATAGAAAAGATGTTTTATGACAAACCATTAGATGGAATGACATTACCTTGATGATTAATTCTATTATATTCCAACTTCCATAGGTGAGGTGTCATTCTTCATTGAATTGATGTATTCTCTTCTTTCCCATTGAAAAAATGTTTTTCAATATTTCGATACTTATGATTTTTGTGGAGAAAGTGCCTATACTCATCAAACACTTGCTTTCCTAAACTTTTTGAATGACGAGATTTCATCTTTGGACCACAAATAGGACATGCAAATGAGACCTACAAGATAATGTATAATTGGATTAAATATGATAATTTTTTGAATTATAATGTTCATGCACAACTTAAACACTATAACATACCACAAAAATGTGTTAGCCCTGGGACAATGTGTATTGTCCATAGAAGCATCACATGGAATTGAAACTATCTTTGTCCTATTGGTCTAGAGACGTCATACATAGTGACACCATTCCATAACTCCAACAACTTGTCGATAAGAGGCTCGATATATACATTCATATCTTTAACTTGGTACTTACCTAATCGAATGAACAAAAAAATTACATAATTAGTATGACTATTTTACTGAAATATTTATAATTAAATGCAGACGACTATATTTAAATGATAAAATACCTGGAACAATCACTGCCAAAATTATGTGCTCCCTCTTTATTGACATCCATGGAGGAATATTATTGTTGATAACAAAAACAAGCCACACTGAGTAAACAGATCTCATCTCTCCAAATGGATTGACATCGTCTGCTGCCAATGAAAGCCTGAGATTATGAGGTTCTTCTTTAAAGTGTAGCCACTTTTCCTCTATGTCCATAAATGTTGAACCATCTGCAGGCATTCAAATAATGCCATCTCAACTTCTATTGTGTGCATGGTAATCCATAAAGTGTTCCAAGGTAGTGCACTTGAATAATCGTTGCATACATGGAATAATGGGAATATAGCGAAGAACCTTGCGAGGAACCCTTTTTGTTATTTTATCTATTCGATATCTATTGATATGACATTCAAGGCATTCAGTTCAAAATTCATGTTGTTTGTGATATATAATATGATCATTGGGACAAGCATCTATTGCTTAATACTCCATTCCAATATCTTTCATAATGGCAAATAATTCTCGGTATGATCGAGGTAGAATATTTGATGGTTGTAACAAAAACTCACATATCAATCTACAACAAAAAAATATAATTTGTTAATATAAAGAATATTAATGGCACAACATGATTCACCATTTATTATGACATATATGACATACCTTAACATACGTGAGATTGTTATGTTGGATAAACCATTCATAACCTTCAAGTTCACCAACAACAATATAGCGCAGAGAAGAGTTGTCTGCAAGCCTTCATAAAGGGCCTCGGATGCCTTCTCAAGTAGAGGGACATCATGAACAACATCAAGGTCATCTTCATCATCATGATCAACTACATGAGTACTAAATGTGTCATGGATCAATGTATTTGTACCATCATCTTCAATTATGTTTTGTGGCTCATGGTCATCATCTTCCATGGGATCATTATCTTCAGCTTCGATATTCACACCTCCATGTTCGTCCACTTCAAAAACCATATTCTTTGAGTTGTGTTGATCCATATCATGTGCTCTGGGGTGCTTGACCTATATAAAATTGATAAACATAAATAAACCATGATCATGATCTCATCATCAAGTGATTTATTATGTATATAAATTGTTAAAACGATATAATGAACAACTTACCAATGGATGATAATCATGTCCACCTTCAATGTGACCATGCAGCCTACAATGTTTCTTAGTTGTTTTGATTAGAAGTCTTCTAGTATTTAACCCCTTACAAATTTTGCAGGGACAATAACATTTTCCATCACCTTTTCTTTTCAAGTTAGACCAGAATCTAGCAATTGTCTCCTTATTTTGTTGTTCGCTGATATTGTCTGACATGGTCTTTCTTCACAAGCGAGAAAATCGGGCTATAGTACGAGTTATATAGAAGTTGAAATGTTATTTATGAAATCACATTTTAGTATAATCTACCAAATTAAATTACTTGAAAATAGAAATTATCATCATTGAACCAAAACCATTTAACTCTTCTTTTTCATCTCAAAACATATCTAATGGCTTTGTGGTATGCAATCCTTGTATCATATATTAAGTCAACTAATGTCTAATGTGAATTCAATATCCTAAACATTGGAGAGACCTTATCTGACTTGCCCAATCAATGTGGTTGTTGTCCTAATATGAAATACTGAGTTCTACCCTTGCCTCTGCATCAAAATTCTCACATCATGTTTCTTCAACAAAACACACTAATATGAATTGAGCCAACACCATGACGATAGGGTCAAGTATCATGGCAACTAATCATAATATGTGAAGATGGGATTCACACATAAGTGCTATCTCTCAACAATGCCACACTTCCAAAATTGTCAGTCTCAAGACTTCTCCTATTCGGTCAGCACTCATTGATGGCCACAAGGCCAAATCAATGTATGTAGGCTTCAAACTCCTTACTCTAGGCTTGGAGGACCCTACACAAGGTCTATGAACACTCACTTGGTATTACAATAGAAAGAGCCTTCCTCTAGAACTTTGTTTGCAACACACACATCATTGGTAATAATTGTTATGATGGATGGTCTATTAGGATGGTAAATAAAATGCTTATTCTTTTTCCACCCTTTGAAACTAAAACAAGGTATTTGACTTGGTAGGGTCCCCACACATCACTTCAATGAAAAACATTAAGCAATTCAACCTTTTGCGTTCTCAATGCATTTTTTTCTTTCACTGGTTTTCTCAGTCTGATACATAGGGATATCAGACCTTTCATGGCATCATCACACACACCTTCCAATATGTAGTCCTTTCATATTTTAGGTGCCTACACAATATGTTGTTGTTAAGTATTGATGTAGTCTTAAGACATCTCATGACTCCATTACATGTCCACACTTGGGTTTACAAACATAACTCTATCAAAACAAAAACAATATCACTAGTAAAACTATGACTGTGACAATAAATACCCTTAGGACAGTCATAGAAATTTAATCTATTTCATTTGGTTTTGATCCACAGACCCTTCCGAAGGTTGCATAGGGTCACCTCACCCCTCTCTCTATCATAAACCACTTCAAAATACTAATCACTTGGTCTTCCCACCAAATTCTTCACTCTTACTGCCTTTTACTATCTGATACATAAGAGATATCAGACTGTCCTCATGCCCAAACACGTACTGAATCTAATTTGGAGCCCTACACACAACATAATAGGATACATAGCATGAACAAAGGCCTTCCTACACATTTGGGTAAATTTATATGCATGGGAGACCAAACTATACATTATTTACTCCTCTCGGTAAACACTAGGCAGGGTTTTGACATTTTTTGGAAAAACTAGGATATCTTCTTTAAAACACTATGAAATCTCATCTCTATTATGCTTTGATGGATGTCGCATCCTATTACAAACCTCACATTTTGGCACTGACATAAAGGATTTTAGAAAAGGTTGTGGAATATGGATTTTAAATCTACCAATTGTCATTCCATCTTGTGCATATGGTTTTTACATGTAGAAAAAATAAATTTGATAATTAGGCCATATGGTGGATGTTAAGTGAAGGATTTTCATACTAAAGGTGTGGCACTAGTGGCTTTGGTACATGAAGGTGACTAGAGGTTGTTAGCTACTGCCCCCTGAGTTACTACCCCCTTTCTTACCATTCCATTGTTGGCTTGAGTGTAGATTATTTTCAACACCCATTATAAGACACATTATAGGTTCTTGGGGCTCCTAACCTAACCTAGCTTTGATAACATTTTGAGCTACTACTCATGGAATAGCTAGGTTACCAAGATATGACCTTCTATTTGTTGTTAGAATGCGATCTATGACTAAGTATTAGAGGATCTTACTAACTTGGGTATCATGCTTTTATGTGTCTCTAACATGACTCCTAGTAACTATATAAGGATCTTACTAGTCCTTGATCTATGCAAACATTTTAGTCATCTTGTGACAATCAAAGAGGGCAATAGTAATAATTTTTCATGATGGAAGTCCATTAAAGGTGGTAGTCAACATAGTGAAAAATCCTAATCATGTTTAGAGCAATAGGCAACCATCAGAAGTTACTGAGATGCCTACTTAGGTTTCTGATTAAGATGAGTTTATAATGTATATACTAATACTAAAATCAATAGACAATCAAAACTTCATGTCATCACTACAAAGTGCAACTCTTTAAGTTTTGGCCTCAATGCGCATCAGAGATCAACAGTCAAGAGAAATACCACACTACAGAAGAGATGTATATTGTAAACATGATTTTGTGTTACCAACAATGATTAAAAATATGGCTAGGGGCATGACATTTAGTTAAGGTTGCCTCAGGCTTGCTACTGTTCAAGCAACATGTCCAATAGCACTAGGGTAAATCTTGAGGATACTTTCAACTTGGATCTTGAATGATATCCGATTTTTTTACAAATTCATTTAGGTTTCCTTAAGAATTCTTTTGTTTGGTTGTGTAGCTGTAATTTTTTGTTTTGGTTTCCTCCCAAAGAGAAAATGAGTCTAAGAAAATAGGAACTTATAATTCTTAAAAAATTCAATAGCAAAAAAACATGTGTGTTTGCATATGAAACTAGGTATCTCTTAAAAACAAAAGAAAACTCAAATAAGCTAATTCTAGTAAATCCTAGTGAAAGAAAATAACTACTTCAAAAAAACACTCAAAGAAGTCATTGATATCAATAACCACATGACCCACCTAATCATGATGAGAAGGGGAGCTTGATTTTGGCATGGCAACCCATGTTAAACTCTGTGCATATCAAGTAATCCAAGGGAAACAATGGATTGGTGAAAAAGTGAATTGTGTTATAGGTTGCTTCATCAGATAGAAAACAATTGTTCTATTGTTAGAATGCAATGCATTCTACTCAAACATTAGGTATATCATGGCAGGAAACCTGAAGCAATTAATGATATGAACATCAAAGATCCTCTAGGACTACAACCAATTTGACAAGTTTTTCATAGCATGCATGCATCAATGTTGTCACCACAAGTTGGACCCTACTTGATCAATGGTTATGTTCATATGGTGGGTCTTCCCAGCCAATGGCCCCATTCATATTTCAAGTCATAATTCAGCTACTACACAAACCTACCCAAATTCTAAATCAGACAAATGAATATAACTACATTACCTATAAATAGTAATGATCCCCATCACCTTAGAGTCAATTTTTAGGGCCTATTCTCTTAAATCTGATTAATTAACTAGCTTCAATTTGAACACTAATCCACAACAAATTATGTTGTGCAATGCCACCATAAGTAAAAACAACCTTAGAACCCAATATCATTTGACTCTGTATTATCTAGGGCACAACAACACATATCACTATAGGTATAAATCTTAATACACATCACTGTTGAACTTACCCCTACCTCATATAACCCTATGTTGGCTAGGCCCCACCATAATTAGAAGATCCTAATTACTACTGTCCTAAACCTTGCATTGACTATCACAATTTGACAGTGAGTTGAGTTAGTCCATTAGCGAGATTGGGAAAGAGTTTGGTATTGAGTTTGGTGTTGGTGGAAGGTTTAAGGAGGTACACTATGGCATGAAATGACTCTTCTTATCCCTCATGTGAATGTGCTCCTCTTGAAGCACTACGTCATGGATGACCCTTCCTTCCATTTCCTACACTCTATTTTCTAACCCACACCTCATAACCTTTACCTCAATTCCTATCATTATTACCTTCCATCTACCTTTCATATCCCCTCTCTTAACCTCCTTCACTTTACTACATCCTATCCTAAACCTTAACCTCATACAGATTTACTTTTACTTCACCTACCTAACCCCATTCCATCATTCACATCCTTTTATCTCCCCCCATTCACTTTCTTACCTTCCAAACCCCTAACATATCCTAACTTACTCTTTCACCATTACATCCTTCATCACTTACCTCCCTATCTTATCCTAACCCATACCTCATAACCGTTACCTCACTTCCTATCATTATTACCTTCCATCTGCCTTTCATATCCCCTCTCTTAACCTCCTTCACTTTCCTACATCCTATCATAAACCTTAACCTCATACGCATTTACTTTTACTTCACTTACCTAACCCCATTCCATCATTCACATCCTTTTATCTCCCCCCATTCACTTTCCTACCTTCCAAACCCCTAACATATCCTAACTTACTCTTTCACCATTACATCCTTCATCACTTACCTCCCTATCTTATCCTAACCCATACCTCATAACCTTTACCTCACTTCCTATCATTATTACCTTCCATCTACCTTTCATATCCCCTCTCTTAACCTCCTTCTTTTTCCTACATCCTATCCTAAACCTTAACCTCATACACATTTACTTTTACTTCACCTACCTAACCCCATTCCATCATTCACATCCTTTTATCTCCCCCCATTCACTTTCCTACCTTCCAAACCCCTAACATATCCTAACTTACTCTTTCACCATTACATACTTCATCACTTACCTCCCTATCTTATCCTAACCCACACCTCATAACCTTATACCTCTCAGCTTCCATTTTATACCACCTTCCTATCACGGTACGCTTATCCTCCCTTCCAAAACACTGACAAAAAATTGCACTTGATCACTACACAGTAAATGGCTTTTAAATATACCTATTGTCATTCTATCTTGTGCATATGGCTTTTACATGTAGAAGAAATAAATTTGATAAATAGGTCATATGTTGGATGATAAGTGAAGGATTTTTCATACTAAAGGTGTGGCACTAGTGGCTTTGGTACATGAAGGTGACTAGAGGTTGTGGAAGGAGAAGTGGTGGAAGTTGGATCTATGGTAGTGGGAGTAGATGTTATTTACGCATGAAAATGTTAAGCTAATACTCATAAAATATCTATGAAACCAACTTAAGGCATTCTATTTGTTAATAAATTTCCCTACCATTGAGCTACCGCCCCCTTTCTTACCATTCCATTGTTGGCTTGAGTGTAGATTATTTTCAACACCCATTATAAGACACATTATAGGTTCTTGGGGCTCCTAACCTAACCTAGCTTTGATAACATTTTGAGCCACTACTCATGGTTGGCTATGCTATGTCAAAATAAAGTAAAATAAATCAAGTAATATTTTAGATAATTCATGTAGCTTGTTAAATATGGTTGATACTCAGTAATTTTGGGGCAAGAAATCTTTTTGAATTTTTCTATGATGAGATCAAAATATAATATTTTTTTGGTGAGAGAATTGAACCTTTATCTGAAATTTGCCCTGTCATTGTTGGGGTTGCATTAGATAGCCACTCAGTAGTTTGCAGCAAATGGTTTTCTGGAGAGTTCTTGCAGATTTTAAATCTTTTGTTGTTGTTTTCACAGAAAATCATGGGCAAGTTTATGGGCCTCCTTTAATTTGATGTGAATTAAGGGTTGCGTGAAACACATTCTTAAGATCTGTCAACAAAGGTCAATCTTGGATGTGCCCCATTTTTTTTGGTACCATAACCTTGGCACTTTGTCCATTGGTATCATGGTCTAACTTATTATTTGAATATGTTGTGCACTTTTAAAAGTGTCTCCTTACTCCACATGCCTTGAAATTCGTACCATAGGTGAATAACTTGATGTAATTGGGATAATTGATCATTTCAAGTGTTAATAAATGTGGTTAAATGAGGTCAAGACTCAATTTTGAGGGAAAGAAATTTGAATCTTTTTTCTGCCCCTAATTTTGACATGGCTAAGCTAAGTCAAGATTCATTAATTTTAAGTTCAAAGTATTCAAATGTCTACTTGTTCCTAATTTTATTGTTAATAGTAGTTTTAGTAAGGATTTGTGGGAAAACTAAATGTTTGGTGTTGAATTAAGTGGAATTTCAGGCATGAAGTGCAGAGTGGGAAATATTTGTGAGTGTTTTTACAAATAAGTTAATCTAGATCAAAATTGATTTGGTTGAGAGCAACGCATTTTTTGAGGGATTTACCTGTTAAATTAGCTCACAAAAGAGTTCATTATCTCCCTAACATATCCTAACTTACTCTTTCACCATTACATCTTTCATCACTTACCTCGCTATCCTATCCTAACCCACACCTCATAACCTTATACCTCTCAGCTTCCATTTTATACCACCTTCCTATCACGGTACGCTTATCCTCCCTTCCAAAACATCGACAAAAAATGGCACTCGATCACTACATAGTGGTCTAACAGTCCTGCAATAGGGAGTTTCTATCATAGCCATATATACCAGCATCCATACCCAAGGTAAGATCCTCGGCTAGAGCCTACGTTCAGGCCACTTCCAATGGATGTCAAATACAAGAGTGGCACAATATGTGTCCTTCCCTATTTGATCACGTAGGTTTAGGTCATCCCGGTCCTTAATTAGGGTCTTCCCTAAGAGGTTATGCCTATAAAGAGGATAATTGATCATTTCATTTGATCAACCATCCAAATCAATCTTATTTTTCTCTTTTTCTACCAGATTGAATATGAGCTAGGGAAAAAAATTATGAGCAGGAAAATTCATTATAATAAAGATAAAACTTGATCATCAACCAACACAAATGCAACCTCCTATGTATATTTCAAACAATTTCATCACTACATAAAGAAAATTTGACACATTGTCACAAACATAAAGATTTTTTCTTCAAGAAAACATTGCTTGAATGAATTGGTTGATTACCCTACCTTTTTTCTTCAACCGGATCTTGGTGGCACCGCAATTCATAACTGTTTCCCTCCTTGTAATGCCCAATTTTTTTGTGAATATCACAAAGGTTGAAGGGACGAAGAGGCAGGGTTAATGTTTATCAAATGACTTGTTTTTTTCTTTTTTAAGTAATGCCTGCGGTTGTCAGAATTTCGACGAACGCAGGCACTTTTTCAAAAAAACACAAATTTCATTGCCAATTCCTTCTCCGTCAAAACAAAATGTTGAATTATCGTCGGAATTCCGACGAATGCAGGCATTTAAAAAAAAAAATCAAATTTGGTCACAATATGCCTTCTCCGTCAAAAACCTTTGTCGGAATTTTAGGCCAAATATATTAGTGGGAAGTGCTAAGAGGTTTTTAGCACAGTAGAGTGTGTTTGAGGTAGATCGGTAGAGTGCAGAGCCGAAGGACAGAGAACCGGAAGAGTGCAGAGCTAAAGGATAGAGAACCAATAGAGTGGAAGAGCCGAAGGTCAGAGGATCGACAGAGTGCAATGTCGAGGGACAGGTGATCGACAAAGTGAAGAGCCGAAGGAGTAAGAAGAAAATTGAAGCTATGTAGAGAAGACACGACTGATGTGGATTGAGTGTGATGCATATTGAGATCTGATCAAGCTATCAGTGGCTAATTCAACACATCATCCATATGTTTCTTTCTAACCACTGTAACATAAATCCCTTAACCGAGTGGACTTTAACAGGTCCCTTTTTATAAAATCCCTAAATTGGGTGACATGTTAATTGATGTTCTTAAGTCCTTTAACCAAGCAACCTTTAATAGGGTAAAGACACTAATCGACCTTGAACAAAGTCTCTTAACCAGGTGGCACCTAGTAGTGTCTTTGTAATCTTCTAATAGGGATGGATCCTCATCGGGCGTACTTCAAAACAGTAAAAATTTTATGAGTTCCTACTCACACCGTGGTTTTCTCCTAATTGGGTTTCCACGAGATAACTTCTTGCTATCACTGTCAACTTTTCATGCTTGCATATTTTACTTCAGTGATTAAGTATATTTTTTGGATATTAGATGAATACAGATTTCAGTTAAAAGTTTAATTGTGAAAATTTGATTAAGTGTTGATTCACCCCTCCCCTCTCAGTACCGGTTGGGACTAACAATTGGTATTAGAGATTTAGGTCCTTAGAATCAGAAGAAGCTTAACTAGCTTAAGAAAAGATCCAAGATTATTCGTAAGGAGGGTCCTAAGTTCTCTAAGGAGAATTATATCTTATGGTGTGGAAGAATGAAACTCTATCTAAGATCCCTAGGTGAACACTACTGGAATCATGTGATCATAGAGTACAATGAACCTTCAAGTACTCTTACTCTAGATCAAATCAAGTAAAGGCAAGATAATACTACTACTATGGATCTAATTGTCAACACTTTCTGATAATGAATTTGTCGAGGTACAAGATTTGAAAACAGCTTTTCAGATATGGAACAAGCTAAAGATAGTCTTTGGGGGAGATCCTCATGTTCATAAGGCCAAAGTAGATAGCCCGAGAGGAAAATATGATGAGATGAGGATGCAGGAAGGAGAAAACCTAGAGTAGTATAGAAAGAGAATAAAGAATGTAGTAAACTCCATTAACAGTGTTGGAGGAAAGCTTGAGGAGGATGTGGTTAGCAAAATCTTGAGAACATTGCTACCACAATATGCCATAAGGGTATGTGTTATCTAGAAACTCGGATCCTTAGGAATAGTTAGTGTAACTCTTGACTCACTGATTGGTAAGTTGAGTGCTTTTGAATTGAGCAATTATGACAACAGCGTACCAAAGATTGATGTTGTATACACCTAAAAAATGGTCTAAAGATAATTAGTTGAATAAGCAATTATCTCAATTAATCTCCCTCCCCAATTTAATTGAATTCATCAAACAATTTGATTAAATACCCCCAATTCATCTACTTATTAATAAATCTAAGGATTTACTTAATAGGTTCATTTCAATAATCCCCTTTGATTAATTAATTCAAAATTGATTAATTCCCTCTATCAAAATCATTTCTTTTAACCCCATAATTAATTAAAACAAATCAAAATCATGAGTTGTTGAGATTAATTATCCTTTCCTATTATTTGAATTTCTGAATTCAAATTCTCCTAACTTCTACCACTCCTAAACCTAACCATTCCTAAACCTAACTCATTCTACCTACCCTCATGTTCCCTTTCATCTAAAATCTTCTAAAACCTTTGTGACACTTGTCACTAAGTGTTCCCTTTCATCTAAACTCTTCTAGAAGCCTCTTGACACTTATCACCATAGAGATGACAGATGTTCCCTTTAATCCAACCCCCTTTGCCATGCTCCTCCAATTTAACCATTGATATCTTCAGATCAATCTCAACCATTGATTCTTGCCACATTACCCCTAGCCTTGGAAAATCTTATAAATAGACCTCATTTTGGAGCAATAAGGGTCCCAATTTGATCTCATCTTATGCATTATTACTATAGGCATCTAGCTTATAGTTTATCAGTTTTAGCAATGTTATCATGCTCAATTTTAGCTTAAATCTTAGCTTAATCATGCTAGATCAATCATTCATGTATCTTAATCATTCTATTCTTTCTAGATCATGCATCTTAATCATTCAAATCCTCCATCTAAGTGTAGTCAAGTCACTGGAATATGCATTGTATATGGTGAAAATGGATAACAATAATAACAATATTGAAAGGCTAAATGAATTCAACCACAAAACCCTAGCCTAACAATCAACAAAGATCCACCATAACATATGAAGATTACCTAAGACAATGCAAATCAAATGAAATCACAAAGATTATACCATCACATGTCCAATAGGGTTTTTGATCTCCATTCTTCCTATCTCCATTGATCTTGCTTGATATATTTGCTCTCAGATTTTATGTGCACAAGAGCTCAACAAAGAACGGAATGTGGTTGCAAGTGGGATCGTAGTGTAGTCAAGTCCTTAAGATGATTCATTAGGGTTTGATAATGAAGGAAGCATCTCCTTATATAGAAGACACTATATGAAATGGAGGGATAAGATTGAGAGGTGTAAAAGGAGGTCGGCTATGATTAGAGGGTAGGTAAAAGAAATAATAAAATAATGAAAGGGGTAGGTAGTGTATGAATTAAGAGATGAATGACATGTGTCATAGGTAGAAAAGGTTAATGAATTAATTAAATAAATAAAGATTTATTTAATTAATAGAAGAAGTGGAATCAATTAAATAAATAAGATATTTATTTAATTTAGGAAAAGGATAATTTAAATAAATAAATGTATTTATTTAAATGAGAAATAAGGCTAGAAGAGGATAAATGAATTAATTAAATAAATAAGGATTTATTTAATTAATAGAAGAATTAGGCTTAGATAATTAAATAAATAAAATATTTATTTAATTAGACTGGACAATTTTAGGTGTCTACATGCATAATCAAATCTGAGAGCATTTTTCATACTTGCATTTACTAGGAGGCAATAAGTCGATTAGCTATGGTTTTACATTTCATTGTTTCAATTTACTAACCATTTCTTGTAATGATTTATTGAGTGCATTGTGTTTGCAGGTACAGGTACACTTCATAGAGCACGACATTTTGGTGCCCACCATGGGGCCGAAATCATCATTTTTGGCCTCTCAAGCTTCATCAATCTTCCTCTCTGCTCAAGACAAAATCAGAAACTCGTACGAGCTCCCTTTGTGGCTCGTACGAACTTCCTTTTAGCTTCGGATGACACCTCATCCTGACTCGTGCTAGGTATAATTTTGTGTCGTATGAGTTTTCATGTTGCAAATTCTTTACTAACCTCATCCTGACTCGTGCTAGGTATAATTTTGTGTCATACTAGTTTTTATGTTCCAAATTCTATACTCGTACTAGGTTGATCTTGTGTCATACGAGATCCTTTTCATTGTCGTACAAGAGCTAAATCCTTCTCGTACGAGTTTCTACTTTAGCATTTTTTTGACTCGTTCTAGCTCATTCCTGTGTTGTACGAGTCTGTTCATAATTTCGAGTCCCAAGCAGAAAGTTATGCCTATTTGAAGTTTGGATAAAATTTCATATAATTTTTTGAAAATTTCGTAGTTCGGATCACTAATGCTAATCTTGTTCTATCTATGAGATTTTTGGCAGCCTAACTCTTTTCTGCATGATGCTTGTCAAAGAAAAATTCAAAACACAATCATGACTACTAATGGATCTATTCTGCAGGTTGCCTAAGGATTCAACAAAAACTTTGTGTATTCTTTAAGAGTTTTAGGCACACTTCAATTTGGGCTTAAAGAAATGAACAACTATGTCTTTCATGTCTTTGATGATAGGCGAGTATGCTCTCACCTTTCTTAGGTGATCATAAAGCTAGACTCATCCTTTTACTTTCATTAGTGCATCTCTTTAGCAAGCCTGCCCTCCTGAGGAGTTATTAACTCTTAGCCCTTAAGGTCGATGAGAGGGGAACGACCTAAGTGGGAATGGCTAACGCAGAGTAATCCAACCCACTATAAAATAAATATGTTTTTGATGAAAATCAAAGGAACGGCAGTGCTCAGGAATAGCTCTCCTCTGTACCTTCGGGTATATCAAACCTTGGTTTTCAAGGCTAGGAGACCTCTTAATTGAGTTTATACCCTAACGCACCGAACGGATCCCTTACTAGTTCTGATTAAAATAGAAACTACCCGATTCACCTCCAAAAGGGTGATAATCTTTGTGCAAGAGAGATAGTAACTCTCCCAAGACACTTACCATATCATGCCCCCATTAGCGTTTGGAGTCGGATAATACAGCATTGAGAATCTATTGCGTGAGACTCAACAGTTGTATTCTGGTTAGCTATTGGGTGTGTACCTAAGTTAGCAAGCAAAGGTTTGCATTCTCAGCCAAATTCCTTAGGGTTTAGCTTGATTGGAGTCATTTATCACATCATGTGTTTGTTGTGTATTCATCCCCAAATTGAGAAATCAGACACTTAAAAACTAGAAAACATCCACAAAACATCATCAGAATTCAAAGATCAAAATCAGCAAGACAAACACTTTTTATCATTCTCTGCAACCTGTCGTACGAGCTTTCATTCTCTGTAGCACAAGTCATAATCTCTGTCAAACGAGCCTTCTTGCATAAAATCATTTTTCATACTATCTGTTATCCCGTGTCGTACAAGATAGGTGTTTTGTCATATGGTTTATAATCCCAAGTCTTACGAGTTGCTGATGTTAATATGAAAAACTATGTTCTGTCATATGGCTCTGTATCTTGTGTCGTCCTAAGCTTAATCTTATTTCATATGAAACTCTGCATTTGTCAAAACCAGAGTTGTGTCCTACATGCCTATTTTAGATTTGTCATTTCTACCTGATCAATTTGCAGTAAACATAAACACTTGTTATCTTTGAGTCCATGCTTAGATTGTCTGCTTGGTTTGCTTGGTCAAGTTATCATCCATCAAAATCAGACTCTAGAAGATAAACACCCCAAGATTTTCAAAGCGCTCACCCCCAACAAGTTCAAGATCTAAAAATCTCAAAGTGTATTATCACCCTCTTTGATAAACTGATCACTCAAACATAGTTTCTCATCAGGATCAATCATCCTTTATCACGAAACTAAATTGTTTGGTCAGGATAATCTTGTCCCACATCGTAGGATATATCATTCCTACTAGACTTGGTTCTTATCAAATCATCATCATTTCACTCCTAAACTGAAGATCAAAAAACTTGCAAACCTTTAAACACTTGAATCCTCTTTTAGTGTCATATCACTGTATTGCCTTGAAATTGACTATTGATCACTTACGCAAAACAAATTTTAGACAATCAAACCCTTGAAATGGAATAGGAACATTTGAAATAGCTGAAGATCATATCAACATGACATACCAAAGAAAAATACAAGTAAGAAGCCAACATATTAGAGAAATCAAACAAGTCCAAAATCAAAATCCAACTATGTTAAAACCTCACAAGGATTTAAATACATCTCAAAAGAAAGGTGGCTCTTTTATGCACATCTTAAAGAGATCCCTAAAGGATTTGGCTAAAGAAAATCAAAATCATGCACCCATGTCTAACAATGATCCATCCATCCGTAAGCAAATTGATTCACCAAAGGCATCTATTCCTACACCTCCTAAAAGCTTGCAAGAACCTTCCATAGAATCCTTGCGAAATAATGCATCCAAAGCTAAAATTCCCGAAGCGATATCCAAGATTGCCATCAAACCTATTTCAGAGGATCCTATTCAAAGCTCATCTCCTTCATATCCAAGCATTAATTCATTGCAAAATCCCCATAGCGCTTCCTTGCAAATTGAAGTCCTCATTCATAGAATGCTTGTTAAATGTGTCCTGATAGATGGGGGAGCTAGCTTGAACATTTTCTCTTTGAGTCTTTTCTGTGCTCTAGGATATTTAGAAGATGCAGCTAATCCCCAGAAAAGGATAAAAATCAAAGCATTTGGTGAATAAGAACATTACTCCAAGGGAATTTTGATATTACCTATCAGAGTGGGACCCTTGTAAAAAGATACAGCATGCCAAGTTTTAGACTTGGACCTACCATATAATATACTCTTGGGGAGACCATGGATTCATGACATACAGGCTATTCCATCAACATGTCATCAATGCCTGAGATTTCCATACAATGGACAGGAAATCACAATATCAGCAAACTCAAATCCATTGCAGTGTTGTACTAATCTGAAATCATCTCAAGAGGCCATTGTTTCACATAACAGAGAGGTAGAAGCTTCAAGCACACAATCCAAAGAACAATCATTTGCATCAATTTTGTCAAACATGGAAGAACAAATGCAGCTAAGAGATCAAGGGATCAGAGAATATTTGATATCATGGAAAAACAAACAAGATAAACTTCAAATTGAAAGGGAAGATGAAGCAAATGTGGAAGTCGATGTAGTTCACATGTATGCAGGACCAATGTTAGGGACTAGCCTACTTGAATCATAATCATATTCGATTGACATGGACTTAACCGAGGACGATCAGGAACTTTTTGTGAGAGGTCATTCTGACGAGAGTATCATTCTAGACATCGAAATACATACTGAAAGCTCTGACATCTCTATCATGACCCCTAATATCTTTGAAACTATTCAACCTAAAGATCCTTTATCCTTAAGCTATCCCGAACCTATGGATTGGGAAAATGAAGGACATACTGCTATTGATACATTTCCAAATGACCATGCCATATCCTTATATCTTGATGAAATCAAACCCACAACAACTTTCACCAGGGATTCCGCTAATGTATCTTCAAGTCAACTGGATGTCAAATCTCCTTGTTGCAAAAGTGAAAATAAAGAAAACAATATCAGGTCTAATGCTGAAAACCATTTATTGGCAACACTAGACTAGGAAAAAGTAAAAATAAAGGACGCTCCTAAGGGTGAAAACCTCCTTGAGGTGCCGAAAGATGGGAGATTCGATACCTCACATGAAGTTTACCAAGAAAGGTCATCCATACTGATAGAACCAGTAGTGGCAGTTGTCATTGAAACAACTGATCTACATCCAGTAATCTCTCTATCAGAACTAGCAAGGCAAAAATATTTGAAACCCTTTAAAAGATGGCAAGTCAATTTTACTTGTTCATATACAGACATTTTAGGGTTTGATCCATATCTTACAATACATGACCTGAATATTAGTCCAGGAGCAAGCATCAATAATGGAACACAACATGGATTAGGAGTAGGTATTCTACTTATCACACCACAAGGGCATACAATCCCGAAAGCATACAAATTAAGCTTTCTGTGTACAAATAATACTACAAAGTATGAATCTTTGGTAACAGGTATTAAAATGGCTATAGAATGGAATATAACACAACTTCAAGTATTTGGAGACTCTCAGCTTGTCATTTGACTCTCAACTTGTCATTAATCAAATCAATGATGACTATCAAACAAAAGATGACAAACTCATGCCTTACAAAAAGATGGTGGATGATATCAAGAAGTACATTATAGAAATCACTTTTGAACAAATTCTAAGAAATGATAATAAAGCAGCAGATTTCATGCCTACACTTGCTTCTCTATTACAGACATAGGAAAATCAAGAGCGTTATGAATTCCTAGTTGAAGAGTTGTTTCATCGCGCCTTTAATTGTCCTGATTCTCAAACCATCTGTCAACTTATTGGACACGATTATTCTCGCTATGGCCAAACTTACACATACCTGAAAGATAACATCTTACCTCCTGACTTATCAAAGAACCAAAAGAGAAACTTTATTCGCCAATCCTCCCATTTTACTCTCGTCACGGATACCTTATATAAACGAGGTCTAGACGATACTCTCTTAAGATGTCTTGAACAAGAAGAATCTGAGAAGGCCTTACATGAAGTCCATAACGACAGTTGTGGCACTCATTCAAGTGGTCTTACCCTTTCGAAAAAACTCATACACTTGGGCTATTATTGGCCGAATATGAAACTCGATTCTTTTCAAATAGCTAGAACCTACAAACAATGTCAAATCCATGGGACTTTGATTCATGCACCAACACAAGAACTACATGCTTTAGCAACATCTTGGCCTTTTTGTCAATGGGGTCTTGATCTGGTAGGAAAGATAAATCCTTCCTCATCTAATGGACACAAATTCATTCTTGTAGCTACTGAATATTTCACAAAATGGATTGAAGCGGTACCTCTCATAAACATCACAGGAAAACAAATTGCTGCATTTATCTTGAATTATATCATCTGTCACTATGGAATACCAATGACCATTATCACTGATAATGGGCAACCATTCAAGAATCAAGATGTACAAGAGCTATGTGAAAAATTTAAGATCCAACACAGATTCTCCACACCATATTATCCACAGGGAAATGGGCAGGCAGAAGAATCTAACAAAACTTCTAACAATTCTCAAAAAGACAGTGAATGATGCTAGGAAAGATTGGCATATTCAATTAAACCCCGCTCTATGGACTTACCGCACCAGTATCTATACACCAATAGGTGCCACACCTTTCTCTCTTGTATATGGATCAGAAGCCATATTGCCAATCAAAGTAGAGATACCCTCTCTACGTGTATCACTAAAAGGTCTCATCCCAGATGAAGAACAATGAGTATCTAGACTACAAGAGTTAGAACTGATCCATGAATGAAGACAAAGTACCTTTGATCATCTGAAGGTATATCATCAAAGAATGTGCCGAAGCTATAATCATAAGGTCAAACCATGAGTCTTTCAAGTTGGAGAACTAGTACTAAAAGAAAATACATGCAACCAGGCAGATCGAGAAAAGAAAGGAAAGTTTGAACCAAACTGGTTAGGACCATTTGTGGTCATAGTAGTATTTGGGTTAGGAGCATATCAGCTATCAACATAGGATGGGGATCAGCTCGAGGAACCAATGAATAGCATACATGTGAAGAAGTTTTATGTTTGAAAAATCAGAAAAATCAAAAACACTAAAAAATAAAAAAAATCAAAAACAATGAAAAATAAAAAAAATAAAAAACAATGAAAATAAAAAAAATAAAAAAACAGTGAAAACTAAAAAATAAAAAAATAAAAAAAAATCAAATATGAGAAAAAGTGCAATAAAAACAGATAGTGAAAACCTGGCAAACAGGCTCTATCTGTTAGGTAGCTCTTCCATCTATTAGTTCATGCATTTTTTTGCTTGCATTCATCTGCTCTTAGCACTATCTATATCCATAATAAAGCCTTTGTACATAAGCAGGCATCATAGTTGCTCTCTCACCATAGTTTGGATCATTGAGTATATCATAACAACTTTGTTTCTAGTCTTGGGGCAAAATCCTACAACTAGCTGGGGGCAAAAACTTTCGATCATTTTGAGCTCAATCAAATAGGTAGAACAATAGGTAGACAACAATTATCAAGTGAAAACACTGAGACACATCCAACGTTAAACATGAAATCAAATCATTAACTATCAAGCTATCACATGTCAGTCTAAGCACATCACAAATTTTAATGAAGGATATCTTTTGGATACTGCTTTCAGCACTTTGTTTCAACTTTATTATCTTGATTTTCGCTATCATGATTTCTGAGTACCTCTAGGATGTCTTTGACTAGAGGAACAAGGAAGGAACATGATATTTTTCTTGTCTGCTATCTAAAAATTAATCATTAGTAGGTGCAAATTTGTCTTAGGACATGATCATCGAAGTATCATTGAAGACATTTCCAATTTGCATATACCAATGGTTAATACCGCCTGTTTTATGCAAACAACACTCAGGTCATCTTGGTTCAATTATACCTCGATGCTTGTGTTAACTTGCACTATCAAAATCAAGGAAATAAGTGCTCAAGTCATCATGGTTTAATTATACCATCTATGTTTGCACTCAGTTCCCACATTTCAAAAGCTCAATGATGACAAAAACACAAAATAATCCAGTGACTGGTCCGGTCATTCCATTGCATTCCACTGCATTTCATGTGCATTTTAGCTTGCATTTAATTATTGCATGGGATCCCACAAGCTCCTTTTATCCAAGGTTAAATCTATCATGGGAATCATCAAAGTATCATCACAAGTGTATACACAATCAGGCAATTGACGACTCATATCTTTTCAAATATTGTCGACCCAACGAAAATCTAATGCTATCTCTCTCAACAAAATCAACATCAGCATATCCAAAAATTTATTCAACTTGATATCAACAAATTGTCAGTTCTTTATCTAATCAATCTTATCAAATGAAATCAATCAATGAAACCTAATCAATTCTATCATGTCTTATACAGGATGAATCCTTCCTGAAACTAGACGTTATGATCATGTCTTATACAGGATGAATCCTTCCTGAAACCAGACATTATGATCATGTCTTATACATGATGAATCCTTCTTGAAACCAGACACATTGATTCTAATTCATGTCTTATACAGGATGTATCCTTCCTGAAACCAGATGCTCTGATCATGTCTTATACAGGATGAATCCTCCCTGAAACTAGACGTTATGATCATCTCTTATACAGGATGAATCCTTCCTGAAACAAGACTGAATCTAATCAATCAAGATTTTTCAATCTTATCAATCTAGGCAATCAAGCTAATCAAAGAACTCTCATTTTCATCAAACAACAGTTGCACAAATCAAATCAAATCTATCAAGATATCAATCTCGCAAAAACTCCAAAGATCAATTATCTCAATTGATCTCTCGAGGGGGCATCATCATACCGAGATTTAGCAATCAAGAGCTGGGGCATCCTATCAAACCAATACCATCATCAAAATGAGACTATTCTTTGAATCAACATGTCATCACACCTCGCTTCAAAGAGGGGCAAAATGTATACACCTAAAAATGGTCTGAAGATAATTAATTGAATAAGCAATTATCTCAATTAATCTCCCTCCCCAATTTAATTGAATTCATCAAACAATTTGATTAAATACCCCAAATTCATCTACTTATTAATAAATCTAAGGATTTACTTAATAGGTTCATTTCAATAATCCCCTTTGATTAATTAATTCAAAATTGATTAATTCCCTCCATCAAAATCATTTCTTCTAATCCCATAATTAATTAAAACAAATCAAATTCATGAGTTGTTGAGATTAATTATCCTTTCCTATTATTTGAATTTCTAAATTTAAATTCTCCTAACTTCTACCACTCCTAAACCTAACCATTCCTAAACCTAACCCATTCTACCTACCCTCATGTTCCCTTTCATCTAACATATTCTAAAACCTTTGTGACACTTGTCACTAAGCGTTCCCTTTCATCTAACCTCTTCTAGAAGCCTCTTGACACTTGTCACCATAGAGATGACAAATGTTCCCTTTAATCCAACCCCCTTTGCCATGCTCCTCCAATTTAACCATTGATATCTTTAGATCAATCTCAACTGTTGATTCTTGCCACATCACCCCTAGCCTTGGAAAATCCTATAAATAGACCTCATTTTGGAGCAATAAGGGTCCCAATTTGATCTCATCTTATGCATTGTTACTATAGGCATCTAGCTTATAGTTTATTAGTTTTAGCAATGTTATCACGCTCAATTTTAGCTTAAATCTTAGCTTAATCATGCTAGATCAATCATTCATGTAGCTTAATCATGCTATTCTTTCTAGATCATGCATCTTAATCATTCAAATCCTCCATCTAAGTGTAGTCAAGTCACTGGAATATGCATAATCAGATCTGAGAGCATTTTTCATACTCGCATTTACTAGGAGGCAATAAGTCGATTAGCTATGGTTTTCCATTTCATTGTTTCAATTTACTAACCATTGCTTGTAATGATTTATTGAGTGCATTGTGTTTGCAGGTACATGTACACTTCACAGAGCACGATAGATGTTGCTTTCAAAGCCTCCATGATGCATGCACCAACAAGGAGAAGGAAAAAAACTGGTAGTAGTTCTACTACTAGAACTAGTCATGCCCATGAAAGCAACAATTTACTATCCGAGGAACAAGAGAAAGATTAAATTGAAGCTCTATTTGCAAGAAGATTTCCAAGAGGAAAAGGAAAGTACAAAGGTAAATTAACTTTAAAGTGCTTCTCCTGTAATAAGATAAGTCATATTACTTCAAGATGCCCTGACAATGATAGAGACAAGAATGATAATTTAAGAGGCTACAGGGACAAGAGCAAGAAGGAGTGTTATATTGCAGAAGAAGGAGTCACTAATGAAGAATCAGAAGTGTCTGATGGAGTTGGTTGCATTTGTGGTAGTCAAGGAGGACATCACAAAGGAAGGATATATAACATTGATCTTTAGCACAAACAAGTGTGGAGAATGGGAGATCAACTGTGGTTGCACTCACCACATGACTGGTGATAGAAACAAATTCCTCAACATGGAGTATTGCAATGGAGGAACTATGAGATTCTGAAATGATGCTCCTTGTGCAGTAAAATGTAAGGGGTCTATAGTCCTGGATGATAAGACAAATTGTGATGATGTCTATTGGGTAGAAGGGTTAAAATATAGTTTATTAAGTGTTGCACAACTTAACAATAAAGGTTACCAATTAGAATTCAATTAAGGAATATGCAAAATAAATGATAAATCAGGAAGTTTGATTGCCACCAGTAAACAGTCAAGAGGCAATCTGTTTCATCTAGACACCACCATAGGTAGTTTTCTAATGGATAAGGTTGAAGACAGTTGGTTGTGGCACAAAATATTGTGTCATGTTAACTTTTATAGCATAGTAAAAGTCAATAAGGGAAAATCTGTCAGAGGTATGCCTGACATAGTGAAACCTGAAAATGCTATGTGCAAAGAGTGTCAACTAGGAAAGCTAGCAGGGTCTAGTTTCAGTAGTAAAACCTTTTCATCTGAAAATGTGTTGGGCTTAGTTTATACAGACTTGTGTGGTCCCATGAGAACCAAGAGTTTGTATGGAGACTGGTATTTTATGTTGTTTGTGGATGACTTCTCAAGAATGATGTGGGTTGTATTCTTGAAGGAAAAATCTGAAGCCTCTCACATGTTTAAGGTTTTTAAGGTTCGAGTAGAAAGAGGAACCAATAATAATCTAAAGTGTCTGAGATCAAATAGAGGAGGAGAGTTACCTCTCAAGAGTTCATGAATTACTGTGAGGAACATGGGACTATGAGGAAAATGTCCGCACCTAGAACACCTCAGGAGAATGGAGTTGCTGGAAGAAGAAATAGAACTCTTATTGATTGTGCAAGGACTTTGATGATATAGAAGGAAATTCCACACATCTTTTGGAGAGAAACAATAAGCATTGTTGTATACACTTTGAACCGGATACAGGTAAAGAAAGGGACAACTAAAACTCCCTATGTATTATGGAGTGGATACTCACCTAATATTTGTTATTTCAAAGTATTTGGAAGTAGGTGCTATATCAAGAGGGACAAGTACACTAAAAATTTTGATCCCAAGAGTGATGAAGGAAACTTCTTAGGTTACTCAGCAAAGAGAAAGACATACCGATGTTTAAACAAAAGGACCGGTAAGATTGTGGAAAGTGCAAATGTCAGAGTAGATGAGTACTCTAAGAAAAATGAACAGGATTGTAAGAGTGAACCAGAGGACTATAAAGGGTTCGAGTACAATGTACCAATGGAACTTGCTGAAGAAGATCCTATTGAAGTAGCTAATGAAGAATCATGTGAAGTAGAACCTGCACAACCAGTAGAAGAATCTCTGAGGAGTGAACCCGTATTGGCTAAATATGTTAGAAATAATCACTCTGCAGAAAATATCATCAGTGACAAGGATGAAGGAGTTCTAACCAAAAGAAGAGCAAGAGATAATGGTTGTATGCACTCCATTTTTAGCCCAAAATAGAAAGGAAGGCTCTAAGAGATGATGACTGGGTCAAATCCATGGAAGAAGAACTAGAGCAAATTGAGAAAAATGATACATGGACTCTAGTGCCTAGATCAGAAAACAAAAATGTAATAGGCACCAAGTGGGTGTTCAAAAATAAAATGGATGAAACTGGTAAAGTGATAAGAAATAAAGCAAGATTGGTCTATAAGGACTATGCTCAAGAAGAAGTTTTGGACTATGGAGAAACCTTCGCTCTGGTGGCCAGCTTGGAAGGGGTCAGAATTTTGCTGGCCTATGTTGCTTATAAAAAAATTATTTACCAAATGGATATCAAATCGGCATTCTTAAATGGGGTGTTAGAGGAAGAAGTATACATAGAGCAACCATAAGGGTTTGCATCTAAAGATGGAAGGAATATGGTATGCAGGTTGTAGAAGGCTTTGTATGGGCTGAAACAAGAACCAAGAGCTTGGTATGAGAGGTTACACTCATATCTACTAAGCATAGGGTTCAAAAGAACCAGTGATAATGGTAACCTGTATTTGAAGAGTGGAGCTTAAGGAAAACACCTAATTGTTGAGATCTTTGTAGATGACATCATCTTTGGGGGAGATGATGAGATGAGAAGAATCCTTGCAGAACAAATGAAGCAATAATTTGAGATATCCATGATTGGTGAGATAAAGTTTTTTATTGGCGTACAAGTCTTTCAACTAAAGAATGACATCTTCATCAGTCAGACTAAGTACATAAGGGAAATTCTGAAAACTTTTGGAATGGAAGATTGCAAACCTGTTGGAACTCCAATGATTACAAGTTGCAAGATATCTAAATATGATGAGGCTAAAGAAGTGAATGAGACACTTTATTGGTCCATGATCGGTAAGCTGCAATATCCAGTACATAGCAGACCAAACATGGCACAAGATGTTGGCTTGGTTGCCAGATTTTCTGCAAATCTAAAAGAGACTCACATGGTGGCAATCAAAAGAAAATTCAGATACCTAAAGGGGACTAATGAGTATGGTCTCTAGTATCCATATAAGGGAGACTTCAGTTTAAGTTTCTTCATTGACTCAGATTGGGCTGGGAACATTGATGACAAAAAGAGCACTAGTGGAGGTGCATTCTTTCTCGGAGACAAGATTGTATCTTGGAAAAGTAAGAAACAAAACTCCATATCTCAATCCATAACTGAGGCTAAGTATGTAGCTGCTACAATCAACTGCACATAGATAGTTTGGATCAAGCAACTACTGGAAGGAATATAAGAAAAAGTGGTTTTGACAACACTAGTGCCATTGACATATCCAAGAACCCGATGATGCACTCCAAAACAAAGCATATAACCATCAAATATCACTATCTAAGGGAACAAGTTCAAGAATAAGAAGTGATGTTGGAGTACATACCAACAAAATAATAGGTGGCTAATATCTTCACCAAGGCACTATAGAAGGACACCTTTGACTATCTAAGAGGTAAGTTGGGGGTTATGCCCCTCCATTTAGTAAAGTAAGCAAACAGGGCTCTACATCAATCTGGTATGATTTCAAGTTTTTTTTTAAGACTAGATTGATGAAGTCTAGACTACTCCGGTTAGGGGGAGCAGTCTTGTAAGTGTACAGAAAGGACTCTTTGGCATTGTTGTCAAAGTGGGAGATATGATTAGAGTGCTTGAGCATTGGTAAGTAGTGATTGAGCTGAAGTTGTTGCATCAGAGTATTACCAGTGATAGGGGGAGATATTCATTACTCGGGGAAGAAGTAATGACCAGACTGGTATAGAGATGAAGGAAGTAAAAGAACGTGCAACTAATTAGCCAGATTCTGATGTGTTTACCATCAATGCCAAAGGGAGAGATTGTTGGATTGTTGGCAATGACAAAACTAGTCAATCTAGAGAACCAATATATGTGCTAAGATTTGTCATTGATGTCAACCACTAACCAGTGAAGTCGTATATGAATATCGGTCACTCTAATGATGATGAAGTCACAAAAGGTGACTCAGGCATGAAAACTTGAAGTTGTATGCAAACCGGAATCACATTGGAAAATAGGGGAAGAGACTTGATGCTACCACAACAAACCGGCAATCAAAGGATGAACCGGTAATATAGAAGTGCAGTGGCATACTGGTACACTGGTATGACAGAAGGAAGACAGGTGATCACCATAAATTTTGGAGTGGTGATCAGTTATTCAATTGTGATGATGAAAGATGAGTTGGTGAGCTTGTGTCTATGCCGAATCACTTGTTGGTAAGGTCAACTTCAGTTATCATGCAGTCAAGCATGATTACTAGTGGATTTTCTGGTTTGCACTTAATTGACTGAACATGACCCAAAAAGCTACTATCTTTGGGAGATGCGGTGGTAGAATTTGTTGAACACTTGGCAGAATTGTTGTAAGGCATGCAGAGAAAGAGTGGGAGATTTTTTTTAAATTTAAAATCTTCTGAAATCCATGATTGCTTTGATTCAGGGAACGCTTGAAAGTGTCAGTAGGAAATGTATAAAGTGTTCTTGAGTTTATTCAAAAAGTTTTTATCATGAAATTTGCAACAATCAGATCTTGTTGAAGGTGATCCAAAGTGAAGAGCAAAGAGAGAGGAAGTGCTAAGAGATTTTTAGCATAGTAGAGTATGTTTGAGGTAGATTACTAGAGTGCAGAGCCAAAGGACAAAGAACAAGCAAAGTGCAGAACTGAAGGATAGAGAACCGACAGAGTGGAGAACTAAAGGTCAAAGGATTGGCAGAGTGAAGAGCCGAAGGAGTAAGAAGAAAATTGGTGTTGTGCAGAGAAGACATAATCAGTGTGGACTGAGTGTGATGCATATTGAGATTTGATCAAGCTATCAATAGCTAATTCAACAGATCATCCATATGTTGCTTTCTAACCACTATAACATAAATCCTTTAACTGGGTAGACTTTAACAGGTCCCTTTTTGTAAAATCCCTTAACCGGGTGACATCTTAATTGATATTCTTAAGTCCTTTAACCAAACTACCTTTAATAAGGTAGAGGCACTAACCGACCTTGAACAAAATTCCTTAACCGGGTGGCACCTAACAGTGTCTTTGTAATCTCCTAACAGGGATGGCTCCTCACCAAGCGTACTTTAGAAGAGTACAAATTTTGTGAGTTCCTACTCACACCATGGTTTTCTCCCATTTGGGTTTCCATGAGATAACTTCTTGGTGTCACTGTCAACTTTTCATGCTTGCATATTTTACTTCAATGATTAAGTATATTGATTGGATATTAGATGAATGTAGATTTAAGTTGAAAGTTTAATTGTGAAAATTTGATTAAGTGTTGATTCACCCCTCCCCTCTCAGCACCGGTTGGGACTAACACATATATTGTCAATGAACAAGATTCCATGATTTTATGGGCAAAGAAACATATGTATTTCAAGTGGGAAAGAAAATGCAAGCTGGCCTACATATAAACATTTTTAGTTTTGTTATGCATGTGTTTTTTTTTTGTATTAATTTTTCATAGATTAATAATGTTTGTATTTTCATTGCAATCTTTTTAGAACACATTATAATTGAATTATGTTTTAAGTGCTTACTTATACCAAACACATTTGTACATCTTGTTCATTATAGCTCTGGCACTATAGAAAATTCACACATATAATTTAGGTGATATATTACTTAGTCTTAGTTTATAGTGAATGTTAAACTACAGTTTCAAATTTTGAACATGTAGGTTCATTCTATGTCTTTTGAAATGCATTTACTTTCCAATGTAGACTACCACTAACACTAGTTATCCATGCAGGTTGTTGATTTCCAAAGACAATTGACTAGTCCCTTGCAATGTTAAGGAATTTCAAGGTTTTTGCTCCCTCTCCCTACTTTAATCACAAGTTCCATACATATATGAGTTGATGGACAATAAAAAGACAAGTTGATTATCCAAGTAATGTGTAATGTACTCTTTATTGGCTATCTTGGGAAGTTGGTATAATTACCTTGACTTTTCCTTCTGACTCTATCAAATGCTTACATTCATGAGTTATCAACTTGTACTTTTGATAGAAAGTTATTGTTATAGATATATACAAGATGATGTAGATTCTATTGCAATGTGTGTTTTACAAATCTGAATTTTGGTCACGAAGGTGATTATTCTATTACTTATAGTTATATTAGGATGATTTTATGTCTAATGTAACTATATATAAACAAGAAATCGATTAATATTACTTGCATCTTAATGTCCCTTTATTAATAATGTTTAGGGATTGTCTAATTTCATATAAGAGGCTTGTTTTATATATATATATATATATATATATATTTGATAGAAATGTACGTATAAATTTTTGTTCTTTATCATGTAATATTAATGCCCTTAGTTTAATGAATTAGATAATAAAGAAAATGATCAATGCAATTGTCTGCTACATTTATAGTCTATCTTGTAAATATTCTATCTTAGACGATAAGATATATTTTCCTGATTTGAATGCTGTAAAAATGTTATTTATAGAAATTTTCCTCACCAAACCAATGCCAATTATATGAACCTTATATCCTAATTGCTTCAGATGATTTGTACAATGCAATTGTTAATTTGTATATATAATATTGATTTGAATAAGAGAGTTTACATTGATTTGACTATATTTATATATTTAGATTATTGTTGTTCTTGATCTTTGACTACCACGTGTTTTTAATGATCCAATACCAATTTCAAATAATATCTGGAGTGTTGTTTTAGATGACCAATATCATATTCATACTTTTGCAGTGATGGATTCGTCTCTAGTTGGCATCACTAATTTGTCATGTGCCTATCCTTCCTATTTTCTATTTTTTCCATCAAAAACTTCAAACTAGGTTATTAATAATATGCCCATATCAACTAAGAGAGTCAACCTTTAGAATAGATACTTCTTTTAAAAGAGACATGTATTTCCAATAACTAATTGCTTCTCTTTATACGAATTAATCATCTTCAAAGACTTCCTTAATGATAATTGTTGACTTTGTCTTTTACCACATACAATGACCAACTTAATCCCTACACACTAGATTGTGATGAAATCATTATATGTGTTTTGTATCCTTCTATACCAATCTCTAACAAAGTCTAGTGTTTGTATAATAATATGGATGGGAGTGTTTTGTATCCTTCTTTATCAATCTCTAACAAAGTCTAGTGTTTGTATAATAATTTGGATGGGGACATCACATGCACCCTTTTTTACAAGATGTCTGATGGATCATAATCCATAATTCATTGTAATTGAAACAAAATCATTCCTTATTATTATTTATGATCACCACCGCAATGTCATGAATAATTTATGGTTGACTACTAGCTGGGTGGTATAGAACACAACCATAGGAAGACCACATATTGCAATGTGCAAACGGATGTGTTTTCACCATGACCTTCGTCTTGAACATGAATGTTATTGATAGTGACTTTTCATATCAATTGGATGTTCGTTCTTTTTTGAGATCAAAGATGATAGCTATGTTCAAAAAAAGGTTCAATGAAGCTCTTCATTATGGTGTAGCTGAGTCCAAACCAAATGACACCCCAAGAGTTGGGTATGTTCAGTTCGTCGCACTGCTATGTGAAATCCCCATGTAAGCTCAACTGATTTAATGGATGATACCACATGTTTTTTCTTGATTTTGTCATCATTTAACACTTCTGGTTGGGAGGTCCAATTTGAATATTTAGGAAGGAGTCGGGCCTTCAAATTTTAAGAAGTCATGAGTTGGGCCTTCAAATTCGAGGCCATCGACAAGTGGTCTTCAAAGTGATTGCACAACCACATTGGTAATCATTTGTGATCATTGCATTAGAATTTTTTTCCACCTGTGTGTGGTGATTATCGGAGGTTGGGCCTCATAAGTGGAAATGTAGACTAGTTTATGGAGATAAAAGCATTGATGTTGTCTTCTTTTTTATTTAACTGTAGATAGGAATTTGGAAATCATCAAAGCAAATAGAAAATTGGACTAGCTCAATCACGAAAACTAAAATGCAGTGACAAATCCTAATTACATTCAATAGAGATGCATAAAAAACAAGACATTCAATTCAAATGCAAACCATCGCAAATGTGAATATCTCCTCCAGAATTCTCCATTGTCCTTCTTTCTCCTTCAAATATCTTTGTTTTGTGGATCTCACCTTCAAGTACATAAGTATAATGTGAAAGCAAGATTGACAAGACGAGACGACAACATAAGGGTACTAGAAGCGTGATTGATTTGACCTCTTTGATTGAAGAAATTCATCCAATTTATAGACAAATTGGAGAAAAGACCAGATTAACATGAAAGTGATTCGAATGGAAATTTCAAATCAAGAATGACAAATATGACAAATTATGACAAATTGACACTTTCTATGTGAAATTGATTGACTAACAATTATGACAAATTGCTATGTCAAAATTGATTGATTGACAATTATGACAAATTGCTATGTCAAAATTGATTGATTGACAATTATGACAAATTGCTATGTCAAAATTGATTGATTGACAATTATGACAAATTATGACAAATTTGCTATGCATTCCCATGAAATTAGGAGAAATATTAGAGAAAATAGAAAATTAGATGAATTAGAAATTAGGAAATTAGAAAATTGATGAAAATTAGAAAATTGGGAATTAGGAGAAACTAGTAAATTGGAAAATTAGGTAAATTAATTAATAATTTTTCATTCATTAATTAATTCACAAAGAGGGAGGAATTAGTTAGCCAATTAAATAAACATTTAATTGTGACAAGAAGACTTAGGATAAATAAACTATTTAACCTAGAGGGAGAAATGACAAACAAGGTTAAATGAATAAATCATGAAACCCTAGAAGATGAATTAGAAATGCAAGGATGACAATTAGGTCTTGACAAAAGATAATTGATGTCGATTCGATCATGATTCTGATTAACAAAGGACCAATGCTGATAAGTAATTTGATTGATAAAAGTGCCAATTGATGAGGAACAATGACAAATTGATCCAAATTGACATGATTGAGAAAGACGACGATCGATGACAAATCGATCGCCAAAATGACAAGATTGAAAAGAGAACAATGATCGATGACAAATCGATCACAAAACAACAAGATTGAAAATGACAATGATCAATGACAAATCAATCGCAAGACAACAAGATTGAAAATGACAACGATCGATGAAAAATTGATCACAAGACAACAAGATTGAAAATGACAACGATCGATGACAAATCGATTGCAAGACAACAAGATTGAAAAAGACAAAGATCGCAAGACAACAAGATTGAAAATGACAATGATCAATGACAAATCGATCACAAAATGATAAGATTGATAAGAGGACAAAACCCTAACTCCATCATTGATTAGGATTGACGATGTCCAAAATGAAATCGAATTGACGATATCAAAAATATGACAAATGAGCACGCACATTGATGCAACAGGATAAGATCGACCAAAATCATGACTGAAGATTGTTATCGACAAGACCAAATTCGAAAGCGAGACGAATGAAGAATGCAGAAGAAGGACTCGATGCTCGCAAATGATAAAAACCAAGTGCGCGACATAGGAGAAATGTTAATGCGATGCAAAAAACCTAAAATAAGGCAATGTGCAAATGTTAAAGTATGATTCCGCAAGCATTGACCATTTTTAGACGTCTACATTAACAACAACATGATAATGTGTCTATTGGTGAGGAAGATGATCCCATCAAAAATGTAGAGGAGGGAAACTATACTCTATTGAAGGTAGTGAGAGTGAAAAAGATGATGTTTGTAGTGAGTATGAGGCAAGCACCAAGGAGGAGGAGAGTGAAGGGGATGTAAGTGAAGGGTAGAGAGATGGTGGCAGTGCTCACAAACAGGGACACATAGTCACGAGTAATGAGGAGGTGTACTATTAATTATTATATTTGGTATTATCTTTATTCTTGTTTATTCCAACAAAAAGGAATGCGATGGTTTGCCCCGTTGGCTATGCGCAACAACAACCCCATCACAGAAAAATATGTCAATGGCAGGTTTCACTATTTTTGTGTCGTTGGTTAATGTTCCTATAAAGGAGGGTATATATTTTGGGATCTGGGGAGGTTGAATGTGGATAGATTGTTAGTGCACAACCTTATATTATTGGAGGGATGGAGACACAACTATACAACATGTGGTACAAAAAAATACAACTTGTGACATAATGAGACAATGCAAAGATATCTAAAGAAGAGGCAGACTGATATCGAATACCAATTTGTAGTAAGGTATAATATAGGGAAAAAAAAAGCATGAAACTAATCATTTATGCAGATAGTATGGGAAGAAAACATATGATGAGATTCCTACCAAAGGGAAGGAAGAGATTAAAGAATCAATGTGGGTTTACAACAATAGTCCAATGAGGGAGGAGAGAAGGAATTGTTAGGATAACTAGTGAACAATTGAGAGGGGGGGGCGAATCAGTTGTTAACAGATTATGACATTTAATTTACTTAATAACCTTTAACCAAATTAAGTATCGGTAAAGCAGAAATAGATGCCGGTAGTAACAGATACCAGTAAACAATGCAACTTAATAATTAAACATATAATCAATGCAAATCAACCATACCACATAAGACCATGATTTGTATGTGGAAAACTCAAAAAGGGAAAAACCACGGTGGGAAGCCTACCCACCGTTAGATGATACTTCTGCAGAAAGTATGTGATACAATGAGGGGCCTGCACATGTAGGAAGGTACACCTCCTAGAGCGTACTCCTCATTACAAAAGAGTCTCACTGACTACAGAGGTTAAAACCACCTCAAGATAAATGGACAGCAATCCAGAAATGAATTGTCAGAGATAACATCTACCATGCCTTATTACAGTCCCAGTTAAGCTCAATACTAGAGGCCTTTGACCTCTTCCTTAATTCCAGTTTGATCCTCAATGATGGACCTAATCCTCTGCCTGGATGAAATTACAATATTCACAAATTACATTCCACACCATTGATCTACAATGAGATCTTACATCATTTTATACAAACCCTAAGGCCTAAACCAATTAGGTCAGCCACCTAGAAGATATTACAATAAGATCATTACATAAATCCACATTACAATGATATGCCATGTCGTCTTAAGACCAAAACAACAATAAAAAATCCATAAATCATCCTGAAACATCCTAGTAACATGTAGAGTACACGTTAGCATAATACCAGTCCATAACCTAGATAGGAACCAGACCTATTATGGGTCCACCACGCCAACGAAATGTCTTCAAGTAGTTGAAGCACGATCAAAGAACATCTTTAGCATCTTGAAATCCATGTAGAAGCTACACCAACACCAATTATGCATCATGTCAAGATTCCTCAGTGAGATCTCTGTCGGTAAAGCCTTAAACCAATGTCGCTAAGGGTTTACAAGAATATATGATAGCATCTGATTACCGAGTCAATACTAATGTCTGACCAAGACATGCTCCAAAATCACGTAATGCATAAAGCCAATCATACTCCATTGATCCAAACATATTGAAAGTATCCAACAGATAGTCTCTTCTATCGGTAACACTAGATCTTCTACCGGTAACCAAAACCCATCGGGCAATAACCATCCATAATAGCTAGTGTTGACATCAATGAAAAAACATCAATGCAACACATAATCAATTAACCCATAATACCAACAATCTCCCCCTTTGGCATCAATGGCAAGACTAGATGTGAAAAACATCTAAGTACAAAGAAATGCCAAACAAATCTCCCCCTGTAGAAGACAACCAAAAATATTCTGAGTATCAATAACTCTCCCCTAATTTATACAACTCCTTTTCTATTTTTCACATCAATATCTCTCCCCCTTTGACATCAATGCTAGAAATTTGACAAAAATATCAAAGCAATAATGTAATCCTCGGAATCTCAAAGCTGACTACCCCCCCTGAGTAATAGCACCATCATCAGTATCAAAATGAATAATATCTCTGATAATGCATGTCAGATTGATGACAAATTGCATCAATCAAGTCTCTGTTGGAGGGGTAGAAACCCCTAACCTATCTCTCAAATACTCAAATGATTCCTTAGATAGTGGTTTGGTGAGTATATCTACAATTTATTCTTTAGTGTTCACATAGACCAATTTGATTTCCTTTCCTTCTACCTTGTCTTTCAGAAAGTTATACTTTATTGATATATGCTTAGTCTTAGAGTGAAATACCATATTTTTAGACATGTCTATAGCTGCAGAGTTATCATAGTAGATAACTACTGGTTCACTACAATTTAGCCTGATATCCTTCAACATTTGATTCATCCACAAGACTTGAGTGCAATTAGTTGTTGCTGCAACATACTCAGCTTATGTAGTAGATAAAGAAATGCATGACTGTTTTTTGCTGATCCATGAAACTAGTTTCTTTCCAAGAAAGAAAGCTCCACTAAAAGTTCTCTTCCTGTCATTGGTATCTCCTGCCCAATCTGAGTTAGTATATGCACATAAAGTGAAGTCATCATTTTTAGAATATTATAATCCATATTTTTTTGTTCCTTGCAAATATTGGAATATCCTCTTTACTGCACATTAATGATTTTCTTTAGGATTACTTTGATACCTTGAAACAATACTTATTGCATTCATAATATCTGGTCTAGTCTGAGATAGATTAAAAAAACCACCAATCATAGACATATACCTTGTCGGATTTATCGGTGTAGAAGTATCCTTGATAGATAATTTCTCACTTGTCACAATAGGAGTACTTACCGGTTTGGAATTATCCATACCAAACTTCTTCAAAAATTCCCTCAGATACTTAGTTTGACATATAAAAATGCCTTTGTTAGTTTGAGTAATCTGCAAACCTAAGAAAAATTTCATCTCACCAATCATGGACATTTCAAATTCATTCTCCATATTGTTAGCAAATTTCATGTACAATTTATCTTCTCCTCCAAAAATGATATCATCAACAAATACTTCAATAATCAAAATATCATCATTAGTAATTTTGTAATACAAATTACTATCAACATTGCCTTTAGTAAAACGAAGCTTCAAAAGATATTTATCCAACCTTGCATACCAAGATTTGAGAGCTTGTTTCAAACCATATAAGGCTTTCTTCAATCCGTAAACCATATCTTTGTCATCTGTTAGTGAAAATTAATCAAGTTTCTCAATATATACTTCTTCTTCATGTTCACCATTCAAAAATGCACATTTAACATCCATTTGATAAACCTTATAGTTCTTATAAGCTGCATAGGCAAGAAACAGTCTAACAACTTCAATTCTAGCTACAGGTGCAAATGTCTCACCATAATCAACTCCTTCCTTTTGATAATATCCTTTATAAACCAATCTAGCCTTGTTTCTTACAACTTGACCATCCTCTTTCAGTTTATTCCTAAAAACCCATTTAGTTCCAAAAACATTCTTATTTTTAGGTCGGGGAACTAAAGTCCAAGTTTTATTCTTCTCTATCTAATCTAATTCATCTTCCATAGCCTTTAACCAATGTTTATCCTTACAAGCTTCAATAACTGTTGTTAGTTCAACTTGAGAAATAAGACATACCTATTCATTTTCCAGTCTTCTTCTAGTCATAACTCCCTTGTTCCTATCTCCAATGATTTGATCTTCAGAAAGATTTAATCTTACATACCTTGGTGTCTTCTGAACTTCAGGTTCACTTCTCTGATCATCAGTCACAGTTGAATTTTCTGATTGTGTCAGTGTAACTGTCTCAGTATCAGTTTAGGCACTGTCGATTTAGTTATGATCATCTCCACTATTGGTTCCCTGTCATATGATATAGCTTGATTTTTGTACTGCTCATCCACTTTCACATTAGAACTTTCCACAATTTTCTGCAATCTTTTGTTATAACATCTATATGCTTTGCTTGTAATTGAGTAAACAAGAAATATCCCTTCATCACATCTAGGATCAAACTTTCCAATTGAATCATCTCTTTTGATATAGCATTTACTTCCAAAAATTTTAAAATACTTAACAATAGGTGTATGTCCAAACCATAGTTCATAAGGGGTCTTATTGGTTTCACCTTTAATGTGAACTCTATTGAATGTGTAGACTGTTGTACTCACTGCTTCTCTCCAGTAAATATGAGGTAATTTGGCTTCCATCATCATAGATCTTTCTTTCCACTACTCCATTCTGCTGAGGAGTCCTAGGTGCAAATAATTGTCTCTTGATTTCATTTGTCTCACAATAACTATTAAATTCATGAGAAGTGAACTCACCGCCTTGATTAGATCTTAGACATTTGATTTTCAATCCATTTTTAGTTTCAACCTTTTCTTTAAAGATCTTGAATTTCTCAAAGGCTTCAGACTTCTCCCTTAGAAAATTTACCATCACTCTAGAATAGTCATCAATAATCAACATGAAATACCTATCACCTTGAAAGCATCTAGTCCTTGTTGGACCACATAATTCAGTGTGAATCAAATCAAGTACATCATTAGATTTAGCATGTATGCTCTTAAAATAAGTTCTAACTTGCTTTCCCAATTGACATTCCTTACATATCGGATTATGAGGTTTCATAATCTTAGGTATATCTCTAACTACCTTAGTTGAACTGATCTTAACAATACAATAAAAATTAACATGACACAACCTCTTATACCATAACCAACTCTCATCAATATGATCAATCGAACATGTCTTATTACCAGTGTTCAAGTGAAAGATGTTACCTCTAGTCTGAGTACCGGTTGCAATCTCCAAACCAATCTTGTTAATGATTTTGCATTTTCTCTTTAAACTGAAGTTGGAAACCCTTGTCCACCAATTGACCAACACTCAAATGATTATGCTTTAAGCCTTCTACATAATAGACATTATCAGTATTATGCTTGCCATCCAAAGAAATAATACCTCTACCTTTGATCATTCATGCTTTGTCATCTCCAAATCTGACTTGACTGCCATTGTATTCTTGCAGGGATAGAAATTTCCCTTTATCTCCACTCATATGATGTGAGCATCCACTATCAATTACCCATTCATCCTTATCTTCAACTTTTTTTGCCAAGGCCTTTTCTTTATTCTTGATAGCCAGTTTCGGTTCATCTTCCTTTAAAGCATAGAACACCCATTCCTTTCCATTGTCGGATCCACTAGCAGAGTCTTTAGTCAGTTCATCCCCAAAGTCATCAGTTACTCCTTCCTCATCTTCTATGTAGCATTGTTTTCTTTTTCTGAATCTATATCTATTCTGGTTAGGCTTAAAAGATTTCTTAACCCTTTCCTCAAACCTTGCATTGCTTTCAGGACATCTAGATGCAAAATGACCAATCTTATTACATGCAAAACATTTAAAATGTGCTTTTCCTTCATACTTACTTCTTGTAGGTCCTTTAGGTACTCTTCTAGCAAATAAGTCTTCAAGTTGCTCAAGTTCTTCATCTTCTTTCCTCATGTCTTCCAATTCTTTTGCATATAGGACTTTCCAATCACTTTTGCTGGTAGATGATGATGATGATGCATGAAAAGAAGGTTCGGATTTTACAGCTCCAAAAGATCCAAATTCTTCAAGCTCAAAAGCAGATAATTTCCCAATCAGTATGTCTCTGTAAACTGAATTGTTTGCCATTGTTCTCAACTCATTAATTGCAGTTGCCTTCATCTTGTAAGCTAGTGGAAGGGCTCTCAATACTTTGGAAACTATTTCATCTTCACTCAGAAATCCTCCACAACATTGAATTCCCATAACAATCTCATTCACTCTTTCCATAAACACAACAATTCTTTCATTATCTTCCCCTTTCAAGTTTTCATATCTTACCCGGTAACCATCAAGTTTAGCAATTTTGATAGTAGGATCATCTACATTCATAGTTTTTAATTTGTCCCACATAACCTTTGTCGATGATTTGTCAGTCAATCCCATGATCTGCTGATCAATAAGTGCACACAAGAGGGCTTCTCTAGCTCTGCAATCATTATCAATATTCTTATCCAAGTCTGGAAGATCAAGATTGCCAGATGTCAGATCATAAGGTGTGTATCCTTTCTCAGTGATATCCCAAATATCCTTGCCAAGACATCTAAGATGATTTTCCATTTGAACCTTTCATATCCCATAATTTGTTCCATCAAGCTTAGGGATTTCTCTTCTGAAAATAGTTGTCAGTGGATTAGAAGTGTTAGCTACCATAGGATCTACCTCAAGCAGTTAAGCTTCTGTAAAAGAGGACCAATGCTCTGATACCAATTGTTAGGATAACTAGTGAACAACTGAGAGGGTTGGGGGGGGTGGGGGTGAATCAGTTGTTAATAGATTATGACATTTAATCCACTTAATAACCTTTAACCAGATTAAGTGTCGGTAAAGTAGAAACAGATGTCGATAGGAATAGATACTGGTAAACAATGCAACTTAAAAATTAAACATATAATCAATGCAAATCAACCACACCACGTAACACCATGATTTGTATGTGGAAAACCCAGAAAAAGAAAACCATGGTGGGAAGCCTACCCACAGTCAGATGATACTTCTACAGAAAGTATGTGATACAATGAGGGGCCTGCACATGTAGGCACACTGCCTAGAGCATACTTCTCATTACAAAATATTCTCACTGACTATAGAGGTTAAAACCACCTCAAGGTAAATGGACAACAATCCAGAATAATGAATTGTCAAAGATACCATCTACCATGCCTAATTGCAGTCTCTGTTAAGCTTAATACCAGAGGCCTTTTACCTCTTCCTTAATCCCAATTCAATCCTCAACCATTGATCTACATTCCTTTCAGGATATCAATGATGACTAATCCTCTTCCTAAATGATATTACAATATTTGCACATTACATTCCACACCATTGATCTACAATGAGATCTTACATCATTTTATACAAACCCTAAGGCCTAAACCAATTAGGTCGGCCACCTAGAAGATATTACAATAAGATCATTACATAAATCCATATTAAAATGATATGCCATGTCAGCTTAATACCAAAACAACAATAACAAATCTTAAATCATCCTGAAACATCTCAGTAATGTGTAGAGTACATGTTAGCATGATATCAATCCATAATCTAGATAGGCAACAGACCTATTATGAGTCCACCACGCCAAAGCAATGTTTTCAAGTAGTTGAAGCATGATCAAAGAACATCTTCAGCATCTTGAAATCCATGTAGAAGCTACACCAACACCAATTATGCATCCTGTCAAGATTCCTCAATGAGAGCTCTACCGATAAAGCCTTAAACCAATCTCGGTAAGGGTTTACAAGAATGTATGATAGCATCTGATTACCAAGTCAATACCAAATAACCAAGACATTCTCTAGAAGCACGTAACACATAAAGCCAATCATACTCCATTGATCCAAACATGTCGGAAGTGTCCAACAGATAGTGTCTTTTGCTAGTAACACTAGATCTTCTTCCGGTAACCAAAACCTGTCTGTCAATAACCATCCATAACAGCTAGTGTTGACATCAATGACAAAACATCAATCCAATACATAATCAATTCATCTATAATTCCAACAAGAAGAAGGTTTTAGAGTTATTTGAAAGGAAGAATTTTTGAAAAGAGGCAATTCCTATTGATTGTTTTGTTTTACAATTTACTAAATTCAATTTAATATTCGAAAGTATGCATAATTGAGCTATTGTAAACCATTGACCATGAAGTTTGTCATAGTGTAGACCATGGTGAATTAGATTTGGCATCAGAGGCTCATCCTGCAACAAATGTGTTAGTCAACAAGCTTGCATCTCATTCATCGGGTAGGCATCAAAAGATGAAGGTTGCCACCAAAATAAGGTTGACTTTAGATTAGGCCACACATTTGACATCAAAGGTGTGACTATTCATATATGTATTCGCATTGCATACTATTCTTTCGATTCCATAGTCTAGTATGTTTATTGTTTCACCCCTATTATTTTAGGTTGCTCGTGACAAGGTTTGTGGAGGGAGTCCGTAGTTGTCTGTGGATTTGGCTAACAATGTATCTAGTCTACCAAAAAAATGAAGTCACAAGCCTCGGATGTCCGTTAGGATGAATAAGTTGAAGGAGAGGACAAATCAAATGAGTGCATACAGAGCTGAGAAGAATGCAATGCAGCCTCCTAGAAAATGGGGCAGATGTTGGAGGATAGAATCAAAGATGAATAACTTTCAAAAGGCTCTACTAAATTGAGTGAGAAGATAATACGCTACCATTGTGCATAATAGGCAGTGGGATCTAACATGCACTGTTATATTACTGATTGTTTTATTTTGTCGTTGTTTCTATCGGTTATCTGGGTTTGTGTTATTGATTAGACTTCCACCCATCTATTTTGTAGGGTGACAATGAACCTCTTAGTCTTATTTGTGTAAAACTGATCAGAGGTGGGGCTGTATATGTGGCTTTTATGTTGCAAATAAGGAACGAAGATGAGATACATTAATGGAGTTGTGTATCATTCATATGGATTAATTGTATGCTTACAGTCCTCTACAATGTGCCTTGTTTTGTAGCATACTGCAATAGAAGGAAGAGTGGATGGTAAGAAATAGTCCATGGGAAATGAAAATGGTTGTACAAATACAAACCATGATGGATATAATGTGGGAGAGCCATCTATTTTGGTACTATTCTATTCCATTGACATGAATTGATTTGCTTATGTTTACGGTCAGTTATACAAAAATCTTATTTACATTTCTATGTGCACACCTTACTACTGCAGATAAGTGTGCAAGATGAAGAAGAGTGCGCTAATGAAGATGTTCATACTCTTTCTATTGGAGTTGAAATAAAGATACAAGTGGATGGGGAAGTGGTTGTAAAAGGCATTATTGATAGGGTGGGGAGGGGTGTCGTATGTCACAACAAACCGCTCCCATGAGGCTGTGTTAAAGTCTAAATTGTGGAGGTCTTCAACAACAATGTCTCATTGCCTTATCCGCATGGTTTCTCTGATGTCTTATCGGACTCCATTAACTCATGGGAGGTGTGGAACATTGAAGACCTGGTCCATCCCCCATCTGCAGTAAGATTTCAAGATCCCTTCCTCTATCTTCTCATGCCATCATTTATCTTATTCCAATGCATCAAAATAGGTAGCACTCATATGATGTCCTTTGTATGTGGTAGGATTAAAGTTGTCAAAACTATCAACCCACAAAAATGGGATATTAAATGCATTCCTGCAATTAGATAGACAAGTGAGGTGCTACGATCACTTGGCATCACTCTTGAGTTGAATAAAAATGACAAGAAGCATAAAAGATTATATTCCAATGTCAGTGTCATTGCGCAAACCAAATAGAAGAGTATATAATGTGTTTTTTTCTATGTTTGTGTGTGCCTCTTTTGAACCTCAAAATAGAATCTTGAATTCTCAGAAACTCTGCAATAATATTTATAGCCAGAGACTGTTCTAGAAAATTACTCTTCATAAACTATTTGCACCTTATCTCAGATGCTTGGAAGCTAAAAATTGCTTAAATAATGTTTTTGCATATCTCTCAACAACAATTGGTGCATTTTTACATAATTTTTTCTCTTGTAATGCATTCTAGGGAAAAGTATGGTGCAACATAATAATTTGCCTTGAAATATAGTACAGAAGAGCTTTTTCAACCTTGTGTTAGGTTATTTGGTGATGTATTGCACACCCATCCTATACTAGTATTTTAGAAATTCCAATCACAATTTATGAAAATTCGCAAAAGTTTCTTTGTTATTATAAAAAAAATTCCTATATTTAATGATATTTTTTTCTTTATTTGTCTCTTCTTTTGTCTTGGTGTTTTCCTTAGAAACCTTGCTTACAGTTATTCTCATATTAACTCATATTGGGCTTAACATCTACCAATTATTTTAAAAATCGCATACTTCATATTGATAACTAGTCATTTTATTGGGGTGGACCTTAACCCATTTTGCAAGTGTGGGTTCCAAGTTATGAACACATGTATATAATGTGCATGTCACTATTGATATTTAGCCATCATATGCTAGCTAGCCTTTCAGGTAAGTTATTTGCAACCACCAAATGCTTTCTATGATGCTTGCTAATTATATGAAAGGGTTTGGGGAGTTTATTTATATTTAAAAAATTTAATGTTATTATGTCTATTGATTTTATTAGATTCAACTACAAGAGCAGGACAGACGCAATTTGAACATGTAGTTTAAAGTGCACACAAATCTTCTACTATATGGCTAGGAAACTTGAATCAAACATCCAAATAGACATGGATATTAGTGGTGCTAGCTTGAGTATAATTCTTGTAAGAAATTTTCACATTCTTGTTTCGTGTTTGCTATTATGTAGCTCATTTAGGGAAATCCTCTTTGTATGTACAAGAGTAGGTATGACATTTGGAGAAAATTTCATTCAATTGTTTTTATATTGTTTGGGATTGAATGAAATTGTTTTCATATGTCCTCTTTGGTCTTCTATATTTGGAAAACATTCAGATAAAGTGGGAAGAATTTTTTTGTTTTCTTTCATAAAAAAGAGTCTTCTATTTCAAACACTTGTCCATATATAAAGTATTATTGTGAGGTGCAATAGTTTTCTTTTAGTTTTGTTGTATCGATGGAGGTTTTACAATTATTGACAAAACTAATGCACAAAATGGTAGTGATACATATGTTCTTGAAATTGAAGATAAGGTGCTCAATCTACAGTACTTTGATGAAAGGGGGAGTAAATTAATCTATAATTGCAATGAAAAGAAACATGTATGCTAACTTAGTTAGAAAGGTACAATACCTATAGAGATACACATTTTGTAACCCACAAGGAGGATGTAAATTATTAGTTGATGTTTGTAATTGAATGTCTTTTTAGCCATTTGTAGATCTTCAACACAAATTTGACATCGTGACAACTATTCTTGTATAGGGTTTCCTTTTACCACATCTTCTACTATGATTGTACTAAATAATTCATAAATGTTGTAACTCCTTAATTCATTTCTATCTTAGTAAAGGTCTCTTACTACATATGGATTTTGCAGAGGGATTATTAAGTATGTGTGGTTGTTTGACGCCATATGTTCAGTGTATGTATAGGCATAGGTATTGTTATTTGGTTTCAATAGTGATTTTGGAATTGATCTATGTATACAGTTCTCATTGAATGTTTGGTTGTAATTGTGAATCAAGTATGTCTTGTTTCAGTTGTAACTTACAATAGTTCAATATTATCTTGTTATTGTCTGTATTTTAAACATGCAATTTGAAATAAATTAATAATTAAAAATAAAAATAAATAAATAAATCAGACCTACACAATACTTTCATGAAAAAGATCTTTAACAAGTTGATCGAAAATGATATGTGGAGGAATAGTGAATGATGGAGTTTGTTTATGAATACGTGGATTCCCAATTGCAAGGTAACATGATAACACATGCATGTTTAATAGATGATGCACATTGATATGGACCATTAGTACATATTGAAATTAAGACAATAATGCAACACAAACCTATTTGTTTCATGTTCAAGTACACTATTGTTTCATGCATTTTTCATGTTCTTGTACATTATCTTTTCTTGTTGTCAACTAATATGGCTCTATTGGAAATGTTTGCAGGGACGACAATGGGAAAAGCAAGGATAGAAAAAAGAAAGGGCGTTGAACCAGCTAGCAAGAAATTACATAGTGAAACATCCCTTGAGGGGGAGAGAAAGCCTGCTAAGAGTGCACCCAGGAATGGGGCCTCTCATGTCCCCACCTCTCATGGTTTAGGAAAGTTAGCAAGAAAAGCACCACCCACCTTGCCAAACCAGAAGGGTCCCCTAAGCCCCAATTGCATGGACAAAAGGATGTTTGACGCCATGCATGTACAACTACTAATGGACAAGGTCAAATTGAACAAGGTTGAAAATGAAAGGCTGAAGGGGATGGTTATTGAGCTACAAAGGAGATGAACTGAACTGAATAAGAAGGCCATGGATATGAGTGATAAGAATGTGGACTTGAAGTTGTAATTGCATAGACAAAAAACTTTGATAGAGAAATAAGAGGTAGGGTGTGAGGCGAGCATGAAGCACCACAAAATTTTAATTGACCAGCTTAATGGCATGTTAGATGTCTCTGAGGCTAACTTGCACACTAGAAACAAAGGTTTCAAGAGGCAATTGATTTTCTTATCGATGAAGTTGATGGAAAGGATGTGCCTCCCCTTACCCTGAGCAATGGGAGAAATAAAAGTACTTCATTAGTTGTTGTCATTTGTCTTCATAACAAGATTATTTTGTTATGGAACTTTTCTAAAAGTATATTTCTGACCTGTCTTGAATAAAACCTCAGCAATGGTGTGGATTGTTTGCAATAAGACATATTGAATTGTTATTTTTCAATAAAATAGATTGAATGGTTGTTTTTGTTGGCATTTGCATGAAGATTGCATTAATGATTTGTATTATTGTCATTGATGTTAATTAATTAGTAATGTTATTGTTATATTGATGTTTCGTAACTAGTAGGATGAGCTAAGTGAAGGGAACTATAACCGGTAGGTAAGTTAGTGGAGTGAACCGGTATTGCTAAGTATTGGAGAGTTGATCCGGTAAACCCTACATGTTGTTTTGATAAACTCTAACCGATTAAGTCTGGTGAATTGGTTATATTGGTTTATAATCTAATGATGAGCGGTAATGATTATGAAATGTATGCATATTGTATGAGGATAGTTTCAAAGAGTTTTTGGCGTGTTGAGTTAATATTTTTCATCTTGGGAATGAGCAAGTATATTGCATGTAATGCAAAGCGCATGATGAGTTATTGAGTTCGAAGAAATGGTGATCAAGGAGCGGTCGAGGATTTCTTGAATGATGTACAAAGATTGTTATGTAATCCAACGGTCATACCTAAACTGTCTTGTTTGTAATCTCTATGAGAGAATTAGGTTTTTGTTGTGTTACCGACCTAATTGATTTGTTTATAAGTTCGATGAGTTGTTTTGTTTAGTGTGTTGGAAAAGTTGAATTGAGGGTGTGGTTGCTGAACTATATGATGTATCTACAGTTTGTGTAAAAGTAGATAAGAGCATGAAAAGGATCAAAACAATCAAGTGACGTTCTATTCTAACAAATCAACAAACCCCTGTTGTTTTCTAACAATTATAATAGTAAAATCCACTAACCGGGTAAGCTCTAACAAGCTTTGTGTTATTCAAATCCTCTAACCAGGTGATCCATTATCTTGGATTCTAAATCCTTTACAAAGGTTACTCCTCATAGGGTATTGCTTCTAACAAGGAATTCTAGTCAATCCCTTAACCGGGTTTTCCCTAATAGGATCTATTCTTAAGAAGACTTTTTGTAAAAGTTTTAACAGGCTTGGCTCCTAACAAGGCAAACTTTAGAAGTCTTCGGTTAGTTATCTTGTGAGTCGCATCTCACCGTGGTTTTTCCCATTTGGGTTTCCACGTCAAAAATATTGTGTCAAGTGGTGAATGTTTTTGTGGTTATGTTTCTATGGTTGAATTACTTAACTACTTAATTCACTTTGATAAGCTATGTTAACCAATAATAATCTGAAATAAGGTTTTACTTATGTCAAGTACAAGTTTTTGGATGATTGTGAGTTTCAAGTTGTTTACTATTATCTATTGTAACTGTCAACTGGTTTATCTTGACAATTTTATTATGACAGAGATATTGCATTTATAGTTCAATGGTTTAACTTGTCAGTTTCAAAGTTTACTTTGAGAGGTTATTTCTGAGTAAGGTGAAATTTTACCAGTTTTTCTATCTACCGATTCACCCCCCTTCTCAGTAGTTGACAGGATTCTTATCCTTTCATCATACCATCAATTGGTATCAGAGCACTTCTCAGGTCCTCTGAGGTCTAAGCCTAACAACTTTAGGTAAAGATCTTGTTGAAGATGACCAAGAAGGAAGGTTTGAAGTTTAACAAAGAGAACTACAAAATATGGAGTGACAGAATGAGAATTTATATCAAGAGTCTTGGAAATAAATATTGGGAACATGTTAATACTCAATATGTTCCACCTAGTAGGATTATGACTGATGATCAGAAGAAAGAGCAACAAGAAAACAACCAAGCACATGAGGCTATTATTAGTTCTTTGTCTGATGCAAAATATGTTGATGTTCATGGTCTAGAGACTACACATGAGGTACGGAACAAACTTGAAGAGATTTATAGTGGTGATGAACATGTGAATATTGCCAAGGAAGAGATTCTAAGAGGAAAGTTTGATGATATAAGAATGGTTGAAGGTGAGAATATCCAACAATATGGTCAAAGGATAAAAGAGATAGTTGGAGAGATCAAGAGTGTTGGTGGTAAAATGGATGATGCCATAGTATTTAGTAAGGCGTTGAGAACCTTTCTATTAGTCTACGCTATCAAAGTTGTAGCCATTTAGGAGCTAAAGTCAATTGACAAAACCAAGGTAACCCTTGACTCCATCATTGGTAAGCTTACTACTTTTGAATTAAATGGTTATGATGGTAGTATTCAGAAATCTAAATCTACATTTAGAGCTTTTGTTTCTAACCCATCTATGAGGAAAAGTAGAGATGTTAGTCACTATCATGAATCTAGATCTAGCAGAGAAATTGATGATGAAAATAGTTTGGTTGAGATTGAAGCATTGTTGGCCAAGAGATTTCCTAGAGGTACCAGTAAATACAGAGGTAAATTACCTTTGAAATGTTTTGCATGCAACAAGATTGGACACAAAGCTGCTAACTATCCTAATGGTGATAATGAGCACAAGCGAGAGAAGTTCAAGAAGTACAAGGGTAAAGGAAAAAGGGATTGTCTTATAATAGTTGATGGTGGTATCACTGATGAGGAATCTGAAGGTGATTCTAATGAAGACATTGTCTTTGTATCCATTAAAGAGGAGACATCTGATAAGAAAGCTTTAGTTTCTCGCATAGATAATTTTGTTGATTGGACTATTGAGAGTGGTTGCTCACATCACATGACCGATGACCAGAACAAATTTATTTCTTTGAAGGAATTTGATAGCGGAGTTGTAAGATTCGATAATGACTCACCCTGCATGGTTAAAGGTAAGGGAACTATTTCTCATAATGGGAAGAGCAGTGTAGATGATGTCTACTAGGTTGAAGATCTAAAACACAATCTTTTGAGAGTTTCTCAACTCAATGATAGAAGATACCCATTGGAGTTTAATAACAGTATGTGAAAAATCTATGGGACCAAAGGTGAACTGATTGCAACCAACAAGTAGAATAAAGGTAACTTGTTTCACCTGAATCCTAAAGTCAACAACTATTTAATTGCTAAAATGGATGATTGTTGGCTTTGGCATAGGAGATTTTGTCATTTGAATTTTGATAACATTCTTAAAGTGAGTAAGTCCAAGAAAGTGAGAGGTTTTCCTTAGTTAGACAAACTGGTTAATGCTCTATGTAAGGAATGTCAATTGGGAAAGATGACATCCTCAACTTTAAGAGCAAGTCTTTTTCAGCGGAACATCTCTTAGATTTGGTTCATACAGACTTATGTGGACCAATAAGGACTAAAAGCATTCAAGGTGATAGATATTTTATGATCTTCACTAATGATTTCTCAAGGATGATGTGGGTCACATTCTTGAAAGATAAAACAAAAGCATTTGGTAAATTCAAGGCATTCAAGGCCTTAGCTAAAAAGGAGAGTGGTAAGAAGATAAAGTGTCTAAGGACTGATCAAGGAGGTGATTTTACTTCTGAGGAATTCACTAGATATTGTGAAGATAATGGCATCAAACAACAGCTTTCTGCATCGAGAACACCACAACAGAATTATACTGCAGAGAGGAAAAATCAGTCAGTTGTTGAAGTTGCTAGGACGATGTTGAGATAAGGAGGTGTAGCAAAAACCTTCTAGAGAGAACCTGTCAACACATCTATCTACACAATGAACATGATTTTGATAAAAAGACATAAGGATAAGAATCCTTATGAATACTGGTATGGTAGATCACCTAATGTTGGTTATTTCAAGATATTTGGTAGCAAATGTTTTATTAAGAGAGGTGACTATATTAGAAAGTTTGAGGCTAAAAGTGATGAAGGTATATATCTTGGTTATTCCACCAAGAGTAAAGCCTACAAATGCTACAACAATCAGACACAAAAAATCATTGAGAGTGCTAATGTTCAATTGGATGAGTATCCTGAAGTCTCAGGGGAAACCAGTGTGGAGAAAAAGGATCAAGATCCTTGCATTTTGCTTTTGGAACCAGAACCTATGAAACCTGAAACCAGTAAAGCAAATACTTATTGGAAAATGCACACTCCAATTAGAAATTGTAGGTGATTGAAGATATTATCATTGATGGCAACCCTACAATCATGTGATATCTACAGGCACTAACACCGACAAATTCTACACCGGCACATAGTTCACCGGCACCAAAAAGATTGATCACTGGCACCATGGCCGACATGAATTTTGTTTAATTATATTTTGTATTTAATTGTAAAAATATTTTGTAAGCCAACTTGGTGTATTGTAATATGACTCATATAAGTATGAGATCATTGTAGATCATTTAGATGTGGAAAATGAAAGGATTAATGCAGACCTAATATGTGAATTGTAAGGCAGATATTAGATAAGGGTTTATGTATATTGCAGAGCTTAAATCGGTACTGAATCTGGAATAGTAGATGTTGATCTGAAGCAGTACATGAAATTAGATTTGTATAATCCAATTTTGTAATTCAGTTTGACTTCTTTTTGTAACTGAGCAGTGAGCTCTAGGCACTTGGCCTTCCTGCATGTGCAGGCCCCTATTGTAAATAGTAATATTCCCTTTTTGGCCAGTAAGCGAATATTGTTGGCCTCAAATCCCACTGAGGTTTTTGCCACACTGGGTTTCCTCGTTAAAAATATTATGTTATGGTGTGTCTTTTATGTTGTGGTTATTGTTCTTATTTACTGCATTATTTTTGGTTTACCAATACACAGTTTTGAAATGCTTTTCATGTTATAAGTTTAGAAAACTCTTTTACTAGTCAAATACTGATTCACCCCCCCCTCTCAGTATCTTTGGGAATCCTAACAATTGGTATCAGAGCCTGGTCCTCTATTTTCAAAATCCTAACAACTTGAAGAAGATCTTGACACTGGTAGAGATGGAAAACTTGAGAAAGCAATTGGAAACAGCTCTTTCAGACTATGATGCAAAAAAAGTGAAGAATATCAAACTTGAAGATGATCTAAAGGCTGCACAGGATATTATTCGAGGACTTCAAGAAAATCTCACTATAGCAAGAAACAAAAGAAGAGAACTTTGTGAAAAGATGCATAATGATGAAGATGAAAAGGAAAATCTCAATGATTTGGTGAACAAACTGAGACAAGAAAACAATACAATGAAGAATGAGATGTAGGACATGACTATGAGATTTTGTAAAGAAATTGAAGATAGAAAGAAGAATGAAGATGACTTGGTTAGAAGACTAAATGATGCTGGAAATGAAAACACAAGACTTAGTCATGAAAATGATATGCTAAAGATAGATCTAATTCACTTAGAACATGACAAAACTGAACTCATGAGATAGAAAGGTTTCTTTGAAAATGAGTTGGCTATTGCAAATCAACACAAGGAGAAATTCAAGAAAAGTTCAGAAGAACTTGATGACATGTTGAAGAATCAGAAACCTAATGGTGATACAAATGGCCTTGGTTCTGAAGTTGGTGAAAGCTCCGGTACTGCAAACAAACATGATCATAGCAAACCACTAAGACAACCTAATGCTTACAAATTTAATAGGAAATGCTTTAACTGTAACAAGTATGGTCATAGAGAAAATCAATGTAGATCTAAAAACTATCAGAACACTAACACATCCACTGGTCAATGTTCTAAATGCAATAAAGTTGGTCATAATTAAGAAAACTATAGAATGAATGTAAGATGTTATGTTTGTGGAAGATTTGGACACTTATCTAATCAATGCAGAACTCATACCGGCATAGGATATGGGAAAGCTATTCAGAAAAACAATGTGACTTGTTATGCTTGTAACAAGATTGGACATATTGCAAAATTTTGTAGAAGTAAGGTATCACCGACAAATAAAGGACCTAGCTTGAAAGGTAAAGAAAAAGTTAAAGAGGTAAAGCAAGAATTCTCAAAGCAATGGATTACAAAGTCAAATCAGAATGTTGATGGGAATACTCCTCCATTGGCAGAATAGAGTAACACTCCACCGGCAGGAGACTCTTCATCTAACTGAAGGAAAATCCTTTGGGGGTTTGGCAACAAACTAAAAAACATGCTAATATACCCTCGGTTGATGGTGAGAAGTTGAATTACTTCTTTACCGGAAGATGAGTTAAGTTTGACTTAACCGACAAGCATTAAATGTGGTAGTTGAAGGAAATAAAACTATAAAGCAAGTGTTTTGGCCCTTTTTTATTCATCGAGCATTCAAAATCTTCAGAGAGCGCGAAATTCTCAAGCGAAGGAATCCTTAGTATAAAGTGAAGCAGTTCATCCAAGCACTCATCCTAGAGGTAGATTGAGGTATTTATAACCATGGCATCCTCCTTTGTTCCTAAATTCATTGCAAACCCTATTATTGTAGAAGAAGTTAAATGCCCTAGACCCATGTTTAAGATTATTCCCGACATTGCAAAGAAAGATGATACCCTAGGGGCATTCTCTCAAATTCCTAAAGGAGTGGTATATGCTGAAGACCCTAGAATGTACATACATTGTCACATAGAAGAACTAGGAGATGACAAAATCAAGAATATGTATCAGACTGTTTTATGTGATGAATCTAAAAATATCAAACCGGAACATAAGATAGTGGAAACCCTATGTTTTACTAAAATCCTTAGTGTCCTGGATTTTCCCAAGGATGTTATAAGGATTGTGCTAAGAAGAGTGCATGGAGAATTATTTTGGTTGAATTCAATTCACAAGATCATGAAAGAGGCAGTTAGGGCAGTGACAGGCTTACCCTCCACCGGTAGCAGGCCTGACAAAATTAAGAAAGTTTCTAATGACACTGTAATGAACCTAACCAGCACAACTTTCAACAAGAGATCACTTAGAGTCAATGATGTTAAAGATGAAAATGTCAAATTCATTAGCATGGTACTTGGCTACAAAGCCACTCATACAAACAAACTAAACTCAGTCTCTAGCTTGTGTATTAAAAGTGCTTATGACTTAGTGAACAACAATGCTAAGATTGACATATATGAATGGCTGAAAGATGAACTAATAGAAAACCTAAAGAAAATAAAAGGTGACAAGAAGGGAACCTTCAGATTTGGAAACCTACTTGTAAGCTTAATGTTGTATATCACCAAAGAAGTACCCGGTACTGGCAAGAAAGACTTTGGATTTGATATACCAGTAGGAAAACAACTACTGAACCTACTGAACAACATGGGAGAAAACAAAGATAAGAACATCAATGAATATTTCCAAGCATTTAAGGCAAAGATGAAATCTAGAACAAGGCTATCCCAAGAAATTGTTGACAAATACAAAGATGACATATGCTTTGTGGTAAAGAAAGATGAAATTTGGATGGAAGCAGTTGTCCCAAGGAATATTTGGGTAAGCGAAATGGGATATGAAGCTGATGAGAACATAATTGAAACATATGCAAAACATCTACTTGAGGCACCAAGAAAACCAGATGAGAAATTCTTTGGCAATGCCGAGACAATTGAAAGTGGTATTCAGTCTAAGAAAAGAGTAAAGAAAATTGAACAGACCGTGAGGAAGGGCACTAGATAAGCTAAAGCAATTAAGGAAGATGTATTGAAGCAAACTGGTATCAAGGAAAGTGAGTTGGAAGAACTTCAACCAAAATCTCATCTTTCACCAGTTGCAACTTCTTCTGAAAGTGACATACGGGTTGAATTCAAAAGGGTAGAAAGGAAACGAAAAACCCTCACCGGTACCATCACCTACACCTAGAAGAATAAGACAAAAGCAACAGGTAGTTAGGCCTCCAGTTAAGAAGTTAACTCCAAAGAAGAAGAAGGTAAAACAAGTTATTGCTCCACTGGACAAACTTCTAAGTGAAATAATAGAAGATGGAAAATTGAAAAATATTAGCAAGTTGTATAACACACTTTCTACTAATGATAAACAAAGCATAGAGAATAGTGTAATTTTACACTTGGACATATACAAGAAATTTTTGATGGAAATTGTTGATGAAATACTTAATGATTTATACAAAGGGCTAGAAGCCAGAAGGGTAGCTATTGTTGAGTTAGATAAAAAGATAAAAATTGAAAAATTACTTGCAGTACACCTAGTAAACTCACTTGAATAAATAGATCAATTAATCAGTGAGGCCAACTGGACAGAATTTTCAACCGGTCATCGGCAAGTAGCACCAATTGGAGGCAGAGTGAATGAAGTTTCTGAAGAAACTGCAGATTTGTGGGACATCTTCTTTGTTGAAAAGGAGAAATAGGAAGAACTCAAAAGACCTAAGACCATCAGGGTATACCAAAAGGATAGGGATAAGGGGAAAGGTAAGGAAGGTGAACCTCCGAGCCTTAAGATAACTGATAACTTGCCCCCACCTCCTTTTGATACTCCACCGATAGAAACTGTTGACACACAACTGGCAACTAAGAGTATGGAAACTCCTCAAAAGGGTACAAATCCTGAGTCGAAAATTTTGTACACTATGAACATAGATACACAAGAGGTAAATGTTGTGGTTGACAAAGAGACCACTAAAGATAAGAAGAAAGATATGGCTACTGAGCCACCAGCTGCAAATATTGAGATTGGGGTTAGTGATACTATAAATATAAGCACAGAAAAACCCACTCAAACAGAGAAACCGGCAGAGGACACCACTGAGAAACAATCAGGAAAATTGACAATGGACAATGCAGAGGTGCATACTAAGAAACCGGTAGTAGAGAGCACACAAAAACCCTCTGAGGCACAGATTAAGAAATAGGAACACAAACAAGGTGAGATGCATGTTCAAACCGAGATAGTGCCACTGGCAATAGCTGAAAAGCCTAAACCTTTTGCTAGTAGAAATGCAAACACAAACTGACCTACCAGAAGTCAAAACAAGCAAAGTTATTACTACAACCGGCAGCATGGAGATTGTGAAAATAGTTGGGCAGACATCTAGTTCTTCAATGATGGAATTCAGACCAACGAACGTGACAGAGGTATTATTAGATTCTATTAAGAAAATCACTGAATGTAATGCACAAGCCTACAAGGCTATTGATGACACAATTCCTATTCTTAAATTGATAGCACCCAAGTGCATTGTGGGAAGTAAAGATTCCTTAGGTCAACTAGACACATTGTCTAAATACATCACCGGTAACATTTTGACAATTGACTAGATAAATGAAGACACATTCAAAGAGAGAATGAATAAGGAGAAAGAAAAATTCTTTGAGGAAATAGTGAAGAAGAATAAGGAACAAATGGAAACCTTATTACCAGCACTAGGAGAAACAATTTTGGATTTCAAGAAACTGTATAGTGATACCTGCAAAACTAATATTTTGACAGAAGACATAGATTCAAAGATTAGCAAAGCACAAGATGAAATTAACAATATTGCTGACAATTTAATAGGAACATCGGATCCATTTTTAGAAATTGAAAAGAACATTGGAGATCTTGAAGAGAAAATTGAGAAGTTAGAAAAAGATAAAGAAAAGATAAAGGTTAAGGCAAAGGATTTAAAATGCAAACTAGGTCCTAAACTAGATTACCTCATTTCTTTGAGAAAAGAAATTTCTGAGGCTCTGGTTCCTGGACTTAAGACACCAGAAGAGAAAATGCACATACTCACCGGTATAGTTCAGAGAACAGAAGCAGGATTAAATGATAGCAAAAGGTTCAACGATAGTCAAAATTTTGCATTGGCTGACATCTATCAGATTGTAACCCACCGGTTACAAAGATCTAGGCAGGAACCACACTCCATTGACAGTGAATGACAACCTTTGTCATTGATGTCAAAGGGGGAGTAGTGGAGATTAGAAAAATGATTAGAAGAAAGACATCATTAGCTCAGGGGGAGCACACTTTTTGATAACACAGTTTTGGTAAGACAATTTTGGAAAATCATTTTTGGATAACATTTTTGGATATACAGTTTTGATTTTTCTCATGAGTGTTGCCATCAATGCCAAAGGGGGAGATTGTTGGCAAATGCACACTCCAATGAGAAATTCTAGGTGATTGAAGGTATTATCATTGATGGCAACCCTACAATCATGTGATACCAATAGGCACCAGCATCGATAGATTCTACACCACCACACAGTTCACCGGCACTGAAAAGATTGATCACTGGCACCATGGCCGACATGAATTTTGTTTAATTATATTTTGTATTTAATTGTAAAATCCTTGTGTAAGCTGACTTGGCAGATTGCAATATGACTCATATAAGTATGAGATCATTGTAGATCATTTAGATGTGGAAAATGAAAGGATTAATGCAGACCTAATATGCGAATTGTAAGGCAGATATTGGATAAGGGTTTATGTATATTGCAGAGCTTAAACCGGTATTGAATATGGCATAGTAGATGCTAATTTGAAGCAGTACATGACATTGGATTTGTATAATCCAATTTTGAAAGTCATTGTGACTTCTTTTTGTAACTGAGTAGTGAGCTCTAGGCACTTGGCCTTCCTGCATGTGTAGGCCCCTATTGTAAACAGTAATATTCCCTTATTGGCCAGTAAGCGAATATTGTGGGTCTCAAATCCCGCCGAGGTTTTTCCCACACTGGGTTTCCTCGTTAAAAATATTGTGTTATGGTGTGTCTTTTATGTTGTGGTTATTGTTCTTATTTACTGCATTATTTTTTTTTTACCTGTACACAGTTTTGAAATGCTTTTCATGTTATAAGTTAAGAAAACTCTTTTACCAGCCAGTTACTGATTCACCCCCCCCCCCTCTCAGTATCTTTGGGAATCCTAACAATACTGATGTACCAGTTAAACTAGAACATGTAAACTCAAAAGAAGAGGATGATAATGAAGAAGATGAACCTGAAGAAAATGATGACATTATTTTGAGGTATGTGAGACTCAATCACAATCCTGACCAAATTATTGGAGATAAGGATGTTGGAATACTAACTAGAAGAAGAATTAGAGACAATTCTTGCATGATCCCCACTATTAGGCCTAGAACTGCTAAGGAAGCATTTGGAGATGATCATTGGGTCAAATATATGGAGGAGGAGCTTGATCAAATTAAGAAGAACAATACATGGACCCTAGTACCCTGACCGGTGAATAAAAATGTGATAGGTACTAAGTGGGTTTTCAGGAACAAGATGAATGAAGATGGTGTAGTAGTCTGAAACAAAGCTAGATTGGTTTGAAAAAGTTAAGCACCAGAAGAAGGAGAAGATTATGGTGAGACTTTTGCATCAATTGCTAGACTAGAAGGTGTCAGAAGTTTAATGGCTTAGGGATTCAAAGTATATCAGATGGATGTGAAATCTGCATTTTTGAATGGAATACTGGAAGAAGAAGTATACATTGAGCAGCCAGATGATTATGCTTTAACTGATAAATAAGACATGGCATTTAAGTTGCACAAGGCACTATATGGATTAAAGTGAGCACTGAGAGCATGGTATGAAAGGCTTCATTCACACCTGATGAAGATAGGTTTTCAGAGAACCAATGAAGATAGCAACACATATCTCAAATCTGAAGGAGATAAGATACTAGTTAGTGAAGTGTTTGTGGATGATATCATATTTGGAGGAAATGATGACATGAGCGATGACTTTGCAAATAAAATGAAAAGTGAGTTTGAAATGTCTCTAGTGGGAGAGATAAAAAATTTCATAGGTTTGCAAATACAACAAATAAAGAGTGGTATTTTCATTACACGGTCTAAGTATGGGAAAGAGGTATTAAAGACATTTGGTATGAGTGACTGTAAACCAGTTGGGACACCAATGGTTACATTTTAGAAGTTGTGTAAGGAAGATGTTGCCACATCTGTTAATGAAAAATACTACAGGTCAATGATTGGAAAATTGCACTTTGTTTTTCATAGCAGACTGGATATAGCTCATGCAATTGGTCTAGTTGCTAGATTTCAGAAGAATCCTAAGGAAACACATTTGATAGCAACCAAGAGGATATTCTGATATTTGAAAGGTATTGTTGACTATGGATTATGGTATCTATATGAAGGAAACTTTGACTTGAAGGTGTATATAGATGTAGATTGGGTTGGTAATGTTGATGACCAGAAAAGCACAACCGATGGAGCATTCTTTCTGGGAGGAAGACTTGTTTCATGGAGTAGCAAGAAGCATAGTTGTATTTCACAGTTTATTGTTGAAGCTGCGTGTGTTACTGCTTATATGAATTGTACCCAGGCTATCTAGATGAGACACATTTTGGAAGGTTTCAAGATGAAGTTTATAGAACCTATAAAGATCTTATGTGACAATACCAATGCCATAAATATTTTTAAAGAACCCTTTTTTACACACATGAACCAAGCACATTGAATTAAAGTATCATTTCTTGAGGGAAAAAGTGCAAAGTAAAGATGTTGTCTCGGAGCATGTTTCTACCAAGGAGCAGCTTGTAGATATCTTTACTAAACCTCTACCTAAGACTACTTTTGAGTATCTTAGAATTCATCTAGGGGTTGTACCCCTTTATAAGGTCACTTAAGCAAGATGTAGATTACATCAGTCCCAGAGCTACTTGTAGAATTTTTCAGCAGGATTGGTGTAGAAGTGGAGTTATTCCACAGGGGGAGCATCAAGTTGCAGGTTGATGATGTTGATCGGTGAGTTTGACATTGCATGTTTTACTTTCAATTTGGAATTGTTGTCAAAGGGGGAGAAGAACAATGTGCTTTTTGGAAGTGAAGAATTATAATGTAAACTAGGATTCCTATTCACAATCACATCAATCAATGGTATTGATATTTATATTGCCATCAATGCCAAAGGGGCAGATTGTTGGCATTTGCATGAAGATTGCATTAATGATTTGTTATGTTGTCATTGATGTCAATTAACCAGTAATGTTATTATTATAATGATGTTTTGTAACCAGTAGGATGAGCTAAGTGAAGGGAACTGTAATCGGTAGGTAAGTTAGTGGAGTGAAGCGGTATTGCTAAGTATTGGAGAGTTGAACCAGTAAACCCTACCTATTGTTTTGATAAACCCTAACTAATTAAGTCTGGTGAATTGGTTATGTTGGTTTATAATTTGATAATGAGCAGTAATGATTATGACACGTATGCATATTGTATGAGGAGAGTTTCAAAGAGTTTTTAGCACGTTGAGTTAATGTTTTTCATCTTGGGAATAAGAAAGTATATTGCATGTAATGCACAGCGTGTGATGAGTTACCGAGTTTGATGAAGTGGTGTTCAAGGAGCAGTCGAGGCTTTCTTGAATGATGTGCAGAGATTGTTATATAATCCAATGGTCATACCTGAACTGACTTGTTTGTAATTTCTATGAGAGAATTAGGTTTTTGTTGTGTTACCGACCTAATTGATTTGTTTATAAGGTCGATTAGTTGTTTTTTTTAGTGTGTTGGAAAAGTTGAAATTGAGTGTGTGGTTGCCGAACCAGATGATGTATCTACAGTTTGTGTAAAAGCAAATAAGAGCATGAAAAGGATCTAAACAAGCAAGTGAAGTTCTATTCTAACAGATCAACAAACCCCTATTGTTTTCTAACAATTACAATAGTAAAATCCCCTAACCGAGTAAGCTCTAACAAGCTTTGTGTTATTCAAATCATCTAACTAGGTGATCCATTAGCTTGGATTCTAAATCCTTTACAAAGGTTACTCCTCATAGGGAATTCCTTCTAACAAGGAATTATAGTCAATCTTTTAACTGGGTGGTCCCTAACAGGATCTGTTCTTAACATGACTTTTTGTAAAAGCTTTAATAGGCTTGGCTCCTAACAGGGCGAACTTTAGAAGAGTTCAGTTAGTTATCTTGTGAGTCTCATCTCATTGTGTTTTTTCCCATTTGGGTTTCCACTTCAAAAATATTGTGTCAAGTGGTGAATGTTTTTGTGGTTATGTTTCTATGGTTGACTTGCTTAACTACTTAATTCAATTTGATAAGTTATGTTAATTGGCAAAAATCTGAAATAAGGTTTTACTTATGTCAAGTAAAAGTATTTGGATGATTGTGTGTTTCAAGTCGTTTACTGTTATCTGTTCTAACAATCAACTAGTTTATCTTGACAGATTTATTTTGATAGAGATATTGTATTTATAGTTCAGTGGTTTAACTTGTCTGTTGTAAAGTTTACTTTGAGAGGTTATTTATGAGTAAGGTGAAAGTTTATCAGTTTTTCTATCTACTAATTCAGCCCCCCACCCCTCTCAGTAGTTGATCGGATCCTTATTATTTCATCATGCAATCAATTTTAAAAATCAAATTGAGTTCAATTAAATAGCTTGAATGGTTTTTGAATGGTTCCTTCAACAAATTTTCATGGCTGGTGAATGGTTATATGTGGCTTTCTCATATGTGTATATATGATGAATGGTTATACATGGTTTTTTGCAACAGGTTTCATATGAAGTGTAATAGATTATAAGAACATATCTTATGTTCTTCAATGTGCATAATAAACTGATAGCAGTTAGTAAAAGTTACATCATAGATTATGTTTGCACGGGGATCAAGCAACATTTTTTCTCATGTGTTACCACTTTAAAAAAAATCATTGTGGAAGAGAAAAGAAAAATAAGTGGCCTTTGATGGGAACTTGATATTTTCTTTCCTTTGATATATATGTTTGGAAGGTGTTATAAACTTTCTTCAGTTGATGTTAGTAGATTCAAGTTTTAGAAGTTGCACATTTGAAATCTATTACAAACACTGATGAACTAATAAATAACCCTACTAAAGTTGATCATAAAATGAAGAGTTTGTTGTTGATGAAATTTAAAAAAAAATTAATGCAAGTCTTTTTTAACTTGTCAAGTTTCTTAATTTTGAGTTTACTTCCAAACACTGGTGGACAAATTATTGTTTTTATTGACTACTTCCAAAATTTAGTAATGGTTATGCATTACACTAAAAAAAAGGCACAATCTTATGGAGGTTAATAAGTCTCTTTTTGGAATTTTAAACAAAGGGAAATTTAAAATATTATATATACAAATGCAAATGCAAACCTATGAGGATATCCTTGATCAGGTTAGTCAATAGTTCAGATAGAAGTAAAATTTGGATAATGAACTTGGATAAACATAATAAATTTACTCTGAAAAATGAACTCAGAAAGTGGTGCAACATATAATGAACTCTGAAAATGAACTCAAATATTAAATAAGCATAATAAAGAACTTAGAAAGTAATTAACAATATAATGAACTCAGAAAATGAGGTCATGCTCACACAAAATTTACTAAATATGCTCAGACAAAGAGGTTATGCCACATTAATTAATTTTTATTGTCATATTGATTGATGGCTCTACATAACATGTGTTCTTATAAACTATTTGTATAAAACATTGAATTATCACACAATATTATCCATAACACAACAAGTTGTTTTGTACTTTGTAATATAGCACAACATGTTATCATGCGTAATATGATATAATACTACACATTATCCTATTGTATGTCAATAACCTATACTATTATCCTATCCCAATATGCTCACACAATTTTTTAAAATATATGAAGACAATAAGGTTTCTTTATTCTATCCCTCATACTAATCCATTATTTTACATAGCACATTGTTAATATAAACTTGGTCTAACACATTGAATTACTGCACATTATTAATAATAACACAATAGGTTTGTTGCAAGGTGTGTGCCCTTGATCTATTTGTGTTGTGCAGCGCAATGCTTGGGTTTGTGACATGGCTTAACCACCTCTGTGAATTATATAAGTCTAGTGGTTGTATGAAGCATTAGCAGGTCGATCTTTTGGTACAACAACAACCACACTTGTAACAAGTGGTATCAGAGCTTTGTCATAGGCTTAAACCCCTCACTTGTGCTGGGGGGATTGTTGCAAGGTGTGTGCCCTTGATCTCCTTGTGTTGTGCAATGCAACGCTTGGGTTTGTGACATGGCTTAACTACCTCCTATGAATTCTATAACTCTACTAGTTGTATCGAGCATTAATAGGTTGATCTTTTGGTGCAACAAAAACTACACTTGTAACATAGTTATTAAGTAAAATGTAAAATATCATAGCATTTTATTATGTTTAATGTAATATAGCATGACATGTTAGTGTTTTGTATGTAATATAACATATCATGTTATCCTATACTAATATCGATAATACACAGTGCATGTTATGTTATCATTATAAGATAACATTGTGTGACAACAAAAAATATCAATATAAATTTATCCATTTAAGAAAATTCAAATTCACCAATGTCTAATTAATCTTTCATTTACATTACACACATTTGTTGAGTCTCTGGAATTGGGGGAGGGTGACTATGTTTGGAAATATAATCATTAACAGTAACTTGGTGCTATTTTTTTTCTTCAGTTTGAGTACTTGATCATGAGCATTATCATATTCTTACTTTGTTGGGCCCTTAACCAGAAGATCAAATTGGGATATTGAGAAAGGTCAAATATATTTTGAATGTGTGAGTGTGTCTTTTTAGAATATTGTGATTGCAGCATTTTGTCTCTATGTATTCTCGTGTTGCATTCCAAAACTCTTGATTTGTACGATCTATATCTTCATTTTATAACTTGCACATGATTGAAGATATTGATTATCTAGATTGACTTTATTTTGCAATTGGGTTCATTAAAATTTATTAAGTTATGCAAAATATATATCAATTATTTTGTTAACAGTGCACATCATGTTGTCAAGACAACAAGAGACAAAAATCGGATAAACCAGTACTTAGTATGATGGACTTGAAAAGCACTGAGAGGGGGGGTGAATCAGTGACACCAAAAATGAAACTAATTCAAGCACTAACCGGTAGATGAACTTAACAAAGATTTTATAAACACAATGCATACAATCCAAAATGATATAACAACATTCACAAAAAGTAAAGCATCTACCATAACGCAAATGTTTGTACGTGGAAAACCCAAATAGGTAAAAACCACGGTGAGATGGAACTGACAAGTCAACTATCTGCAGTAATAGATTACTAACCGATTAAGGTCTACAAAGTGCTCTACTAGGAGCGAATCTTGTTAGGTATCCCAAAGCTTGATTAGAAGCTTATACCTGTTAAAGGTAGTACCCTGTTAGGAGTAACCTCGCTAGAGGATTTAAGAACCCAAGTTAATGGATCACACTGTTAGAGGATTTATACTTTGAAGCTTGTTAGGGATTACCCGGTTAGGGGATTGAATTCTGTTGTAATTGTTAGAAAACAACAAGAATGGCTTGTTCTATTCGGAGTAGCACAATACTTGCTTGATCAGATCCTTTTAAACAATCTCAACACTGCTATACAACATACTCTTCATCTTAACACTTATAGCTCTTCGACATGAATATCTTTCGCACTACTTGCATACCAACATCATATCATCTATATCAAATGATCACTAAGATGTCATTATATAGACATTCAAATTTCATGTCAGCCTAAGGAAATCATAGCACAATTTCCTAGGTGCAGTGTATCTGGACAAGTGACCATAACTCATCACAAAATCAACAAATACCGGTTGGAACAATCAATACTGGTTTGAGTTAAATATTAAACCATTATCCTTGACTCTTCTGTCATGATCTCCGCTTGATCTCCATCTTGATGCCGACTAGTCATAATCATAGGTTGTCTCACATGTACATGTCAATTGACACAAAGTATCGGTTAGAGATAACCACTAAGAATACCGGTTGATAGTGTAAACAGTTGAAGTTACACTGGCAGTCAATATATTCATATGTGTGTGTGAGTGTTTCATCAATGATAACATATGATGAATACATTACAATCATCATCATGCCAACAGTCTCCCCCTTTGGCATTGATGGAAACACTTAGAAAATTTTACAATAATATCGCTAAGTGTGCATACACAACAAATTTACTCATATACTTATGCTCCCCATTAATGCATACATTAATACAAAATTTTCAAGCACACATACATATTTCTACTCTCCCTTTGACAACAATGCCAAATTGAAAAAGCAATATATATATATCTAGAAAATGTGTATCAAAGTGTTTAGTATATACAATAATAACTAAAAAAACTTGAATCAAAGTTCAGGCATAAGAAATTCTCATGAAAATAACATTGTAGCTCTTCTTCATCTGTGACAAAGCATTTTCCCATGATTCCAACATGTTCTTAGTATAATCGAATGTAGACATCAGCTGTGAATGGAATTCTTCCATTGAGTCTAGTGTGCAGGTTTCTGGAGTTGCTAGGATAGCTTTTGCATTGGAGTGGGCTTTCTAAAGTATGTCTACTTGTGATGTAAGTAGACTCTTGAGTTCCTTGAGAGACTGGAGTCGCTTTTCCTTCTCATTATCATAGATGTCCAGCATGTTATGCAAATCATCTACAGATTTGCTAAAGGTAAATATAGAGTCCTAAAGTGGGACATATGCCTTGCATATCCTTTCCACCTCTTTCTCTGTTTATGTTTGTCTTTTTGAAATGTCAAAATAAAAGAATGAAACATAAGAGGTAGAAGCAAGAAACTTTCCTCTCATTTCAATAGCTTTACTCAACAAATATTTATTGTGCGATAGAGCCATTTTACCACTATCAATATCCTTTGCTAGTTTTTTTCCATACTTCTTCTTGTGACTCTTTTCAGCATAAATTTGAGCAGCATCTTCTAGTGACTTGATGTGATTAGTTGCATCGGAAACTAACTGACCAAGCTTGCTAATAGGTGTAGGTAGATGTGTTGTAGATTTTTCTGGTAGTAGACCAGATAAAATATCTACTGCAGTCTAAATTGTTTTAGCTTCAACCTTCTTCTCTTTCAATCTCTTCTTATGTGCTCTAGATTGCATAACATTAGCAATCTTCATCATTTCTAATGCGCTCATATTGTCCACATCAATAGTTCCTGCAATACTCAAAGAATCATCATCATCCTCATCAATTTGTCTTTGCTTCGTCGGTTCAGAGGATACAACCTTAATGATTGCTTTCTCTGTGTTCTTCTTCATTTCCTTTTTAGAGGACTCTGTGGCAACCTTTTCAGTAGGCACAGACTGAGTAATTTGAATGACTGGTGGATATTGGGATTTCTCTAATTGTTCTATGACCAGTGGATTGACCACTTTTAGTTGAGTTGTCGGCTGGTCAACTTACTTGACCTGTGAATCTGTAACTTTTGGAGGCTTTATATCCGGTGTTGTAACATTTCCAGATATATCATCATCAATCACATGAATAGTAGTGTCATCCTTGATATGATAGACCACATCTACTTGAACAATTTCTTCTTCATCCATTTCCGGTCTGTTAACAATAACATCTTCTACATTCTTAGAAGATAGTACAAGTTCTTCCATCATTTTGATATTGAAGGCTATATGATGGGTCTTAGTTTCAAAAATCAACCTCTTTCCACTAAGAAGCTTCAATCTTCTTTCTTTGAACATAAACTAAGCTTTGTAATTTTCCACTAGACTTCTAATTGCATCTTTAGAAAGTTCAGGAAAATATTGTACAAACACTTCATCAATAATTTCTTCTTCAATCTTTACAACTTCTTCCCACTTATTTAAAAGAATTGTATACAAACAATTTGAAACATCCTTCTCAATATCATGAGGCAGTCTACTATAATGACACAATTGAGTGATTACCTATTGAACAACTTCTTCTTTCTCATCTATAGTGAAGGAATCAAAATGTTCTTTAACATTTTCAAATCTGTTTCTCCCCAATGTCTTCATTGTTCTTTCAAAATGACTCTTAGGTTTGTATTTAGATATATCAATAGGCATAGTTGCCTTTGGCACTTCTTTAACCTTCTTGGATACTTTGTCGGTTGTCTTTACCTTCTTTGGTTCTTCATCAGAATCAGTTCCCTCAGACTCTGGTTGCAAAATTATTTTTCTGCCTCTCTTCTTTGTCTCCTTCTTAATATAAACTTTAGGTTCCGATTCATTTTTGGTTTGGATACTCGGGCAACCCTAGTACTCTTCATCACTGGAGGTGATTCATCAGACTTCTTTTGCTTTCCTTTCACATTTTTAAAAGGAGCAGTACTGGTTTGTGCTGGTTCATCTTGGACTGCCACAGTGTCCAATTTTTCCTTCTTTTTGTCTTTAGGTGATGCTAATAGGGTATTAGCATAACCAACCAGTAGATCATAGTTCACCTTATAACTTATGTCTTCCATCTCTTCTTCTCTAGGCTCAATTTCTTGCATCAAGCAAAAGTCAGTGGTAACAATAAAGATTATATCTTTTTCAAAATGTTTTACCACTTCTTCTGGTAATCTCATCCTCAGGCTCATTTTCTTTTGGAACTCATTAAAATACTTATTCATTGTTGTAGGGAAAGTATTTCTTGCAGCCGTAGAACAAATGTTCTTGATTTGTGCTAAGACCGGTAGGTCCTTTGACCATTTAATGTCTCCAATTCTAGGTAGAAAGTTCTAAAAATAAAAGAATAATCCAACTAATAGCTGACCAAACTTGAATTTTAGATTGTTATCCTTTTTGATAGATTGTAAATTCAGCAACAGTTGTCTCGTGATAGCTTCACAGAGAACATAATTTGCATTATCAACAATCATTATGTGAGTTGTATGAACTGCTATAGATGGAACACTATTAAGTCTACTGGAGTAAAATACTCGATAGCCTATCACTATTGCTGCTAGTTTCACTGCAGGGTCTTTAATGTTGTTAAGAGAAAAAGCACGTCCATAATATGTAGAACCGGTTAAGTTGAAAATAGTATCCTTAGAGATTCTCCTTAACTAAGGTACTTCACCAGTTGAGAAATAACTAGTTACAGCCTGAATGGCTTCCTTGGTAATTATGTGAGTTCTTTCTAAATACATGTTCTCTCCATGAACTCGACTCAAAATGATTCTGATATGCACTTCCTCGAAATCTTCAAGAAAGTAAGCGGCATTATGAAAACCCTTTTCAAAAACCCTAACATACTTTATTTTAATCTTTCTGTTCTCATCACAAAGTTATTTCAATTGAGTATAAATGTATAGAGATCCTAAATCTTCTATCATGCAGTCAACATAACTAGACAAATCACCTTTGACCAAAACTCCACTCGGAACTTGTGACAATGCATTATACGACACAATTTGTTCTGCCTCTACAACTTCCATATGCTCAGAAGTATTCATTAACCTCTCTACAGTCTTTGAAGATGATGCCATTTCAGATGAACAAGACTTTGAAGCAATATTTTCAAATAAATACCTTTTCTTATGCATGCTTCTTCGTTTCACCGGTAGTATGCTCAAGTGAACACCAACTCAACTTTCTGCAACCTTCAATTTAGCTTAATCACACAATTCACAAAGCAATTCAACAAATGATAGCAAATAATATTTCTCAACTCAGCAAGTGCTCCAATTTTCTCTCTCGAATGCATTAGGGTAAAAATAACTAAGTAAAAACTCACTTTTATCCTTTTTACCTACTGCATTAAATGCTTGCCCGTTAGGGTTGCAAACCCTAATTTCACCGCTCAAGAAGTAAACCGGTTGATAACATATCAAGAAAAAGTTATCAAAATTTAAAACTCAAAATTTTCTTACCACTCATTCATCTCAAGGGGTTTGGAGGTGGATTTACCATTTAAGTTCCCCTTAGCCATATGGCAAGGCTTAGTTCACTGGTGCAGGGTTCTCTTCACTGGGTGAAGGAACAGTTTCCTCTGTCAGTGAGTCATCATTCTTTTTCTTCCAAGTGCGGTTCATTTCCTCTCTTGTTTCTTCAACACTTACTTTATGTTTACCTTTCAGATCTTTTGTAGAATTGACCAATTTGCTATTTTTGGATCTGTAGAATTTTGCTAAATGCTCTGGTTTGTTGCAGTGATAGCATGCCATACCTGATGATGTCCAATGTCCTGCATTTCCTCTTCCCGTTCTTCTTCTATAATTCATATCCACATGACCAAATTTATTACAGATGGTGCAAACAACATTTATTGCCTTTTCCATCTCAAATGGACTAAACCAGTTGTTGTGGGGTCTTTGTAGTTCATGTTTACCTGGTTGTCAAAATTCCTCATCTAGTTTCCATTAGGTCTTGGATGCATATGCAGTACAGGATAATTAGCTCCATATCTGCACTCAACAGATCTATATCCATGCATTCCACAAGTGAAGCAATGACCTTCAGATTTCTTAGATATGAATCTAGCATTAAAACTTGTATTCATGTTAGGTTTGTCTTTACAAACATTAGCAGTATGACCAGGCTTATGGCAAACAAAACAAACAGGTTTATAGACCTTCTTATCGGTAGGCATTCTGACCTTAGGAGCAGATTTGTTTTTAGGAATGTTTCTCTTGGTACCGGAGGATTCACCTTTTTCAGATGTGTGAAAACCAAGTCTAGAGATATCACCTTTCATCCTTTGAGACTAAATTTTCTCTTCTAGCAAGATTGAACTTTTGACAAATTTGTCCAACTTCTCATTTGTTTCAGTGAGCTGTTTGGTGAGATCTTCATTATGCTTAGACAAGTTCTCTCTCAGAGATGATGTTAAGTCAAGATCTAACTGCAATTTTTCCTTCTCTTCTCTTTCGGAATTCAAATGCTCATGCAAGGTAGAATTTTCACGCTTTATTTTGGAATTGTCATAGTCTTTCTTCGATAAGATCCTCAGCTGCTGCAGATAGTAATACTTTCCAGTTTTCTTCATAGGTTCAGCTTTTCACCATTGAGTTTTTCAACCTCCTCAGCCAAAGCATCAATATTGGCTTCATCTAAAGAACTATTATCAGATATTTCTAATAGTTGTTCAGTAAGCTCTCTCCTTTTGTTTTGAGAAGCTTTCAGTTTGACCCTTAGGGTTTCTATCCCATTTCTACTAGCTTCTAGCTCTCTAGCCATCTCAAGGTAGCTCATATCCCCCATGGTGGTTTCAAGACTTCCTTCTAAGAAATTAGGCTTCACAGAAGTTAGGCTCTGATACCAATTGATAGACTTGAAAAACACTGAGAGGGGGGGTGAATCAATGACATCAAAACTAAAACTACTTCAAGCACTAACTGGTAGATGAACTTAACAAATATTTTAAACATAGTGCATGCAATCTAGAAATGATATAACAATATTCACAAAAAGTAAAGAATCTGCCATAACACAAATGTTTGTACGTGGAAAACCCAAATAGGTAAAAACCACGGTCAGATGGAACTCACAAGTTAACTATTTGCAGTAATAGATAACTGACCAGTTAAGGTCTACAAAGTGCTCTACTAGGAGCGAATCTTGTTAGAGATTCCAAAGCTTGATTAGAAGCTTATACCCTATTAAAAATAGTACCCTGTTAGGAGCAACCTCGTTGGAGGATTTAAGAACCCAAGTTAATGGATCACCCTATTAGAGGATTTATACATTGAATATTTTTATAGCTTACCCGGTTAGGGGATTTGTTTCTGTTGTAATTGTTAGAAAATGACAAGAATAGTTTGATCAGTTTGGAGTAACACAATACTTGCTTGATCAGATCCTTTCAAACAATCTCAACACTTCTATACAACATACTCTTCATCTTAACACTTATAGCTCTTCGACATGAAAATCTTTCACACTACTTGCATACGAACATCATATCATCTATATCAAATGATTTGCTAAGATGTCATTATATATAGACATTCAAATTTCATGTCAGCCTAAGGAAATCATAGCACAATTTCCTAGGTGCAGTGTATCTGGACAAGTGACCATAAAAAAATCAACCAATATTGGTTGGAACAATCAATACCAGTTTGAGTTAAATATTAAACCATTATCCTCGAATCTTCTGTCATGATCTCCGCTTGATCTTCATCTTGATGCAGACTAATCATAATCACAGGTTGTCTCACAAAATCACAGGTTGTCTCACATGTACATACCGGTTGACACAAAGTACCAGTTAGAGATAACCACTAAGAATACCGATTGACAGTGAAAACAGTTGAAGTTACACCGGTAGTCAATATAGTCATATGTGTGTGTGAGTGTTTCATCAATGACAACATATGATGAATATATTACAATCATCATCATGCCAACATAGTATTGGTCATTTTGTTGTAATTTGAGGAAGGGGAATGTGAAGAGAGGTCTTACAAACCTCTCCCATTTTTTTATTGGCCATTGTAGGATGTTTGGTAGAAGTTATGCAATGAAAATCATAAGAGGACAATGTATGACAGTTTAGGGCAATGAACGAAGAGTGTAATGCCCACCAAAATACCCTAGAGAAAATAACCAAACTAACTAACAAATAGAGATAAAAAAAATTCTCATTTAAGATGATTTGAACTCAATACCATCTAGATACTACAACATGGAATTTTCCATTACACCAGATGTCCTTCTATCATGATATTATGTACTATCAATGCCTATCATCATAACCCCATCAACTATTTAAGTTCATTTTGAAGAACCAAATCAAATGTTCCTAATTCCCATAATATTCCATCATTTATCTATTGCATCTTGAAACTACATATATCCTTCTCCTACAAGTAGGACTAGGTTATTTCATTAAAGATAACCATTACACATTTCATCAAGATTATAACATATGTAAGATTATAACAGCAAACACTAATCTACTTTCAGTTAGGATCTCATGTTATTAAACCAATTAAGAAACATATGATATAACAAGAATGCACTTAGCTAATTAATCAATTCCCTAATTCATCATAGAATTCAATTCTCAACATAATGAACATTTCTACAACATGAATCACATGATAATATATCATCTTATTTCATTACAAGATCATAGGTTGTACATCATCAAGTCCTATTACATAAGAATGCATGATACAAGTACATAGTCTTCCTTCACATTTACAAGTTCACCATGATATAATATCTCTAACTCAAATACATAGAAGTTACCTCCATAGATCATCTGCATAATGAAGAATCATAGAATCCATATCCACGCACGCTAGCATCTAATAAAGAACATCCTAATGGAAGAAGCCATCAAACCACCTGACCATATGGAACCAAATAGGAACCACCCCTCATGCTAAGAGATGACATGTGGTTCCCACTCACACTCTAGACCTAGATTGACACCTAAAAACCAAAGGACTCAACATTACAACCACAAGGCAACAACCAAGAATAATCAATCAAATCATGTCACAAGGTTGATCATAACTCAATAAAATTCTAGAGGCATACCATCAAGAAATGCATAATGAGCTAGGATATACATGTAGGGAAGAGTGTCATCATATGTTATTAGAGGATATCCTGTCTCAACCTTTGAGTAAATCAAGAGAGTTTGGTTTATCCAGTTACCTGATATGCCATCTCACTTTGGCTACACTAGCAATCCAGCCATGAGATGGGAAACCACATACACATTTCTTATCTTATTAAGATGAATTACTACTACCCAACCCACCTATTATTGATTTATTATGTTATCACTTGATCATTACAAATAACCTCCAATGAGCTATCCAAATGGTCTAGACCCTAGCTCCACAACACAGGGAATCCTAGCAATCCATTCCTCATGACCTCGGAAGACTCATGGAAGCCCACTCTCCCTAATCATGCTCCTAGGCCTTAGGGTGGAACATACATCTAAATAAAATAATAAACATCATGAAGGATCACAACTGACATAAATAAAGTCATAATATCACTAAGAACATACTGAGCATAATAGGACACATATGGTTATATACAAGGCAAGGGCCTTCACCAAAGCAATGTAAATAATAAACCAAAGAATAAAGATGATTCAAATGATAATCCAAAAAAAATTCCAATCCTCAATAGTGAGGCAATAAACATCCCAATGGAGCTCTGATAATCATCCTCGACAACAAGGCATTCTTCCTCTCACTAGAGCAAACCAACATATATGTAAACCCCTCAACCATAAGGCACAAATCCTCTTACTGCAGGAAAAAATCAACATGAAATGATAAAAATGAAATAATACACACCACTAAGGAACTCAATTCAATCATAAAAAGCCTCTAGTAAATACACAAGATCTAGGAAAGAAACCAAACTAGGCAAAATCATCAAAACTGGCAACTCGGGGCATAATAGTGCAACAAAAGACCAAACTAGCATTCCTTGGAGATAGTTTAGTGTTTGCATGAAATTATATATTATTTTGGAGTCATGTTTTAGTGTTTTGGTGCCGTAATTTAGTATTTTGGGTTCTGAGAGCAAAAACAAATAAAAATGGAGGAAATAGGTGATGAAAATGCCCAATTTTGAACATAGGCTCACTAAATGAATAGGTAAAGCTTCCTAAATGTGCGGGAGGAAAAAAAAAAGAACAAATAAAACACTTAGAATAAATATTATGATCATTCCCAAGGGGATTCATCATTAATCTCTAGCCACAACCTCACTCAGAAGTGCACAAAATTTCACCAAATTCACACAACAACTTAGGGAAATACAATAGTGCAAAGATAAGTTCAATAAAACATTTATAAGGCACTATAATTCCCATAGAATACAAAATCCATCCATAGGATAGGCTATGACAAAATGCAACTTCACTAAACATCCAGAAATAACTCCTGGCAATGCCACCGAAAATCCAAACTTGAAAATGCACACAGGACACAAGGTAATGCAAAAAAACATATGAGGATGCAAATATCAATCCCAAAGCTTTGAGAAACTCCATAAGATCTTAGGAAAGAGTAAATCATATATTCAAAGAGAAAAAGTGCAGATTATGCATTCCCGACAACACTCCATTCCCAGATTTTACTATATTCATAATACTTTAGCAATACTTATAATTTTTTCCCAAAAACCAAAAAGGAAATCATTAAACATCAAATTTCATTCCCCAAACAATATTTCCACAAATACACAACAAACAATATTTTCAAAAATAAATTGCAGAGAGAAGAAAAGTTCCAACTTGGAAAATGCAATCTAAGGCAAGAACACTGACGAAGAGCAACCAATCCAGCAATTACAATCCCAATATTCAATCCAAACCCAAGTTCAACAAAAATCCCAACCTTTCAAATTCAAAATTTTGCAGAGATGCCAACCATGGCAACATAGAAAAATCTATTAAATAGAAAAATTAAACTCAAACTATAGAAATCCATCAGTTAATAAAAAAATTCCATAAAACTATATATTATACCTACCATGTGTGAATACGAGGTAGGTAATATAGAAATATATTATTTACTTACCCTCATATAAAACAACCAATCAAAAAGGAGGGTAGGTAACTTTATAATATAACCAGTTATGCATTTAATAATAAAGTAGTAATATAAACATGAATGGAATAATAATAAATAAAATCCCAATAATAAATAAATAAATTTTTATATAAATTAAACTAATAATTAAATATAAAATCAAATTTAAATAATAAATAATAAAATCAAACCTTTAATAAAAATTAAACAATAAATAATAAATAAAGCATTAAATCAATAGATTAATCTCAATAATTTAAATATAAATGTCAACAATAAATAATTAACAAATGAGCAATTAAACAATAAATTAACCAAATAAATAAATAGCCATGCTTTAAGATAAATTAATTTAAACACTAATAAATTATATTAATCCAACTATTAATTAAATAAGAACCTCATGCTCACATCACCTCTAGCAACCCAACAAAGGGTAAAAAATCGACACAAGACTCTAACCACCAACTTACACCACAACACAACTGACAAGTTGAACAACTAAGCCTAGAGTATAAGAGGGATGCACATGCCATCTCCAACAACTCGCCATTGGGATAGGACATGCTCATACCTATGAGACCAGATGGAGTCTATGCCTGGTACCTGCAATCTTGTGTCCACCACTAAACACAATACAACATATATATACGATACATATACATCATAAGTGATTAGGCAAGTGACAAAGAATCACACCATCATATCATGCTCGCAAGGAGTGGTATGCCATCGTCTCTAATCACAAATGCACTAGAAGACAATCACATTCACCATATCATCAAATCAATCATCATGATCATAGAATAGGGTTAGCATGACCAAACTATCATCGAAATATCATAAGCAATATGATCCATCATAAGTAATGAGCACATATAAACCATCAAATATATATCCATCATTAATATAGTCTAAAAATGTATCAATCATCCATATAAATCATCAAGTACAATATGTCCTATGCAACACCTAACATCATCAATAAGCATAAAAAACATAAACAAAATCATAAGTATCAATCAAGATACCACCAATAAGTCCAACTAGGTCTATCATAACACCAAAAGAAGAGACGAATCAGGGAGGGGCACTACAAAGAGTTTTATCAAATCAATTCAAAATTTATTGCATATTCATGGTATATGTTGGTGGAGTGTGTCATGAATGGCTTCCAGATTTGGTTCAAGTGTTTAGGTATCAATTAGGTATCAATTTTGTGTTCTATGTTTGTTTGTTCCTCAAAAGGGCAAACCGTTTATGCTTGTCAAAAGTAGAATGTTGCATTCATACCCTAGTTTGTTGTTGGAATATGAAATGAGCTTGTCCTCATACCCCACAAGTACTAAGAGATGTTTCCATGGAAATGTCCCAAGTAAGCGTGCCCTAGGAATGTTTGAGTTGTACCATTGATGATGGTATAAAACCAATGAAGGCCTAGTTCACCATTGTAAGTTGATGGATCTAAGAAGAACATTAGCCTAATATTTTTTGTATCATTCGTTCCTCTGCATCACTATGATACTATACTAGTGGACAAAAGGATGAAAGTAAATATGACAAATATAATTAAACCTTGCCCATATGACACACATAATTTCTATCCTCACACCTATACTTTTGGATAGGGTGCAGGTGAAGGATGTGTGTGTGTGCATGCCTACAAAATTGGTAACACAAATCTAATTATAGTTCTTATGGTTTTGTCATAATAACAAGTACACAATTGCTAATAGATATTTGTAATTCTCTATGAATTCACATTTGCAATGAACAATTTATGTAATTAATCTTTGATTTGCATTATACTCGAAAAATGTGTAATCTTCGTTTATTGTTACTTTTTTGTTTGTGGTTGATCATTAATAGCACCTAGTGCTAAATTTAAAATATTTGACATATTCTCTAACTTGTTGTATATACCAAAAGGGTTGGATCTTTTATTTTTCATAATGGACATGGAGTGGTTTTTAAATTAATATTCTTTTTAATGGACATGGATTAGTTTTTGAATTAATATTAATAATGCGGGATACATGGAAGTTTGACATTTTATCTTTGATATTGTAGGATGCACATCTAAGAAAACAAATAGGTCTTGTTGTAAATTCCACGGTACACAGTATGCAAGCTATCTTGGAGAATAAATAAATATAAAAACTAGGAAAATACCAAAATCATAAATTTATTCCATGCAAATATACCAAGATCAGCTCTATAAAGATAAATTTCAATTGTTTTATAAAAGGCAAAGTCATACAAGGAGAACAAAAAGAAAAGTTTGTCACAACAAAGTTATAAAGATAATGTTATACATTTTAATGGAAAAGACCTCCTCTATGATGAAAATCTACTCTAAATCCTACTAAACATCGACTTTGGGCAAATACTGGCATATCCTATGAATAGGTGTGTGTTGTCCATAATGAGTAGATTCGAAGGAATATACTGAGTAACAATCTCAATATTGTCATCGAGATGTGGTTGTGGAACCTGTCCTCCTCGCTAGTTGTCTTTGGAAGTGCACATGAGGTGAACCCATGGGAGAGTAACAGGCCAATACAAAAAGGCCAAATATATAGATCACTGTGCTTGTGAATAGCGTTGCCCAAATGAAGATACCATCACACATCATCTATGTGCATGATGTACCCGGTATCCCTATCATGATATCTATAGACACACACATGCCACCCATGTTATATGGTCTAGCAAGGAATGGTGCACTCTAGGATATCCTCCATTGCATCATTCGACAGGAGCTAGAAAAGTGTAGCCTCTTGGATATGTCGTGCTACATACTGGAGTAACCTGCAATTTCATAGAATCAAAGTGTTAGTTATTTAAGTATAGAATTTAATAAATGTAAGACATAAAGGCAAAATATTGATAATTAAGTGGCATAAACAAATTTACAACCTCCTCTTGTGGCCAGATGTGTACATCATTGTAGAAAATACCAGATGAACAAAACTAACAATGGGACCTTCTTAGAAAGATACATTATAGAAAAAGTTAGGAAGAATTTATGACGAAGTGTGAGACAACAAACAAAGTTGGTCCAAATTACTCAACATGTAGAAAGATAAGAGGTTAAACATGGAACTTTAAAAAATGCAATAAATAGGAAATGACTAACATGTGGTTTCAAATATGACACACACAAATAGATATTATCACCTCCCAGGTACAACCAAACAAAAAAAAATTATAGTCAAAGAAGTATAATGCGATGTTTAATTCATTCCAAAAAATGAACTAGGCAACCTATACAACACATCTTAGTTGTCAACGAAAATATGAAAACATCATGTTATCTTTGTCCACATATATGAAATACTGAAAAATGCAAATCCAACTTAGAACGAATAATAGCAATGTTGTGTTATTGAGGGACATCATGTGTTCCTTGTCTGCATATAAGACCTTCAAAATACAATCGTCAATGAGGACTCCTCTACCCAAATGTTGAGGGTGTGATGAACATTGGCACCCCTATCTTTGGACCACTCTCACCAATTGAAAAACATGACGACTAAATAACCGCATGCACCATTCACATGTTTAGAAACAACTTCTAGGTGATAATTGAGTACTAATATGTATTAGATGCAACAGATCTTGTTGCAAGGACATGTGGTTCTGGTGCTTGGTCTTATCGCCTCTTTCCCTTTTGCCTCCTAGAAGTCTCTGAGGGAAACTCAAACATGTCATGCTGCATAAAACCATCAGAGATCTCAGTACTAGTAGTTTTCCTATGTTGTCATTGAATTTGAGCACAATCCCTACTTGCATTGAGCCAAGACCACATGTGAACAGTTCTTGTATTGGGTAGATCAGTATGGGGATTGAAATCAAATTCCATGGCATCGGAATTGTCAAGATCAACCATAAATCTCTTCACACAGTCTACAAATTCCAGTAGTTTTTCACATGACTATGGCATTGTTTGTGACAACATTTTCAGTTGTGTGCTCACTTCATTCCACATCATAATGTCAACATCCTTTATATGTGTTTTTGCATTAGAAATGTTGTCGATAATCAGTTGACGTGATGGGTCTTCATTAATATTAGTATAAATTGGAGTTGACATAGGAATAGGATCTGCATCAAACAAAATATTAGAGTGAAGTGAAGATCTTTTAAATTAGCAAAGATCAATATTCACAAACCAAACAAGTTGACTTGCATTTAATGTCCACTTACCCGTGAGACATGAATCATCAAATGAGTTGTTGATCATCACAACAATCTTCAATGTATGCTTGCACGTGTTTCCTTGCAAAATCCATGGATAGTAACATATGTACAAGTGATCGCCACATTTCCTAACCACTTACCAATTGCATGAGGATTGACATTTCACCTAGTACCAATCAGGACAAGTGTCATCTAAAACACAATCAACATCAGAAATTTCCTTTACCCTATCCATACTATTTTGCAAATGTGTCAACCTGTAGTTTTTCATAAATCCAAAATGTTGCAACTTCTACTTTTGCTTGTAGAATGGTTCCACTATAGGAAAGTGTATAATACAGATTATCTATTCTCCTTTTGCATGTCTTTTTATGATCTCTTAGGTTCAATGCCTTCAATTTTCCATGGTATGATTCTATGGCATTATTTGTGTTCTAGTTAGCACAAGGGAAATTCTTCAATTATTTCATTAGTAACAAACAAATTTATCAATTGTCACATCAAACGAGTTAATGAGTCATCAAAGGCAAATATAGGATAACGTAAAACTCACCAATACAACCATCTCCTTAACACCATGTGTTGTAGAAATACTCTATAAAACGTGGTTATCACTAAATTTGTCAAAGAAAGTGTGCAATTGTTGAATAGTGATCTCTTCACTTTCATGTGTTGCCATCATTATTTGCCCTAGACTGAAAAATGTGCATTGCTCTTTCCTTTGTTGTATACTCATAGACATTCTTCAGCCATGCTTGACACACGTGTCAAATACAAAGTATGACATGACATTGAAAAAAAACCTTGTTTCAAACATAATGATTAATTTTTCCTGACCACATAGAATAAAACATAGAGCAACATATCTTACTATTTGATTTGATCAAGACAAAAAATTAAAAAATGTACATACTCTACCATTTGTATCTCTGCACTCACATCTTCTGTGATAAATGCATTGATCATCTAGTCAGACCCCTTTTCATTTGCTCGTCTCTACAACTCCACCAACCACACCTGAATGTCCTCAATCTTGTTCCTCGATGTCACTGCCCATGCAACAGGCACCCCCACTTGCTTCTCATAAAAAATGAGCAACAAATACAATTGGTACTGTTTTAAAAAACAACCATGAAAATCATTAGCATTTATGAATGCAAAGGGAAACTTGAAAATATGATAACGACTCATAAGGAGTTTGAGGAGACTTGCCCCATATTTATTTGTTGTAAATGTGAAATCCATTGAGATGATTGAGTCATGCTAGTGTTGAACCATCATGTTGAGCATCCAGGATGTTTGTATTCCCATAATGAAAGGTGTGTTGGGACCTTGTGGTTGCTAGAAAAATATAAATTAGCCTCATATTGTTTTTTTCATTCTAAGATGCTAAAGGCATCATGCACATGATTTCGGGATTGAATAGAACAAACCCTTCTCACCGCCTTCATAACATCCTTGTGTGTTACGAATGAATATCTCTTCCTTAGCATGCTACAAAAAAATAGGATCATCAAGATGTCTATCCATTATAGCATCAACACCGACATCCATCACCAACAAGCTCTCTATATATGCTTTGCATTCCTCAGACAGGTTTGGTGCAAATTGAGAGTGAAACTCATTGCTAGTATCATCCACACCATGACAAAATTTAACATTGTTGCCTACATGCAACACTTTCTTGAATGTAAAGATGGCCACATCTGGCCTACCAAATAACACCTTAACAATGAAGTGGCGTGTACAACCTCATTTTTCTGATATTTTTGATCATGCTTATTAGGTGGTGGTTTATTGCTATTGTCTTCTAGACAATATGCACACCAATACCTGCAATAAAAATTTTCATATTATCAGGAAGATTCGTATATGTCATTAAACGTAGACAAAGCATTGCAAAGAATGTGTCTACTAACCAGTTGTACATATTTGTTGTATGGTTGTTGCATGCACAATACTTTGGTCTTCAGTGTGCATCTTTTGAACAAAAGTGGTTTCAACACCTTCAAGCAACGATTCCCCATTGATGAATACATCCAATCTACCAAGTGGAATCACTGCACAAAGATTGGTCATGGAATCGTCTTTGACACAAATTCAAGTCCACTGAATATCCCTAGAAGAGAAATGACAAAGACCTTCACTAGCATCTTGCACTTCCAATTCCATCATGTGTTGCCATTATCATTGTTTTGTCATCCTATGGAAGTACATATCAACCAATATCATTGAATTAAATACCAATTCACAAACAATGGCAAGTACACGGAGCATTTTTGAGAAAGAGACACTACATTGTCACAGTCATAGAGAAGGTAACAATAGTAAATAGCCAAATTCAATCCATGGTAGCTTAGAACATGAATACGCATACAATGAAAAGATTTTCCTCTCAAAATCAAATTGTAATTTGATGTGGAGACCACTATGTTGGTGAATAAGGCCAAACCATTGATAAACAAGTTATTCATGAAAAGTGTTTAAGGTGTTGAGTTAATAAGAGGTATATTCAAAATCCTTGAGTTCTCCTACGCCTAATTAAGGTAAAATCAATCTCAATCTCAAATCACAAATCTCTTTCCGAATATGCAAATAAGTTAAAGATATCATGTCCTCCACTTCAAGGAGCAATTTTATACCAAAATTTGGAGTCTAAGAAATGTTATGTTTTGACCTACCTCTTTTGAGCTTGATTACCAAATAAATAACATAGAAAAACAAATCTTCTTGTTATCTGTTTGACTTTAGATTTACCTTTCTATCCATTAGCCATAACAATCGATGGGTGTTTTTAGTCAATCCTGATGTAGGGGCATCAGGAGCCTCATAAAAATTCATTATGTCACTTTTTGGTTTTTAGTGTCTTTAGGTATAAATTGTAGGACCTAAAGACCAAAACAATAATGTAAAAGTCCAAGATTAGTCATATTTAAGTGCTCTACCAAGTGTGTTGAATATCTAAAAGCATGGATGAGGAGATATTGTCTAGAATTAAATCATCTAGAGTTAAGAATAATATGAAAATATCATCTTCATGTCTCAAAATAGATATTGTGTGAATGAAGTTGCAATCCCTAAAAATAGATGCAAGCAATTAACTGCCAATCTTCTCATAACTAAGTTGAGATGCTTGTTTGAGATCATATAATGCATGTAAAAAACTATAAATAAGTGAATATTCATGCATTCATCCTAGAGGCTACTCCATGTAGATCTCCTCATGAAGATCATCGTGAAATATTTAAATAGAAAACTAGCCATCTCTTAGATGGAGTAATATAAAGTACAAGGTGAATAAAATCCATCTTGTTTATAAGGGATTTTTTTGGAGTATTCAATAACCTCAACCTATGAAAAACCCTTTGTTGAGAGATGTTCCTTATATATTTTAATAGAACCATTAGCTATAAGCATAGATTAATACATCCACTTACACTAAACCATATTTCTTCCCTTGTGAAGAGAAACCAAATATAGAATACAATAAGGCTCTTAAAAAATTTGCACATCAATAGATACAACATGAACAAAATACTAGGACCAAAATTCTATGGGTGAGTGCATCAATAATTCATATGATCACCAACTAACAATCTATCCTCCTTAATAGTACTATGGGTCCCACTAGGAAAATAAATGAGTGTGAGGAGGTGGAGATGCAATAATAGGACCATAATTTGAAGTATTCTTATGATATTAATAATGTGGGTTAGGTACTAGTGAATAAGAAGAAGATGGAGGATCCATCTACTTGAAGGACTCATCAACTTGAATCTATCATAATGTAAAAATCTTTATCGATTAAATTAAATAATTGATAAGTCTCCATATCCTTAAAATAGTAAAAGAAAAAGAATTGTTAAATCTTCTCCAATGCTTTATATTGACCATCTACTAACAATTCACAGTCCACATTACCAAATACCTAAAGAAGGAAATATTAGGCTTGATAGTGGACCAAAATTTCTTTGAAGTGATATTTTGAATTACCTTGTGGGGAGTGTCATTTTGAATATAGTTAGCACATTTGTTTTCTTTATCCAAATAGAATGTGGCCATATACTATGATTGATGTATATCATTTTTGTATCTCTTAGTGATTTTTTATTTATTTTAGTGACATCATTCTATTGATGGGTTTAGAGAACTAAATATTGATGACATATACCATGCAGTTAGTGTAGGAATCCTAAAAGGGTGAGTTCACATTTTCCCCATTATCTATAGATTCTATTTTAATATAAGAATCCTATTGCTTCTCCATGCAAATATCTTGAATATACTAAGAGTGGTGATGTGATGCAAAGGAAGGATCTACTCACAAAGGTTTCCACATGCAATGACTTGGTTTCATACATCATCCTTTCAATTGCTTTAGGATACATTTCTTGGGCCTCTAGGCTTGGACATTTTATAAAGGCTTGGACATCCTATAAGGGTTTGAATCAATATTATGAGGATAATGTGGACAAAATAGAAAACTAGTTTAGAGGCTTATAGACTTATCATCAAATATTAGTAATGGCTCTCAAAAATGCCACACCTACTAGGGTTGATGATTACTAGCCTTTCACAATTAGGATTGTCAATGTTGATGGCCAAAGGCGAAATCCATAGATATATGACTCAGAACTTATTAGCCTTGGCATGAGGGACCCTACCCAAGGTCTATGATCCATCCTTTGATCATCCACCATTCAAACTTCCCACCAAGACTCCATTTGTGGGCAACAACACTGGTTAAATAAGACTGTCAGAGTCTATCCTTTTAGGACAGTCAACCATACACTTGTTCTCACTCAATAAAATAGCCTCCAATAAAGTTTAATTGATTCATAGGTTCCCTACACATCCTTCTACCACCATACACAAGGTGAACCAATCTTTTGTTTTCTTTTAAGGTATTTCTCCAACCTTGTTGTCCTCCACGATCGAATACACAGAGATATTAGACCTCCTAATGCCTCAACACACATGAAAACCTTCTCACAAACCCCTACACATTTAGCATATGAAGCATGAAATGATTACAAGTCTCTCCACCCATTTACAGGGTTTTCCACCAGTGAAGGACTTATTTATACATTCACTTCGCTCATTGGTTAACGTACGTAGGGTTTCCACCAATCTGGGAAGATTTTACAATATATTGCTTGATATTAAATGGATTTGAATGAAATAAAAACAAAATTAAATAAGATTCAAAACACTTTCATCTCCAAGTGGTCTCAGGTCTCCAAATGACAAGTACAATCCGTACCAATAGAATTTGTAGAGTGGTACATTAGAAAATTTACAAAAATCAGCGTGTATATTGAACAAAACTCAATTACAATGTTTCCAACCCTTGGGATCACGTGAAAAATACTTATTTATGCTTGTAAAATCACTTATCAACCTCCAACTGAGCCCAAACTAACTTTTAACAAATTTTCAAAAAGTTGTCATTACAATGGAAAAGTTGTCATTGCAACATTGACAACAGTTTAGCAACTTTTGCATCTTTTGTCCAAATGACCCCAAAACTTCACAAATCATCTTATATGACCTATAATGGTCCAAAATGACCTTATTTATGTCAAATATCACAAAACAAGACAAAAAACCCAAAAATGGATCCCATAGGCATGAGGGTGCCCTTGCACCATACTCCCAATGGGAAGAAAAACTCAAGTCCCACTTGAGGACATATCTGCAACTGTGTACCCATGCTTTACAATATCATCTTTAGACATCCATGCAGCATATTCCATGTCAAGTTCTTACTACTTGACCAAGTATTGCAAATAGGTCTTGTTCCTTGTCTTCTTGAGCATCTTTGTGTCAAGAATACACTCCAACTCCATAGCAATGGAAAAGGTGAATGATGTACTCCAACTCAAAAAGTTATCATTACAATGGAAAAGTTTTCATGGCAACATTGACAACATTTTAACAACATTGACATCACTCTTGTACTTCAGAAACTATGCCCATATGCAACTAGATTCATCAATTAATGTGAGTAGATACTTGGCTCTTAAAAAAGGAGTTCAAAATGAATGAGGTCACCATGAACCAACCAATTAAGGTATAATCATAGTGACCCTTTCCCTTAGCAAAGGATTTTTTATGCTATTTTTCCAAGAACGCCACCTTAGAAAATTCCCTCTATGATTGAAACCTTAAGAAGTGCAAGTACCATATCCTATGCATTCAACTATGAAAGATATGTATAATTGAGGTGTCCAAATCTCTCGTGCCAAAGTCTTCTCATGTATAATTGAGGTGTCATATCTTGTCCTTGGACATCTCCCATGTTTATCTAAGCCATTCAAACTACAAGACTAAGGATGGTGCAGTAGAAAATGACTTGTCATAATGGTTTCTTCCAATAATCTAGGCGCTACTAGATGCAACATTAAAGACATTTGCATATATCTAGGAGGTAGTTCAACTACTCATACAACTATTTAGGGGAGTAGAAACAACATTTCCAGGTAATTTAGGAATAGTTGGAGTAGGTTGAACAAGTTATTCTCCATAAACCATAAGACATTATTCAACAAGATTAATCCTAATCTTATGACTAACCTCAAACGTACAGAAATTAAAGATTACAAAAGATTCCCACTCTCTTATATCCACATCATCTTTCATTTTCTTTCTTTGTCTTCTGCCAAATCAAATTAAATTTTCAATGGATTTTTTTGATAGCACATCATTTTCATTATAAAAGTTAAATGGTAAATTGTGAGCAATCGACAATAACTCGTGAGTAATCTACTCCTGCAACACGCCAAATTCTCATTAATTTCGAGTGCAACAGGCACGTTCACACAGTTGGAATTTTATTTACATCACAATTGAAAGTGAAAAGAGGAAAATATTCTCTACTTTTCTACTCATCTTTTATCACACAAAGAAGATAATTGCTTTCAAACATGTGGAAATCTGACTCTGGCTTACCAATAAATTAGCTATAATATAGTTTTATTGTCCGTTAATTAGATTGATTGCATTTTTACTTAATTTGTGACTTGGCTCATGTGATGGAAGAGTTATGAAAGGGAGTAGGAGAACGATGTGTGGAGTTGGTCAAGAAAATCATAGTTTTGACTTTGGTTTTTGTATGAAGGAAAAAAAAAAAATTGTCTTTGTGAGATTTAATGTATGGGTTATTTTGATTAGGAGATTCATAATAATAAGAAAAATCATTGTAATTAAATTATAAGAAAAATTAATGAAAATATCACAAAAAAGTGATGGACAAATTTTAGTGTCTACATGTTTTTTCTTTGTTATAGAGAATGCATTTTCATCATTATTTCCAAGAAAAATTAAAAAAATATGATGGTGTTCCTATCCTAACATGAACCAATGGAAAGCAAGATAGTGGGTGGTGCTCCTTCAAGAAATTGGTCAAAAATAAAAATTGAAACCAATTTCACAACAAGCGTGTTATGCGTTTGGCTCACTAGACAACAAAAAATATCTTGATATAAGGTCAAGCTAGATCAAAAGAGGGGCTTATGAGGGTGCAAGGGGGGTCCATTAGGTTAATAGGGCCCCATATAAGTTATTTGGGGCTCAAATTCTTCATTTGTACTCATTTGCCTTTGGAGATTTTGAGATGAGTGAGTAGAAGGAGTAGAGCAGTGGATCTATGGTAGAAATTTTGACCGGTGCTCTTAATGCAAGAAGAGTGAGGACCTCCAGAAGGCGTATGGAAGCACATCCCTTGATATGTAGCCTATCCTTGCTTTATCATTTTGTAAATTTTTCATAGTTTTTAGGGCCCAAAAATAGGGCAACAAATACAATGTGTCATTGTGTGACGCAAGTGGGCTCGATTTCACTGCAAGTGTCGGTGAATCGATGTAATTGGAAATTTAGCAACACATATACTTGTCTGTAATGCAAATTTGTAGGATTAGGCGATACAAGCAGTGATAACTTTAAGAAACCCCCCCCTCAAAGAAAGATATAAAATATTGGCAAATTTTTATTTATTTTTGGATATAAATAATACTTTTTATTGGCGAGTCTTTCATTTTTGAAAAGAAAACTATTAATTTTATTGGCAAATTTTTTTACATCAAATTTTTTTGGTAGAAAATCTTGGCGAATCTTAGAAAATAATACAAGTATGCATTAATTACTATTGCAAATAATTTCATTTAAAAAAATAATTTCTTATAGAAAAGTAGAGGCCTAAGGTGGAAATCATTAATGAGTTTAAAGGGTAAACACTACTTTATTTAATTACTGGCATTAATTTAAATTAATCTAGTACAATAGCCCTCTTTGTATTTCGTCAAATAAAATGTACTTAAAATTTGTAATACGAGCATGGGGCCCAAAATTGTTTTTAGACCATTGATTTCCATTGAGGCCAACAATTGAAACCAACTCAACCTCCATGAGCATTACAACTTGTAGGTACAATTTACCTCATGGAATGCAATGATGGTCATTAGATTATATTTTGAATCAATGGTGGCAACTAAAGATTGTTGGTAGCACCCTAAAGTAACTAATAATTATGATGCATTATTGAAGAAATAATTTATTTTTTTACAATAAATTATAAAATTTTGGCGAATCTGATTCAACCATGTATTGAATATTTTGGCGAATCTTTGAGTTCAAAAATTTAATAAAATAAATTCTCTGGCGATTTAAATGAAGATTGAAATAAAATTTTGTAAAAATGTGGCGATTTAGGTCACCTTAAAACTTGAACTATTAGCCAAATTTTAATTTCCAAATTTTAAAAAATAGCCAATTGGCGAATATTAGCCACTAAAAAAATCACTACAAGTGTGTGTTTGGGTGTAAAATTCAAAATAGGGCAGAGGAGCCAGAACATGCACACCCTAACTTTGGGGTGCCACGTGGACTTGGATACCAACTTTGACCACTAACCATCTGAATCGCTCAATTGGCTACCCCAAATCAAAATCTTATGCGCTGACTCGACATAATTCCACGTGTGCTATACCCATTTGTCGGAGTGGTCAAGATTATGCCATTTCGATCTGTCGACCGAAACATGGTGGGCCCACACCATTAACCATTTAATATTTCCATCAATTTTGAATGGGGTTGCTGCATGACATTCTCGTACATGTCCACCCAATCCACCAACTCCTCCATCCAAAGTTCCCGCTGCTATCCTCAAAGTTTCCTTGCAGTGGCATTAACTACACATCACCTCACCTTTCATGCACCTAGCTCATCTCGCATTTCAATCATAGCAACATTCAATCCGACTGCCTCCTCACATTTCGAGCAACCCAAAGTTGGTATAGTTCCCCCACTCTCTCTAGTCCTCACTCTGGTTCACTCCACATCCTGCTCACGATGGTGCTCAACGCAATCAAAATGGGATCATAGCGTGCACACCTGCATGCAGGTACATGGAGGACTTTCTCACCACATTGCCTGGTTTTTTGGATTTTGGGGGTTTTGTTTTTTGGTTGTTGGTTTTCTACTTCTATTTTTTTGGTGTTTACTGGTATGGCGAGCGACGAGGATAGGATGCCATCAACATGGGATTGCAAGCCATCATCCCCCATTCAACCCAAGTGAGGTTTTATCCTCATTAAGGCATATCGATTCCATTCTGTTTGTTTCTTTTTGTTTTCCTTTCATCTTTTACCATTTTTTGACATTGTTTTTATATCCTCCATTCTTTTGTTTGCTTGTCGAGCGACGTTTGTGCAAGTTTTTGTGTTTTTTAATACAAAATAATGTGTTCATGAACACAAATACATGTACAAAGGGAATCATAATCCTCTTTTCAAGCTCTACTATAATTTTAATGGTGACTTCTCAATACAAATTGTTTTCATTTCGTGCATCATTGTTAATATTGGTGGCATGTTTTCGATTTCGAGCATCACATTGCTAAAAAATAGTTATAAATCTTGATTTCGAGCAACACTGTTAATGGGTTTTAAATTTCACTGTTAACGTTTGAGGGTTTTTATGGTTTTAATTATTGATTGGTTTCAATGGTTTCAATGTTTGAATGGTTTGAAACCCTTTTAATGGTTTGAAGGGTTGAATGGTTCAGGGTTTCAGATTCACTGTATGTATGGTTTATTTTTTACTGTCAATGTGTATGGGTTACTTACATATTTTGGTTTCTTGTTTTACTTGTCGACCATCACATTGCTTTAATGGTTTAAGAGTATTCAATTTTACATGCATTGTTTGAGGGTTTAAAGGTTTCAATGGTTTCAAACCCTTTCAATGTAACTGGTTGAGGGTTTCTTTTTCACTCTGCAAATATTTTTTTTACATTGTTGATCTTTAATAGTTTCCACATCCACAATATATTTGTATGTATTGTTTAAATTAGATTGTTCATTTAGGGTTTTTTAATTCCCCTCCTTGCATTTAAACATAAAACCCACTACTACTTTCTGGGTTTCAAATTAAATATATTCTTGTTCTCATACTACTTTTTTGGGTTTCAAATTCATGCATTTTGTAAATGTATAATGGTTCACAACATCTGCCTCATATTTTGGTTTCTTGGTTCCATTTTGACCATCACGGTTTAAGGATATTCAATTTCACCTAAATTTTTAGAGGGTTTAAAGGGTTCAATGGTTTCAAACCCTTTCAATGTAACTGGTTGAGGGTTTATTTTTCACTCTTCCTATAGTTTTTTTACACCGTTCATGTTTAATGGTTTTCACATCCACAATATATTTTCACCCATCCTTTAAAATGGACTATTAATTTAGGGTTTTCTTGTTCCTTTCCTTGCTTTTAAACATAAACCCCACCATGTAGAAGGCTTTCAAGGTTTCAAATGCAAAGTATTTTGTAAATGTATAATGTTTCACAATTTCACCCCCATATTCATACATTGTTCATTTCCATTTAAAGCATCACATTGCATTTGTAAATGTATAATGGTTTTCAATTTCACCTGCATTGTTTGAGGGTTTAAAGGGTTCAATGATCTCAAACCCTTTCAATGTAACTTGTTTAGATTCATTGATTGTACTTATTTGTTTATTTGCTAAATAGTTGCCATGTTCCTTTATGTATTGTTAAGTCAATGAGCGACCAATTTCCTTTAATGCCTTGAAAAATGGTATATATAATACTTGGTTTCATTGTTGAACTTGTTCATTTCTTAGATTTATATATAGTTCCCATGTTTCTTTAATACTTGAGAAATTCAAAAGTTGACATCTTTCTTTATAAATAGTTGACATGTTCCTTTTTTAAATAGTTCCCATGTTTCTTAATACTTCTGAACTTCCATACTTAAATAGTTGCCACATTTCTTTGTAAATAGTTGCCAAGTTTTTTATATAAATAGTTGTCATGTTTCTTTCTTAGTTTTATAAATAGTTCCCACATGTTTCTTTAAATAGTTTACATCTATTGTGAAGGGTCCAATTCATATTTATTTTTCGTTGTTTAACTTCTTTGTAAATAGAGTTATATAAATAGTTGCCCACAAATGTCAAATGGATAGTCTTCAAACAAAAGTAAACTATTAAATTGAATACATTAACTATGAAATAGGAACCCTTACACCCTTTAACATTAACAGTGACATTGAAACCCTTTAACACATCTTAGTATGCCATAACAAGTATTGGTTTAAGGGTATATAGTACACCCTTCATTGCAGTGGCATTAAATATGGATCCTTTCTCGTTAACTATCACTCATCCATATATATATAAATTCATACATATATATGTATGTATATATTGTTACATTTATATGTATGTAGTAATATACATATATATGTATGTATATGTATACGAATTCGATTGAGTCCCTTAAACTGTGAAATTAAAACCCTTCAACCCAAGTTTGACATATCATGCAATTATGTGTATACATGTATATGCATATATGTATGTACAATTGTGCATGTAGTTGTATGTTTATACATAAATTACAACTAAAAATGAAACCCTTCACTATATGTAAATTTATATATGTATGTATCTAAATGTATATACATATATGTAAGTACATGTATACACATTTCTAGTGTACATGTGTATACATGTATGTATGTACATGTATATACACATATGTATGTACATGTATCCACATTTATGTGTACATGTGTATACATATATGTATGTACATGTATTTCCATATATGTATGTACATGTATTTCACTATATGTATGTACATTTAGAGATGTACATGTGTGTAACTAAATGTTTGAATGTATGTATATGTATGTGCATAGGGGGGAGGAGCCAAAACATGCGCACCCTAACTTTGGGGGTCCACATGGACCGGAGACCAACTTTGACCACTAGTCATATGGACCATTGAGTTGGCTACCCAGAATCAAACTTATATTTGTGTACATATATGAGGAGGACAGAACTTGTAGAAATCAAAATACATTTAGATGTGAGGGCTAGAACTTGAAAGGTCCACAAACTAATCTCTCATAAAGTCTTGTGCTATCCAATCCATTCATATGTAATGTGATGATTGGGGAAAAATGTCAACAATTGGAATAAGAACCCACAAAGCTTGCACAAATTGAACAAGTACCTAGGCAGATTGAAAAATAAAGTACAATCTGCATAATCAACCATGTGTTGCATGCACAACAACTCCTTCATCTTCTAATTGCAATTGTCAAAGTCCTAAACAATGAGGACACATTGTCATTTGAAACCTTTGCACTCTTGAATTATGTTGCATCAAAATATTCAAATTGAATGGTCTATTCATTACAATTCATAAGTATTAAGGTGTTCAAATGGTTTTGTGTCCTCGTTGCAGTAGATCATTTACAAACAATACTTGTAAGATGAAAACCATGTGTTTGAGGCTGTCGAATTGAATGTTGTTGTGGTTGAAACGCAGGACAAGCCAGGTGCATGAAAGGTGAGGTGATGCATAGTTAATGCCAATGTAATGAAACTTTGAAGGTGGCAACAGGAACTTTGGACAGAGGAGTTGGTGGATTGGGTGGGCATGTACGAGAATGCCACGCGACAACCCCATTCAAAATTGATGGAAATATTAAATGGTTGATGGTGTGGGCCCATTCATGTTCTGGTAAACAGACTAAAATGGAATAATCTCGACCACTCCATTGAATGGGTATAGAACATGTGGTATTATGTCCAATCAACGCATAAGATTTTGATTTGGGGCAGCCAACTCAATTGTGCAATCATCATAACTACAAAGCAATGAAAGCTTGAATCCTTCTAATTGATGAAAAACTGAAGCATGTTGTTGTTGACACCTTTGCTCAATCATCCCATTACATAGTCTGAGTTGCAGCAACATATAAACCATATGAAATTCACATAATTGGAAACAAAGAAAAAACAAGAATTTGTTGACAAATTTCTCAATCATCCCATTACTTGTAAATCAGAAATCCATATTAAAAGATGGTAGAATCCACGTCGAATCAATGTCTTCATTGCATATATTTACAGTTCTTATATGTAATTGTAAATCAGAAATCCAAAAAATAGTATGACATGTTTAGAAGTCAATTGCAATAATGAGGCAAATAAGTTATTAGCTCTGGCACAACTAATGCCCTCCATGCTGCAATGGGTACCATGTTCTCGTCACCTTCAGTTGCTTCACTAGAACTCAGTTCATTTGGAATTGGGTTGCAATATCTAGGACTGGCACCATATGTTGTCACCCCTGCAATATAGTTTGGAGGAGAAAAAAAGGTAGGGGATGGGGAAATAGGTGAACAATTTAACCCTATTGGAAAGTTCAACAAGATTGTGTTCAACAGATCATGCATTATGGGATGTCGTTCAGGCAAAGGCATGGATGGACTAGATTCACTGCTTAACATCATCTTTCTTAAATCGATTGTTGCTTTTGGATTTGATTGTGTGACTTTATTTGCATCAACGTTTTAGATCACACTCTATGATCCATCATTAGGATGTTTAGAGAATGATGGATCATAGAGTGTGATCCAAAACATTGATGCAATAAAGTCACATAATCAAATCCAGAAGCAACAATCGATTTATCATTATAAGTTGTGGAAATCTAATAATTCTAATCATCTTTCTTGCCAAAATAGCTCTCTTCTCCTCAATTGCCCTTTCCTCAAGCTCGTGTTCCATCCTTGACTTCTCTTATTGTTGTCTTTCATCCTTTTCCTTCTTCTCTAGTTCTTTCAGCCTCTCATTTTCCTTACACAGAGTCACCTTCTCCTTTCTCTCATGTGTCTTCTTTTCCTTCACCAATAAACGTATTGCCTTATTTGGTTTGATCTTCTCTTTCTTTCTTTCTTTTGTCTCCAAGGAATTTGTCTTCTTCGTCTCTTGTACCATGAAAGCTTCCATGTACTCATCAAAATTCAACAACTACCCTTCTCGGCTCAAGCAGATGCCATTACCAGCCCCACTGCCATGTTTCTTGTTCAAAATTTGAACTGATAGATTTAAGAATCATATAAGTGAGTTCTCCTATTGGGATTCAAACGTCTCATTTACTTGTGACAGTAGTGTTTCATCTTCCACATTACCATCTTTTGATGTTTCTTGTGTCAAACTTGCATCATTTATGTTGTTAGATTGACCAGAATTTGTATAGTAGTGCACCACCTCCAACATGGCACATGTTGGTGGTGAAGGGAAAGTGAATATTCCCTATTATTCTTTCCCTTTCAAGTCAACACCTAGATCCATTGCCCCTTCCACCACCCATGATGGTACAATTCACTCGGATGGAAGGTTGAAACTGTCATCCACACTATCGACTACAATTGCACCAATTTTGTCAATTGGTTGTTCACTGACCACTTGTCCATTTGAATTTGATTGACAGATAAGAGCAATGTTTATTTGCAACCACTTCCGATGACACATGAACACCCAAAAAGTTGAGCATGTTCTGCACTACAGATGCATCTTCACGATTGTTAATCTTGAATGTGTTGTTGGGTTGCATGTCATCCTTGAGGGCATCAATATTGATGTGTCATATACTGGTCCTTCTGAATCTTGCTACTATGTTGGAAACAGTCAATGCCCTGGCCAAAGACTTGTTGCCTACTTTTGCTACTTTTGCCCTCCTGATTTTTACATTCAGGAACCTTGTTATCCACGCGGCTCTTTCTAATTTGAATTAGGTCTTGAATGGAGAGAACATACTCACATCGAGAAGCTACAACTTGTGAAAGGTGTGAGCCGACAATGTGAGCAAGTATATGCCTAGCATCCTTTCCTCTTAGATGCTTGGCAATGCAACATGGCTGCCATGACCATCAAATATGAGCAACTATATGTTGGTGGGTGATACACCCCCTAGAACAGAGTTCTTGAAGTGGTGCAACCAATGAAGGAATAATTCCTTGGTCATCCAGACATGTTGTTGTGTTACCATGTAAGCACCCAGCTCACATTTCAAGATATAATTTTGTAACTACCTCTTCCCTTTGAACAAATAGAAGCCCGGTATGCTTTTCCCAAAAGCATTAACACAACAAACTATTGTAATCCATTCACGACTCTTCAGGAGTAAATAAAACATGTTCTGACTCCCTTTCCTCACAAGAACCCTCATAGCTCCATTTCTACCAGCCATCACACCAGTTTCGTCACAGTTCCAAATAAGAAAGACCATATAGGTTAGTGGCATAGGATTTTAACAAAGTACCATAGAAATAAGACACAATTGTTGGTCTCAGACTCAGTGCCCTATCTTTGTCGAGGCCTTTATTTGTCTGCAAGCTAAGTTCTGAATGTCAGGACTTAAAACCAGAACACCATGACTTCCCAGGCATGCCATCCTTAAAAGGGGTTGGTCTAGACTCACAAATCTGAGAGACAACTACCTTCAAGTTGATGATCCCAAGACCATGACAAACTATAGCCATCTCTTGCACCACTTAACAATATCTTCTTCTTCTTCAGTGGTGAGGATTGTTGGTGGACCCTCCTTAGATGTGGTTGTGAGACCACCCAACCATTTTGACAGTGTTGCAGTTGGGATGCCCCATTTATTTGATGCACCCCATATGGACATGTCATTGTCCTCAACGTCATGGAGTGCACCTTCCATGTCCATTTTTTATTACATCTTCTATTACATAGTAACTTTTACTGAAGTTGAAGGTGGAGTACAATCCTCCACCGCGGGTGGGATAGGCTATTGATCAGGATCATCTACTACTAGGGGTATAGAGTCTAGATTGTTCTCAAAATGAGGTGGGGCTTCTACTTCCACTGGGAGCATGACTCCTCTTTTATGTGAATGCACACTCGTCCATGTTGATCTCTTCTTTGTACCACAAGGAGCCATCTTGTCTTCCTTCCACGTCTGCACACGACAATAGGAACATGTATGTTAGCTGTCCAAACATTTAAATTGCACAAATTAATAACAAATAAACACTATTATGACTGATATATTTAAATTTAAATGTCACAAGACAACTGGTATATTGTTTGTGTTAGAATAATCAGTGGACGACTGAGAGGGGGGGTGAATTAGTTGTCAACAGATTATATTAATCAAACCACTTTATAACCTTTAACCGAAGCACATAAACAATGAATACTGGAATAGAAGGAACAGATACTGGTAAGCAATAAAACTTAAGAATGAAACAGATAATTAACACAATGTAACCATACCACATAACACCATGATTTGTACGTGGAAAACCCAGTAAAGGGAAAAACCATGGTGGGAAACCTACCCACAATCAGATAATACTTTTGCAGAAAGTATGTGATACAATAAGGGGCTTGCACATGCAGGAAGGCACATTGCCTAGAGCATACTACTCATTACAAAGGAGTCACACTGACTACAGAGGTTATAACCACCTCAATATAATTGGAAAACAATCCAGGATAATGAACTGCCAGTGATAGCATCTACCATGCCTGATTACAGTCCCAGTTAAGCTCAATATTAGAGGCCTTTGATCTCTTACATAAACCCAATTTGATCTTCAATGATCAACCAACTCCTTCGCACATGATCTTTACATTATTTGCACATTTTATTCCTTAACCACTCCCATGATCTACAATGAGATCTTACATCAATTTATACAAACCCTACGGCCTAAACCAATTAGGTCAGCCATCTAAAAGATATTACAATAAGATCATTACATATATCCACATTATAATGATATGCCATGTCAGCTTTAGACCAAAACAACATTAAACAATCCATAAATCATCTCGGTAACATGTAGAGAACACCTTACATGATACTGGTCCATAATCTGAGTAGGTACCAGACCTAATTTGGGTCCACCACGCCAAAGAGATGTGTCCAATTAGTCAAGAAATGAACAAAGATCACCTTCTGCATCTTGAATTTCATCTAGAAGCCGCACCAGCACCACTTATACATCTTGTCAAAGATTTTCAGTAAAAGTTTTGCCGGTAAAACCCTAAACCCTTACCAGTATAGGCTTACTAGAATGTATAATAGCATCTGATCATCAAGTCAATACCAACTGACCAAAACATACTCTAGAAACATGCAACACATCAAACTAAACATATTCCATTGATCCAAACATGTCGGTAGTATCCAACTGATAGTCCCTTCTACTAGTAACCCTAGTTCTTCTACCGGTAACCAAAATCTGTCTATCGGTAACCAATCATAACAGCTAGTGTTGATATCAATGACAAAACATCAATGCAACATATAATCAATTCCTTCATATTGCCAACAATCTCCCCATTTGGCATTGATGGCAACACTAGATGTGAAAAAGAAAACATCTAAGTGCCAAGAAATACCAAAAAAATCTCATAGAAGATATAACAATGAAAAACTGAAAAATCCCAGCAACTCCCCTTGAGGAGTGTAATCCAATCTGAAACTGATCTGAATCTCTCCCCTTTCTGACATATTATGACATTATTTTTCACATTTAACTCTCCCCCTTTGACATCAATGCCAAAGATATGACATAGATATCAAAATCTTGTGGATCTCAACGCTGACTACTCCCCCTAAGTAGTAGTACCACTACATCAATCTGAAGAAAGGATAATGTTGATGATGCATACCAGACTGATTCTCTTCTCCATCAATTAAGTTAATGTTGGAGGGGTGGACACCCCTAACCTATCTCTCAAATACTCAAATGATTCCTTAGATAGTGGTTTAGTGAATATATTTGCAATCTGCTCTTTAGTGTTCACATACACCAATTTGACTTCCTTTTCTTCCACCTTTTCCTTCAAAAAGTTATATTTTATTGATATGGGCTTAGTCTTAGAGTGAAATACCAAATTCTTAGACATGTCAATAGCTGCAAAGTTATCACAATAGATAACTACCGGTTCACTGCAATTTACCTTGATATCCTTCAACATTTGCTTCAACCACAAGACTTGAGTGCAATTAGTTGTTGCTAGATCATATTCGGCTTCTGCAGTAGATAAAGAAATGCATGACTATTTTTTGCTGATCCATGAATCTAATTTCTTTCCAAGAAAGAAAGCTCCACCAGAAGTGCTCTTTCAGTTATTAGTATCTCCTGCCCAATTTGAATCTGTATATGCACATAAGGTGAAGTTATCATCTCTAGAGTACTATAAGCCATATTATGTTCTGATTGATTAAGAAAAATAGGTTTCAAGGACCCGAAACCTTTAACAAAAGAGAGAAAGATAAAACATTAAAATTCCTAAGCATAGGAACCACTTACAAAACGACTGGCAAAAAGGCCAGCTAACCAAAAAGACAGCAAAGATAACAACAACAAAGAAACAAAGAAAACGCTACACAACTATAGTCTTCAGCAGATCCTCTGCCTTCTTCACCAGCTGGTCATAGGATGCCCCAACGGCTTTGAGATCTTCTAGGTCCTTGGTGGGTTTCTTTTCTTTATTTTTACCTCTAGTCCAGGTTCTAGGTCCTTGAGCTTCCCCTATACCTTCAGTGTCCGGTTCATTATCCAGGATCTCCTTCTCTTCATCCAGTTTGTTGATGAGGATGTTAGTGTTGCTAGCAGAAATCTTCAGGATGCTTAAACTCTGTTCAGCAATACTCTTCAGGCACTCCTCAATTTTGCTGACTTTACTGGTTGTGTCCGAGGTAGTTTGTTCATTAGCGTCAACAAGATTTTTTCTTTCCAGCAGATCTTTCTCAATTTTCTCAAATTCGGGGTTGAAGGAGTCTCTTATGTTTTCATCTTGAGCAATGGTGTTTTTCAAGTCCTCTATGTAATCCGCCATGGTCTTCCCTTCCTCAGTGTTGATGGTTTCCAAAATCTAAATTCTGTTACTGAGTTTTTTGTTGTTGTCCACAACTTTCTTGTAACTAGTTATAAGCCACTCCATAGTATCCATGAAACCTTGCATACCCTCTGGAGGAGGGTTATGGAGAGGATCAACCTTACCAGGGGTATCCTGTTCCTTTTTTGGGGTGTCCTGAATAGTAGTTATGTCTTCGACCCTAATAGCCTCGCCCGTGGTCACCTTCTTCGGGATCTGTTCAGCTTCCGAGGTCCTTTCCTGCTTATAAACCTCCAACTCCTTAACATTCTCCTCCTTCCTCTTGTGCTTATTTCTGGTCTGGGTGTGACCTTTAGATTTCTTTTTCAGCAACCCTTGAGGGTTCTCCTTCTCTGAGTCTTCAGAGACCTCCTCCTCCGAGGAAAGGCTAATCTGGAGGATTCTACCTTTAGGTTTTTTACTCTTAGAGGAAGAAGGTCTTGTTTTAATTTGTTTCCTCTTCTTTCCAGTTTCACAATTTGAAACATCCATGCTCTCCTCAGAATCACTCGATGGGTCACTGTCAGTCTCCTCATCCACAGAAAAGGCAGAGTCAGACCCATCCTCCTCAGACTCTACAGAGGGTTGCATGCGGGCAACTTGATTGGCCTTGAGATGGTCATAAATAAGGACCATTAAGCCTTGATGCATGGCAGTGTCCCCCATAGGGTTCTCTTTGTAGGCCTTAATAGTGGCATTCATCGAGCAGAGTAGAAAATAAGGGAAATTAACCTTCTCATCATGCCTAAAATGATTCAGCAAGATGAAATGGTAACCATAAACTTTTGTAAACCTACCATCTAATGTAAGGTAGCGCACTAAAACAAAGAGAACATCTAGCCAGGGTTTAACAAAAGCCCTAGGTGGGTAGTAAGTTTTACTTAACTTCACCAGGTGCTTTTTTTCCTTCTCAATTTCTGGATATATGTCAATGGCCTCCTTACTGACTTCCATGTCTCTATAGAAGTTGCATCCTTCCCTTCTGAGGCTTGTGGCTTGGGCTATAAGGTCTTCATCAATTTCAATAGTCTGGTCTCCCATTTTCAGCATACCTTTTCTCCAGTTTTTGTAGAAAAAGCTGGTAACCGTGCCATCCCGTCTGTGGAGTCTCTCCATGAATTTTGAAAAACCACCCTTCTGTAGGATACTCCAGACCTCCCCCTTTTGTTTCCATTCTTTGCAGCTGCTTGGTTCATATCGCCTCCTGTTACCACCCATATTTTCGCTGTAGAGAGCCAAATTTTGAAACTTGCAGAGCAGATTAGCCAAAAAGCTTATCGGAACAATCAAATTAACCCAGAAAGCATGGGAATTGATGAAAAGAGTATTATGATAAATGAGGCTCTCATTATTACAATAACTCAAAGAACTCCGATTAGACCTTTTAATTATTATTTTGTCCATCAAAAATCTTTGGAGTGCTTATGTATCGGTCCTTGAAAATGATTAGTCTGACATTTTCAGGGAGTACTTGTTCTCCTGTCCATGTAATCATTTCATCCTTGTTAACTGCTACATTTTCAGCCTAGATAGCAGAGCCGTTGGCCTCTCGGTAGATGTGGGATATATAACATTTTTTAAAAGTGTTGATAAGGTCTTTAGTGGCTTCAATGATATTGTAGATTGACCATGAGGGCTTAGAGGTCCCCTTAAGACATTTGATTATATTGTTTGAGTCCCCTTCAAGCCATAAGTAAGGGCAATTCCATTTTTTAGCAAGGATTAATCCTTGGAGAGCTGCCATAGCTTCAACTTTATGGTTTGTTTGGCTTCCAATAGGGACAACAACCATTTCCTTGCAAATTCCTTTATCATCTCTAGGAATACCTCCACAACTTGTAGGGCCCGGGTTACCTTTTGCAGCACCATCAAAGTTAACTTTGAACCAACCATAAGGGGGGGTTTTCCATATAGCTTCAAGTCTTTTATTTTGGTTGGGGTCAGAACTGTCAGCAATCTTCAAATTCCATGAGCTTAAAATATTTGATTCCTATGGGTTGTTCGAGAAATAGGGACCCTTAATGATCCCAATATTTTCCACAATCACCCATTGAATTTTCTGGAGCACAATGTCTCAATCGAGGGTTAGGTCCCTGAAGATACGATTGTTTCTTTCTTTCCATAGTCCCCAGAAAATGTGAGGGAGAGATAGCTGCCACAGAGATCTCAAGAAGGAGTTAGTACAATGAAATTTCTAGGAGGAAAACAGTTCACTGATAGTATTAGGAAACACCCAATCAATGCTAAAACTCTTAAGAAATCTTTCCCAAACTGAGGCAGAATAAGAACAATGAATGGCTGGGTGGTCCATAGACTCTTCCTCCTGGAGACATAGAACGCATCTATTAGGGAAGGCGAAGCCTCTGCTCTTAAGGTTGTCTAGGGTCAAGATCTTATTTTGAAGGATGGTCCAGTAGAAAAAGTTGATTTTGGGGGTAAGACCCTTAATCCAAGCTTTAGACCAAAAAGGATTACCATGAGGGATGGAGGAAAGGACAAAATACATAGAAGACATAGTTAAGGAACCTTTGGGTTCATGTTTCCAAATAAGAGAGTCTTCCTCTTTATTCAACCAGACCGAGGACATATGAGTCTTAAGCTTAGAAAGGCTAGGGTGGATATTTTCAATGTTTTCCCATTTGTTACTAGACCAGTACTCAACAACTAAGGAGCCAAAAGTTTTAATATAGGAGGGAGCAAGGGGGGGCCATTCATTGAATTCAGTCAAAGGTTTATCAAAAAGCCAGGGGTCCTCCCAGAATTTAACTTTCCTGCCATTTCCTACTTTCCATATCACTCCTTTAGCAATGCTTTCTTTACACTTAGAGGCATGATTCCATATATGGGAGTGATTAATATTGAGATCTAGATTTATAAAAGAAGAAAGAGAGGAGGACAGAAGAGAGTACTTACTTCGCCAAATTTTACACCATTTAGTGTCTGAATGGAACATTCTCCAGACCTGTTTGGATAGAAGAGCTTCATTTAAGGTTCAAATTCTCCTCAGGCCCAGACCACCTTTTCTTTTCGGTCTACAAACCTGGTCCCAAGCCACCAAAGACATTCTTTTCTTGTCCTCAACCCTAGACCATAGGAATTTTCTTTGAATTTTCTCGATAGTGTTAGCATACTTAACTAGAATTCTGAAGAGACTTAGAGCATAGATCAGAATACTTTGAAGAGAAGCTTTAAGAAGTTGGAGCTTTCTAGCCTGACTTAAAAGGGCTCCTTTTAAGTCATATTATGTTGTTCCTTGCAAATACCGGAATATTCTCTTTACTACACATTCATGATTTTCTTTAGGATTACTTTGATATCTTGAAACAATACTTATTGCATTCATAATATCTGGTCTACTTTGTGTTAGATATAATGAGCCACCAATCATAGACTTATACCTTGTCGAATTCACCGGTTCAGATGCGTCTTTCATAAATAATTTCTCACTTGTCACCATAGGAGTTTACCGGTTTGGAATTATCCATACCAAAGTTCTTCAAAAATTCCCTTAGATACTTAGTTTGACAAATAAAAATGCCTTTGTCAATTTGAGTACTCTGCAAACCTAAGAAAAATCTCATCTAACCAATCATAGACATCTCAAATTCATCCTTCGTATTATTAGAGAATTCCATTAACAATTTATCTTCACCTCCAAAAATAATATCATCAACAAATACTTCAATAATAAGAATATCATCATCAGTGATCTTTTAATATAAATTATTGTCAGCAATGCCATTAGTAAAACCAAGCCACAAAAGATTTTATCCAACCTTGCATACCAAGCTCTAGGAGCTTGTTTCAATCCATATAATGCTTTCCTTAACCTGCAAACCATATCTTTTTCATCTATTAGTGAAAATACACTAGGTTGCTCAATGTATACTTCTTTCTCAAGTTCACCATTCAAAAATGCACATTTAACATCCATTTGATAGACCTTATAGTTTTTGTTTGCTGCATAGGCAAGAAATAGTTTAACGGCTTCAATTCTAGCTACCGGTGCAAATGTCTCACCATAATCAATTCCTTCCATTTGAGAATATCCTTTACAAACTAGTCTAGCCTTGTTTCTTATAACTTGACCATCCTCATTTAGCTTATTTCTAAAAACCCATTTAGTTCCAATAACATTCTTATTTTTAGGCCGGGGAACTAAAGTCCAAGTCTTATTCTTCTTTATCTGATCTAATTCATCTTCCATAGCCTTTAGCCAATATTCATCTTTACAAGATTCAATAAAAGATGTCGGTTCAATTTGAGAAATAAGACATACCTCTTCATTTGCCATTCTTCTTCTTGTCATAACTCCCTTGTTCCTGTCTCCAATAATTTGATCCTTAGAATGATTTAATCTTACATACCTTGGTGTCTTCTGAACTTCAGGTTCTTTGATCTGATCATTGGCCATAGTTGAATTTTATGTTTGTGTCGGTGAAACTTTCTCAGTGCCTTGTATCGCTTGAGGTATTTCTAGATTAGTTATGATCATTTCCACTACTGGTTCTTTGTCATATGATATAGATTGATCTTTGTATTGCTCATCCACTTTCACATTTGTGCTCTCCATAATTTTCTGCAATCTTTTGTTATAACATATATATGCTTTTCTCTTAATTGAATATCCAAGAAATATCCCTTCATCACATCTAGGATCAAACTTCCCAATTGAATTGCTCCTTTTGATATAACATTTACCTCAAAAAATTCTAAAATATTTAAGAGTAGGTGTATGTCCAAACCATAATTCTTAAGGAGTCTTACCGGTTTCACCTTTGATATGAACTCTATTGAATGTGTAGACTGTTGTACTCACTACTTCTCTCCAATAGATGTAAGGCAATTTGGCTTCTATCATCATGGTTCTTGTTGCATCCAAAATGGTTCTATTCTTCCTTTTCACTACTCCATTCTGCTGAGGAGTCTGAGGTGAAGATAATTGTCTCCTAATTTCATTTATCTCACAATAACTATTAAATTCATGAGAAGTGAACTCACTGCCTTAATATGATCTCAAACATTTGATTTTCAATCCAGTTTCTATTTCAACCATTTCTTTAAAGATATTGAATTTCTCAAAATCTTCAGACTTATCCCTTAGAAAAGTCACCCACATCATTCTAGAATAATCATGAATTATTGGCATGAAGTATCTATCACCTTGAAAGCTTCTGGTCCTTGCTGGACCACATAAGTCAGTATAAATCAAATCAAGTACATCATTAGATTTATCATGTATTCTCTTAAAATAAGTTCTAACTTTCTTTTCCAATTGACATTCCTTACATACCAGATTATGAGGCTTTATAATCTTAGGTATATCTCTAACTGCCTTTGTTGAACTGATCTTAACAATACAATCAAAATTAACATGACACAACCTCTTATGCCATAACCAACTCTCATCAATATGAGAAATCAAACATGCCTTATCACTGGTGTTCAAGTGAAAGATATTACCTCTAGTCTGAGTATCGGTTGCAATCTTCAAACCAGTTATGTTAATGATTTTGCATTTTCTATCTTTGAATTGAAGGTGAAAACCCTTATCCACCAATTGACCAACACTTAAAAGGTTATTCTTTAAACCTTCTACATAATAAACATTATCAGTATTATGCTCACCATACAAAGAAATAATACCTCTACCTTTGATCATACATGCTTTGTCATCTCCAAATTTTACTTGACCGCCATTGTATTCTTGCAAGGACATTTTTTTTTTATCTCCAATCATATGATGTGAGCATCCACTATCAATTACCCATTTGTTGGGATTTTAGATTATTGGCATTTTGCATATAGTTTGCATCAATGATATGTTGTCATTGAGGTCAATTGAACCGGTGAATGGTATTCATGATATTGTCGATGTTATTGTTGTTATTGCTTTTGTCTTGTAACCGGTGTGATAAACTTTATGGAAGATGTTGTAAACCGGTATGGTAGTTTGTAAGTTGAACTGGTGTATAAGGTTAAACCTTTCTATGTTATGTAACCAATAAAACCTACCAGTTGTTTTTTGTTAAACCCTAACCGATCAAAGTTTGTTGGTTTAAGATATGATGTTGAGCGGTAATGATGGTGACATGTGTGGTCATTGTATGAAGATAAGTTTAAGTTATTTTGGTGTGTTTGATTGTCTTGGGAAGGAGGAAAGTGGATTGCATCAAATGCATAGCGCACGATGAGTTACAAGTCTGATGAAGCGGTGATCATGGAGCAGTTGGAATTTTCTTATTAAATGTGAAGAGATTGTTATGATTTCTAACAGTCAAGATTGTACCGACTTGTTTGTAATATCGATGATGATGAGAATTAGGTTTTTGTTGTGTTACCGACCCATTTGAATTGTATTTAAGATTGATGATATTGTTTTGTTCAGTGTTGGCAAAGTTGGCAGAAATTAGTTGAGTGTGAGGTTGCCTAACCGGAGGATGAATTTGCAGTATTGAGTAAAGGCAAATTTGAAGCTTAAGAAGGAGCTGATTAAGTAGATGTAGTGTTATTCAGACTGATCAAGAAAAACTTGTTGTTTTCTAACAATCACAGCAGAAATTGAAATCCCCTAACCAGGTAAGCTCTAGCAAGCTTGGCTACTTTCTAAATCCTCTCACAAGGTGATCCATTAGTTTGGATTCTCAAATCCTCTACCGAGGTTACTCCTAACAGGGTATTGTGCTTTTCATCAAGGCATATTTGTAAATCCCTTAACCAAGTGATTCCTAATAGAATCAGTTCTTAACAAGACTTATTGTAAAAGCTTTAACAGGTTTGGCTCCTAACAGGGAGAACTTCATAAGAGTTCAGATAGCTATCCTTGTGAGTCTCATCTCATTGTGGTTTTTACCTATTTGGGTTTTCCATGTATAAATATTTGTGTCAAGTGGTGAATGTTTTTTGTGGTTATGATCTTATTTATTGATTTGATTAAGGCATAATAACTGGAAGCATGAAGAGTTGATAATGTTGATATTTGATTAAGCATATTTGATGTTTACAAGATTGAAGTTATTTACTATTAAGTTGGTATAACAGTCAAACCGGTTGATGTTGATGTTGGTAATCTTTGAGATATTATCTTGACAGAGTTATTTTGTTGATAAGTTTATTTTGAGTTTGGGAGTTTGTATCAGTTTTTCAGTATACTGATTCACCCCCCCCCCCCCCCTCTCAGTATTTTACCGGATATTTATTCTTTCATCATATTGTCAATTGGTATCAGAGCATCTCAAATCCTCTTAGATCTCTAAGCATAACAGCTTGAGGAAAAGATCTTGTAGATCATGATGAAGAAAGAAGGTCCTAAGTTCAACAGAGAGAACTATAGACTCTGGAGTGACAGAATGAAGATTTGCATCAAAAGTCTTGGTAGTCAGTATTGGGAGCATGTAGAAACTAAGTATATTGCACCTACTAGAACTTTTACTACTGATCAGAAAAAAGAACGGCAAGAGAATCATCAAGCATTAGAGGCTATTATAAGTTCTCTGTCTGATGTTGAATATGTAGATGTTCATGGTCTTGAAACTGCATATGAAGTATGGAAAAAACTTGAAGAGATTTATAGCGGTGATGAACATGTTAAGATTCCTAGAGAGGAGAGTTTAAGAGGAAATTTTGATGACATGAGAATGTCTGAAGGTGATAATATCCAGCAGTATGGTCAAAGGATAAAAGAAATAGTTGGTGAAATAAAGAGTGCAAAAGGGAAAGTGGAAGATGCCATAGTGATCAGTAAGGTACTGAGAACCCTGCTAACGGTCTATGCTATTCGAGTTGCAGCTATACAGGAGTTGAAATCCATTGACAAAACAAAGGTAACTCTTGACTCTATCATTGGCAAACTTACTACTTTTGAGTTAAATGGCTATGACGGTAGTATACAGAAATCAAAATCTGCATTCAGAGCTTCTGTCTCTAACCCATCTGTGAGAAGAAGTAGAGATACCGGCCATAGCTATGAATCTAGATCTAGCAGAGATGCTGATGATGAAGACATTTTAGTGAAGCTTGAAGCATTGTTGGCAAAATGACTGCCTAGAGGCACTGGCAAATACAAAGCTAATCTACCATTGAAATGTTTTGCTTGCAATAAGATTGGTCATGTGATAGCTAATTGTCCTAATAGTGAAAATGAACACAAGAGAGACAAATTTAAGAAGTATAAGGGTAAAGGCAAGAGAGATTGTCTTGTAGCTATTGACAGTGGTATTACTAATGATGAATCGGATGATGAAGTTACTGAAGATATTGTGTTTGTGGCTATTAAGGAAGAGAAATTAGACCAAAAGGCTTTAGTGTCTAGGATGGATAACTCTGATGATTGAATCATTGGTAGTGGTTGTTCACATCACATGACTGGTGATCGGAGCAAATTTCTTTCCTTGAAAGAGTTTGATGGTGGTGTTGTCATATTTGGAAATGACTCACCCTATATGGTTAAAGCTAAGGGAGTTATTTCTCTTAATGGGAAGAGAAGTGTTGACAATATCTATTGGGTTGAAGGTCTTAAGAACAATCTTCTGAGTGTGGCACAATTGAATGACAAAGGACGCCTACTAGAATTTAGAAATGGTATGTGCAAAATTTTTTACAACAAAGGTGAATTGATTGCAACTGAGAAACAGACCAGAGGTAATCAATTTCATCTTAATCCTAAAGTTAGCAACTATTTGATTGCAAAGATAGATGATAGCTAGCTTTGGCATAGAAGACTTTGTCATATAAATTTTGACAATATTGTTAAAGTGAGTAAGTCTAAGACAGTAAGAGGTCTACCTCAGATAGAAAAACTGGTTAATGCTCTTTGTAAAGAATGTTAGTTAGGGAAGATGACTTCTTCTACTTTCAAGAGCAAGTCCTTCTTAGTGGAGCACTTGTTAGATTTGGTTCATATAGATCTGTGTGGACTAATAAGAACTAGATGCATTTCAAGTGATAGATATTTTATGATCTTCACTGATGACTATTCAAGGATGATGTGGGTCACATTCTTGAAGGATAAGAATGAAGCTTTTGGTAAATTCAAGGCATTAAGGGCCTTAGCTGAGAAAGAGAGTGGCAAAAAGATTAAATGTCTAAGAACAGATCAAGGTGGTGAATTCACTTCTGAGGAGTTCACTAAGTATTGTGATGAAAATGGTATCAAGCAGCAGATTTTTGCACCAAGGACACCTCAACAGAATGGTATAGCAGAGAGGAACAACTGGTCAGTGGTTGAAGCTACTAGGACAATGTTGATACAAGGAGGTGTGGTGAAAACATTTTGGAGAGAAGTTGTAAGTACATCGGTCTATACAATGAATCGGGTTCTAGTGAAAAGAGGTAAGGATAAGACACCTTATGAGTATTGGTATGGAAGATCACCTGATGTTAGTTATTTTAAGATCTTTGGTAGTAAATGCTTTATTAAAAGAGGTTATTACATTAGCAAGTTTGAAGCGAAGAGTGGTGAAGGCATATTTCTTGGAGATTCCACAAAGAGTAAGGCCTACAAATTTTTCAATAACCGGACTCAGAGAATTGTTAAGAGTGTTGATGTTCATGTAGATGAATGTCCTGAAGTTTCAAAAGGAACTAGTTCAGAGAAAAAGGATGAAGATCCTTGCATTTTTCTTTTGGAACCTGAAATAGTTAAATCTGAAACCAATAAGGCAAATCCTGATGTACTTGTTCAACCGAAATAGATGATTTCAAAGGAAGAAGATGATGAAGAAGTTGAACCTAAGGAGAATGATCATGTTATTCCTAGATATGTGAGACTGAATCACAGTCCTAAGAAGATTATTCGGGATAAGGATACTGGAGTACTTACTAGAAGAAGAATAAGAGAGAACTCTTGCATGATCTCCATCATTGAACCAAGAAGTGTTAAGGAGACTTTTGGTGATGATAATTGGGTTAAAGCAATGGAAGAGGAATTGGATCAAATTGAGAAGAACAACACTTGGACCCTGGTACCCCGACTGGTAAACAAGAATGTCATAGGTACTAAATGGGTGTTCAAAAACAAGTTGAATAAGGATGGTGTTGTAGTTTGCAATAAGGTAAGATTAGTTTGCAAAGGTTATGCGCAAGAAGAATGAGAAGATTATGGAGAAACTTTTGCACCAGTAGCAAGACTAGAAGGAGCAAGAACATTACTTGCATTTGTAGCTCATAAGAAGTTCAAGGTATACCAGATGGATGTTAAGTCTACATTTTTTAATGGGATATTGGAAGAAGAGGTTTATATAGAGCATCCTGATGGTTATGCATTGACAGATAAAGAAGACATGGTATGTAGATTGCATAAAGTTTTATATGGATTAAAGCAGGTGCCCAGAGCATGGTATGAAAGGCTTCATACACATCTGATGAAGATAGGATTTGCAAGGACTGGTGATGACAACAACATTTATCTCAAGTCTGAAGGAGATGAAATACTGGTTAGTGAACTATTTGTTGATGACATTATATTTGGAGGTAATGATGTCATGAGCAACAGTTTTGCAGATGAAATGAAGAATGAGTTTGAAATGTCATTAGTAGGAGAAATAAAAAAATTCATAGGCTTGCAGATACAACAAATGAAGAATGGTATTTTCAATACTCAATCTAAGTATGTGAAAGAGGTTTTGAATAATTTTGGCATGAGTGATTGTAAACTCGTTGGAACACCAATGGTTACAGGCTGTAAATTGTCCAAGGAAGATGCATCTAACTCTATAGATGAAAAAGAATACAAGTCAATGATTGGCAAATTACACTATGTTGTTCATAGTCGACCAGATATTGCCCATGCATTTGGTATAGTTGCTAGATTCCAGAAGAATCCAAAGGAAGCATATCTAATAGCAACCAAGACAATTTTTAGATATCTAAAAGGTATAGTTGACTATGGGTTATGGTATCCATATGGAGGAAATTTTGATTTGAAGGTGTACACAGATGCTGATTGGGAAGGAAATGTTGATGACTGGAAGAGTACTACCAGTGGAGCATTATTTCTAGGTGGAAGGCTTGTTTCATGGAGTAGTAAAAAGAAGAGTTGTACTTCACAATCTACTACTGAAGCTGAGTATGTAGCAGCTTATATGAATTGCACACAAGTTATTTGGATGAGGCACATTTTGGAAGGTTTTAAGATGAAGATCTCAAAACCTATAAATATTTTGTATGATAACACGAGTGCAATTAATATTTATAAGAATCTTGTTTTGCACGCAAGGACCAAGCACATTGAATTGAAGTATCATTTCTTGAGGGAGAAAGTTCAAAGTAAAGATGTTATCTTAGAGCATGCTTCAACCAAGGAGCAGCTTGCAGATATTTTTACCAAACCTCTACCTAAGACTACATTTGAGTGTCTTAGAAGACAACTAGGGGTTGTACCCCTTCATGAGGTCAGTTAAACATGATGTTGATTGCATCAGTCCCTGAAGTAATTGCAAAATTTTACATGGATTGATATTTTTTGGAGTGGATGTATTCCACAAGGGGAGCATCAAGTTGCAATTTGTTGATGCACAGTGAGATTTTGAAATTACATATTTTACTTTCAATTTGGCTTTGTTGTCAAATGGGGAGAAGAATTATGTAACTGGGGAGAAGAATTTCGTGTTTGATTAGGTGAACCAATGATAGGAGATGACAAACACAGCATGGTAAATACTTGGTATGTAAACCAGGATTCCTATTCACTAATCACAATAGCAAATCAGAGGCGTTGATATTTGTATTGCCATCAATGCCAAAGGGGGAGATTGTTGTCATTTTAGATTGTTGGCATTTTGCATATAGATTGCATTAATGATATATTGTCATTGATGTCAATTGAACCAGTGAATGGTATTCATGATATTGCTGATGTTATTATTGTTATTGCTTTTGTCTTGTAACCAATGTGATAAACTTTGTCGATTTATTCCTTAACCACTCCCATGATCTACAATGAGATCTTACATCAATTTATACAAACCCTAAGGCCTAAACCAATTAGGTTGGCCACCTAAAAGATATTACAATAAGATCATTACATATATCCACATTACAATGATATTCCATGTCATCTTTAGACCAAAACAACATTAACCAATCCATAAATCATCTTGGTAACGTGTAGAGAACACGTTACATCATATAGGTCCATAACCTAGATAGGTACCAGACCTAATTTGGGTTCACCACGCCAAAGCGATGTCTCCAATCACTCGAGGCATGAACAAAGATCACCTTCTGCATCCTGAATTCCATCTAGAAGTCGCACCAACACCACTTATGCATCTTGCCAAAGATTCTCAGTAAAAGTTTTGCTGGTAAAACCCTAAACCCTTACTAGTATAGGCTTACTAGAATGTATGATAGCATCCGATCATCAAGTCAATACCAACTGACCAAAACATATTCCAGAAACATGCAACACATCAAACCAAACATATTTCATTGATCCAAACATGTCGGTAGTATCCAACTAATAGTCCCTTCTGCCAATAACACTAGTTCTTCTAACGGTAACCAAAATCTATCTGTCGGTAACCAATCATAACAGCTAGTGTTGACATCAATGACAAAACATCAATGCAACACATAATCAATTCATTCATATTGCCAACAATTTGAAATTTGGTATTGTGAGATGGAACCAACTAACCATGTGATGTTGTAGACCGATGTGTGCTTATCAATACTAACAATGATGCTTGTTATGGAAGGGAGTTGAATTTTTTAGGTTGAATGACAACACACTGCAAGATGTCATTGATGCTTGAATAGTGGGACTATGGTTACCTTTTACGAAACGTCATATTTTGTCTAAAGTTAGGCCTACAACTATTGATTTGTTTAGTGCATGGTACACTTGTATAGTATGGGTTTAAAATAGTTACTGTTTTAAACCTGCAACACTTATTTTGGTAAGGATTCAAGGTTGAAACCTTTGGGGTCCAGTAGATGTGGTGGTGAAGTTGGAATGGGTTATTTCCAAATAATGACTTGATTGTATAGTCGAGAAGGGGTATTAGGCTTACAATTTAGGTTGAATGCATACTTTGGTAAAAATCCACGATGGGATTTGTCCAATGACTACTATACGAAGTAGTTGTTTCCATGACAGGTTTTTAGAGCATTGTCAAACTTTAGGATCATAGTGTTCTAAGAAAAATCTATTGATATAGTTGGTTTGCCATGATTCAAGCCTGAGCTTGAATAATTTTGAAAAGAAACAAGATCTTGTGGGGAAGACAAGATCATCGCAGGGGTATGGACAGACAAAGAGTTAGTGAACATGATGAAATTTCTCGCAATCCACTCTTTTTGTGCTCGGATGCATGAAAATGGCATGTGAACAATCCATTCTATGGGTGGAATAGTGAAATGGGATGTGGGGAAAGATTCACAAAGATATTTTAGGATTTTATAATATGCATCATTCGGAGGCGGGGTTATAATAAGACCTTGACTTGTTAGTGTGTGATGGACCTTCAAATAGTTTTTCCTATCGTTTTCATATTTTGTTACAATATGATAGTGTTGATCTATGTTTGACATTTCCATGCTCAACTGTGTCCATGTGCGTTTCCTGGAATGTATCATGTTGAATTGTCCGCAGTCATCTGCATCATGATATAAATTACACCTCAAAACTTTACTTTACAATACATCAATGAGTGGTCATTTACAAACATAAACATGAAAATAAGAATGAGGGTAGGGATGAAAGGATGAAGGGGTAAGTGCACCAAAATGATGTACAAAAGGTGGGTATAAGTGGATACTTTTTGTCTAAAATCAAGTAAACCTGAACTTGGAGGAGAAAGTTGAGAGCCATCCACTCAAGATATGAAGATACTCAAAGAACAAAGATTGTAGTACTCAAACTATTTTTTTTTTTCAAAATTGGATAAGATTGAGGGGGTTAAATCCTTCATGCACAAAAAATACCCTAATTTTTTTTTTTAAATATAACATAGTGTGTGACGTGTGCATCAAAAAAGTCATAGTTAGATTCAGTATTTTGACAAATCCTTTGGTAGAAAGATAGGTAAGAGAGCACTAGAAGTTGTGTATTTTTTTGCAATTTTTTATTGAGTATTTTTTTATGATTTTTCCAATCGAGCACATCCTAATAATTAGGTACCTGTTCGTACGTGAAGTATAACTTGTACCAAAATAATCGAAAATGCAATTTTTTTTAATCGTAAAGAATAATGTGCACTACAATAATATATAGTTTTTTAAATTTGGATAAGTAGATCAAAAGTTATTAAAAAAATGGTACACGTATGTCTCTAAGAACTATGGAGACACTGGTAAAATAAATTCAATAATAATATTGTTGTTGTTCAAATTTTTTAAAAATTATATGGTTAGAAAGCTCAGAAGATGGGTGAAAATATGGTGGCAATTTTAGAAATACCCACTTGATGAAGTGTAACCCTGATGATGACAAAATTGAGAAACCAAGTTCATAAAAGAAAACACCTCAAAATGGAGGGAAATGGAGGGAAATCAAACTTTCAAACTGCATCTTTGTCATCCAAGCCTATTCACAAGCCTAAACAGACAAGAGCATGTATGGGGTTTCTTTTGAATAAGAATCGCATACGAGGTTCTTCCTATGATACTATAGCATAAAGAAATTAATGTGTATGTTTAAAATATGTGCGTGCATACATATATGTATATGTATGATATGTATATATGTAGATATTGTATGTATATATGTATATATAATATGTGTATTTATACACAAATATGTATGTATATGTATATAATTTGTGTATGAAGTATGTATACATGTATGTATATTTATAATATATACATGTATAATATATATAATATGTATGTATGTGTATTATCTTTTGATATTTTATGTGTATTATATGTATATGTGTATGTACATGTACATGTATATTGATATATATTGTCTTTTCATATCTTATTGTACATTTTATTCCTACCTCTCTCTCTCTCAAGACCCCACATAACACCTAATGACATCATGTAAGGTCCCTTAGCACACATATGACTCCTTAAAACCATATGATGTCCTAAGGGGTCATATGATGCTCTAACACATGTGCGGTCCCATTATGACCCTACATGACCCCCAATGATGTTATATGACCCCTTCGGGCCATGTATGATATCTTAAGGGGTGATATGGTGTTGTAACACATGGATGGCTCAATTAGGACCCCACATGATCCTTAACGACATCATGTGACATCTCTTCCTCTCCCCCCATCTCCCTCCCTCACTTTTTATTCCTCTCTCTCTCCCTCCCTCACTCCCTTCCTCCCTCATCTCTCTCTCTCTCTCTCTCTCTCTCTCTCTCCCCACATAACACCACATGACCCTTTAGGAGAATATTATGTCCTAAGGGGTCAAGATGGAAAGATGGCATTATGGTGTCGTAAGGTGGCAAGATGAACCATTATTACAATATAAAAAGTAGTACCAATACTGCTTACAAGAGTAACAAACCAGCATGCTCCCCCTGTCTCCCTTCCTCCATACCCCATCCCTCTCTCTCTCTCTTATCACCCACTTTTCTTGTGTAGAGAAAATTTAGTAACACTTTCAAGCTTTCTCCTCCTACCTCCTCCACTATCGCTTCTACTCTTTCGTTCTCCATGAAACTTGTAACCTGAAACACAATAATTTCTCCTCCCACCTCTTTCATCAATATATTCTATTTACCCATCTTGTTATATACCACTTGGAACATAATAATATTACCTCCCACCTCCTTTATCACAATCACTCCTTTCTTTTGAACCATCAGATCCCCTTCAAACATGGCCCAAGAAAAATCTGACCTATTCACCTGCCAATATATTATAAAACAAAATACAATGAAATGTCCTTAATCGGATCTCTCTCTCTCTCTCTCTCTCTCTCTCTCTCTCTCTCTCTCTCTCTCTCTCTCTCTCTCTCTCTCTCTCTCTCTCTCTCAGGACCCCACATAACACCTAATGAAATCATGTGACCCCTTAGCACACCACATGACCCTTTAGGAGCATATGATGTCCTAAGGGGTCATATGGTGTCCTAAGGTGGAAAGATGAACCATTATTACAATATAAAAAGCAGTACCAATACTGCTTACAAAAATAACAAATCAACATGCTCCCCCTCTCTCTCTTCCTCCATACCCCATCCATACACATGAACCATCAGATTCCCTTCAAACATGGCCTAAAAAACATCTGACCTGTTCACCTACCAATATATTATAAAATAAAAGACAATGGAATGTCCTTAATCTGAGCTCCTCTCTCTCCCTCTCTCCCTTTTCCATCCTCTCTCTCTCTCTTTGTCTCTTAGGACCCCACATAACACCTAATGACATCATGTGACCCCTTAGCACACCACATGACCCTTTAGGAGTATATGATGTCCTTAGGGGTCATATGGTGTCCTAAGGTGGCAAGATGAATTATTATTACAATATAAAAAGTAGTACCAATACTACTTACAAAAATAACAAACTAGCATGATCCCCCTATCTCCCTTCCTCCATATCCCATCCATACACAAATTCAACTTGGTAAACAACTTCTTTATCTGAAAATTGGTTGCATGCCTCACAAGTTATTTATAATTGGCAAAAAACTCATTATCACCCACTTTTCTTGTGTAGAGAGAATTTAGAAATGCTTTCAAGCTTCCTCCTCCACTATCACCTCTACTCTTCCGTTCTCAATGAAACCCGCAACCTGAAACACATTAATTTCTCCTCCCACCTCTTTCGTCACAATATTATGTTTACCCATCTCATTATATATCACTTGGAACATAATAATCTTATCTCTCTCTCTCTCTCTCTCTCTCTCTCTCTCTCTCTCTCTCTCTCTCTCTCTCTCTCTCTCTCTCTCTCTTTCTCTTCCGCTCCCCCTTTTCTCTCGCTCTCTCTCCCTCCATCTCCATCCTCTCTCCCACCTCTCTCTCTCTCTCTCTCTCTCTCTCTCTCTCTCTCTCTCTCTCTCTCTCTCTCTCTCTCTCTCTCTCTCTCTCTCTCTCTCTCTCTCTCTCTCTCTCTCCTTCTTCACCCTCTCTCCCACCCCCCTCTCTCTCTCCCCACTCTCTCTCTCCCCCCATCTTTCTCTCTACATCTCTCTCTCTCCCTCTCCCCCTCTCTCTCCTTCTCCCTCCCTCTCCCTCTCCATCCTCTCTCCTGACCCTCTATCCCCCTCTCCCTCTATCTCCCTCCCTCCCTTTCCCTTCACATCTTCTTTATTGGAAGTAACATGTATGGGGTTTTGATAAGTTAAAACCATGTACGTGGTACTAGGAATATTGATGTTGGCCTACTAAGCATTTTTAGAGACTAAAAGAGTTCACGAGGTTACTAAGCATACTGCATATGCAGTTCTTGGACATAGTTTTAGCTGTTCAACAACCTTAAAAGAAGTTTTTGAGGTCATTGAAGGCCCCACTGCAACTGTTATTATGCTTCTGGGATAGTTTTATATGTAGAAGTAAGTGAAATTTTTGTTTTGCATGATTTCTAATGATTGAATTGTTGTTCTTATTAGTTTGGTCAATGTTATTGTGATTGTTTAATAGTTTTGATTAAAGAAAATAATGATAATGCTTAATTCTATGGTTATTTGATTGTTTAAGAACTTTTGTTTACATATATATGTAAAATGATTCTATTTAGGATAATTGGTATTAACTATGGGAAAGATCAAGAGAGGAATAGTGGAACAATGAGAGGTTGATAAGGAAAGACAAAGGAAGTGTATGAAGAAATTACATGACATAATAGCAATGGGACAAGAAGGTATGTCATCCTCAACATCTCAATTCGATTTACCAAATGAACAAAATGAAATTGAAGAGATCACAATGAATAATATAACAAATGACGAAGATGCACCAACAATATTTGATTTATTGTATGAACCTAATGCACACAATGTTGAACATACACCAGCTCTATTTGATGCAATGAATGTACCTAATGCATCAATGTTAACACCTCCTAAAATCATTCGTAGGAAACCAAAGTATCTAATTGACATCGATGAGAATATTTTGAAGCTAATGCCCGATAAAATGAATGAATGAACTTGTAGGAGAATGGTTGAAAGAATATGGAAAAACTATTTTGAAAACTTAAATCAAACTGTAAGATGTCAATTAATTGTTGAAATGATTAAAAATTTGAATTTTAGAGAGACAATGAAAATTCTAGGCCTAAGATCATCTGAAAGTAATAGTAAAAGAACTATTGTGAGAAATCTATTTGATGCATATCAAGCTATTGGTTCAAAATCACGTACTAAATGCTCTAATGTTACTAGACATGTTATTACATCAACCATAATAAGAAAGAAAATAAAAAAAGATCATTTGATAAGAAAAACAAGTAAGTCATTAAACATAAGTAGAACAACATTACATAAAGCATTAGATAGGTGGGAGAAAATAGAGGATCCTAACAGTAATTCTCTTTAGGCATTCTTGGGTAGACTACCACACAAACACAAGGTTGTTGCTAATTCACTAAGAACATTAATTGAAAATTTTTGGCATGACAACACAAGGGTTTCGCCTAACCAAAGAGATTTTGTTAGAAGGTGAATTGGATCTACAAATAATGAGCCACATGCCAAACACTATTTGGATATGACTCAAACAAAATTTTATGAAAGATTTCATCAAAAGTTTCATCAAATAAGAATTATTCAAATCTTTTTTGAAATGGAAAACCCTTTTTATGTTAAGATTAATCATGTACGCACCACATGTTTTTGTGAATGCACATCAGCTGTTGATGTCATTTACACAAATTTCTCCTATTAGAATTGTTGGTTAGGAATGGGCTTGTAGAGGTTGCCATGATAGTAGCAAGATTAGAAATGGCTAACAAGAATTTTGGGATGACTAGGAAGATAACCGAGATAGGTCATTGTAGACGAGCCTCATGTGACCCTATAGGTTCAAATGGACCAATCATATGCATCCTGAATTGTGAGAAACAGTCCGTCAAAGTTTGACAAATGTTTGGACTCAAGGCACTTTAGAGATCGCGTCGGTAGGGTATGGCTCTCGATATTTAGGTGCATTAGGAGGTACAAAAGAAGCATGCCTAGCATAAACGTACCCACTCAGATGTGCTCAAGATGTTGGTTTATGCCCATGACGAACATAATCAAGTCTAGCCATCTTGCAACCTTGCATTGCATGACACTGACGGTTTTTGCAGTAGGTGAAAAAATGGTACCATTTGAAAATGGCTCCGAGTCCTCAGAAACCAAGATAGGTCATTGTAGACAAGCCTCAAGTGACCCTATAGGTTCAAATGGATCAATCACATGCCTCCTATATTGTGAGAAACTTATCCATCAAAGTTTGATATGTTTTTGGATTCAGAGCACTTGAGAGATCGCACTGGTAGAGTATGGCTCTCGACGTTTAGACACATTGGGAGGCACAACAATTGGATGCACTTGTAATGTTGGTTTGTGCCCACAACGAACGAAATCAAATCTAGGCTATCTTGCAACTTTGCATTGCATGTCACTGACGATTTTTGCAGCAGGTGAAATAATGCTACCATTTGAAAATGGCTCTGATTCATCAAAAACTGAGATAGGTCATTGTAGATGAGCCTCACATGACCCTATAGGTTTAGACAGATTGATCATATATGTCCTGGGCTATGTGAAATAGTCCGTCAAAGTTTGATAATTTTTTAGACTCGAGGCACTTCAAAGATCGCACTAGTAAGGTATGGCTCTCAACGTTCAAGTGCATTGGGAGGCACAATAGGAGAATGCCTAGCATAAAACTTCCCACTTAGATGTGCTCATGATGTTAGTTTGTGCCCATGACGAATGTAATCAAATCTAGCCTATCTTGCAACTTTGCACTACATGCCACTAATGTTTTTTGCAGTAGGTGAAAAAACACTACCATTTGAAAATGGCTCTGAGTCATCAGAAATTGAGATAGATCATTTTATAAGAGCCTCACATAACCCTATAGGTTCAAATAAATTGATTATATACGTCTTGGATTGCGAGAAACTATCTTTCAAAGTTTGATAATTTTTTGGACTCAGGGCACTTGAGAGATCATGTCGGTAGGGTATCACTCTCGACGTTCAGGCGCATTGGGAGGCACAACAGGAGCATACCTAGCATAAACCTACCCACTCAGATGTGGTCATGATTTTTTTTTGTGGCCACGACAAACTTAATCAAATCTAGCCTATCTTGCAACTTTGCATTTCATGTCATTGATGATTTTTGCAATAGGTGAAAAAATGCTACCATTTGAAATTGGCTCTAATTCATCAAAAGATGAGATAGGGAATTGTAGATGAGTCACACATGACCCTATAGTTTCAAATGGATCGATTATATGCATCCTAGACTACAAGAAACTATCTGTCAAAGTTTGACAATTTTTTGGACTTGGGGCACTTAAGAGATCACACTGTAGGGTATAGCTCTCAACATTCTGGTCTATTAGGAGGCATAATAGGAGAATTCCTAGCATAAACCTACCCACCCGGACTCGCTCGTGATGTTGGTTTGTGCCCGCGATGAAACTTTGACAGCACCTGAGCAACTTTTACATCTTTTATCCAAATGACCCTAAACTTTCACAAATGACTTCAAATGATCATTAATGGTCCTAAATAACATTATTTAGATTAAAAAAAATGGAAAACGAGATTAAAAAAACAAAATTTGATGAAAGGAATCAAAAGCATCCAGTGATCATTACCACGGATCAAATCTAACTATTACCATTGAATTTCATTTTGATTGAGACAAGAAGTTTTGTAGGGTTAATTCAACATTTTACAAAGCATATCAAATCATATTCCACAATTGAAATGATTTATATCATAGATTTTTGTTGTTTATATTCATATTATTTATTACATAGGCAATATTCATTTAACTTTATAAAAGGGCAGCCAGCAAATATACCAAACAAATTCTTTATAAATAATCATTTATATATATCAAAATACATAGTAAGAAACACAATGAGAAAATTTTGTATGTATCGAATATGCCTATCAATATCAACAAAATGTACAATAATGAAGACAATACACATTTATTGGATCGAATATCAACATTTATATATATGAAAAAAGGCATATATGTCAAGTCAATACAAGTTTTACAAAAATATGACATATGTCATGTCCAAATCAATATACAATAAAAATATAGAATATATCTACATGTATTTATCATTCAATGACTACAACTAACACTATATGATCCTATACTTATGGTGGATCGTCAAAATAGAGCCTCTTTGATGAAGTATGCATCTCTGTAGATGGCTGCACAACCACAATTCAAAAGCCAAGTTAGAATCCTTTTGTACAAAATAGTTCACAATTATCAACATAACTATGCATTTAACCATAATTTCTTTGCAATTGAAATGTAGATTACCTCATCTGTTGATCTAGGATCCATTGTCTTCTTTCTCTTCTCCTTTTCAGTCTTAGGAGTTTTCTTGAACACAAACTTGAAAGGTTCCAAGTTATAGCCGAACCACATAGAAGCCTATTGTACATTAAATACAATTAATACAATGTACTAACATATATAGATCAAAAACACTAAAAATCTACAATATAGAGAACAAAAGTGTACCGAAGCCTCAGATGCTTCTCCAAAAGTCTGAGGAGTGCTCACCATTGATGGAGTAGTTGTGGCTATTACCTATATGAAAAATGATTAAAGATTAAATATAATTAATATAATGATAAGTATTTTAGGTTACATATAATTAATGCAATATATAAAACAAAAGTGTATGAGAGCTTCAGATGCTTCTCCAGTACACGGAGGAGGGCTCGCCATTAATGAAGTGGCTATGGATATTTCCTATATCAAAAATGATAATATTATAATTTATCACAAGTTCACATGTACACGTGCATATAATCATCAAATCAAGAAAATAAAGTAGAGATACATACATTTGCCCTCTCTTGATCCTCTGGCGTATCACATCCATTCAACAAATATACAAAGCCCAATGGTCATTGTATATAAAATAGGCAAAAACCACTAATCAATCTACAAATTCTAACTAAGACAATTTCAACCTTTTCAAACAATTTTATAGTTAAAAATGTGTTCAATTACCTTCTTCCCACATTTAGGCATCGTCGAGGATTTATTTCACTGAGGACAAGGCCTAGACATGGAGGGGGTACCCTAAAACAAACAAAATTAACACAAGGGATATAAGTAGATAATATTAAACATAATTTAACAAATCTATAATTAAATGACTTGCAAATTTTATCAAAAGAATACATAAAATTGTTGGCATTGTGTTGTCATTGATGCCAACCGATATAACTATGATGGATGTCAACCGACAATGTGTGCAATTGAGGTCAACCGGTATGCAAGCTAGAGTTGCCAGTATACAAGATGATATTGGGAGTGAAAAAATAGGTACCCAGTGAACAAGTTACTATGTATGTCGGTTCCAACCGGTAAGTCAACCAAGGTGAACAACTGAAGTATGTGCAGGGCACCAGTAAGCTAGTGTGATGTCATCTAGCACAACTCCCACTAGTAAATGATGTTGTCCCTAGATGAAGAGAAGATAGGAGAAAGAATGTTGTCTGAGGATTGTAAGCAAGTTGCATCTGCCCAATAATAGGGATTTCACACCATTGGCCAATAGGTGAAATATTAGATCCTCTCCCACCGATGATTGTCAGATTGTGATCCACTATGTATCTTCCTCCACTAACCAGATGATAGTTCTGATACTTAATATAAGTACAGATCCAATAGCCAACGAGATGAGAGGGGGGGGTGAATCATGCAAACTTAATCTTCCATAAAAACATCAGATTCAACCTCGGTAACATATATTTCAATAATATAACCAAAACTGTTAAACATGCAAACTCAAAAGCATATAAACATCATAAACCTCATAACACTAGATTTAACGTGGAAACCCAAATAGGGAAAAACCACTGTGGGATTTTGGACCCACTAAGAAATATACTCTTCTATAGTATGCTCGGTTAAAAGCAAACCCTGTTAAAGATTACAAACACATTGCTAGATGTGACCCGGTTAAGGGATTTCCCTTAGATCTGTTAGGATCTTCACCTTGTTAGAAGTGACCTTGTTAAAGGATTTCAAACACTCAATCAGAATGTCACCTTGCTAGAGGGTTTTACAAATAAGACTGTTAAGTCCACTCAGTTAAGATATTTTCTGTCACTTTCACAAAATAATAGTAATAAAAATATTTCTGCAACTTCACATCTAAAATGCTAAAGCAGATTCTTATTTGTTCAATACAATCTAGACATAGAACTAATCTTGTCCATCTGCTGGGCTTCTATACTCTGTTATTCAAACAGGTCTTCAAGCTTCTGTGCTTGGTAATCACTATGTAGCATCCTTGTGCATACACTTGCCTGCATACATTGTTTATCAACAGTTTCCTATTTATAAACAATTAGATAACCGCTTAATCTCCTTGATCACATTTCCCATGATCAATCATAGCCATCAGATCTTTGATCTTGTCCAGGTTCAATGCATCTTTCGATCTGAAAATGTTTTACCCCACTTTGGAACTTGCATACATTTCTTGGAACTTGTGCCAGGGTATTGCGGTTCAATCTGCGCTATAGATCTTCATGCCAACTTTCCATTGCCTTAGATTCATTAACAAACTTCATGCACGACATACCAATCATTTAATCAGTTCTAGCTCATCAGCTTCCTTCATTAAATAACGCATGCAAACATTTAATGCATTTTGTTATAGCTTGGTTACAACTCGGTAACAACTCGATAAATACTAAACTTCACTTGGTAGACATTCCGCCTTCTTTAACCAATAGCGATAACCTTAGGGTTTACCGACTAGGTTCCTTAGGGTTTACCGACTAGGTTCTTTGCTTGACAACATAGTATAGTATTAACCTTTACAATTTACAACATATGTATGATGTTAAAACAATCTAAACATCATGATCTCATCATTGTCTGACTCGATAATAGTTGCCCATTGAATATCTTATTCATCCCCTTATTCATCATATTCTTTCCTGTGTCTTTTATCGACATTTTTATATTCTTCAAATCATACTTTTCAAGATATGGCAACATCATACTGAATTAGAAAATCAATTTCTTGACATCAATGACAAAATAATAATATCAAGACTGTAAACATCTTTAATCAGTTATATCCATAATCATCAACAACCTTCTCAATATCCTTATTGAAATGCCAACAATCTTTCATTGTCTATTATAATGCAATATTGCCAACACCAGATGTTAAGTGTGATATATCATATGCCTTCAACATGAGAAACCATAGATATGCACGAGTTCAACAAGAGGATGGATGATGTGTTACCGCGATAGAAAAGAGAGAGTAAGTAGTGAAGATTTTGCCATTTAGGCAAACCAGTTAAGAAATGAATCAATCAAATGAAGAAGAAGGTATGTGGTAACATCTGTAGACATAGATTTACTCCGGAAGGTAGATGTGGCTTGGTGCATGACTATTGGAGAATGATGACATGGATTCATCTAGGATATCATTGGTATGACAGAAGATGTGCATTAGAGGTTGTTGACAAGTTTTTGTCAACTAGTAAACAGGTATACCAATATGCTACAATGATCCAAGATTTAAAGACCAATCAAGTTGATCCATCAAAAGAACAAAGGTGATGGCATGAAGGTCAGTCGATAAAGTATGACATGGTTATAGAACTGATAGGTTTAGTGAATCGACAAGTGAACACTGATAGAGCATCATGGTCGGTGATCTTGTCTGAATTGACACAGAAGACTTAGCTGAGGTGGATGCCAACAAAGGTTCCACGTGGATTCGACGTGGCAAACATGCATGAAGTGGCAGATGGAGTGTGCACCAACAAGGTAGTTGCAGAGTTGGTCGACATTAAATAAAGACACCAAAAATCATGGGATGTGTTGCAAAGGTTTGTGGCTCAAGGAAGCTTGAACAAAGGGTATCAATGGCATGCATTGATCAATGCAGTGTCCAGGTGCAAATTGAAGTAGGTGATGCAAACTGCCAGACCATTTATGGTGATTGACCAAATACCAAGCTAATAGATAGTTCGTATTTTCTATGTATAGAAAACATGTTTTAGAAGAAAAGAGATATGGTGGTGATGTCTTATTTCTTGTCGGTTATTGATCTACATGCAGAATGAAATTTGATTGGATCAGATACTCCTCATGGTCACTGGAAGAAACCCTAGCATGCCAAAAGTTTGAAGTTGTGTTTTTTATTAATGAAAAAGCAGGTTTTGAAGGGGCCCCGAAACCCTATACAAGCAAGATTAAAACAACAAAGCCACAAGAAACAGAGAGAAACAGAACAAAAGGAAAAAACCAACGAAAAACCAAGAAGAACCCACAAAAGCCCCTAAAAGCCAGCAGACCGTCCAGGAATTAGATTTTATCCAGGGCTTTAGCTAGGGTGCTGCTAATTTCTTGCAGCTCTTTGATATTGTCTTTGAGGTTGGGAGGGTCCTTGGCCGCAGCAGCCACAACTTTCTTGATACTGGCCCTGGTTCTCTTAGCAGTTCTGCCCATCGAGGTAGCATCACCACCACTTCTAGTCTGGATGGTCTCCTCCTCCAGGTCAAGGTCCACAACCGGTTTAGGAGTATGGTCAAAGACCTTGGCAATGTCTTCCAGGTTTTTGGTGATAGCAGAGAGGATACTTGGGATAATTCCCATCAGATTTTTCATCACTTCTTTTTCCTCTTCCACCGATTTTACCTTATTCTCTATTTCATGCTTCTAGTTAGTATGCTCTCTATTTTCATCCTTCCTCTTTTTATCCAAATTTATCCCTTGCTTCTCTAGGTTTTTCAGGGTTTCGTAAGTCTGTCTGTCAAAATTCATTCTGGCCTCCGAGAGCTTCTTGAGATTATCCAGGATAAGCCCCTCACCAGCACTATCCTTAACCTTGCTATCCCCTTCCTCAACTAGGTTCTTCTTGGAGCATTTGTTTGTTTCCTTCTCAGAATTAACTTTGGTTTCCTCATTATCCTTGGGAGTTGTCTCCTCCATCAGATGGCTATTGTCCTTACCAGGGTGATCACTTGGAATAGGGCTATCTTGACCAAGCTCAAAATCTCCACTTTCTTCCCCATTGCCCAGATGGCTATTGTCCTTACCAGGGTGATATCTTGAATAGGGCTAAGTTGTGTTTTGGTGGGAAAGCTTGACTATAAGTATGCAGATAGATGACCGGATTGATTGATGTTGAAAGAATGTGTGATGCTAGTTGAAAGAAAAGAGTGCTAACAAAGAGTTGATCTAACTGTGAGAGTGAAGCAACTAAGCATTTGGAGGTGCAACTGGTAAGAGGTTTTGAAAGTGGTTTAACCTATAAGGCCAAGGAAACCAATAAACTATTATAGAGTTTAACAGTAGTATAAACCAGTAGGGTTTGCACCGGTAAGAAGGAAGAAAAGAGTGAAGCATTTTGGGAGAGTGTTGAAGGAGATCCAATAAGGTGAAGGATAGAGAAGGATTTAACCAATACTATGGAAGTCACCAGTAATCAGGTGCAAAGACAGACAGTCGGTATGGCAGCAGCAGCAAGAAAATAAGAGAGAGGTAGACAGTAAGCAGAGATCAAACAAGGAAGAGGGAGTGTGATAGGTGATAAGAGTGAACCAGTAAGGGAGGGGAGTGTGAACCGACAAAGAGGAGGTAGAGTGGAAGACAAAGAATACTACTTGTAGACACCTAAAAATGGTCAACGCTTGCGGAGTCATACTTTAACATTGGCGCATTGTCTCATTTTAGAGTTTTTGCGTCGTATTAACATTTCTCCTATGTTGTGCACTTGTTCTTTATCATTTGCGAGCATCGAGTCTTTCTTCTGCATTCTTCAGTTGTCTCGCTTTCAAATTAGGTCTTGTCGATAGCAATCTTCAATCATGATTTTGGTCGATCGTTGTTGTTATCAATCTTGTCATCATGCGATTGATTTGTCATCGATCGTGGTCATTTTCAATCTTGTCGTCTTGTGATCTATTTTGTCATCGATCCTTGTCTTCTTGTCAATTTTGTCATTTTGCAATTGATTTGTCATCGATCGTCGTCCTTCTCAATCATGTCAATTTGGATCAATTAGTCATTGTTCCTCGTCAATTGGCACATTTATCAATCAAATCATTTGTCAGCATTGGTCATTTATCAAGTTAGAATCATGATTAAATCGACGTCAATTATCCTTTGTCAAGACCTAGTTATCATCCTTGCATTTCTAATTCATCTTTTAGGGTTTCATGATTTTATTCATTTAACCCTGTTTGTCATTTCTCCCTCTAGGTTAAATAATTTGTTTATTTATCCTAGGTCTTCTTGTCACAATTAAATGTTTAATTTAATTGGCTAACTAATTATTCCTCTTTTTGTGAATTAATTAATAAATGACAAATTATTAATTGATTTACCTAATTTCTCCTAATTCACTAATTTCCTAATTCCTAATTTCCTCATTTCCTAATTCCTAATTTTCCAATTTTCTAATTTTCCTAATTTCTAATTCAATTTCCTCCTATTTTTCTCCTAATTTCATGGGAATGGCATTTCAATTTGTCATAATTTGTCATAATTGACAATCAATCAATTTTGACATAGAAATTTGTCATAATTTGTCATAATTGACAATCAATCAATTTTGACATAGAAAGTTGTCATAATTTTGTCATGAATTATCAATCAATCAATTTTGCATAGAAAGTGCAAATTTGTCATAAATTTGTCATAATTGAAATTCTTGATTTGCAATTTCCATTTGAATCTCTTCATGCTAATTTGATCTTTTCTCCAATTTGTCTATAAATTGGATGAATTTCTTCAATCCTGATCTAATAATCACATTATCGAACGAATCACATTATCGATCTAATCAATTTGTCAAATCAATCATGCTTCGAGTATTCTTGAGCAATCATCTTGTCTACTTGCTTTCATATCATGATCATGCACTAGTAGGTGAGATCTACAACAAAGCTATTTGAAGGAGAAAGAAGGACAATGGAGCCGCATGAAGGAGACACTCAGATCTGCATTTGGTTTGCTTAAGTTTTCAATCTTGAATGTTTTACTTTCATGTCTCTATTGGATGTAATTAGGATTGATCATTGCATTTGAGCTTTTGTGATTGAGCTAGCTTATTAATTTGATACTTGCTTTGATGATTTCCAATTTCCTAGCTACACTACTGTTAAGGTTGAGTAGGAGAGTAACTAGTAGAGAGATTATTTGTAGAGGTTATAGAACTCATTTGTAACCGGGATACAACTATTGTATTATTTTGATATAATGTATTGTTATCACTGAGTTTTTTGGAGCTCGGTGTAGGTGTTGGTGCTCCTTTGGGTCGGTGCCCATAAATCAATAGGGATTGGTTCTCCTTGGGTTGGTGCCCTAAATCAGTAGAGGTGGTGCTCCTTGGGTCAGTGCCCTAAATGTTGTAACCATTGTTTTTATTGGTTGGGCTGGATCAGAGCAATAGACTCCAGTAGCTTTTCTCACCAAGGTTTTCCCATCTTGGGTTTTCCTCGTACATACCATTTTTATGTGATGTGCCTTTGTGTGGTTGCATTGTGATATCTTACTTTATCTCACCGATAGGTTTACTTAGTGTTTTCATTGCTAACTGGTACTCACTCTTAGGATTAAATGGTTAAGAGTTTTGGATGCCACCAATTCACCCCCCCTCTTAGTGGCATTTTGTGTCCAATAATTGGTATCAGAGCGTAGGTTCCTAGTTAGATAATATTTCTCTAGCTTGGGTAGATTTTGATATAAGGACATAATGGTTTGTTTTGAGTCAATCTTTGCTCTGGTGTTTAATGGGTCTAACTATTCCATTTAGTGTCGCCAAAATGGAAGTCTATTTGTCCTCTTTAGCCTATGGCGTTTGGATGTCAGTTGTTCATGGTCTCCATAGTCATGTCATTCATCCCACTGGTTTAGAAGTGGAAAGAAGATATCGGTCTAATAATGAAGCAATAAAGGTCATACTCAGTGTACTTGCCGATGATGTTTCTTCATAGGTAGATAAGTGCAAATCTGCTAAGAGCTTTCGGGACAGATTGAAGAAGCTTTATGCAAATGAGCCTACCACTACTGAATCAGACTGTGGAAGCAACAAAAAAATCAAAGAAAATACATATTGTTTAGTTGTTGAAGGAAGATCTATTAGTAGTTGCAGAAATGGTGAAGAGGAAAGTCATATCTTCATGACAAAAGAAACTCAAAGTGAGGAGTACACATCACAAGGTTATAATGTAGATAAATTTCACTTGCAATATTTGTTTGGCAGTGATGAAGAGATGAAGTATAAGTCAACCTTGAGGGTGAGTTGGGAAGTGCACTAGAATAGCTACAAAATATTAGAAATGAATTTAAGAACTATAAAAAATCAGTTCATGATGAATGCAGTTAGTTGAGAACATGTCTTGAGGAATCAAATAAGAACATCAGTGTGTTGACAAATCAACTTGAAGATGCAGAGGAGAGAAGATGTGAGGATCTGTAGCTAGAAGTGGAGACAAAGAACAAAGAATGTCAGTACCTAAAAGGTGAAATGGAGAACATCAAGAAAGACCTTGAGAAGTGTCAAGATGAGCTCAAGGTAAGGATCCGGTATGACGGCAACACTGAGGCCCTGGAGAAAATGTTAGGTAAACAAAAACACTCCAAGGATACCAAAGGATTAGGATATGTTGGCAATGAATGCTCAACCAACAAGGATGTCTCCCACAAATAAATTTAGTTTGTCTCCTCAAGTGGAGATAAAAGGGGTAAGACCTTCACAATCAAAAGTTCTCCAAGAAAGAAAGTTCGCTTAACTAAAAGTGGTGAGGACGTGAGGCTAAATATGAAGATCGGTGCAACAAGAAGAAATAATACAAATCATAAAGGAAAAAGAAATCTAAGAGAAGATAGGTTCACCAGAAACAAAAATTCAAGAAGGTGGCCTAAAAGATCCCCTACCAGTAGAAGACAAAGAGATGTTGTTCCCAAGAAGAATACCTGGAGAAGTAGAAGTGGAAAAGCCAAACTGGTAAAATCACCTCATGTTTGGCAGAATAAATTTGTAAGTAATAAGTCTCCATTATGTGGTTACTTATTTGCTTGTAAAGGATATGGACATAGGGTAGAGGAATGGAAAATGATGTCTAGGAATTGAAAAAGTGTTTTTCCTAGGAATAGCAATTCAATTTGTAAAGATGTAATGCATCTGGGCATAAGACATCAAAATTTAGAAACCTACATATGCTCTCTTCTGGTTGTACTAACAAGAGTCCATTTGCTGCTTCAAGAAATGTAAATTATATATGTTATAACTAAAATAGATTTTGCCATAGTAGTTATAAATGCAACAAGAAGAGATTTGAGTCACATAGCAGCCGACATAACAATTATGCTCAATATGGAAGTGGCTACAAAGCATGTGAGAATCAAAGACCTGCATGGAACCAAAGGAGATGCACTTCTACAATATCAAGAAGTTAGTTGAAACCGGTAGCCGGCTACAATGGCATGATCATGAGAAGAAGATCAAACTGGTCTCATAGAAGGTCTTCCAATCATCCAGTTGGGATGAATGCAGTATGCTTCTATAGCAATGTATCCAGTCATATTGCAGAACCTGGTAAAGCAAAGACCAATTAGAAGAAGAAGATAATTCATGCTCCAAAGAATACAAATGAGAAGAGGAGGGAGACCAAGCAGGTATGGAGGAAGAAGGAAGAGAACATGACCATGGGCCGCCACTGTGCATTCAATGTACAAGTGATATCTCCTAAATTTTAAAGGACATGCAAAAATTTAAAGGGATATACATGTTGATTAGATAATTCACCCCCAATGTTGAAAAGGACAAAGGTAAGGATGAGTAGCTACCGATATCAAGGAGAAGTTGAGATGACAGTGTGTGCAATTACTATCCTGGCTACACATTCACACATGTGAGATGGATCACTACTGCAAGTGTCAAGTGGATGGTTCAAATTGCAAAATGGTAGCAGTGGGATGTGACATAGGAAGAAGGGTCAGTGGAAAAAGTATACCAACATAGAAATTGGACTGGTATAGTAAACTGACATGTGCAGTATGTTGCTGGTAGGGATAGCAACCGGTATTGTAGAATATGTAAGTCAATGTATTCTAGTAACATTGTAGTGACTCTCGCAGTTTGGAAAAAGGAAATTTTGCTTTATGCAATATTGGAGAAGCATTGTCTAGCAATTTGTTGGACCAGTAATTGATCGCTTGTTCATACCTCTTGATGAGTCAACTGGTTGGATATGTGACATGTTGATGATGTAGGTTGGCATTGTGGTCACGAAAGAGGATATCATAGGAATGTGATGGACATCATGGAAGTGGTATGTCATCTACAGATCATAGATGCTCACTTATATCGATAAAAGGTGAAGATTGAAGCACCGGGTTAAGTCCTGATAGGCAAAGAAGACCTGAGATCTATGGTTCAGGGAGAGTTCACAGCCATATCCTCTAATTGGTATCAGGCACACTGAACACAGTGGCAGTTTAGGAAGTTGTTTGACCCTACCAATATGTTAGTGACTTTGGGAAGGCGCCTATTAAATTTGTCTATCTATCAAAGTCACAATCAAGTTGCCTAGGAGTATAATAGAATAGGAAAAGAATGTGCTCATCTCTCATTGGGCCACCAGGTGACAGGAAGTGCAGTTTGGTTTACAGGTAGAACAACCTACAAAGGAGGAGAAAAGGGCTCACTTAACTGATTATGAGCACAAAGAGGGAGAGTTACCTACACAGGGGGAGAATATATCAAATTGGTACTTGATTTCTATCAAGAGATTGGTGTTAGAGAAACCCCCATAGATTAAGAATGTATCATTGGTATCAAATTAACACAAATTAGTATCAGTGTCTACATCAACAATTGGTATCAAATAGAGCAGATGTAGTCTAACCGGTAGGTAAGTAGTATTCATTGACACACCTTTCAACATCTTGGTGCTTCTGTTACTACTTATTAAGTTGCCATTAGTTTTATATCCAAAGTCATTCTATATACTCTAGTCAGTTACTACTACCGAAACATTCAGTCGGTATGCACAGAGCAGTCAGTTATAGAAGAAAGTAGTCACAGAGCTTAGTATACACCAAACTATCTACCGAGTAACATTGTATTACTACCAAGTAGCAATAATGATCAACCGAGTTGATATACACTGAGTGAAATCTGTTACCAGATTCATTGAACCTAGACACACATCAGGAAACGTGTTACAAGATCGAGGAACATAGAACCGTTATCACATTGGAAATTGCACTTAAGGATTGTGTATGATTTTGAGGTCATCTATCCAATGAAATATTTTGTATGGTTATTCATTCAATAAATCATGTTTGTAAGATCGAAGCAATGAACCAGATCACCGACATAAGAGATCTATCTATACAACATGGATTGAGATCAAATTGAGACATATAGAGGTGTATGAAGCAAGACATGTGTGATACATAAGAAAGCACTGAGTGTTATGACTGTTATAGAGACATAGAGGTCACCGAGAAGGATTTCAGAGAATAGTCAAAGAACAGAGTAAACAGAAGGGTTTACTGAGTTATTCTATGGGTTACCGAGGTATGCTATAAGCAAGGTAATCTCATTTTGAGCACATAGAATTTGCTATAACATTCTAGATGTAAAGTTGTAGATATTTGTAAAGATTTTATTGTAATATTTTGTAGTTGTAAGAGAAACCTTTAACAGGGTAAAAGACTCTAACAAAGTCTATAAATTGTAAAGCCTTTAACCAGGTGCAGCATTTAGAATAAGTGTTGTAACATCCTTTAGCAAGGTAGATCTAATGATCTTGATACTCCTAACAAAGTAAGCTATCAGAAATAGCTGAACATGTAGCTCTAACCAAGAACTCTTTATTATTGCAGTAGTGAAGTTGTGGGTTTCATCCCCACCGCAGTTTTTCTCTCTAACCAAGAGTTTCTGCGTAACCAAAATATATGTGTTATGGAGTGAATCATGTATGATTGTTATTTATTTGTTTTATCTTTATGTTATGTTATAGCAATTTGTGGTTTATGCATAACAATAAAGATATTGTTGGTAAAAGGATTTGAAGTACTGATTCACCCCTCCCCTCTCGGTACATTAGCTTTCCATATTGGGCCTAACAATTGGTATGAGAGCTTGAATCTTGGAAAAGGGTTTAACAGCCTAAAGAAGATCTTATCAATGGAAGGCTATAAACAATCTTGAAGAATTGTGTATTTGAAAGAAGAGTTGGATCATGCTAATCAAGTGATTGCAGACATGCAAAGACAAATGCAAAAATCATTGAAAGTTAGAAGAAGATTATCTGATGATTTACAGGACTCTCAAGAACTAGTGGAACAAATTGAAACATCATCTGAGAACAGTATATCTAAGGAGACTGAAGAGATGATTGGAGAACTGAAAGAAAAGAACAAAGCACTGACTGAACAGCTAAAAGCAATGAAAAGAGGACATGAACATTTCAGCACATAGATGACTAAGAATCTTGATGCATTAAGGACGGCTAAGGAGAAAGTAAGAGATCTAGAAAGAGAAAAATAACAGTTTGAAGCTTTAGTATCTGAAAAGAATGATGAAATCACAAGGTTAACTGGAATTCAAAGTAATCTATCAGATCAATTGGGTTATGCACATCATGAAGCAAATTTGAAAGATAATGAGAATCAAGCATTGAAACTTGAAGTATCAAGATTGACCAATGAACTTAAAATAGAGAAGAAATCCACAGAAACACTGAAGAAGAGTTATGAAGCATCAAAGATGTTGGATGAGCAACTAAATACAAGAAGACCCAACAAAGAACTAGGACTCGGTTACAAAGGAAAAGACTCTACCGAAAAGGGAATCCACACTAATGAGAGAGGAGAATCATCAAAGCAAGCTGGAAACAAGAAGAACATCAAAGGAAAGAAGCCTATTTGCAACTACTATGGAAATCAAGGTCATACTGCTAACTTGTGCCAAATCAGAAAAGGTAAGCAACCGAATGTCACTAAGTCTAATTATTATTGTAACAATTGCAATAAGTATGGTCACACATCTAACCAATGTAGGACAAAGTCTGTTAACAATTATCAGAAGGCAAAATTCAAAGGATTTTGTAAAAACTGCAATAGATATGGACATAGTACCAAGAAGTGTTGGTTTAAGCTGAAGAACTATATGTGGTTTGCACACTGAGCAAATACTAGAGGCTACCGAACTCACACAGATCCTTACCGACAGTATTCTGTAGTACCATGGGATTACAATACAAGGATATGGTGTGAATGTTGTGGAAGATATGGACATATAAGTGCCAACTACTTTATAAGGTTTGGAATGAACAACTGAAGATCATGGAGAAATCTTGGTATGGCATGTTTTCATTGTCACGAAGTTGGACACTTGGCTAGAGATTGCAGAGATCAACCTAGAGGAGTCACTGAGGAAATAAAAGACAAATTATAGATGATTTGGAGAAAGAAGAAAATTGTGTCAAATGAAGAAAGCGCCTTACCTACCGAGTTAGGTGCACCTATTCCAAATTAATCGATAAAAGTATGAAGGGACTGCATTCTTTCAAAGGTTAAATCTTAACAATTCCTATTATATCATGTACCTAATTCAAAAAAAAAATTGCATAGCTAAAGATGCATTAGGAAATTTGAAATTTTATCAAGTCTTTTTTAGCAGTAGTCAAGTTGGTAGATTCAGGAAGCCTGTCTAGTCGGTGAATATAGGAAGACTGGCTACTCGGTAAAAGCATAAAAAGGAAGTGGTACTGAGTGCATTTAATGTCTTTTGACCTAACTGCACAAAGCCCGATAACGTATATTGTGTACTTAAAACTTTTACATGGTCATTTCACACTTACCAAGTTTTCAAGAAAGCAGAGCAAAGCGATTCAAGGTGATCAAACCACCTCTCGAGCGAATTTCAAGGTATTTACACATCGATCTCAAGCATTTCTAAGAACTAGTTTACCGATCACATCAGTTGTGAATATCTATTTTACATTTGCTAAGTGGGAAGCGTCTATCATTTGAAGACTTCGAACCCAAAAAATCTTTTGTTAAGTGATTATCCAAAATCTACAATGGCCCCTAAGATCCAAAAGCCCGTTGTTGTTGAGAATATTGAAAAGCCCTCACTGAAATACTCTTTAACTCCCAAAGTAGCTTCTGAACCGAATGATAAAACTGCATTTTCACTCATTTTGGATAGGGTTTTACTAGTTGAGGATGTCAGATTCTTCACTAAATGTTGTGTTGAGGAACTAGGTCATGTTGAAATCAAGGATACATATGATGAATTGTGTACTGATGGGAAATTGGATAGCAAGTATGAACACATCAAAATCAAGGGATTGACCGAAGCCCTAACCTATCCCTGTGTCTTCAAACCCCAATGGGTCAATTTTGTTCTGAGTAGAGTTCATGATGATTTCATGTGGTTAGTGGAGCAACCATTCAAAATCACCAAGGAAATCATTCATTTGATCAACGGTTACCCTATTTTTGATCATGCCCGAGCTCAGAAAATGATATCTCAGAAGGAATTGATCACTCTAACCGGAGTTGAATCTGATTACAGAGGATTGAAACTGAACAATGTGATAGATGCAGAGATGAAGTTTTCCATTAGAGTAATAGGTTACTGTTTCTTCCAATCAGCAAGGGAAAACAATGTACACTATGCAGTAGTCGATTTAGCATATAAAATTGTGAAGAAAGGAATGAAAATTGATCTTTGTGAAGTATTGTTGAAAAACCTGTTCGAGAATCTAAACACCATAAGGAAGTTGAAGAAGAACAACTCGACTAACACTCTGAAGTTTGGATCACTTCTAGTTTGCATGTTTTTCTATTTTGAGAAATTCTTTCCATCAGTCGGTAATGTAGTTTGGGAGCTACACCGACCAATCTCCCATCAAATCAATGACTTCATCAAGAAGCTAGGTGATAATTTTAATGATATTATGGATGATTATTTCAACAAGTTTCAGGAAAGGATGCATAATAGGTACCGGATCCCACCCCAGTTAGTAGAGAAATACAAGGATGACATATGTTTTGAAGTAGACACTGATTACTGCTATGTTAATGTTGTGGAACCAAGAACCCAATCTTTGCCACCTATGGGTTATGAGATTGATTTTGACATCACACAACAACAAATAGATGCTTTTCTTACATTACCAAAGCATGCTACTGAGCTGAGGTATGGAACATATGAAGAAGTAAAAGAAAAAGTAAAGATGAGTATTGTAGTACCAAAGGCTACATGAAAGGCAACAAAAATGATCAAAGCATTAACGGAGAAATTTGGAGAAGGTTCTTCCTCCACACCTATCAAGGGCACTATAGTAATCACTGAGGAGGAGTTTGAAGCCCAAGAGGCAGCTATAACACTGAGCATCGAGTTGCCTAAAGGAAAAGTTTTGAAAAGAAAGAAACAGGATACATCAAAGGTATCACTGACTCCTTCAGTCAAGTGCCCAAACACAAGATCATCTGCAGCATCACCGAGTAAGAAACCAAAGAATGTTGTTGCACCCAAGGTAACAAAAACTTACAAGAAATCTACTCGGAGACTCATTTTGAGTAAAGAGTCCAGTGACACCGAATCTGAAGATGCAAGCAAATTTCAAATTGTCAAGAGTAAAAAGGTAAATGTACATAGTGTTGACAATTTTTGTACTAATCTAAAGCAATATGGTGGATTTGGAGCATTCAGATATGTTAAGTATGAATCCAGATCTGATGATGAAAAGAGACAAATAGAAGAAGCTGTCATTTGCACACTACTGAAATTCTGATTGGTCCCATTGGAAGTATCTAAATCTCTTCCAAATGAATTATATTTGCATATTAACAATAGGTGGAAGTATGCCATGGACTTAGAGAAACAGATGAGAGAAAGAAGTCTGGTACATCTTTTCCCAGACATGTCGATAGATGAGATCATTGAACATCTGAAAAACTGCCACACAAAATTCCTAGTCAAGCAAAGAGCCTTGAAATTGATGAATGGCCTTTACTTGGATGTAGAGAATGAGACCAAAGAAAAATGGCAGGAAATCTTTCGAATCAAGAATGCTGGTGAGCAAGCTGAAGTTGATGTCATCGAGCAAGATCCTGATATCATCGAGAAAGATCCTGATATCATCGAGCAAGATCCTGCTAACACTATACAAGTTGATGAGGATATCATGGAAACTAAGGCACCTGAACAAGAAATGATAGAAGGGAATGCATATGCCAAACTGGTATCTAGTGAGTCAGTTTTGGAACAAGTTCAGCCCTATCCTCTGGTCACTCAACCTACTTCAACTGAGGCCCCTTAAGACACTGAGCAAGGAACAGAGGGTCACAAGTCTACAAAAGGAGAAACTAATTCTCAGACCACTGAAGAACAGCCTTCTCAAGCTCCTTCTAGCATTGAAAATGTTACATCTGAGACCCCAACCATAGAAGCACCAAAGGACATCACAAAGGCTACATCAGAGGTTCAAGAAATTGATAAAAGTGTTGCCTCTACCGAGAAACTTACCGAGCGTCACCAAGCCTCACAAGCCATTGTTTTAGTTCAACCGGTGAAAGGTAAAGAAAAGAAGATGAAAAACCATAGTTTCAAATTAGATTTATCAAAACCAATAGTGTTGCCAAATGTAGACATTTCCAAATTAAAAGGGCAAGCACTCATTGAATTCGGTGAACTATGCAAAGCCAAAGCTAAACAGGAGAAGCAAATGGCTATTCAAAGGAAGAACAAAGTACTTCAAAAGGTGAAAGTACTATTAACAGATATGCTACCTGAAGCTACAGTGACAAAAAATGCAGCCATCCACATTCAACTGGGTGAACTCCTAACTAAAATAGAGACATCTGGAGTAGACGCATCCAAATATTTGAGCAAGTTAAAGGACAAAGAGCTCACTGCTAAAATGATTGAAGATGTACAGAAGGCTATTGCTATTGGCAAAGTAAAACTTGTCAAATTTGTTGCTGAGTTGTCCCCTCAACTCAAGCACATTCTTTATTTATTTCAGAAACTCTGTACATTTTCTTTATCCATTAAAGATATCAAAAATAAAATTGAAGTGATTGAGAAAGAGATCACCGATCTCTCAAATAAGTTGACCACTGAGCCAAACTCTATTCCGAATTTTTATACAAAGCTACAAAAGCTCATGGATCAACAATTGGAACTCAAGAATGAAGAGCACGAGATAAGGATGGACATAATGACTCTTTAGACATTATTCATTCATCATCTTTCATCCATCCAAGAATAGATCAACAAGGCTACCTCCCTATCCACTCAACAAGAGGGAAGCACCTTGGACTAATTTCACTGCTAGCTGACATTACAACTCAGAATTCACTCATGGACAGTGTCAAGGATGCCCTCTCTGCCGCCCTTACCGATGCAAAGACAAAGTATAAATCCATTTTTGACCAGTTGCCACCACCGAATGGTAACTAAGTTTTGATGTTTGTCAAAAAGGGGGAGTGAGTATTGTATCAAAGTATATAGGGGAATGTAGTATACAGAGGGAGTATACCGAGCAAAACAAAGTATTCATATGCACAGTTAATTTTGACAAGAAGAGCACTGAACCGACTAGTTAATATAGAACATTGATCACTGAGCATGCAAAATCAGAATTTTGTACAATATATTGATAAGGGGAGTATATCTAAAACATATCATTTTGTTGACTAATGTATATATTGTCTGTTTAGCCACATTATGTAAGTATATAGATTTTTGAGTTATGACTTTGAAAGTAGTTTTGTCAAACATCTCAACTAATGTCAAAAGGGGAGATTGTTACTACTTATTAAGTTGCCATTAGTTTTATATCCAAAGTCATTCTATATACTCTAGTCGGTTACTACTACCGAAACATTCAGTCGGTATGCACAGAGTAGTCAGTTATAGAAGAAAGTAGTCACAGAGCCCAATATACACCGAACTATCTACCGAGTAATACTGTATGACTACCGAGCAGCAATAATGATACACCGAGTTGATATACGCCAAGTGAAACGTGTTACCAGATTCGAACCTAGACACACATCTGGAAGCGTGTTACAAGATTGAGGAAAATAGAACCGTTATCACATTGGAAATTGCACTTAAGAATTGTGTATGATTTTGAGGTCATCCATCCAATGAAATATTTTGTATGGTTATTCATTCAATAAATCATGTTTGTAAGATCGAAGCAATGAACCAGATCACCGACATAAGAGATCAATTTATACAGCATGGATTGAGATCAGATAGAGACATATAGAGGTGTATGAAGCAAGACATGTGTGATACATAAGAAAGCACTGAGTGTTATGACTGTTACAGAGACACAAAGGTCACCGAGAAGGATTTTAGAGAACAGTCAAAGAATAGAGTAAACAGAAGGGTTTACTGAGTTATTCTATGGGTTACTGAGTTATGCTATAAGCAAGGTAATCTTATTTTGAGCACATAGAATCTGCTATAACATTCCAGATGTAAAGTTGCAGATATTTGTAAAGATTTTATTGTAATATTTTGTAGTTGTAAGAGAAACCTTTAATAGGGTAAAAGACTCTAACAAAGTCTATAAATTGTAAAGCCTTTAACCAGGTGCAGCATTTAGAATAAGTGTTGTAAAATCCTTTAGCAACGTATATCTAATGATCTTGATACTCCTAACAGAGTAAGCTATCAGAAATAGCTGAACATGTAGCTCTAACCGAGCACTCTTTATTATTACAGTAGTGAAGTTGTGGGTGTCATCCCCACAACAATTTTTCTCTCTAACCAAGAGTTTCTGCGTAACCAAAATATATGTGTTATGGAGTGAATCATGTATGATTGTTATTTATTTGTTTTAGCTTTATGTTATGTTACAACAATTTGTGGTTTATGCATAATAGTAAAGATATTGTTGGTAAAAGGATTTGAAGTATTGATTCACCCCTCCCCTCTCAGTACATTAGCTTTCCATATTGGGCCTAACAGCTTCTAGAATCGGTATCAGATTGGTATATAAAAATTGGATTCAGTTGGTGTCTGAACCCTCCATCTCAGGTGTTGTTGATTGAGATGATGCAAAGCATAGTGGTCAAAAATGGAGAAGCAACCAGTAGGAAGAGGGAGAGATAATGCCTATAGTATACCGAATGTTAGTTCCCTTTGCCATTGTTGTCAAAGGGGGAGAGAGAATGCCTATAGTATGTCAGATACTACATGTGTTGACAGCAATGCCAAAGGGGGAGATTGTTGGCATTGTGTTGTCATCGATGTCAACTGGGTTTGTGGACATTGATGCCAACCGGTATAATTATCATGGATGTCAACCGGCAATGTTTGTAGTTGCGATCAATTGGTATGCAAAGTAGAGTCACGAGTATACAAGTTGATGTTTGGAGTGAAGAAACCGGTACCCAGTCAACAAGTTAGTATACATGTTGGTTCTAACCGATAAGTGTGTGATCGGTAAGACAACAAAGGTGAACCACTGAAGTATGTGGAGGCCATTGGTATGCTAGTGTGATGTCATCTAGCAGGACTCCCATCGGTAAATGATGTTGTCCCTAGATGAAGAGAAGACTGAAGAAAGAATGTTGTCTGAGGATTGTAAGGAAGTTGCATATGTCCAATAATAGGGAAGCCACACCATTCACCAGTAGGTGACATAGATCCTCTCCCATCGGTGATTGGAAGATTGTGAGCCATTGTGTATCCACCTCCAGTGACTAGATCTTAAGTGTGAGATATCATATGCCTTCAACATGAGAAATTAGAGATGTGTACTATTTTAACAAGAGGATGGATGATGTGTTACTTGGAAAGAAAAGAGAGAGCAAGTAGTGAAGAGTTTTCCATTTAGGAAATCCGATTGAGAAGTGAACCAGTCATATGAAGAATAAGGTATGTTGTAACATTTGCAGACATAGATTTACTCTAGAAGGCAGATGTAGATTGGTGCATGATTGTTGGAGAATGATGACATGGAGTCATCTAGGATATAACCGATATGACAGAAGATGTGCATTAGAGGTTGTTGACATGTTTGTGTCAGTCGATGAAAAAGTATACTAGTATGCTACAATGAAACAAGATTTGATGACCAGTCAAGTTGATCCCTCTATAGAACAAAGGTGATGGCATGAAGGTTAGCCAGTAAAGTATGACATACCAGCAGGGTTATAGAACTGGCAGGTTTAGTGAACCAGTAGGTGAACACCGGTAGTGTATGATGGCTGGTGATCTTGTCTGAACTGACACATAAGACATAGTTGAGGTGGATGTCAACAAAGGTGCCATGTGGAGTTGAGGTGAAGAACATGCATGAAGTGGTAGATGGAGTGTGCATTGACGAGGTAGTTACAGAGTCGGTCGACATTAAATGAAGACCCTAAAAATCATGGGATGTGTTGCAAAGGTTTACGGCTCGAGGAAGTTCAAACAAAGGAGATTGATGGCATGCACTAATCGATGTAGAGTGTCTAGGTGCAGATCAAAGTAGGTGATGCAAATTCCCAGACCATTAATGGTGATTGACCAAATACCAAGCCAATGGACAGTACATGTTTGCTAAGTATAGCAAATGTGCTTTGGAAGAAAAGAGATATGGTCGTGATGTTTGATTTCTTGAAGGTTGTCGATTTGCATGTAGAATGAGATCTGATTGGATCTGATACTCCTCATGATCAATGGAAGAAACCCTAGCGCACCAAAATTTTGGAATTGCGTTTTGGCAGGAAAGCTTGACTATAAGTTTGTAGATAGATGACCAGATTGATTGATGCTTCCAGATTGTGTGATGTCAGTTGAAAGAAAAGAGTGCTAACAAAGAGTTGATCTAGTTGTGAGAGAGAAGCAACTAAGAATTTGGAGGTGCAACCGGTAAGAGGCTTTGAAAGTGGTTTAACCTGTAAGGCCAAGGAAACTGGTAAACTATTATAGAGTTTAATAGTAGTATAAACCAGTAGGGTTTGCATCGTTAATAAATAAGAAAAGAGTGAAACATGTTGGGAGAGTGTTGAAGGAGATCTAGCAAGGTGAAGGACACAGTAGGATTTAACCAGTACTATGGAAGTCACCAGTAATCAGGTGTAAAGATAGACAACCAGTAGAGCCTAAATCGGTAAGGCAGCATCAACAAGCAAAGAAGAGAGAGGTTTAGAGTAAGAAGAGATTAGATAAGGAAGAGGCAGTGTGACAAGTGATAGCAGTGAACTGGTAAGGTAGGGGAGTGTGAACCGACAGAGAGGAGGTAGAGTGGAAGACGGAGAATACTATCAGTAAAGCTGAGTAGGAGAGAAATTGGTAGAGAGAGATTATTTGTGAAGGTTATAGAATGTTGAAAACAATGTACAACTGAGAGGGGGGTGAATTAGTGGTTCCTAAATTCTTTCTTTTTAAACAACCTTGAAATACCAGTTATCACCCTAAGAACTAAACAATCAAACCGGTAAGATAAATGTGGATATTAAAAGAGGAAAACACACAAATGAAACCTACAACACCAGATGTACAAGGAAAACCCAATATGGAAAAAACCTCAATGAGAAATTCTCTTGGAGACTATTGCTCCAACCTAGCCTCACAATGAAACAATGGATTACAATGATTTAGGGCACCAACCCAAGGAGAACCAACCCCTACTGATTTAGGGCACAAACCCCTACACCAAGCTCCAACTTGGTGTTGTATAGTGAAATACAATTTAGATACAGTTATAACACCTGGTTACAAATGAATTTTACAACACCTGATCAATCAATTTCTATCGGTTAACAACCTCCTCTTCTTCACTGGTTCTCACACTGTCGATTATCAGATTACTCTCTCTAATCACTCACTAATTACTCCTAGCCTCTCTTCTTTCTCCCTCAGCCTCACACCACACTATGTCACTCTTGGATGCCTTCTTAACCAATCACACCTCACCATTTAGCTTAACTAATAGACCTACAATAGTTTACAGGTTACTCTGTCTCTACCAGTTAGACCTTCTCACTGGTTCCTCTACTAATTCACTCTGCAACTTTCCCAAAACAAACTCTAAGGAAGATGATCTTTCTCCTTTCTTAGGCTCTCTTCTCTCTCACTCTTTGTATCAAGCATCAACTGATTTCAGTCTCGAGCTCACATATTTATCTTCTAGGGTTCCAACCAAAGGAACATTCAAATAGTGTCGTGTTAGGTTTTTCCTTCACCAACTTGATTCGTATTGAATTTGATCTGATCTACTTTTCCAGAGAGATGATCTGCATGTCATCGATCAACACCGCCAACACCTCGCATTCCAATGTGCTTTTTCTATATCTGGAGGTTTGCACCATGCTTTTTTGTGTTTCTCTATCACACACCATTAATGGCTCAGTTGTTTCCTTTAGCAAATGGGTATGAATATTATATCTTCTTGCAGGATAGTTCAATCACTTGCTAGCTTGTCTTCCTTGATCTGCAATCTTCTCCCATCCTCCCATGACTTGTGGTTTCTTCATAAAAGTTGACTTACTTACTAACTGACATGTCAATGCACACTTCACCAACCTGTGCATGATCACCACCTGGCTTCAAGTTGTCATCTTTGTCAACATTCACCTCTGCTTGATTTTCTATGTCAGTTTGACATTCTTCATTTGACCAAGACTACCAGTTCAACTCACCTTACTGGTATAACCTAACTCCACCGGTGGGCCTTCATGCCTACATACCTCTTCTTTATTAGTGGATCAACTTGGCCTTCCATCAAACATAGTATTCCTACTACTCAATTCATTTACCAACAGCATTGATCTTCTCTGAGTATACCGGTTTACATCCTTTAGTTCTTCTCTTGCTTGCTTGCTTTGTCTTGTCGGTGGTCCTGCTTTACTGGTAGATGATGCATTTCATGTGTACCGGTAACTTACCTTCAATCTTCTTACATACATATGGATTTACATCATCATGTCTTACTTCTCCTAGATCGGTCACCACTTCTTACTCACCAGTGACCATGCCAAACTAGTTGACATCAATGGCAACTTAATGCCAATAATGCCAACGCAGAACTCATTTATAACTCAGATACAACTATTGTATTATTTTGATATAATGTATTGCTTTCACTGAGTTGGAGCTCAGTGCAAGGTTTGGTGCTCCTTTGGGTCGGTGCCCATAAATTAGTAGGGGTTGGTGTTGTTAGACAATTCAGATAACCGAAAGACAACTAAGAGAGGGGGTTGAATCAGTTGTCACAGATTACCAAAAGCATTAGCAATTTAAAATTTAATATCGGAACCCAAAATAATAATACCAGAATAGTAGTTAATCCAATTAAGCATAAAAAATAATCACAGAATAAGAGCCATTCACACAACACCAAGATTTGTACGTGGAAAACATAGTGGGAAGCCTACCCACTATCAAATAATACTTCTGCAGTAAGTATGTGAATTGAAATGAAGGGGTCTGCACTTGCAAGAAGAACAATAGCCTAGAGCACACTACTCATCAAAAAAGGAGTCTCACTGACTACATACAAATCCAAACTACAATCTAGAGAAGTGTTGAACTGCAAAAGATAGAATCTCCTATACCAGAGTACAGTTCTGGTTAAGCCCAGTACTAGAGGACTAAATCCTCATACATAAACCCGGTTCGATATCCAATGATCGACCAACTCCTCCACCTAAATGATATTACATTATTCGCACATTACATTCCTTGGCCATGCCCTCTTACATTAACCATGATGATCTATAATGATATCTTACATCTATATATACAAATCCTCGACCATAAACAAGCAGGTCAGCCACTAGACAATAAACCAATTACATAATTACAAACCATGTCAGCCTAGGGCCAAACAAATAATATCCAACACATAAGACATCCAGGAAATACATCAATAGGTCCTATCCACACGTTACATTATTGTCAGTCCATAACCTAGATCAACCGGGACCAAGTATAGGTCAACATGCTTTAGCAATGATCTCCAAATGCTAAGTCTCGACCATGATCACCAACAGCATCCTGAAACTCTATCAGAAACTGCACCAACACCACTTATGCAATTTATCAAAGAACTCCATCAAAAGCTCAATCGATGAAACCCTCACCAGAACCAGAAACCAATCTTCTAAGCAAGCAGGATAGCATCTGATCATCAGACCAAAACTAACTGATCAAGTATGAGTATAGGTATCATGGACAAGCCAATTCCATCACCAGATTATACCAGAGCCTGTTAGATCATGTCAGATCCAAGTTAACTTGAAACCACTCCACCTACCAGAACCAGAAGGGTGTCAGTAAAGCATCCAAATAGATAGTGTTGACATCAATGACAAAACATCAATGCAACACATAGTCAATTCCACCAAATGGCCAACAATCTCCCCCTTTGGCATTGATGGAAACACTAGATGTGAAAAACATCTGAGTACCAAGAAATGCCAAACAAGTCTCCCCCTATGGAAGACAACCAACAATCTCCCATAAATAGTTTTGAATATCAATATCTCTTACTTTTCATATCTCTCCCCCTTTGACATTTATCATTTTCTGTCTTTAACATTTTTACATCAATATCTCTCCCCCTTTGACATGAATGCCAAAAAACTGATAGAAATATCAAAGCAAAAACATAAGCCTCTGAATCTCAAAGTTGAATACTCCCCCTGAGTAGTAGCATCATACATCAGTACTGGAATGAATATTATCTCAGATAATGCATGTCAGACTGATGCCAAACCACATCAATCAAGTCTCTGCCAGAGGGGTAGAAACCCCCAATCTGTCTCTTAGGTACTCAAGATGATTCCTTGGATAAAGGTTTAGTGAAAATATCTGCAATCTACTCTTTAGTGTTCACAAAAACTAGTCTAACTTCATTTGCTTCCACCTTCTTTTTCAAAAATTTATACTTGATAGATATGTGTTTTGTCTTAGAATGAAATAACAGATTCTTTGATATATCAATAGCAGCAAAATTATCACAGTGAATAACTACCAGTGCATCACAATCCACCTTTATATCCTTCAAAATTTGTTTCATCCATAGAACTTGTGTACAGTTAGTAGCAACAAGAACATACTCAACTTCAGCAGTAGATAGAGAAGTACATGATTGTTTCATCATTATCCATGAAACCAACTTCTTCCCAAGAAAGAAAGCTCCACCGTAAGTGTTTTTCCATTCATCAACATCTCCAGCCCAATCAGCATCTGTATATGCACATCAAGTAAAGTTATCATCCTTAGGGTGCCACAAGCCATATTCTGAAGTACCTTGCAAGTATCTAAAAATTCTTTTCACCATCATCTCATGATTTTCTATAGGATCACTCTAAAATCTTGAAACAATACAAACAACATTCATAATGTCAGGCCTAGTTTGAGTCAAATAAAGAAGACCTCCAATCATAGATTTGTATCTTGTAGGATTTACCAGTGTAGAAACATCTTTTCTTGTCAATTTCTCACTTGTAACCATAGGTGTACTTACCGGTTTAGAATCTCCCATACCAAATTTCTTCAACAATTCTTTAGCATATTTAGTTTAACGGATAAAAATGCCTTTGTTGGTCTGAGTAATCTGCAAACCTAAGAAAAATTTCATCTCACCAATCATAGACATCTCAAATTCTTTTTCCATATTCTTAAAAAAATTTATGCAAAGTTTATCTCCACATCCAAAAATAATGTCATCAACAAATACTTCAACAATCAGTATATCATCATCAGCGATTTTATAATATAAATTATTGTCAGCACTGCCCTTAGTAAAACCAAGCTTTAAAATATATTTATCCAACCTTGCATACCAAGCTCTACGTGCTTGTTTCAATCCATATAAAGCTTTCCTTAACTTTCAAACCATATTAGTATCATCTGATAGTGAAAAACCATCAAGTTTCTCAATATAAACTTCCTCATCAAGATCCCCATTCAAGAATGCACATTTAACATCCATCTGATAAACTTTATAATTTTTGTAAGCAACATAGGCAAGAAATAATCTTACAACTTCAATCCTAGCTACTGGTGCAAAAGTCTCTCCATAATCAATTCCTTCCTTCTAAGAATATCCTTTACAAACTAATTTAGCCTTATTCACTGTAACTTTACCGTCCTCATTCAATTTATTCCTAAAAACTCATTTAGTTCTAATGACATTTTTTATTTTTAGGCCGAGGAATCAAAGTCCATGTGTTATTTTTCTCAATCTGATCTAATTCTTCTTCCATAGCTTTTAACCAATTTTCATCTTTACATGCTTCAATTACTGATACTGGTTCAACTTGTGAAATTAAACATACCTCATTAGTTGTCAGTATTCTTCTTGTCATCACTCCATTGCTCTTATCCTCAATGATTTGATCTTCAGAATGATTCGATCTCACATACCTAGGAGTCTTCTGACTCTCTGTTCCTCTTCCCTGATCTTTAGTTAATGATGAATTCTCTGATGTTGTCAAAGTAACTGGTTCAACTATCTATCCCGGTAAAGGTTCTACTGACTCAAATATAATCATTTCCACTGTCGGTTCCTTCTCATAAACTCTAATTTGACTTTTGTTCAACTCATCTACTTTGACATTATCACTCTCCATAATTCTCTGCAATCTATTGTTATAACATCTATATGCTTTGATTTCATTAGAATAACTAAGAAATATGCCTTCATCACATCTAGGATCAAATTTCCCAATAGTATCATCTCCCTTGATATAAAATTTACTACCAAAAATTCTGAAATAGTTAACTATAGGTGTATTGCCAAAGCATAATTCATAAGGTGTCTTACCGGTTTCTCCTTTGATATGTACTTTGTTGAATGTATAAACCATTGTACTCATTGCTTCACTCTAGTAGATATGAGGTAGATTAGCTTACATCATAATTATTCTATCAGCATCCAAGATAGTTCTATTCTTCCTTTCCACAACTCCATTTTGTTGAGGTGTTTGGGGAGCAAAAAAATGTCTTCTTATGTCATGCTTGTCACAAAAGTTATTAAACTCACCAAATGTGAATTATCCACCATGACCTGATCTCAAACATTTAATCTTCAATCTTGTCTCAATTTCCACTTTATCCTTAAATATTTTTAACTTTACAAATTCTTCAGAATTTTCTCTCAAAAAAGTAACCCACATCATTCTAGATAATCATCAATGATTAGCATGAAATATCTATCACCATGAAAACTTTTAACTCTAGCAAGGCCACATAAATCAGTATGAATAAGACCAATAACATCATGTGATTTATCTTGTATACTCCTAAAAGAGGTTCTGACCTATTTACCCATTTGATATTCTTTACATATTGGATTATACGGCTTCATAATCTTAGGTATATCTCTAACTGCCTTAGTTGAACTGATCTTCGTAATGCAATCAAAATTCACATGAAACGGCCTTTTATGCCATAGCCAACTCTCATCAATCTGTGTAATCAAACATGTTTTCTCACCGGAGTTCAAATGAAATATATTACCTTTTGTCTATGTACTGGTTGCAATCTCCAAGCCAGATCTGTTAATGATTTTGCATTTTCCATCCTTGAATTGTAATTGAAATCCCATGTCTACCAATTGTCCTACACTCAAAAGATTATGCTTCAAACCTTCAACATAATAAACATTGTTAGTATTGTTCTTACCATCTAATGATATAGTCCCTTTTCCTTTGATCATACATGCCTTGTCATCTCAAATCTAACTAGTCCACCATTAGATTCTTGCAAAGATAGAAACTTCCCTTTATCTCTAGTCATATGATGTGAACAACCACTGTCAATAACCCATTCATTTGTGTCCTCAATTTTAGTAGCAAGTTCCTTCTCCTTAGGTACATTCTCTTCCAGTGCTGGATCATCTTCCTTGATATCCAAGAATACCCATTCCTTCCCATTGTCAGATCCACTAGCAGAGTCTTCTGTTGGTTCATCTAAATCAGTAATCCCTTCCTCATCCACTATGTACCATGATTTGTCTCTATTTTTATTGAATCTATATTTGTTCTGATATCCAGGGTTAGGCTTAAATGATCTTTTAACTCTTTCTTCAAATCTTGAATTCCTTTTAGGACATCTAGATGCAAAATGACCAATCTTATTACATGAAAAACATTTAAAAGGTGCTTTTCCTTCATACTTACTTCCTATCGGTCCTTTCGGTACTCTTCTAGAAAATATTTCTTCTATTATTACTTAGTTGCAACTCAGTAAATACTAAACTTCACTCAGTAGACATTTCACCTTCATTAACCGATAGCGATAACCTTAGGGTTTACCGACTAGGTTCCTTAGGGTTTATCGACTAGGTTCCTTAGGGTTTACCGACTAGGTTCTTTGCTCGGTAACATAGTATAGTATTAACCTTACAACCAACAACATATGTAGGATATCAAAACAACCTAAACATCATGATCTCATCATTGTCTAGCTTGGTAATAGTTGCCCATTGAATAACTTATTTCTCCCCTTATTCATCATATTCTTTCTGTGTCTTTTACCGACATCTTTATACTCATCAAATCATACTTCTCAAGGTATGGCAACATCATACTAAATTAGAAAATCAATTTCTTGACATCAATGACAAAATAATAATATTAAGACAGTAAAACATCCTTGATTAGTTATATCCATAATCATCAACAACCTTCTCAATATCCTTAATGAGATGCCAACAATCTCTCCTTGTCTATTATAATGCCAACAATCTACCCCTTTGGCATTGATGGCAAAACCAATTGATTTGACCTAATTGATCCGGATTGTTGTGAGATTCTGAAATGCTAAAATGCTCTCCTCCTGTCATCAGAATTCTCCCCCATACATTAGTCTTCTCTTCTTTTATCTTCAGTCTTGACTTTTCTTCAGTCTTCTCCCCCTTTGACAACAATGCCAAAAAGTAAAGAACTAAAACATAATTTCTTCCGCTAAGAATTGAATTCCTATTGTTATGTGTCAACTTAGTCTCGGTCAGAGAATTTATGTCTTCAATTCCTGTTTCTTGTATTTTTTTCCTGCACACCTTTAGAAAATCTCCTAAAGTGTGTAAATCAGCATCAACTCCTAAAGATATTTTGTAGAGTCATCGAATTGATGTCTTCACCAAACTCAGTCGGTGAGTAGAAGATAGGGGTAGGACCCCTAACTTACTTCTGAGATACTCAAAAGTGTCCCTTGGCAGTGGCTTGGTGAAGATATCTGCTATTTGTTCCTTTGTGCTAACATACTCCAACACCACTTTCTTCTCTTGAGCTTCTTCTCTAAGATAATGATATTTGATAGAGATGTGATTTGTCTTAGAGTGCATAACAGGATTCTTTGAAATGTTAATGGCACTAGTATTGTCACAAAATATAGTTACTGGCTCAGTAACTTTCTCATTTATACCTTCCAATAGTTGTTTGATCCATGCTATGTTGGTACAATTCAATGTTGCAGCAATGTATTCAGCTTCTGTTGTTGATTGTGAAACACATCCTTGTTTCTTGCTAAGCCAACTCACTAGTCTTTCTCCTAAAAAGAAAGCTCCTCCACTTGTGCTTTTCATGTCATCAATTTTGCCTACCCAATCAGCATCAGTATAAACTTTTAAATCAAACTCATTTCCTTTCTGGTATACTACGCCATAATCCTTAGTGCCTTTCAAGTATCTAAAAATTCTCTTGATTGTTGTCATGTGTGTTTCCTTAGGATCTGCAGAGAATCTTGCAGCTATACCTACTACATGTGCTATGTCTGGCCTGTTGTGAACAACATATTGTAACTTTCCAATCATGGATCGGTAAAGTGTCTCATCAATAGATGCAGATTCATCATTCTTTGATAATTTGCAGTTGGTAGTCATAGGAGTACTTACTGGTTTTGAATCCTCCATTCCAAATTTCTTCAAGATTTCCTTTATGTACTTGGATTGAGTAATGAAAATCTCATTTTTCATTTGCAGTATCTGTAAACCTATAAAATACTTTATCTCACCAATTAATGACATCTCAAATTCTTTGCTCATTTCATTTCCAAAGTTCTTACATAGAGTCATTTCCACAAAATATAATATCATCAACAAATATGGCTGAGATCAGTATTCCATTTTCATCATTCTTCATGTATATGTTACTGTTTTCACTTGTTCTTATAAAACCAATCTTGATTAAATAAGAGTGCAATCTTTCATACTATGCTCTAGGTGCTTGTTTCAAACCATATAAAGCTTTGTTCAATTTACATACCTGATCTTTATTCTTGTCTTCAACAAATCCTTCAGGTTGTTCAATAAAAACTTCTTCTTCTAATATACCATTCAGAAATGTAGATTTGACATCCATTTGATATACCTTGAAATTCTTGTAAACAGCATATGCCAACAATGTTCTTACTCCTTCTAGTCTAGCCACAGGTGCAAAAGTTTCACCATAATCAATTCCTTCTTCTTGAGCATAACCTTTGCAAACTAGTCTAGCTTTATTTCGAATGACCTCTCCTTTTTCATTCAACTTGTTTCTGAAAATCCACTTTGTACCAATTACATTTTTGTCCTTTGGTCTTGGGATCAGTGTCCATGTGTCATTCTTCTTGATTTGATCAATCTCTTCTGTCATAGCATTTATCCAATCTTCACTGTTAAATGCCTCTTTCACTATTCTTGGTTCAAATTCAGATATCAGACATGTATTCTGTCTCAGTTTGTTCCTTGTCATCACTAGATCATCCTTATCTCCTATAATCTGACTTGATGCATGATGTCTTCTGACATACTTGGCTAATACAAGCTCGGTAGGCTCTGTATGATCTTCTCACTCGGTAACTAAATATTCTCTTCATTTCCTTCAACAGTTCTCTCGGTAAGACTTGTTGGTTGAACATAGACAAATTCATCATAATCTTCTGGTTCTTTGGAGTTTCCTTCATCATTTCTTTCTGTAAATTCATCAATTTTCACATTTGCACTTTCTACTATTTTGTTAGATGATTTGATCAGACATTTAAATGCTTTACTTCTAGAAGAATAACCAAGAAATGTTCCTTCTTCAAATTTCTGATCAAACTTGCCATTTCTATCATCTTTGTGTGCATAGCATCTACTTCCAAAGATTTTAAAATAACTTACATTAGGTTTCTTATCATACCAGATTTCATATGGTGTCTTCAAAGTTCCTTTCTTCAGTTGTACTCGGTTTAGGGTGTAAATTGTTGTGCTTATTGCTTCTCTCCAAAATGTTTGTGGCACTTTCTTTTCAATCATCAGGGTTCTGGCACAATCCACAATAGATCTATTTCTTCTCTCAACAATTCCATTTTGTTGTGGAGTTCTCAGTGCAGAGACTTGTCTTTTAATACCATGATCATTGCAGAATAAGTTGAACTCATCAGATGTGAACTCTCCTCCTCTATCTGATCTAAGATATTTCAGTTGTCTTCCTATTTCATTTTCAACTCATGCCTTGTACCATTTAAACATTAGAAAAGCTTCTGATTTTTCTTTTCAAAACATAAGTGACATCATCCTTGAGTAATCATCCACAAATAATATGAAATATTTGTCACCATAATAACTTTGAACTTTCATAAGACCACAAAGATCAGTGTGCACAAGATCTAAAATTCCCTTAGAAGTGTAAGACTTACTTGTAAAGCTTGATCTTGTCATTTTACCCATCTGGCATCCTCGGCACATAGCATTCTCAGGTTTTTCAAGACTCGGTAGACCTCTTACTCGGTGCTTCTTGCTTATTTTGATCAGATTATCAAAATTTACATGACAAAACCTTTTATGCCATAACCAGGTATCATCTATCTTTACATATAGACACTTATTCCGAGTTGAATCAAGATGAAATGTATTACCTTTTGTTTGTGTCCTGGTAGCAGCTAACTTTCCATGCTTGTCATAAACTTTGACAATTCCTTTCTGAAATTCTATTCGGTATCCTGTATTGTTTAGCTGTGCTACACTCAACGAATTGTATTTCAAACCTTCAACCCAATAAACATCATTTCACTTTGCATTGTCAAGAAGTGTTATGGATCCTTTACCTTTTACCGGACATGGTGCATCATTACCAAATCTTACATAGCCTCCATCATAGTCTTCTAACATAACAAACTTGTGTTTATCACCTGTCATGTGATGTGAGCATCCACTATCTATGATCCAAGAGTCATTAGTATTTATGTGAGATATTAGGGCTTTTTCTTCATACCTTTCTTCATTTGATCCATCTTTGATAGCCACATAAACTACTTCCTCTGTATCAATTTCATCTGATTTATCATCATTGGATTCCTCATCGGCTATTAAGCATGTCTTTCTATCTCTTCTTCTGAAGTCTCAGTGTCCTCTGTAATGATTATCTTTCTGTCTGTCATCTCGGTAATCTCTCTTTTTAGTAGAATCTTTGTCAAGACAGTTAGAAGTCATATGTCCTATCTTATCACAATTGAAACATTTCAAAGGTAGTTTTCCTTTATACTTACCTTTGCCTCTCGGTAACCTTCTGGCTAATAGTGCTTCAAACTCTTCTTGCTTTCTGATTTCCTCATACAGTTTGCATACTTCCTCCATGTTCTTACAAAATCTTTCACTTGCTCCACTGTGATCTCCTTCAGAGTGCTTATACTTTCTTTCATTGTAATCATTAGATTCATCAAGATGAAAAGAACTAAATGCAGATTCAACTTTATTTACTGAAGACCCATTGTTATCAAAGTTACTCAACTCAAATGCATGTAGCTTACCAATATTAGCATCTAAAGAAACTAGCATATTGGGTACAGACCTTAATTCATTGATTGCAGAGACTCGGATTGCATAAGCTAGTAGAAGGGTTCTTAACAACTTACTTGTTATATCCTTTTCTTCAATGGTTCCACCTGCTCCTTTGAATTTATTGACAATATCCTTTAGTCTTGTATTGTATTGGGTTATGTTCTCACGTTCATTCATCCTCATAGATTCAAGTTGTCCTCTTAGACTATCCACTTTTTCTCTTTGAACATGTTCATCTCCTCCATACACAAATATGAGCTTATCCCACATAGCCTTTGCATCATTGCAGCCTTCTAGATCATTAAACTCTGAATCGGTCAATGCAGATGTTATTTCAATCATTGCTTGGATATGTTCTTGCTTTGCCTTTATCTCTTCCATTGTTAATGGATAGGTTCTTGGTGTGATGAAATCATTCTCCAGATAATATACAGCATATTCTCCAACTCCTGATAGGTGGAGCTTCATCCTTTTCTTCCATGTAGAGAAACTTGACTTGTTTAGCTTCGGTGCATCCCTCTTATACATCTTTGGATCTTTGCCTCAAGTACCTTTAAACTTTTTCTTTCAGAGTCCAAAGATCTGATACTAATTGATATTTATGATACTTAATGTTAAGTACAGATGCCAAGCTAATAAGATGAGAGGGGGCGGTGAATCATACAAACTTAATCTTCAATAAAAACAACAGATTCAACCTCGGTAACATATACTTTAGTAATATAACCAAAACTGCTAAACATGCAAACTCAAAAGCATATGAACATCATAACACTCATAACACCAGATTTAATGTGGAAACCTAAATAGGGAAAAACCACTATGGGATTTCGGACCCACTAAGAAATATACTCTTCTAGAGTATGCTCGGTTAAAATCAAATCCTGTTAAAGATTACAAACACATTGCTAGATGTGACCCGGTTAAGGGATTTCCCTCAGATCTATTAGGATCTTCACCTTGTTAGAAGTGACCTTGTTAAAGGATTTCAAACACTCAATCAGAATGTCACCTTGCTAGAGGGTTTTACAAATAAGACTGTTAAGTCTACTCGGTTAAGAGATTTTTTGTCACTTTACAAAATAACAGTAATAAAAATCTATCTACAACTTCACATCTAAAATGCTAAAGCAGATTCTTATTTTCTCAATACAATATAGACATAGAAGTAATCTTGTCCATCTACTGGGCTCTATACTCTGTTATTCAAAACAGGTCTTCAAGCTTCAGTGCTCGGTAATCACTATGTAGCATCCCTATGCATACACTTGCTCGCATACATTGTTTATCAACATTTCCTTATTTATAAACAATAGCTAACCGCTTAATCTTCTTAATCACATTTCCCATGATCAATCATAGCCATCAGATCTTCAAACTTTGTCCAGGTTCAATGTATCCTTCAATCTGAAAACGTTTTACCCCACCTTGGAACTTGCATACATTTCTTGGAACTTGTGCTAGGGTATTGCGGTTCAATCTGAGCTATAGATCTTCCTGTCGATTTTCCTTTGCCATAGATTCTTTAACAAACTTCATTCACGACATACCAATCATTTAATCATAGATAGCTCATCAGCTTCCTTCATTGAATAATGCATGTAATCATTTAATGCATTCTGTTATTACTCGGTTGCAACTCGGTAAATACTAAACTTCACTTGGTAGACATTTCGCCTTCATTAATCGATAGTGATAACCTTAGGGTTTACCGACTAGGTTCCTTAGGGTTTACCGACTAGGTTCTTTGCTTGGTAACATAGTATAGTATTAACCTTACAATCAACAACATATGTAGGATATCAAAACAATCTAAACATCATGATCTCATCATTGTCTAACTCAGTAATAGTTGCCCATTGAATAACTTATTTCTCCCCTTCTTCATCATATTCTTTTTGTGTCTTTTACCGACATCTTTATACTCATCTAATCATACTTCTCAAGATATGGCAACATCATACTAAATTAGAAAATCAATTTCTTGACATCAATGACAAAATAATAATATTAAGACAGTAAAACATCCTTGATCAGTTATATCCATAATCATTAACAACCTTTTCAATATTCTTAATGAAATGCCAACAATCTATCCTTGTCTGTTATAATGCTTGTAGTTGTTATCATATCAAAGCTTTACCTATTGACTTCTAACCATTTCAATAGAAGGAAAATCCCTTAACCGAGTAGCTTTAATAGGCTTGTTACAAATCCTCTAACTAGGTGACTCAAGTTCATTGAGTTCATTAAATCCTCTAGCGAGGTAACCTTTAATAGGGTTTCAACCTTTAACAGGGTTTATAGCCATCCCTTAACCGGGTGATCCCTAACAAGATCGGTTCCTAACAAAACCTTATTGTAAAGTCTTTAACTGGACTAGGCTCCTAACAGAGTGGACTTCAAAAGAGTTCAAAACAAGCTTGTGGGTTTTCATCCCCACCATGGTTTTTCCCATTTAGGCTTCCACGTGAAAAATCTGTGTGCTATGGGTTGTGAGTTTTTCATGTGATGATTGAGTAGTTTTGATTAAGTTAGTTATGCATGTAGTGTTGAATGATTGTGGTATTGTTGATACAACTCATGCTTGATTATATCAGGAAGTAGTCATCAAGATTTAAGATTTATTAAATGTTGTCTGAAGTATATGTGTTTAACCGGTATACTCATGGTTAAGTTCAATGGTGAAGACAACCGGTCAGCATTGTTTTAATATGATAAATTGTTGAGAAAGTTTTTGTCTATACTGATTCACCCCCCTCTCAGTACCAGTTAGGGTATTATTTGTTCATCATTATTCATCACCGGTTAAGCCCAATACTGGAGGACTAAATCCTCATACATAAACCCAGTTCGATCTCCAATCATCGACCAACTCCTCTGCCTAAATGATATTACATTATTTGCACATTGCATTCCTTAACCATGACCTCTTACATTAACCATGATGATCTACAATGAGATCTTACATCTATATATACAAACCCTTGACCATAAACAATCAGGTTGGCCACCAGAAAATAAACCAATTACCTAATTACAAACCATGTCGGCCTAAGACTAAATAAATAATATCCAACGCATAAGATATTCTAGAAATACATCAATAGTTCCTATCCACACGTTACATTAATGTCGATCCATAACCTAGATCAACTGGGACTAAGTATAGGTCCACATGCTTCAGCAATGATCTCCAAATGCTAAGTCTCAAACATGATCACCAACAACATCCTGAAACTCTATCAGAAACTGCACCAACACCACTTATGCAATTTATCAAAGAACTCCATCAAAAGCTCTGCTAATGAAACCCTCGTCGAAACTAGAAACCAATCTTCTAAGCAAGAAGGATAGCATTTGATCATCAGACCAAAACCAACCGATCAAGTATGAGTATAAGTATCATGAACAAGCCAATTCCATCACCAGATTATACCAGAGTCTGTCGAATCATGTCGGATCCAAGTTAACCAGAAATAACTCCACTTATTAAAACTAGAAGGGTGTTGATAAAGCATCCAAACAAATAGTGTTGACATCAATGACAAAACATCAATGCAACACATAATCAATTCCACCAAATGGCCAATAGGTGCTCCTTGGGTTGGTGCCCTAAATGTTGTAACCATTATTTTCATTGTGAAGCTAGATTGGAGCAATAGACTCCAACAGCTTTTCTCACCGAGGTTTTTCTCATCTTGGGTTTTCCTCGTACATACCAGTGTTATGTGATGTACCTATTGTCATAGAGGATTACACCAATGATGCTAAGTGTGAAACCAAGCAATCCTGTGAAACATGGAAACACCGTCGAGCCTGTGGGTTTCTCATTTGAAGGTGAATCTCTAGACATCAAGTAGGCTTCCTATCTGGTGAATCTTCTGCAAATTATTTTCATATGAAAAGGGATAGAATATTTGCATCTAATTGAAAATCTATCCTAATGGGGTGATGCACCTAATAATTTTCTATCTGAAATTTGTAACCACAAAACTCACAAAAACCTTCCAACAAATAATCTTGAATCTCACAACAACTATACATGCAGATGCATAAACATTTCCTAGAAAGGGATGAATTTAATGCATGCATGAAGGAAAACAACAAGTTTTCACAACTTCAAGCAATTAAAATCAACTAACACAAACTAGAACCTCCAACTAACATGTATCTCCTTGCACCACAAATTGACTGAATGAGACAAATTAGAGGATAAAAATCACAATAAATCATCAAATCATTCATTCACTAGATAATACAAGAAGTACCAAGAAGGAAATTTGTTGCTATATTACTAAAAAATAAGGAATTTGTTGTTACAAAACTCAAATACTATTGAGCTACAATGTCATCCTTTAGCATGAAAGGGCCTAAAATCAGTCCACAATCATGCTAAGGAAAGGAAAAGAACTAGAGGGAAAAAATAAGGATAGAGAAAATATATTAAAAAGAATCTCAAGAAAATTGCATACTGAAACCCTAATTTAAAAATCTGCATGAGGAAAATCCTTAGGTGGATTTGCCCAAAATGGCATAAAAAACTCATGCGAAACACTACCAATAATAGTATCCACTACCAAAAATAGGTCCTCCACTGGTAGTGCATAAAAATAAAAAAACCTTTGCTATAGATAGAACTACCACAAGTACCTAATATAGTTCTGAAAAATCTACATGACCATCCTCACTGCTAAAAATAGCCAAAGAAAACACACCTCCCCATGTGAAAGTTGCATGATGAACTGAACTGCCAAATATAGCTGAAAGGAAAAAATTCCTTCCTGAAAACTGCACTATGGGGTATCTTACTTTTTATTTTTAATCCTTAAAATAACTTTATTTTATCACTTATTTAAAATAATTCTTTAATATATTTTTTTATTTTATTATTTATTGAAATAATTAATAATTAATTTCAATAAACAATAAAACAAAATATTAAAACTAATAATATCCTTTATAATTTAATATAACTTAGCTGAAGTTTTTTTATATATATTAAAGAAACTTCAATTAAATTATATTAAATTATAAAGTAAGCAAAAGTAAAAATTTAAGGAAATTTTTTTAAAAACTTAAGGCTTGCGTGGCTTAGGTCGAAAGACATGCAAGTCTTGATCATAGGCATAAAAATATATAACTTTGTTTTCCTAAAAACAAATAAAAGAAAATCAAACCTTCTTTGATATGAAACTTGGGGCATGCAAATAACAAAAATCGTAAAAAGCTTTTGTATTGTTTCATTTCTATTTTATTTATTTTTGCTTTTCTTTATCTTCTTGAGGAAGACTGTATTTCATGGGCCACCATGCACTCTATGGATGAAATTTCAACAAGAGCTTGAGGATTTGAACTGGGTTTTCAATGGTTGGCAGTGGACTTTTTAGAAAGGTATGCACAAATCTTCCTCTATTCTTGCCATTATCTTTTATGAGAAGAATGCAAAGTCCTTTGTTTAAAATAACGCATATATTTAGGGTTTTTATGCATGAAAATATTTTACTATACCCCTTCTCTGCATGAACTCGGACTATAATATCTCTGTGTTTGAGCTCTTGTAGCAGACCCTATTCTAATTTGAGATTATTTGGTCATAATAACTGATGTATATTGTTCATACATTTCTCATGTCTCTTTCTGGCTCTGATCTAGAATGGTCTCAGAAAATTAATTTTGTTTAATAACTACCCTTTGATGCTCAAAAATAAGTGCAACCATACATCTTGATTGATAATCAACCTTCTTAGAAGTCATTGAGAAGTCTTACTTTTAAACATTCTTTGAAATAACCTTAAAAACTTCAACATTCATGAGGAATATTTTGATCAATGTTGGTATTTATGACTATAATATGCTTCTCGAATAATAAACTTATGCTATCTTATACTCAGTTCATGCTTCTCTTGAAAGTCCACAAATCTTTTGTTAGACTGCACTTTATAAACTCGTTGGTCTTTGAATTGCTTCAAAACTACTCACAAATATTACTTATAATCACTAAGATGTATGGATTTGAGTGATTTTTGTCTATAAGTAGCATTTATACATTGTCTTTAATACACAATATCGATGCCTTTTCATAATTATGTGTACCATCATTTTCTTTTATTGTTGATCATACTATGCTTTATTGTAACTCTCACTCTTGGTTGTCATCTATTCATATCCTATAGCTGATAATGATGCATATACTTCTCTTATTTACTATTAGGAGACATCTCTTTGAAATGTACATGAATCTCTGTGCATAGGGCTGCTAAAAAGAATATGTCGATCCTTCATTTGGAAGAGGAATTTACTCATTGTTTTATGCTTTTGTAGCCCTGAGTTTTGTGATAAATAACCACTCATTGTATTGTCTCACTTTATATCTATCAACATGAAATTAGACCGAGCAATATCTCAGGGACTATTATTAGTGCATTTCTGTTATGAAAGGATTCTTAAATTGTTATCTTCATTGCTAACTCTATACCTCCTATGAGCACTCAAATTGAACCATAATGCTTCCTTTCGAACATAAAATTTTCTCCCTAACCAATAACTGGGTTTTTATGAAATTTACTGCATTTTTAAGAAATGATGGAAATGATGGAAACAATATGACTGTATTTTTGACAATACCATGCATTTGTTCATTTGAATAAATGCTACTATCTTCTTTGTCTTGACAATACACTTTGATTTTTCCCTTGAAAATATGCATGCACAATTCATGATTTATCTTGCTTAGTCTTTTAAGATTATTGTCTCTATGGATGGCATGTCTTACAAGTGCTTTGGTTGCACTTTTTTCTTTGAATATCATAGTATTATGACTAATATTATTGACTTTTGCACAGCTGCTCATAGAAGGTTTGTTATCGGTATTAATTCTTAAAATTCATTATTGTGTTTTGCATCTTTGAATGTCGATAGTGATCTTGAAAGATGCTGCTTAATACATACCTCTGCCTCAGAAATGGGTGAAGCTATTATTTGGTATATTCATAGGCCTGTGACTATTGTATATGGATTGACTGTCTTTACTTCCCTTTCTCTATTTCTATAAAACAAACTATGACTGTTGTTCTGATTCAGAATATTCCGTTGACTGTGTATTGGCTATCTATTGATTTATATGCTTCTCAATGCCTCTTTCCTTGGTCTCTTGGTAATTACATGCTTTCCTTACTAACAAATTTACTATTCAAGCCCTCTGTCTCTCGTAATGGCTCTATAGGCTTAAACAAATAAATATTTATGCCCACTGTCACTGTGTCTCTGTTTGTAAAAACCCTTATATCATTGTTTCTAAAAACACTCACTTTTTCATTAGATATTCAATATTTTGATACTTGTGAATGATTTTGGCTATTATGAGGCTCGCTACTTCATTGCTCCTTAAGGTTATACACTGCTCCTGTAAGGGAGATTTGATGTTGCTCCTTTATCTTCTTTTTGACTATTAAGATAGTTTATACCGCAACATGTCATTTATCAGTATTATATTTTGTGCTTATATCAAGCGTATATTTAGTGATAAATCAACAAATTGTTAATGCTACAAACTGATCTTGAATGGCTCATCTAAGACAATTTATGGCTTTATCTTTTGTGTTGGAAATTTTTTGATGGTTGGCTTGAAGTGGTTGTAGCTTGATTGCATAATAATATTCATGTATCATAATACTCATGTATAGTCTGATCCATAACACTTGTTATTCTCTACAATAGTGAAATGATGATTGGGATAGCCAATAACAGTTTGGAGTCTTATAATTCATTGACTGCATTGTTGCAAAAAATATGTCTAAATATCTCTTGATAATGCTCATCTTTTCCTTACTATCACATACATGTCTTTCTTTTCATCTTCAGATGCTATTGATTGTATATATGGTATAAAGACTCTAATAATACTTTTATCATTGTTCACTATGATGATCAAGACTGTGTGTCTATTATGTGACAAGATAATCACAAGGTTACAGACCTTTTTATAGTGCAAATTAGTTTTGATGGCACTATGTCTTTAGAATATTTTAAATATTGTAGCCACTTGTTCTGACTGAATGTATCTTAATGGCATGGACATCAATGGATTTGATACTTTGGTTTCTCTTACCCTTGTTTTCCAAATCATCTTTGTCAAAAATTTAAAGCCTTTAATAATCCTCTAAATAGAATTTGATAGTTGAGTTTTTGTGATACGCTTGGCATGATGACTCTTATTGACCTTACTATGATTGCATGCTAAGGGTTCACTGTATATATATGCACTGGCTGCACTTTTTGATCTCTATCCTGAATAATGGGCTATTTCTCCTTAACTGCCAACAATTGTGCGCAATTACTCATTATGCAATCATCAAGTATGAAATGACCTTAATGGTTATGTACTATATAAATCACAAATGAGTACTTTTCATGTGCCTTCTAGTGATTAAACAAAATGAATATTTGCATCTTTAATACTACTATTAGACTTTTGGGTGCAAGCTCTCTTTTTTACTTTTATAGGCTCCATGGCTTGATGTCTTCTGGGCTTTGACTATCTTCATAAATGCACTATCTTATGGCTCTTTTTCCATATAATGACCTTATTTTTAACATGATTGTTCTAAAGGATCTTTTTCATCTTTCCTTGGCCCTACTATGATTTCATATATTTCCCCTACTCATATGATGATATCATTCATCTATTGACTATTGAATGCATTGAGTACATGTTTTTTCATTCTGCCATTGGATGACAATCCCTTTCTATCATTTAGTGATAGCATGTGAGATCATGGCTTAGTGTACTCAGTATTTTGATAATTGGCTAATGTCACCTTGTGAATAGTGACATGTATGCTGATCTCAACCCCTTCGGGAGCCCATTTTAACCCACGTACATGATGGATATGAAGTGAAAACTTGTATCTTCACATGAAGCAAACAAGTTAGATAAAATATGATGCTTGTTTTTTTATCATGGTGCCTTCTTTCTGCACTGATTCTCTTCTCTCTTGTATCTGATATCTTGATAGTTGTAGACATATGTTTTGGTATCTCTATGTAGATACAATGTATATTCCATTGAGTTTGAGCATAACAATATGGTTATCCTCATTTCTCTAATCATCATTTTTTACATTATGTTGCAAGTACTGATGTACTAGGAGCAGAAGGAGCTGAAAATGGATGAGTGGATAAAGATCAACCACTTCTTCAAGTTCAGTTCATCATTCCAAGCAATGATGGGTCACCCTTCTCTCATCTCATTCTTTCTTCTATTTATATAGTTTGTCTACATAGATGTATGAGAATGTATGCCTATAGTTGGCTATTCCCATGGCTTGTGTGGGAAACTTCACTCATTCTTGTAACTAAAAGAGCTAGTTTTATGCAATCTTTTTGTTGGTATTTCTTGAAAATTATTTGCATAATGAAATAATTTCAACTTTGAAATCATAATGTGTAAAATTGAGGATTTTGTGAAAAACATTGTGTACCTTTCTTCAATTACAATTTGTAAGGCCTATTTAGGCCACCAAAATTTAGCTGGTGCGAAATTTTGGTAACATTTTGGCGAACTCTCAGGGGTGTTTTCTTGCTAAAAAAAACATAGACCAGTAGCCTAGCATATCCATTGGGAAAAGAGTCAAATATGCCCTTCCAACTCTGAAAAACTTTAAATCTGTAAATCATCTCCTGTAGCTCAACATGTTACAGCAAAACAACATCAAAACAAACTGAAAAACAAACCTTCAGAACTCTATTTAAGACAGAGTCAAAGAACATTTGCATCCTGTGCACTTATGGAAAACTCAACTGAAACTGAAAATGAATCTTTGGTGTGCTTGAAAGAACTTTATTCAAATGAAACTTACTACAACTCTTCTTATAGCTAGGCCTCACAAACTGCTGAAATGAAAAACTGAAACTGAAAACTAATCTACCCTCCCTAATGATAGGGAGAGGTTCTCAAAGAGAGTCACACTTGCTCAATAGGTAGTCAAATGATGCTTTAGTTGGATCCTATCAATCTTCACTTGTCCTTTAACAAGTCAAAAAACTCAAACTCTCTTGCAGTGATCCCTATCAATTTGTGCTCAAAAGTTTCTTCAAGCATGGTTGAGATTCACAAGGGTAAATCCAACCTCTAAACTATCCAAACCTCCAAAATGTACTTGTATGGGTTTTAGGGGGTATCTTATAGGTAAATACATTCCATTCAAGTTCTTCTTCAATTGGCTTCCCATCGCTCCCTCTTTCTCCTATTTTCTAGGCCTAGTAGCCCTAGAGCCCCAATTAGCCCTACCTTGCTGGTTTTTGGGAAAAAGCTCAGAAAAATTCCAAAGAACCTCCCAAAACCTTTGGTGATTCTAATACCCTTTTGGACAAACTTTTGGATCCACTAGGGTAGGCTAGCAGCTCTATCCGTACTGGTACGGATCCCAAAAATGGCATTTTTAGAGGGTTTAGGACTTAGTAGTCTTCTCCAATAGTTTTTGTTATTATCTCCACCCTATCACACCTCCACCTTTTCACAGAGACTCTACCACACATCACACTTTAATTCCAAACACTTGGAACCTTCACAACTACTCATCCCTACAAAATAATACAACATTTTCAATCATTTTCCTAACCGGGCTATGACAGAGATCGCCTAGGAAATGATGACAAGTTGCTTCGCAACATCTTATAGGCTATTAAAAAACATATATATACTATACAAGGGTTCCATGACTTTAATCCCAAGGGTCAATTAGCAAAACTCAAGGGATTTCAAGTTGGAACCATGACTGGGCTCTTGAACCCTTGCTCAAGCCAAGAGCAATACAAATTTATAAACACACTTCAAATATACACTAAAATAAATTAAAAATACCTTCTAAGAAATAAAATAGCATACACTAAACCACCATGAAAGAACAGTAGCAAGATCAATCCATTTGGTACGGACTGCTGCTCCAAAAATGAGAAAATACAAGGTAAAATCTAGAAAAATGTCTTCAAAGTCTATTCAAAATTTCTCAAGGCTTTTCCAACATGTGTACAATAATTATCAAAGAATTTTATATGCCATCCTAGTCATAACCAACTCTCCATCGGTTTTCTAACCATTGCTTTTCTCAAAAATGCAAAGTTGCTCAAAAAGTTGCAAAAAGTTGTCAAGCAACAATGACAACTTTTGCTCAAATGTGCATTTTTGCATTTTATGCATTTATACTCATACTAAACCTCCTAGGATGACTCCCTAACATCAAAATGACATGCCTAAATTCCTAATGAGACTTTACAAAATGTTTTACATCATAATGCAAATTTCTGCCATTTTAGGCTTACGAGGGCTCATTGGCCAAATTTGAGAAAAACAAACACACAACCTTGGTGACATTCACCCTTCAAATGACTATCAAACACACATGTGGACCTCCAAGAAATCCATTATTCAAATATTGATCCAAAATAAGGACTACCACACCAAAATCTGGAAAATACATCAACAAAATGGTTAAAAGCTAGGTGCTCCTGCACCATACTCCCCCAATGAAAAAGAAGTCAAGTGACTCCTTTAGGAAAAAAAGAAAGGGGAATTCCAAGATTATAAAATTATGCCTCAGGTACCCAAGTAGCCTCAGATGTTGGAATTTTTTTCCATTTGACCAAATGCTCCATATAGGCGGTGTGCCTTGTCTTCTTGAGAATTCTAGAATCCAATACTTGCTCGACTTGTGGCATGGTTGCAGGTGGTAAGGGTAGGTCTGAAAGTGCTTGAGAAACCTCTTAGACTCTATTAAATTCCTCTAGAAGTGTTCCCTTATACTGCACCAAATCTGCTACATTGAAAATAGGAGATAAGGTCATGTCTCCGAGTAGGTCAAGTTTGTAGGTATTGTTTCCATACTTAGCCAATACCTTACAAGATCCAATCGTCCTCATCTATAGTTTACTAGGGACACCTTTCGGAAGCCTTTCTTTGTTCAAATGAACCATGACCAAGTCTCCAACAACAAATTGTATGTCCTTTCTCTTTTCATCTACTTTATCCTTGATCTTTTGAGAGGTTTCTAGTAGGGCTGTCCTAACCTACTCATGAATTTCTTACATGGATTGAGACATGTCCATAGCATGTCCACTTTTTTGTCCCATCTTCCCAATATCTTTGAGCTCCAACATACCTCTAGGATGAAGGCCATAAACTATCTCAATAGGACTCTTATCGGCTGATCTATTCATACTGTCATTGTAGGCAAACTCGGCTTGATGGATGATCTGATCCAAAGCTTGTTCATACTCCTGTGTGAAACACCTAATAAGCTTTCCAAGTGTTCTATTGACCACCTTTGTTTGGCCATTCATTTGGGGATGGTAGGCTAAACTTAAAGATAAGTTAGTACCCAATCTCTATCATAAAGTCTTTCAAAAATGACCAATAAACTTTGCATCTCTATCTGATACTATACTGATAGGTAAGCCATGAATCCTAATGACTTCCTTGAAAAATAAGTGAGCACTATGACTAGCATCATGAGTCACCTTACATGGAATAAAATGGGCCATTTTGCTAAATCTATTTACCGTAACATAGATGCTATCAAATCCTTATTTGGTCTTGGGCAAACCAACAACAAAATCCATACTTACACACTCCAATGGCCGGTTAGGGATAGGTAAAGGCTGATAAAGACCAGCATTATAGGAAGTAACCTTATCTCTTTGGCAAACCACACCTTTCTCCACATATTTTCTAATATCTCTTTGCATCTTAGGCCAATAGTAGAATCTTTTGACAAGTTCCAAAGTCTTGTTCAAGCCAAAATGTCCACTTAAGAAACCATTATGCTTCTCTTGCATCAAATTTTCTCTCATGGACCCTCTAAGTACACAAAGTTGTCCTCCTTTAAACAAAAGACTATCTTGTAAGGTAAAATCTGCATATTCACCATGAAAATTATTTCTAAACTCTTGAAAAATCTTGTAGATGGCAGCAAAGTCTTCATAATCTTGGTATAACCCCTTCAAACTATCCACTCCAATGCTCTTGAGCTACACTTCTTGAACTGTTAGCAACCTTCTACTTAATACATCAGCAAATCTATTACATTGACCTTTCTTATGCTTAATGGTAAAGGTATATGACTACAAATACTCTACCCATTTGATATGCCTATGACTCAACTTTTCTTGTGAATTGAGAAATCTAAGAGCTTGTTTATCAGTATAAACCACAAATTCTTTAGGAAGGAAATAATGCCTCCATTTCCTAAGTGATTGAACAAGTTCATATAGCTCCAAATCATAATAAGAATACCTTTTCTTGGCATCACTGATATTTTCACTGAAAATGCAACCGGTCTATTGTCTTTACTTAAGACTGCTCCAGCTGCTATATTGCATGCATCACATTCAATGGTGAAGAGATTGTCAAAGCTTGGAAGAGCTAGTACAAGTTGAGTAGCCACCTTTTTCTTCAAGAGATCAAATCCTCTTTGTGCTTCTTTGGTCCATTGAAACTTAGTCTTCACTCCTCCTTTGATTGTATCAAGCATAGGTGCACATATCTCAATGAACCCTCTGATGAACTTCCTATAAAATTGTGCCAAGCCATGAAAACTCCTCACTTCACTTGTTGTTTTAGGTGTAGGCCAACTGATTATGGCTTCCACCTTAGAGGTATCCATCTTCAAATCACCACTTGAGATTACAAACCCAAGATATATCAACTCCTATTTCATGAACTCACATTTCTCAAGATTGATAGTTAGTTGCTCATGACATAATTTCTTTAATAAAATCCCTATATGCTTAATATGTTCATCTTTAAAATTCCTAAAAATAAAGATGTCATCTAAATAAACAACAAAAAATTTACCATTATAATCCTTGAGTACTTTAATCATGAGTCTCATGAGTGTGCTAGGGGCATTTGTGAGTCCAAATGACACAACAAGCCATTCATAAAGTCCTTCTATGGTCTTGAATGTTGTCTTCCATTCATCTCCCTCCTTGATTCTGAATTGGTAGTAACCACTCTTGAGGTCTATCTTGGTGAAGTATTCAGCACCTCCTAAACAATCCAGCAAATCTTCAATTCTTGGAATGGGGAATCTATACCTGGTTGTAATCCGGTTGATAGCTCTAGAATCAGTGCAAAGTCTCCAAGTACCACCCTTATTTGGGGCCAAAATGGTGGGAACTGCACATGGGCTGATTCTCTTCCTTATTAGACCATTGTCCAAGAGTTCTTGTATTTTCTTAGCTACCTCTTTATTCTACTCCGGTGTCATTTTATAAGCTACCTTATTAGGCAATGAGGCTCTGAGTAAAAATTCAATTTAGTGACTTATGGCATGTTGAGAAGGCAAGGTTGTAGGCTTTTCATGACTGATAATGTCCTTAAACTGATTTAGAATTTGTTGCACTTCATTGGGAATGCATACTTTCTTATCCTTGCTTTATTCTTATTATTTTACTACAAGTGCAAACCCCACTCCTTCTCCTTCCTTGAGAGTGTTAATGAACTCCTTCTCATCAACCAGAAACACATTGGGACCTTTAGATCTGCCCTCTTCTTGGTCTTCTATGGACTAAATTTTATAGGTGATTCCATCTTTTTGAAAAGTATAGGCATTCTTTTCCCCATGGTGTATTGCTTTTCTGTCAAATTGCCAAGGCCTACCTAGGAGTAGGTGGCAAGTATCCATTGGCAAGATGTCACATAATATTTTATCCTTGTAGCCTCCTATAGTGAACTCCACCCAAGTTTGTTCATTCACTAGAACATGCTGCCCCTTGTTGAGCCAAGTAACCCTATAAGGATCACTATGTGGGATTCTTTGTAGGTTGAGCTTACTCACTGCTTCTTCTGACACTATGTTATCAGTGGAACCTGAATCCACCACCACTCTACACACATTTCTCATAATCTTGCACTTTATCCTAAACAAGGATCTTCTTTGGTTAGGTTCCTCCTTAGCTGGTTCTTTGATCAAGACTCTTCTTATCATGAGATTCTCTCCAACCTCAGAATCTAAACTCACTTCTGATGCTTTCACATTTGCTCCATCTTCTTGAATATAGCTTACTCTCCTCTCACCTCCTTGGGATGAAGAATAATTATCAGGACATCTATAGGTTGAGTTTCCAAGTTGATGGCAATTGTAGCACTTCATTGTAGTGAAATAGGACCCTCTTCCTGATCCACTAGACCTTCCTCTACTAGATTTTCTAGATCCCCTTCCTCTATAGTTGCTCTTGCTATTGGAATCCCCACTTTTCTCTACCAACATGGACTCCCCTTGGGATCTTTGGTCTACACTTCTTCCACCATAGCTACCTTTATGACCTCTACCATCTCTTCCCCTACCTCTGCCTCTGTTGCTTTGCTCTTGTTTCTTTTTCTTCTTCTCTTCCACCTTGAGTGCCAATTGATAGCACTTATGAACAATACTAGGACACAACAAACTCAACTCTTCTTGTATATTCCATCTCAAGCCATTCAAGTACCTGGCTACCTTGATTCTTTCATCTTCCACCACCTTAGATCTCAAACACAACTTCTGAAATTCCTCAGTATAGTTGCTCACATCTAATTCTCTTTGTCTCAAAATTTGTGTCCTCTTATGCAATTGAATTTCATCATCTTCAGGGATATAGGCTTCTCTCACCTTGGCTAGCATTCCTTTCCAAGTGGCTATTGGGTTCTGACCCTCCTTTTGTCTCTCCTCTTGGATGAACTTCCACCAAGTCAACGTTGCTCCTCTCAATATAGATTTGGCTACCTTCACCTTTTGTGCTTCACTAATCCCATCAAATTCAAAGTGATTCTCTAGCCCTTCAATCCATTCCATGACTACTACTGGTTCCATTTTTCCACAAAAAAATGGCACTCCTTATAGGGATTTTCCTCCAAAGACTTTGATGTCTCTAAGGAAAGGCTCTTCAGGTAGAATAGGATCTAGTTCAGGTGTGCCATCCTCTTCTACTACTTCCTTACCATTCCCTTCATTGATTTGGATTGTTACTTTCTCAATCTTGTCTTCCACTACATCTATTTTTCTCTCCAATTGTTGTAGTCTTACCCTAAGGAGTCTATTCTCTTCCTCTTGATCTTGTACCTTCTTGGTTAACTTTGCATTGGTCACCATCCTAAGACTATTTTCTCCTACTGACTCATTCTCTGACATGAACTGGCTTCTTCCCAAATCTTAGCTTGCTCTAATACTACTTTGATACGGAGAGGTTCTCAAAGAGAGTCACACTTTCTCAATAGGTAGTCAAATGATGTTTTAGTGGGCTCCTATCACTCTTCACTTGTTCTTTAACAAGTCAAAACACTCAAACTCTCTTGGAGTGATCCCTATTAGTTTGTGCTCAAAAGTTGCTTCAAGCATGGTTAAGATTCACAAGGGTAAATCCAACCTCTAAACTATCCAAACCTCCAACATCTACTTGTAGGGGTTTTACGGGGTGTCTTATAGGTTTTTCCAATCCATTAAAGTGGTTCTTCAATTGGCTTCCCATCATTTTCTCATTGCTCCCTCTTTCTCCTATTTTCTAGGCCTAGTAGCCCTAGAGCCCCAATTAGCCCTACCTTGCTAGTTTTTGGGAAAATGCTCAGAAAACTTCCAAATAACCTCCCAAAACCTTTGGTGATTCAAATACCCTTTTGGAAAAACTTTTGGATCCACTAGGGTAGGCTATCAGCTCTATCCGTACTGGTACAAATCCCAAAAATGGCATTTTTAGAGGGTTTAGGACTTAACAGTCTTCTCCAATGGGTTTTGTTGTTCTCTCCACCCTATCACACCTCCACCTTTTCACAGAGACTCTTCCACACATCACTCTTTCATTCCAAACACTTGGCACCTTCACAACTGCTCATCCCTACAAGCAAATACAATATTTTCAATCATTTTTCTAATAGGGCTATGACACAGCTCACCTAGGAAATGATGACAAGATGCTTCCCAACAACTTCTAGAACATTAAAAACATATATACACTTTACAAGGGTTCCATTACTTGATTCCCAAGGTTCATTGAGAAAAACTCAAGGGATTTCAAGTTGGAACCATGATCGAGCTCTTGAACCCTTGCTCAGGCTGAGAGCAATACAAATTTATAAACACACTTCAAATATGCACTAAAAGAAATTACAAACACCTTCTAAGAAATACAATACTACTGCTCCAAAAATGAGAAAATACCAGGTAAAATCTAGAAAAATGTCTTCAAAATCTATTCAATCTTGCTCAAGTATTTTCCAACCCATGTACAATAATTATCAAAGCATTTTATATGCCATCCTGGTCATAACCAACTCTTCATCAGTTTCCTAACCACCGATTTGCTCAAAAATGCAAAGTTGCTCAAAAAGTTGCAAAAAGTTGTCAAGCAACAATGACAACTTTTGCTCAAATGTGTGCTTTTGCATTTTATGCATTTTTACTCATACTAAACCTCCTATGATGACTCCCTAACATCAAAATGACATGCCTAAATTCCTAATGAGGCTTTACAAGACATTTTACATCATAATGCAAATTTATGCCATTTTACGCTTACAAGGGCTCATTAGCCAAATTTAAGAAAAAAAAATACACAATCTTGGTGACAATCACCCTTCAAATGACTATAAAACACACATGTGGACCTCCAAGCAATCCATTATTCAAATATTGATACAGAATAAGGACTACCACACCAAAATCTAGAAAATGCATCAACAAAATGGTTAAAAGCTAGTTGCTCCTGCACCACCTAACCAAGAGTGAATGTTGGTTATACAAAACCATTCACTAGTTTTGAGAAATAACACCCTTTTATTCCCAGCTTAGGATATCTCGGAAGCTTATGAGAAGCTAAGAAGAAATGCAGTATGAAGAGGTGACTCACATAATGTTGTAAGGCTGGTACAAGTATAAAAATAGTAGGGCCTACCTCTTTTTGTTTTCTCATATATATTGCTATCTGCGAGGTTATAGGTAAGGTGATAACCTTCTGCTGAAGCTTCATTTTTAGGCATAAGCCCATCTTGTATTATATTTTTGGCCTCAAATCTGGAAAGATATCTTATAGGATAGCCCCTTGTGTGAACAAAGCTTGGGCTCTCCTTGCTGATTTCTACTCTATCAATTGTCTCCTGAACCATAATTGTTTCTTCCACCTAAATATGTTGATCAAATTTTTTTCTTTCCAAAGGTATCAAGTTATCAGTAAGATTAGAATAAAAATCTTCAATGATACTTGAGAAAATACTCACCTCTTGGTCAATTTCACCATGTTGAGTATCGTTTACCACACTTTCTAGATTGTTTTCAGCACTCATACCCTAGAAATCTGAGTTTTTCTTATTTTCTTGCTCTATTTAAAACAAGTTTGTATCCATACCAATATTTTGAACCTGCTTAACAGTGTTGCTTTCTATTTCCTACTCATGGATCAATAATTTGTCAATATTATCTTCATTATCTTGCTACTGAACCATTATTTCTTCAACAATAACCTATTGTTCAAATTGCATGGCTTCAAATGATGACTGATTAGTGTCCAAATTTGAAATAAATACCTCTAAATCATCCCAGAAAGAGTCCTCTTCATTATTGTTTTCAATTTACTCAAGAAGAGGACTATCTACTACCTTGTTGCAGCTCTCTTGTGTGATCAAAATAACAATGTTTTGAACCTCTTCTTGCTATGGTGAAGTTGGTATGACTACAATCTGAAGTTCATTTTCCTCATCTTCCACAAAAAGTGGCAACTCATCAAACAAATTAGTTAGAACTTGACAATTATCAGCCTTTTCTAGATTTTGAACCTACAATTCTTCATTTATAACCTATTCTTTTTTGTTGTAAAAAATCTAACCTATCATCTTGAATATCATAAGCATGCATCTTAATGGGTGAGAGATCTGATTTATTTTCACTAAGCACCCCTTTTTCTTGATCTTCAACTTGAATATCCTGAGGATCCAAGATATCAATGGGTTCTTTAGGAATAAACTGTCAAGGCTCTTGAACTAAAAGTGTCTAAAATTCATGAAGGCAAATCTGTGAGGCTCTTCTTTAGTAGGTTGATTCAGGATGGGCTCTTCTTGAATGATCTCTTTATAGGGATGCACTTGTTCTATAACAGGTTCTTGAAATGATTGAGGACTCCTAAAACTTAGAATTTTGAATTTGGGAGATTTATGAGACTCACCTTATTTAAAGCTTGGTATTTTGATCTCGGAAGATTTTTCCTTCTCCTTTGCAGCGATCTATTGCTTAAGATTTTCCTCAAACTATCTTCTCTACATTTTATGTTGTTGGTCTTGATCTTGGTAAGCCAACTCTGCCAACTCTTTCTTTTCACCTTGCCTTTTTGGTGGATATACAATTTGTCATAACCAGTATTCCTCCATAGCTAAATGCAATGGATTTACATTTGTGGGCTGACCTGAGATGCAAGGGGATAATTGGGCCATCAACTCTTGTACCTTGGCAAAAAACATGCTCATAATATTTTCTCTCACAACAAATTCTTCCTTGACAATAGCATTAGCATTGTATGCCCTATCAACAAATCCCTCAAATGCCTTTGTTACCTCTTCTTCCAGCATTTTTATTTCCTCATCTTTAGCAACAAGTTGTTCCTCTTTATAAGTAAGCTCGTTTGCAAGATGTTTTTCATAATAAATCTTTTGTGCCTCCAACTCTTGGTTATAATGATGCAACTCTTGTTGCTTCTTGATCTCATCTGACTATTGTTCTACAACCTACAATATATTTTGGGTTGATTGTTGAGGTTGATTATAATATGGGTTAGGTTGCCATGCATACGAAGTTGCAGTGGGTGGGTGGTAAGCATGTTGAGCATGTTGATTACTGGCCATTATATGGCTATTTGTATAAAAACCAGCATTGTAGTTATTTGGGTATGGATGATAGGAAACCTCATGGACAAAGTTATAATAATATGGAGGTGGGTATGCGTGTTGTCCCTAAAAAATTGACATCTTTATTCATATAAAGAGTTGTAACTCAAAAAATAGGAATCCTTAAAACATACCAGCACTTGTGTTATTGAAACCAATAGATTTGAACTTTGAGTCGCCAAGTGTGTAAAAATCTTGCCTCCAAAAGCTGAAATTTCTTATTTTCAAACCAAAAATCAATTTTTTTGTGAAAAAACTTTGGGTTGAAACAATCCAAAGCCTCCCATCAGGCATGCCAAAAACTATTGTCATGGAGGATTGCACCCATGATGCTAAGTGTGAAACCAAGTAATCTTGTGAAACATGGAAACACCTTCAAGCCTATGGGTTGCTCAAAGTGAAGGTGAATCTACAGAGATCGGGTTGGCTTCCTGTCTGGTGAATCTTCTCCAAATTATTTTGATATGAAAAGGGATAGAATAATTGCATGCAATTGAAAATCTATCCTAATGGGGTGATACACCAAATAATTTTCTATCTGAAATATGTAACCACAAAACTCACAAAAACCTTCCAACAAATAATCTTGAATCTCACAACTCAATTGAACATGTAGATGTATAAATATTTCCTAGAAAGGGATGAAATTAATGCATGCATGAAGGAAAATAATAGGTTTTCACAACTTCAAACAATTAAAATCAACTAACACACACTAGAACCTCCAACTAACATGTATCTCCTTGCACCACAAATTGACTGAATGAGACAAATTAGAGGATAAAAATCACAAGAAATCATCAAACATTCATTCACCAAATAATACAAGAAGTACCAACAAGAAAATCTAATGCTATATTACTGACAAATAAGGAATCTGTTGTTACAAAACTCAAATACTGTTGAGCTATAATGTCATCCTTTAGCATGAAAGGGCCTAAAATCAGTCCATAATCATGTTGAGGAAAGGAAAAGAACTAGAGGGAAAAAAGGATAGAGAGTATATAGAAAAGAATCTCAAGAAAACTACATCCTAAAACCCTAATATCAAAATTTGCATGAGAAAAAGCCTTGGATGAATTTTCCCAAAATGACATAAAAAAAACTCATGTTAAACACTGCCAATAATGGCATCCACTACCAAAAATAGGTCCCCCACTGATAGTGCATAAAAAAAAAAAACCCCTCTACTATAGATAGAACTGCCACACGTGCCTAAATATAGTTCTGAAAAAGTACTTCACATCTGAAAAATCTACATGACCAACTTCACTACTAAAAATATCCAGAGAAAACACACCTCCCCATGTGAAAGCTGCATGATGAACTGAACTGCCAAATATAGCTGAAAGGAAAAAAAATCCTTCCCGAAAACTGCATGATACGGTATCTTACTTTTGCTTTTTAATCCTTAAAATAACTTTATTTTATCACTTATTTAAAACAATTTATTTTTAAATAAGTGCTAAATGAAAATATTGATTATTTAATATATTTTTTTATTTTATTATTTATTGAAATAATTAATAATTAATTTCAATAAACAATAAAATAAAATATTAAAACTAATAATATCCTTTATAATTTAATATAACTTAGCTGAATTTTTTATTTTTTTTTATAATAAAGAAACTTCAATTAAAGTATATTAAATTATAAAGAAAAAGTAAAAATTTAAGGAAAATTTTTTTAAAAGCCTAAGGCTTGTGTGGCTTAGGTCAAAATACATGCAAGTCTTGACCATAGACATACAAATATATAATTTTGTTTTCCTAAAAACAAATAAAAGAAAATCAAGCCTTCTTCAATATGAAACTTGGGGCATGCAAATAACAAAAACCCTAAAAAGCTTTTGCATCATTTCATTCCTTCTTTTTTTCTTTTCTTTATCTTCTTGAGGAAGATTGTTTGTCATGGGAAGCCATGTGGTCTGTGGATGAAATTTCAACAGGATCTTGAGGATTTGAACTGGTTTTTCAATGGTTGTCGGTGGACTTTTTAGTAGGGTATGCACATATCTTCCTCTATTCTTGTCGTTATCTTTTATGAGAATAATGCAAAGTTCTTTGTTTCAAATAACACATATATTTAGGGTTTTTATGCATGAAAATATTTTACTATACCCCTTCTCTGCATGATCTCAAACTATACTATCTCTTTGTTTAAGCTCTTGCAGCAGACCGTATTCTGGTTTGGGATTATTTGGGCATAATAATTGATGTATATTGCTCATACATTTCTCATATGTGTTTTTGGGTCTGTTCTGGAATTGTCTCAGAAAATGAGTTTTGTTTAATAACTACCCTTTCATGCTCAAAAATCAGTGCAACCATACATCTTGATTGATAATCAACCTTCTTAGAAGTCATTGAGAAGTCTTACTTTTAAACATTCTTTGAACTAACCTTAAATACTTCAACATTCATGAGGAATATTTTGATCAATGTTGGTATTTATGACTATAATATGCTTCCTAAATAATAAACTTATGCTATCTCATACTCAACCCATGCTGCTCTTGAAGGTCCACAAATCTTTTGTTAGACTGGACTTTATAAACTCGTTGCTCTTTGAATTGCTTCAAAACTACTCACAAATATTGCTTATAATCACTTAGATGTATGGCTTTGAGTGATTTCTATATGTAAGTAGCATTTATACATTATCTTTAATACACAATATTGATGCCTCTTCATTTTTATGTGTACCATCATTTTCTTTTATGGTTGCTCATACTGTGCTTTATTTGTAACAGTCACTCTTGTTTGCCATCTATTCATATCCTATAGCTGATAATAATGCATTTATTGCTCTTATTTACTATTAAGAGGCGTCTCTTTGAAATGTACATGAATCTCTGTGCATAGGGCTGCTAAAAATATTATGCTAATCCTTCATTTGAAAGAGGATTTTACTCATTGTTTTATGCTTTTGTAGCCCTAAGTTTTGTGATAAATAACCTTTCATTGTATTATCTCACTTTATATCTATCAACATGAAATTAGACCAAGCGATATCTCAAGGACTCTTATTAGTGCATTTTTGTTATGAAAGGCTTCTTAAATTGTTATCTTCTTTGCTAACTTTGACTTAGACCTTTTGGTGTTCTTCAATTTTCTGAGTGTGTAATTCTATAACTGCTATGAGCACTCAAATTGAACCATAATGCTTCCTTTATAACTAATAAACTTTTCTCCTTAACCAACAACTGGGTTCTTACAAAATTTAACTTTTTTTTTTGTTTCTTTCTTTTCTAATTTTTGTAAAAAATGTAAAAAATTTGGGATCTGGGTTTCTTAGAAACGATGGAAATAATATGACTATATTTTTTACAATACCGTGTAATTGTTCATTTGAAAAAATGCTACTATCTTCTTTGTCTTGACAATACACTTGGATTTTTCCCTTGAAAATATGCATGCACAATCTATAATTTGTCTTGCTCTGTCTTTTAATATTATTGTCTCTATGGATGGCCTTTCTTACAAGTGTAATGGTTGCACTTTATTCTTTAAATATCATTGCATTATGACTAATATTACTGACTTTTGCACAACTGCTCATAGAAGGTTTGTTACTGGTATCAATTCTTAACATTAATTATTGTGTTTTGCATCTTTGAATGTTGATATGCTTCTTAATACATACCTTTGCCTCAGAAATGGGTGAAGCTATTATTTGGTATATTCATAGCCCCGTGACTATTGTATATAGATTGATTGTCTTTACTTCCCTTTCTCTATTTTTGTGACACAAACCATGATTGTTGGTCTAATTCCAAACATTCTGCTAACTGTGTATTGGCTATCTATTGATTTATATGCTTTTCAATACCTCTTTCCTTGGTCTCTCGACAATTATATGCTCTCCTTACTAACAAATTTACTGTTCAAGCTCTTTGTCTCTTGTAATGGCTCTATAGCCTTAAACAAATAAAGATTTATGTCCACTGTCACAGGTGTCTCTGTTTCTAAAAACCTTTATATCATTGTTTCTCAAAAAACTCTCCTTTTCATTAGATATTCAATATTTTGATACATGTGACTGATTTTGGCTATTATGAGGCTCGCTACTTCATTGATCTTTAAGGTTATACACTGCTCCTATAAGGGAGATTTGATACTACTCCTTTATCTTCTTTTTGACTATCAAGATAGTTTATACTGCAACTTCTCATTTCTCAGTGTTATATTCTATGCTTATATCAAGTGTATCTTTAGTGATAAATCAATATATTGTTAATGTTGCAAACTGATCTTGAATGGCTCATCTGAGACAATTTATGGCTTTATCTTTTGTGCTGGAAATTTTGATGGCTGCCATGAAGTGGTTGTAGCTTGATTGCATAATAATCTTCATGTATCATAATACTCATGTACAGTCTGATCCATAACACTTTTTATTGCTCTAGAATAGTGAAATGATGATTGGGATAGCCAATAAGGGTTTGGAGTCTTATAATTCATTGACTGCACTATTGCAAAAGAGATGTCTAAATATTTCTTGATGATGCTCATCTTTTCCTTACTATCATATACATGTCTTTAGTTGTTGAAAATATTTTCATATTTGGATGCTATTGATTGTATATATGGTGTAAATACTCTAATACTGCTTTTGTCATTGTTTACTGTGTGTCTATTATGTGACAAGCTAATCACAAGGTTACAGTTCTTTGTATAGTGCAAATTAGTTTTGATGGCATTGTGTCTTTAGAATATTTTGAATATTGTATCCACTTGTTCTGACTGAATGTATCTTTATGGCATGGACATCAATGGATTTGATACTTTGGCTTCTCTTACCCTTGTTTTTCAAATCATCTTTGTCAAAACTTTAAAGCCTTTAATAATCCTCTAAATATAATTTGATAGTTGATTTTCTATCATAAGCTTGGCATGATGGCTCTTATTGACCTTACTATGATTGCATGCTAAGGGTTCACTGTATATATATGCACTGGTTGCAATTTTTGATCTCAATCCTTAATGATGGGCTATTTTTCCTTAAATGTGAACAATTGTGTGCAATTACTCATTATGCAATCTTCGGGTCTGAAATAACCTTAATGGCTATGTACTGTATAACTCACAAATGATGTCTTCTGGGCTTTGACTGTCTTCATATATGCACTGTCTTATGGTTCTTTTTCCATATAATGACCTTATTTATAACATGATTGTTCTAAAGGATCTTTTTTATCATTCCTTGGCCCTTTTATGATTTCATATATTTCCCGTACTCATACGATGATATCAGTCATCTATTGACTATTGAATGCATTGAGTACATGTTTTTTCATTCTGCCATTAGATGATAGTCCCTTTCTATCATTTAGTGACATAATGTTAGATCATGGCTTGGTGTACTTAGTATTTTTATAATTGGCTAATCCCACCCTATCAATAGTGACATGCATGCTGAGGTCAACCCCTTCGGGAGCCCATTTTAACACACATACATGATGGATATGAAGTGAAAACCTGTATCTGCACATGAAGGAAACAAGATAGATAAAACATGATACTTGTTTTCCCATGGTGCCTTCTTTCTGTACTGATTCTCTTCTCTCATGTATCTAATATCTTGATACTTGTAGACATATATTTTGGCATCCCTATGCAGATACACTGTATATTTTGTTGAATTTGAGCATAAAAATATGGTTATCCTCATTGCTCTAATCATGATTTTTAAAAATATCTTGCAGGTACTGATATACTAGGAGTAGAAGAAGCTGGAAATGGATGAGTGGATGAAGATCAACCACTTTTTCAAGCTCGGTCGTCATTCCAAGAAATGACGGGTCACCCTTCTATCATCTCATTCTTTCTTCTATTTTTATAGTTTTTCTACATAGATGTATGAGAATGTATGCCTATAGTTGGCTATTCCCATGGACTGTGTGGGAAACTTTAGACATTCTTTTAAATAAAAGAGTTTATGCAATCTTTTTGTTGGCATTTCTTAAAAATTACTTGCATAATGAAATAACTTCAACTTTGAAATCATAATGTGCAAAATTGAAAAATTTGTAAAAAACATTGTGTACCTTTCTTCAATTTCAATGGGTAAGGCTTGTTTAGGCCACCAAAATTTAGCTGGTGTGAATTTTTTGTAACAGTACCTTTGTGTTGTTGCATTGTGATATCTTCCTTTATCTCTCTGGTAGGTTTACTTAGTGTTTCAATTGCTAACCATTACTCACTCTTAGGATTAAATGGTTAAGAGTTTTGTATGCCACTGATTCACCCCCCCTCTCAATGGCATCTTGTATCCAACAATTGGTATTAGAGCATAGGTTCCCAGTTAAATAAGGAAGTCTATCAGTCCTCTTTAGGCTATGATGTTTGGATGTCAGTTGTTAATGGTCTCCCTAGTCATGTCAGTCCTCCCAGCATTTCAGAAGCAGAAAGAAGATACCGGTGTAATAATGAAGCAATGAAGGACATACTCAGTGGACTTCCCAATTATGTTTCTTCATAGGTAGATATGTGGAGATCTGCTAAGAGATTGTGGGATATATTGAAGAAGCTTTATGGAAATGAGCCTACCACTATTGAATCAGACTGTGGAAGTAATAAAAACAAAAAAGTAGATACATGTGTAGGTGTTGAAGGAAGATCTGTTAGCAGTTGCAGAAATGGTGAAGAGGAAAGTCATCTCTTCATGGCACAAGAGACTCAAAGTGAGGAGCACATATGAGAAGTTGATAATGCATATGAATCCCATTAGCAAGATTTGTTTGGCAGTGATGAAGAATATGAAGAAGAAGATGAAACAAAAGTCGACCTTGAGGGTGAGCTGGTAAGTGCACTATAAGAGCTACAAAATGTTAGAAATGAATTTAAGAACTGTTAAAAATTAGTTTATGATGAATGCAGTTAGTTGAGAACATGTCTTGAGGAATCAAACAAGAACAATAACATGTTGACAACTCAACTTGAAGAGGCCAAAGGAATGGTTGATGATTTCAAATCAGTCTTTGATGCTAAGGAGAGAAGATGTGAGGAGCTATAGCTAGAAGTGGAGACAAAGGAAAAAGAATGTCAGGACCTAAAAGGTGAAATGGAGAACATCAGCAAAGACCTTGAGAAGTGTCAAGATGAGCTCAAGGTAAGGATCTAGTATGATGGCAGCACTAAGGCCTTGGACAAAATGTTGAGTAAACAAAAACACTCCACGGATACCGAAGGATTAGGATATGTTGCTTGTGAATGCTCAACCAGCAAGGATGTCTCCCACAAAGACATTCAATTTGTCTCCTCAAGTGGAGATAACAAGGGTCATACCTTCACAGTTAGAAGTTCTCCAAGAAAGAAGGTTGACCTAACTACAACTGGTGAGGACATGAGGTTAAAGATGAAGACCGGTGCAACAAGAAGAAATAATGCAGATCCTAAAGGAAAAAGAAAGTTGAGAGACAATAGGTTCATCGGAAACAAGAATTCAAGAAGGCGGCCTAAAATATCCCCTACCGATAGAAGACAAAGAGATGTTGTTTTTCCCAAGAACAATCCCCGGAGAAGTAGAAGTGGCGAAGCCAAACTAGTAAAATCACCTCATGTTTTGTAGAATAAATTTGTAAGTAATAAGTCTTCATTCTCCGGTTACTGTTTTGCTTGTAAAGGATATGGTCATAGGGAAAAGGAATGCAAAATCATGTCTAGGAATAGAAAAATTATTTTTCTTAGGAATAACAATTCAGTTTATAAAAGATGCAATGCATCTGGGCATAAGACATCAAAATGTAGAAACCTACATATGCTCTCTTTTGGTTGTGCTAACAAGAGTCCATTTGTTGCTTCAAAAAATGTAAATTATATATGTTATAACTACAATGGATTTGGCCATAATAGTCATGAATGTAGGAAGAAGATATTTAAGTCACACGGTAGCTAGCATAACAGTTATGCTCAATATGGAAGTGGTTACATAGCATGTGAGAATCAAAGACCTACATGGAACCAAAGGAGATACACTTTTGCAAGATCAAGAAGTCAGTTGAAACTGGTATCCGGCTATAATGGCATGATCATGAGAAGAAGATCAAACACAAGGTTAAGACCTGATAGGTAGGGGGGAGTTCATAGCCATATCCTCTGATTGGTATCAAACACACTGAACATAGTGGCAAATTAGGCAATTTTTTACCATACCAGTATGTTAGTCACAATCAGGTTGCTCGGGAGTATAATAGAATGGGAAAAGGATGTTCTCGTCTGTCATGGGCCACCAGGTGACAGGAAGTGCAGTCTGGTTTATAGGTAGAACAACCTGCAAAGGAGGAGAAAAGGGCTTACATAACTGATTATGAGAAGAAAGAGGGAGAGTTACCTGCATAGGGGTGGAATCTATCAGATTGGTACCTGATTGTTGTCAACAAATTGGTGTCAGAGAAACCCCCACAGATTAAGAATGTACCATTGGTATCAGTGTCTGCACCAACTATTGGTATCAAATGGAGCAGATGCAATTTGACCAACAAGTAAGTAGTATTCACTGACACACCTTTCAACATCTGAGTGCTTCTACAATTGGTATCAAACTTGTATATAAAATTAGAGTCAATTGGTGTCTGAACCATCCATCTCAAGTGTTGTTGATTGAGATGATGCAAATCATAGTGGTAAAAAATGGAGAAGAAAATAGTAGGAAGAGGGAGAGATAATGTTTGTAGTATATCAGATGTCATTTCCCTTTGCCATTGTTGTCAAAAGGGGAGAGAGAATGCCTGTAGTATGTCGGATACTACATGCATTGACATCAATACCAAAAGGAGAGATTGTTGGTATTGTGTTGTCATTGATGTCAACCGGCTTTGTGGTCAATGATGTCAACTAGTATAACTATCATGGATGTCAACTCGAAGTGTGTGCAGTTGAGGTCAACTAGTATCCAAGATAGAGTCACCGGTATACAAGTTGATGTTGGGAGTGAAGAAATTGGTACCTAGTGAACAAGCTAGTATACATGTTGGTTCTAACCAGTAAGCATGTGATTAGTAAGACTAAAAAAGGTGAACAACTGAAGTATGTGCAGGCCAATGGTATGCTAGTGTGATTCCATCTAGTATTAATCCCACCATTAAATGATGTTTTCCCTAGATGAAGAGAATACTGAAGAAAGAATGTTGCCTAAGGATTGTAAGGAAGTTGCATCTACCCAATAACAAGGAAGTCACACCATTGGCCACTAGGTGACATATATCCTCTCCCATAGGTGATTGGCAGATTGTGAGCCACTATGTATCCACCTCCACCGACTGGATGTTAAGTGTGAGATATCATATGCCTTCAGCATGAGAAACTAGAGATGTGCACTAGTTCAACAAGAGGTTGGATGATGTATTACTGGGACAGAAAAGAGAGAGTAAGTAGTGAAGAGATTTCCATTTAGGCAAACCAGTTGAGAAGTGAATCAGTTAGATGAAGAAGAAGGTATGTGGTAACATGTGCAGACATAGATTTACTCTAGAAGGTAGATATGGATTGGTGCATGATTGTTTGAGAATTATGACATGGAGGCATCTAGGACATCACTGGTATGACAAAATATGTGCATTAGAGGTTGTTGACATGTTTGTGTCAACTGGTAAACAGGTATACCAGTATGCTATAATGAACCAAGATCTTATGACCAGTCAATTTGATCCATCGACAGAACAAAGGTGATGGCATGAAGGTCAATCAAAAAAGTATGACATACCAGCAGGGTTATAGAACCGACAGGTTTAGTGAACCAGCAAGTGAACAACCGTACTGCATGATGGTCGGTGATCTTGTCTGAACTGACATAGAAGACTTACCTGAGGTGGATGTCGAAAAAGGTGCCATGTGGAGTCGAGGTGGAGAACATGCGTGAAGTGGTAGATGGAGTGTGCATTGACGAGGTAGTTACAGAGTCGGTCAACATTAAATGAAGACCCCAAAAATAACGGGATGTGTTGCAGAGGTTTGCGGCTCGAGGAAGGTTGAACAAACGAGATCAATTGCATGCACTGATCGATGGAGAGTGTTTGGGTGTAGATTGAAGTAGGTGATGCAAACCCCCAGACCATTTATGGTTATTGACCAAATACCAAACCGACGGACAGCCTGTGTTTGCTAAGTATAACAAACACGCTTTGGAAGAAAAGAGATATGGTGGTGATGTTTGATTGCTTGTAGGTTGTTGATCTACGTGTAGAATGAGATCTGATTGGATCTGATACTCCTCATGATTAGTGAAAGAAACCATAGTGCACCAAAAGTTTGAAGTTGTGTTTTCGCAAGAAAGCTTGACTATAAGTATGTAGATAGATGACCGAATTGATTGATGTTTCCAGAGTGTGTGATGCCAATTGAGAGAAAAGAGTGCTAACAAAGAGTTGATCTAACTGTGAGAGTAAAGCAATTGAGAATTTGGAGGTGCAACCAGTAAGAGGTTTTGAAAGTGGTTTAATCTATAAGGCCAAGGAAACTAGTAAAGTGTTATAGAGTTTAACAGTAGTATAAATCAATGGGGTTTGCACTAGTAATAAGGAAGCAAAGAGTGAAGCATGATGGGAGAGTGTTGAAGGAGATCCAACAAGGTGAAGGACAAAGTAGGATTTAACCGGTATTGTGGAAGTCACCAATAATTAGGTGCAAATACAAACAACCAGTAGAGCCTGGACCAGTAGGGCAGCAACAATAAGCAAAGAAGAGATCAAACAAGGAAGAGGTAGTGTGATAGGTGATAGGAGTGAACCGGTAAGGTAGGGGAGTGTGAATCAACAAAGAGGAGGTAGAGTGGAAGACAGAGAATACTACCAGTAAGGCTGAGTAGGAGAGAAATTGGTAGAGAGAGATTATTTTTAGGGGTTACATAACTCATTTGTAACCAGGATACAACTACTGTATTATTTTGATATAATGTATTGTTATCACTGATTTGGAGCTCGGTGCAGGGGTTGGTGCTCCTTTGGGTTGGTTCCCATAAATCAGTAGGGGTTGGTGCTCCTTGGATTGGTGCCCTAAATCAGTAGGGGTAGTGCTCCTTGGGTTGGTGCACTAAATGTTGTAACCATTGTTTTCATTGTGAGGCTCGATTGGAGCAGTAGACTCTAGTAGCTTTTCTCACCAAGGTTTTTCCCATCTTGGGTTTTCATCATACATACTGGTGTTATGTGATGTACCTTTGTAGGCCAAAATATGATATCGCATAGCTTTGTAGGCCAAAATCGATCACTGAGAGCGTGACATCATCAATGTGGGACATTCAGTCCCCTGTCAACACCTACAAAACAAAAAATTGTCAAACATAAAAGAGAGTTTGTATATCTTATAAGTTTTTTTGAATTCAAAGTACTATTATATTTTAACATGTTACAAAATTTATACCCCAAGCGTCGAAGTTGCAATTGCAATAACTGCGGGAGGAATATCAGATGGTGTATTAAGACCCGATGATGCATCTTGGAATGCATATTATTTGTTTCAATTTAAATCGATCTCTCAATAAAAAATCATTTACAATTACAAATTTTAAGTGATTGATAAATAAAATGTTATAAATTCAAATCAACACACCTATTTTTGCGGCTGACTAGCAAACAACATGTCCATCAATTCATCTGTCAGCGCCATATCCTCAGTCGTGCGGGTCTGACATCTTCTCTCGCAAATCATGGATAAATGGGACGTGAAACCATCTGCATTGGCCTCAACATCCATCCTTGTGCATATACCTGAGCAAGTGGGACACATAAGCTCAATGGGCTAACCAGCGCTAGCTACCTCATCTAATGGATCAATGCCTAGGCCTAGAGGGTGTGCTAACTGTGTCCCATGTTGGATGATCGCATCAGTCAATGTTGTGGTTGCTTGAGGAGTTTGTAGCTCCATTAACTCTTTCAGGGCTATTGGGACCATCGCATGCACCTTGGGTTTGGGTGCTAGGAGGTGATGACTTTGTAGGTCTCATATCCTACAGGCTATGGGTCTATCTTGGGCAGAACCGCCACCTCTACCATGGAACTCTCTCATATCAAAATAATTAGGCCGCTCATTGAGGACAAACTCACAATATACTTTCCTCAAAAAATATAATTGAACCTCAAAATTATTACAAGGTTGTTCGTCAAAGAACATCCACCACCTATTCCAAAAAAATATTCTTCATCTGCACATTAGTACACCAATGTATGGGAAACCACTTTGCATTAAGAGGTAAGGATTCACCAGTTCTAGGATCAACAAAAAGAGCACATATTTGTTCTTTACTTTTATTTTTTATTTTTTACTGCATCATATGATAACCCATCAACATAATAAGTGTGACACCTATCCCTATAGTTTCCCCATTTTATAATCAGATTCGAAACTGCAATGGCACCACTAGCCAATGTTTCTAGGCTAGTGGCAAGGGATCAATGATGCTCAAGCTCATATGTTTTCAATCTATTAATCAATCTAGTTATTTTAGCAGTGTTTTTCCTAAACTAATTAAGCAATTCCTCCTATGTAGTTGTTGTACAGTCTAAAGGAAGAGTTGGAAGTGTATCTTGAGGGTTTTGTTGTGGGTTTTGAGGTGCATCTTGTTGTGGTTCTAGATTTTCATAATCTAATTTTGGTAACAAAATTTTAAAAAAAAACTAATCAAAATCAATGAATTTAAATTGAAAACATAAATAAAATTTATCAAGTGTGCAAGAAAAACAAAAAAAAGATGCATAACTAACCTCTTTCCATGGCAATTGGGTGTGAAGGAATGGAGCCCTTGCATGGTTATGAGGGTAAAACTCGCTCAAACTCACTCTCAGCCATAGGGGAAAAAAGTTACAGTCGACAATTTAAAAAACCAATTTATTAGCAAGGACCACATATGTGGTCCTTTAGGAACTAAGACCGCGTATGGGGTCCTAGTTGCTAAAGGACCGTGTACGCAGTCTTATTTCCTAAAGGACCCCGTATATAGTTTTGGCCCTTTAGGCTCGGCCACAACGAACCTAACCACATATGGGGTATTTTGAAATTTTTTGTTTTTTCAAGTTTTTTTTTGTGTGTGTCCACTTTTTTGCACACCATCTTGGTGCACACACCAAAAGAGGACTAAATATTTTGAGTAATTCAAACAGAATTATACATCTATATATACAGATATAATTAGAAACAAAAGGAAATATATCATTTGAAATTGTGAGAATAAAAATCCAATAAATGATAAAATCTTACAAAGTAGATTACAATGTGTATGACAATTAATGGCATGCCCTAGTGGGATGAAGTGGTGTTATCCTCTTACATTATGGGAAGTGTGCGTTGATGATATATTTAGGATGCCACCATATAAACAAAAGTAGTTAAGTTGTCATTTAATATATATCTGTCGATAAGAGTTTAAAGAAGTTTAAAAAATCTATTCCGTGGATATTTTTGGCAGGTTTCTTCATTTGTGAAGTGGATGGGTGCATGTTGGGAAGTTGCAGCTAAAATGGAAGCCGCATTCACCATTTACATAGTGAAGCAGTAGCTGGCTTTTGTTGGCAATATATCTAAGAAAAGGTTGAAATCCATTTTCAAGAACAGTGATTAAATTTTTTTCAAGATATTTTAAGTGATTTCTTAGGGATTGCTTCATGCAAAAATGTCATCGATATCACACGAATGTGGATATTGTTAGCATGATGGTTGCATGGGGTTTGGAGATTGGGAAGAGCTCGAACAAGGTAAAGTGGTTGATGAAGGCATACGTGGGGGATGAATGGCTTGATGGCCTCGACGATTTTCTCCTCACGGAAATTCTAGGAAGTGGTTTGATCTTCAGAAGGGGGGAAATGAAGGTGAAGTTAGTACCATCTTCCCCTTTATTAGATGGAAAGTTGGGGAGGACCAGTAGGCAAGGAGGGCAGAAGAGGCCCTCAGGTGGAGAATGTGGGAGCTATTTCTACGTGAGAAAGAGACGGGCCTTGATGGCCATGGTGCAAGTGCAAAGGGAGGTGAAGGTGAAGGTACGGATGGAGGTGGAAGTTTGGAGAGAGATGGAGGTTCGGAAGAAGATGAAGATTATACACCACTCTAGTCAACTAACTGTATGCGAGAGTCATGGGTAAAGAAGAATAGAAGGTTTTTTGGACGATTTTTTTGTAAGCTTTGTAATTGTTATTGTTTTCTAACTAAACGGAATAGTTCAAACAAAATCAATATATGTATGGACAAAATGTGATAGTAAAGCACTGTGAAGATGCAAGGTAACAAGATTAATACATGTGTTTTTTTGTTGAAGCTCCTCTATTGGTGTGCATATTTTCTCCTCCTCGATGCTTGATGTGTCTTTCTCTTGTTGCAATGCTTGTCATGTGTTTGTCTCTGACTGCAATGAGATGAGACTTTTTTTTATACAAACATTTTGTGGTTTCCCTCTTTTAATATTTTGATTCGAATTTGAAATTTGAATGTCCTTTGAATTTGTAGAGGCAATTCATTTAAGCCTAATTTGATTGTTTTTGAATGGAATATGGTTGCCTTAAATGCTTGTTGTCATCATTGCAGGTGGGAGAAGTCGTGACATGACCAATAAGCACACGTTAAAGATACCTGAAGGTGATGGTTTGAGTGGTATAGATGGTATGAAGGGTTGGAAATTGTGTCAAGGAAAGAACATTTCGTGGTGCACATGTGGACCTAAACCTTTCCTTAGACGCTATATAATGGGTCGCGTTTGGGTCCACATGTGTGTGGGTGGCAATATGAAGTTTTTATTTATGTTCGTAATGTTGGTGTTGGAATCTGTAAACCTGTCATATTTTCCTCCTTTATGGTTTTATAAAGACATTTAACTTTTTCTATTTCGGGCCACTTTATGACATCCTGGCTTTTGCACGTGGCCAGACTTGGCATGTTTTTGGCGGTCGTACTTGTTTGACCCTTTCAATGTGGCACACAATGTTTTATATTTAAATATAATGAATACACTCTGGCTCTAAAGTGTGTTATGTTTGTATGTGCATGTTTATTGATTTAATTTCATGTTTATTTTCGGGTTAGGGTGCACATGTTTTGGCAGGTTAGGCAATCAAGTGTGGGGCCCAGACAATGCATGAACTATATTACATTCTGGACCCCATGGAAATTCTAGCTCCTCTCCCCTAGGTGTTGCATCTACATTTTTCATGTCACATGTATGCCATAAAGTGTACAAGTGTCTAAAATGATGCAAATGAAAGGTCAAATGACGTATTTGATAAGAAAATTTAAAAAATACCTTATTGTCAAAAATTTAGTGTTCGAGTTGGTTGATATAGTAAAGCTTTAGGTGATGATTGACAAGAGGTGCTAATCAGATACAAGAGTTTCAATTGCCACTATTCACGTGAGAGTCGCCCTAACTCACTTGCAATCCAACATTCGATGGGCGAGGATGAACATGCTTTCTTTGTAGCCCCAGGTTTATATAACATCACATTAATTCTTGACATCAAGGCTAACCAAGGGTTGATCACTGCATTAGCTGAGAAGTGGTATCCAGAGTCTAGTTCATTCTATCTACCCATATGGGTGGCCACTATAACAATAGAAGAAGTGGTATGCAAATCCCGACGATCTTGATCCACATGCATCATGTTGTCTATGATTCTAACTTTGGAGAGGTTGTACTACGAAGATTGTTTGAGATAGAAGACCATGGGATCAAGGATTATGAGATCCAGTTTGACACTTTGATTGACATAAACAAGCAACTCATAGTAGTGGTATGCTTAGTGATTACGAGTATTTTCCTTTCAAACTTGTGAGGACATGGTTTTTCTGTCGACTAGGGCTAGTGGAGTCAATGACGAGATATGTGACTATGATTTCCTGGGGACCATGTGTACTAGTGATGGTATATTTTTACGTGCATTGCATTGCCTATAGGGATGCATGCTCCCTGAATTGTGGTGTTACATTGATTCATGTTTGGGAATGGGAGCACATAGTTGTCACGAGATCATTATGTGATAAATCCTGAGAGGGGATTATCTTATGTGTATCATTCTGGTGGTGCCATGACGTAAAGGCCCCTAGTTCATGTGGAGTACTAGAGGCATGTGTTGCGTTTTCTATTGGACTTCACATGGAGGCCCTATACAAATTTTGTGGATAACAGTGACCACCTTCCATTTTGTAGGAAAACATGTGATATTTGATTACATGGACAATTTAGACTGTACATATCATAGACTGGTGGCTATCAATATGATTATTACATTAGTTTGGAGGTCAAAAGGGGGGCCATTAGGGAGGCATTTTTCACTTATTATATGTGGGAGGTACCATTTTGGGGTTCAATAATTAGTTCGCGAACAACCAACACAAAGTTTGCTGAAAAAAGTCTAGATAGTGGGGAGCTAGACCATATGTCATAGACTCATGGACTATTTGGAGTATGATTCTTTATTTCAGACTCATAGGCCAACTCCTCTTAGGATGGCACTAAGGGAGAGGTGGACATAGAAACCAAGGAGGGGATGATGGAAAGGATGGCAAAGATTATGGAGGAGACGGGGGGAGACAGGAGGGATGGAGGTAGTAGAGGCTGAGGTAGGGGGAGAGTGGCTTTAGGGATAGTCTAATGCATGATCCAACCACTTAGATAGATACTACTATAGGTTCAGGTATAGGACTAGCCAGTTAGAGGTCAAGACTATAATCAAATATTGGAGAGATATCTATGAGTGTGGTGTCATCTGATTAAAGGACATCTAGTTATATATACATATATATAGACATGTATATATGTGCATATATATATACACATGTACATACACTTATATAGACATGTGCATATATTTAAATTAATTAACTAATTATTTCATCATAATTAAATAAAATTTTTATATATTTAATAAAATCTTATTTATCTTCTTCCAAAAATAAAGAATGAAAACTGATGCTCTGCGAAATGGACAAGTGTTAGTTAGGATAAACAAACACAAAACAAGAAACAAAAGAAATCAATTGTTAGATGTTAGTGTTAGAAATCACCAATTAAAAACTATCCTAAGCAAGCACATCAAGAAAGACACTACTAAACAAAAAGAAAGCTTAATGAATCTACAAAAAGTAACTAAACTTCTCCATATGCTTTCTACCATGCTGGTAGTTTCTCCTTCCTTGTTCCTCTCCTCTCCAAGTTCCAAATTAGTGTAGCTCTCAGTGGCTTTTTGCACTATGGATGCTTATGGAGATTCAAGATTGTAGATGATTACTCTAAATGCTATGTAAGTATGAGCAAACTAGAAGTGAGATTATTATCTAGTCTAGTGTTAATTTTAATCCAAAAGAGTAAATGTAAATGCTAAATGCTCTCTAGAATTCACTATAGATTAAATGCATACAAGTTTTCAGGATCTGGATAATGAAGAAATGGGCTCTATTTATAGGAAAAATGGAACAATGGATGGTTGAGATTGAGTAATCTCAACAAGGGTCAGGATTGAATGATATTCAATCCATGTGAGGACTTTCAACCCAATCCCAGGATGACAAGTGTCAACATGAGAGAGGTTGAGAGGAGAGGGAAGAAGCATTAAATGCTTGACATGACCTAAGGGTTAACCTGGGAGGTAAGGTTAAGGTTAGGTTAGAGTCATCCATTTTATCCAATGGGTAAACTTTTGTGCAAGGATTAAAGGGGTAACCATGGTCAAAGCAATAAATGCTTGAGGAGACACATGGGTTACATGAGGGTTAAGTTAGGGTCAAAGTCCTTAACCATGGGTGCAAGTGGAATTAACCATTAATGGTCATGTAAGAGCCATAAGTGGTTTGGAAGACTTTAGAGGTTAATTTGTTGAACACACAAATCAATAAATGTTTTTCAAAGATTTTGAAGTCTTTGAGAAGTGACTACAAGTTGCTTAGGAATGTGACAATATTTAGGGGATGGATTAGGCTAATTAAGAAGGGTTTAGAAGAATCTAGAAGGGGGTTAGGATTGCAAGTGGGTTTGGTGGGTGAGGGAAATAAGGATTTTTATTAAAATAAAATTCATTTATTTCAATAAATAGGTGCAAGTTGCATTTTTAGGAAAATGCAAGTGGGGTGGGTTTTATGATTTTAAATAAATGTTTTATTTAATTTATTTAAAAGAGGAAAGGGGATTAAATTGAATAAATAGGATTTATTCATTTAATTGATTGTGAATTTGGTTTAATGAATTAATTAAATATTAATTTAATTAACTGATGGCTAGTGGATTTTTTTAATCAAATAACTAGCGAATATTCATTTAACTAAAATGGACAGAATTATGTGACTACATATGCCCCTCTTTGAGACGGTGCGGTTTATTGCGTCGTTTCAAAGAAAGAAAAATAGATGTGAAGAAATGCCCCATAAAATGTTAATTTAATGGGTGGTATGCCTCCTCGAGAGATGGGCCAAAAAAAATTTAAAATTGGGCGATCTCTCGAAAAAGAATGAAATTTGGCGGGGTGATAGAAGAGAAGAATTTAACAATACTGGTGAAAAAATAGAAGAAATCGGAGTTAAAATGGAGAAATGGGAGGCTCAGGAAGTTCACGGGGACCACGGTAGTGAGCAGGGGAAAATTAGGGGTATGGCGAAGGGTTTATATGGTGAGAAAGGGGTGAAAACAAGCTCATTTGCATTCGCAACCATAGTGAAATTTGAGCTCTGATAGTGACTTTTTGAAGGAGCAAGCAGCAGTCAGGATGTCGGTACCCATAGCAGAGCACCAATTAGAGTGAATTCGTCGATTCCAGCAGCCAGACGACTATGGACTAGTGGTATGTGAATTTGAATTTTTGACTTTTATGCATTTTTTATAGGTTTTTAGCTAGGTCCAAGTTGAGTCGACACAATAGCGCTAAAACTATGTTTAGCGCTGTTGTTAACTTAAATAGCACTATTGTGTCGCTTTGGCGCTATTGCGTAGTGGTTTTAGTGCTTGTGTCAAGGTTAGCGCTATTGACTAGTTGTTTGATTGCTATTGGGTTTGTAGCGCTATTGAGTGGTTGATTGAGCACATTTGTGTTTATAGCGCTATTGAGTAGTTGTTTGAGCGCTATTGATGTTAAGTAGCGTGATTGCATAGCAGCGCTTTTGTTACGATATTAGTGTTGTTGTGTGTAGAATAGCGCTTTTGTTAGGAAAAGAGATGCCCTAGTGTGTTTGAGCAAAAATTTCCCGATGTCAATGATGGATGGATGGAGAGATGAGGTGAGAGTTGTTTTGAACCATAGCAGCCCTGATGAGACTTAGGTCATTAGGATAAATCCCTATTGAAGTCTAGGTGTGTCATGATTGCTTACCTGTTGAGACCCGAAGATACTTGATCAAAGTATCTATTGATAGTCTAGGTTTAAACTTAAGAAAGTTTGAAACAAAACAACTGATGATGATGGTTGATGCACTTGTGTAGGAGGATCTTCGTGTCTTACAGTTGCACGACAGGCATCCCTCCACACAGGTGTTGCGTGATTGATTGACAGAGGCCGATGTGGATTGCATTGCTGCGACAGGCCTATACGATGTGATGTATATGCTCATGATTTGGATGAATTGCGGTTTGATTACAGCATTGGCAAAGCGGTGGCATAGTGAGACATGCACATTTCACTTGGCACAGGGGGAGATGACTGTTACACTAGAGGATGTATGGCGCATCCTGCACATTCATATTCGAGGTGAGCTGGTGACATATGACCGAGCATGGGGGACATTAGCAGTGCAGAGATTTTTTAGGAGGATGTCTATATTGATGATGGATCGATAGCCTAGGAGGATATAGCACCCTTGTATGAGCCAATACCAGTTGTGCTATCAGGGATTGTTGGGGGACTGCTGTGTCTAGATAGATGATCTCATGGACTTGTCATTGGGTGGGGGCAGGTGATTGAGCAGATGATTACAGAGGGGACCCGGTTTGCATGGGGACCGTGCATGCTATCGCACTTATATCAGGAGCTACATGAGGTAGCATATCGAAGGATGGGCTCCTTGGGAGTGGGTATTACGTTACTACATATTTGGGCGTGGGAGCATCTACCTGTGACTCAACCAGTCAGTCTAAGATTCCAAGCAGTGGATCAACCTTATGTATACATGTATGGAGGGATGATGAGTCAACCCCACCTGGGGAAGTTAGAGTGGTGGCGGCGGGCACCGGATGACTTGGATACAGTGATCTGGAGGCTGTATATTGAGTGTGAGCCTTGGGAGGATGATGCGGAGGCATTGTCGTATGTTTTTATGACTCGATTCCTCATTGGTAGGACAGCCTACAATGTGGAGAGAGTTGCTAGGCCGAGTGTTGAGATAGTTAGGGCGGAGGTAGGGATTGTCGAGTGGTTCAAGAGAGTATGCACGGGTAGTTCGAGAGAGGTACTTATGGGGACCAGTGTTACCTTATGATCAGGCATTGGCAGAGTTCCACACACTACATGTGAGACCATGGCAGATGAGGTCGGTGGTGGTAGATGCAGGCGTGTCAGAGGAGTACACTCAATATATTGTGGCACATCTGATTCCGTGGATATCAGATCCAGCACAGCCGATTCCAGAGTTTGAGGAGGAGAGGAGATAGAGACAGAGGAGGAGAGGAGGTTGTGGAGTAGTAGGTGGATTCGGGAGAGGGGGTGGTGGTGGTGGGGATGGTGGACGTGGAGGTGGGGATGGAGGAGGAGGAGGAGTGGGTGGTGGAGGTGGGGGTGGTGGTAGGTTATAGCAGAGAGGGAGAGGTGGGCAGCCAGTGCAGCTATCTCAGGGACCTTTTATGCAGGGAGGTATGCAACTAGGTGGCAGGGATGCAGGTGAGGGACAAGTACCTATGGAAATAGAGGAGGGAGCTACAGGAGAGGGAGCCACTAGAGAGGCACCTATGGATGTGGGGGAGGGAGCTACTGGTGGAGATCTATGGGATCATATGATAGGATATTTTCAGACTCGTGTAGAGGATTTACGGGCAGAGGTGGCAGCTAGAGATGTACAATTGTTTGCACGGGAGTCAAAGTTGACTGTAGTTCTTTGGGAGAGAGATCGGGCGATGGAGAGATTTGTGGATTTGCAGGAGAGAGTATGGGTGGGGATGGGAGCACAGGGTCCTACTGGTGATGCGATGAGGGAGATGCGACGAGCACAGGCGGAGATAAACTATTGGTTGGGGTTATATGAGTAGGTGGTGCCAGCTAGTCAGCGAGAACTTAGCTATTCGTAGAGGTGTCGGGAGATATCAGAGTGGTCTCAGAGGATGCAGAGAAGTGGTGGTGTGATGGTTCCTCCACGGAGAGATAGATTAGGTGGTGTGGGGCCTAGTGGGGGAGCAGGTGGTACAGGTGGTATAGGTGGTGCAACATCTGGTCAGAGTGGCATCTGAGAGAGAATTTTGTATGCATTTATATTATCATTTTGGACTATGTCTTGGATGGCTCTTGGTAGCCAATATTGTGGACTTCATTGTACCCTGATACATGCATCTTTTTAGCAATATGATATGATATATGAGGAGATCCCATATTCTGTGATGATATGTATTTTGATGATATGTATGGATGTTGATGTATGATTATGAGTTTATGATTTTATTCTTAGATGGATACTTGTACTCGCTATATGTATATGTATTTATGAGATGATTCCTATATGCATGTTTTTATGATGATTTATTCTTCCATTATGTCTATATGCATTTTTGTGTACGAATGAGAGGCTAACATGCGGATGCAGGTTGATATATGTATTCATGATCTTTTTGGTGACGTAATGCCTTATGTATGTAATGCCATGATGATTATGTATGCCTAATGCAATGATGATTATGATGGTACTTTGGTTTTGTGTTTTTGATGAGACAATGAGATAATGATATGCAAATGTAATGTGTGGAATGAATGATGTATACATATATGTAAATGCATCTAGATGGTTTTTTTTTTAGATGAATGTAATATGCATAAATAAATGTAAAGTACAAATGTTTAAATGATGATTTCTAAATGAATGAATATGGGTAATGTATGAACCAATGTTGAGGAAAATGATTTTGATGATTCTAAATGTCGGAAAATATGATGAAGTGAAATGAGAATGACAATGCAACTCATGAATAACCGTACCTTAATGCAATTAAAAAGTAGAATGAATGCACGTTTGTAATGAATCCTAACTAAAACGAATTGAATGAGCATAAAAAATATACTAAATGAATAAATGAAGTTACTTAACTAATGGATAGATAAATAAATGTATGCAATGATAAATGATGATTAGTAACTGACACTAAATGAATGCATCATAATGGCTAATACAATCAAGGACTACTTTATCATATGAGTAAATCTAAAATGTCATGATTATGCAATGATGAAATGATATAATAAGGCTAATGTCAATAAATGATAATGAACTATATGAAATCTTATGCAACTAAATGATATAAAATGTATTTGATGTAAATGCAACTAAATGTAATGATGATGATATGACCGTGATAGATGAATGCAAGTTTGTTTAGACTTTGCATGATGCACAAATGATTTATCAGAGTACTCTGTTGTGATTGTATCCAACACCAACTCAATGTTCTCATAACTTCTCATATTAACTTTGTTCACACTTGCATACAAAACCATACATATGAACAATGAATGAGTAGATGGATGGGCGATATGGAATGGAATGCAATATAAACAAATGAGATGGAATGACGATCCATAGTGCTTTATTGTCATCATTGAGCTTTAAAATGTTATAAGAAAATACAAGCAACTTGATATAATGATTCAAATTGACCTGAGTATTTCTTACATGGATTTGATATAGCAAGTTAATACAAGCAACTTGATATAATGGATCAAGTTGACCTAAGTATTGCTTGCGGAACAGACAAGGATTATCTCCTTTCATGCATGACTTGGAACATCCTCCTTGATCTTTTTTCGATCATATCCTGAGACAAGTTCATATCATAGTCAGAGATAGACCTTTATCTAGTTTGGATGAGGTAGTAGGAACCAAGGAGTGAGCATTGTACCTGTAGGCAAAATATATATAAAGAATAAAGAATATGGATCCTTGATAATGGTTCATGCTCATATGGTCGAGGTATACGCTGTAGTCATCAAGCTGTAGTGATCTATGACTGAATTTTGCATAAGATCACGTAGCTTAGTGAACTTCCCACGTAGACACCATTAGGACATGCCCCAAAACTTCATCAGAATAATTCACAGAAGACATACAAACAATGCTGGAGGAACCATCTCGACCACGCTAATCACTTGTGGATATCCCGAAGTAGCGTAGGAACCTGATATAAATGAATAAATGACCCATAAATCTAACCCAGTATTTGATAGCTTAAACATAATTTTCTTGTCAAAGAAAATGTCATTATGTCCTTGTTTTGGTAAGGAAGGATGCATCCTTGTTAAGACACTTGGTGTGTTGATGTTGATTGTTTGGTTGATGTGATAAGTGGTCATCATTGGAGTTTGTCACAATGTTTGTTTGGTATCTACCTTGAAAAACATATGTAGAGGGTGTTGCCATGTTTTTGTTTGATTTTTGATGTTTTCTATTGTTTTTGGATTTTGTGTGTTTTTGAATGTTTTTGGTATTTTGATGATTGTTTTACATGTTTTTGGTATTTTGTGAGACAATTTTGAATGTTTTTGGTAATTTGTGAGATAGTTTTAAATGAAGAACTCAATAAATCACAAGTAATGCATAATCCACTTCCATCAACTAGGTTAAGGATATTGCCCCCAGTTTAGACATGACTATGAAAAAGTGAGATGCGAGATGCATGAAGTATTATCCTTGATTGCAGATCAATAACAAGCCATGGTTTGAATGGATGGATGTGTGTATGTAATGAATGTTATCACAACAAGTCTGAAAGGCAATAGAGCCATAGCCATTACGAGTGGCGCCTGTTTGCCAGGTTTTCACCATCGCACTTACCCAAGGTGCCACCAGAGTGGTTGTTCACCATTTGGATGCATGATTTTTCTTTACTATTTTGATTTTTTTTGTATTTTCTTTAGGACATTTATCTGAATGTTTTTGGTGTTTTGCTGGTATGTATGGGAGCTTGATGCTCTGTGCTGCTTATGTATAAAACCTTTTGAGGTGCATTTGTTGATCGGATCTACAAGCAGTTGTCCTTAAGAAGTAGCCAATTGATATGCCCCGGACCCAAATACAACAATGATAACATATGGACCCAGCCGGTTTGATTCAAACTTTCCCTGATGTTCTCTGTTTGGTTGGTTACGAGGATTTTCTTGAAGAACAAGATCACCTACCTCAAATGTGTGAGGTCTAACTCAATGATTATAGCTTCTGTTCATTCGTTGCTGATAGGCTTTGAGGTGATTGTATGCAGCTTGTTGTTTCTCATCAAGTAGCTCCAAGTCTTGGAGATGTGATACCCTATAGGCTTCATCATCTATCAGATTATGCAAGGAAACCCGTAGTGATGGTATTTCAACTTCAATAGGAAGGATAGCTTTTGCACCCTAGACCAGTGAGTAGGGGGTTGCACCTATATAGGGGTTCGAATGCTAGTTCGGTATGCCCATAGTGTTGGATTTAAGTGAACATGCCAATCACGGCCGACATCATTGACTGTCTTCTTGAGGATTCTTAATATGTTTTTGTTTGATGCTTCGGCCTGACCATTTCCTTGTGAGTAATAGGGAGTGGAAAAGTGGTGTTGGATGTGAAACTTCTCACAAAGTTCACGGACATCCTAGTTTTTGAAAGGAAGACTGTTATCTGTGATGATGGACATGGGTACACCATACCGGCAGATGATGTAATTAAGGATGAATGAGGCAATCTGCTTGTCGGTGAATTGGGTAAGAGGAACAACTTCGATCCACTTTGTGAAGTATTCAGTAGTGGTAATGATAAATTTATGGCCATTGGATGAATATGGATGGATTTTACCCACAAGGTCAAGTCCCCATTGACAAAAAGGCCATGGTGTTGTGATTGGTTGCAATTCCTGTGCTGGTGCATGTATCAGGTCTCCATGAATTTGGCTTTTTTTGCATTTTCTGACAAAGTAGTAGGAGTCTTTTTCCATGGATGGCCAATAGTATCTAGCACGTATGATCCTCTTGGCTAATGACGGACTGCTTACATGATTCCCACAAATTCCTTCATGGACCTCTTCCAAGGCCTTTGTTATCTCATCATGTTCCAAACATCAAAGGAGAGTACCATCAAGACTGCGGCGGTATAGGGTTTCAGCAATAATGGTATATCGAGCGGATTGGCGAATGAACATTTTATGTTGGTTATTCGATTGGTTAGGAGGAAGCGTGTGATCATGGAGATAGGTGTAGAATTCACCATACCATGGGGATTCGGAACCGATAAGATGACATATCATCTCAGATTTGGGGATATCATAAGCGGGAATCCAAAGCTGTTCTACCAAGAACTCTTAGCATGTTGAATTCTATGGAAGATCAAGGAGAGATGCAATGGTCGCCATAGCGTCAGCAGCTCAATTCTGATCTTTGGGTATCTGCTCAAAGGTGATAGTAGTGAATGATGTTTTTAGACTGTCCACCATTTGTTTGTACAGCATGAGTTTGTCATCCTTGGTCTGATATTCATCGATTGCTTGTCGAATGACCAGTTGGGAGTCACCATATACTTGTAGTTCTTGTAACTTTCCTTGTATGGCTAGCCTGAGTCCTGTGATCAAGGCCTCATATTCTTCTATATTGTTCATGCATGGAAATGTGAGCCTATAAGACTTCGGGATGCTGTCACCTTGAGGTGTGATAAATAGAATGCCTGCCCCCGAGCCATGCCTAGTGTATGAACCATCAAAGTATAGTTTCCATGGTTGTGTTGTTGTGATCATAAAGATCTCTTCATCTAGAAAATTGGAAATAAGAGGATGATCACCGATGAGTGTTGCATCGGCCAGCTGATCTGCAATAACTTGGCCCTTGATAGCCTTACAGTCTACATACTCGATGTTGAATTCACTGAGGATCATCACCCATTTGGCCAAGTGGCCTGTCAATGCTGCTTTGTTGAGTAAGTACTTGAGTGGATTAGTTTTTGCAATGAGTTGTACTTTATGTGTTAACAAATAGTGCCTCAATTTAGTTGCTACCAAGATTACTACTAGGCAAGCTCGCTCAATAGGGGTGTAATTGAGTTCATAGTCAACCAGTGTAAGAGAGATGTAGTAGACAACACACTCTTTCCCTTTTCTATTATGTTGTGCCAGTAGTACACCTAATGATGTACTTGTTGGTGAGATATAGAGTAATAGAGGTCTACTTGGATCTGGTGGGATCAGCAATGGTGTATTCATGAGATAGACTTTAAGCATTTGGAATGCTTGCTGGCATCTGACATCCCATTGAAAGTAGATGTTCTTGTGTAATAGGTGTGTAAAGGGGTGACATTTATCTGACAGTTGTGCAATGAATCTTCGGATGGATTGCAGCCGCCCTTGTAATGTCCTTAGCTAACTGATGTTCTTTGGAGGTGGCATGTCTATGATTGCTTTGACTTTTGTTGGATCGACCTCAATGCCTTTTCTTGAGACAATGTATCCTAGAAGTTTCCCTAAGGTTACTCCAAAGACACATTTCTTTGGGTTGAGTCGAACATGATATTGTTCAAGTCTGTCAAAGATTTTCTCTAATATGTCCAGATGACCTTCTCTTATTAGTGATTTTGCCAATAAGTCATCAACATAATCTTCCATTATAGTATGCATCATATCATGGAAGATGGTGGTGATTGCTCGTTGGTAGGTTGCTCCCGCATTCTTTAGACCAAAAGGCATTACATTCCAGCAGTATGTTCCCCATGGACATGTGAAGGTCGTCTTGTGTTGATCCTCTGGTGTGATCTTTATCTGGTTGTACCCTGAAAATCCATCCATGAGTGAAAGCATGTCATGTCCTATTGTTAGGTCCACTATTATGTCGATGTTTGGTAGGGGGAAGTCATCTTTAGGACATGCCTTATTCAGATCTCTCCAGTCAGTATAGATACGGATGCCCCCATTTGGTTTACCAACAGGTACAATGTTGGATATCCAGTTTGCATAATCAATTGGTCTGATAAAACCAACATCCAGGAGTTTCTTAAGTTCTACTTTGACTAGTACTGCAATCTGAGGATGCATCTTGTGAAGTTTCTGTTTGACGGGCCTAGCTCCTTCTACTACGGTGAGATGATGCATGACTAAATCAGGATCGAGACCAGGCATATCTGCATAGGACCATGCAAAATTAATCTGGCATTGTTTGAAGAATTTGACAAACTTAGGCTATTCCTCTGGAGTTAAAAGAGATGTCAAATGTATGTGGTGAGGAGTTTCAGGAGTCCCCACGTTGTATTCTTTGGTTTCCTCGATGAGAATTATTGATCATTCATGTTGTGTACTAGAGGGGAGAATGTCAAACCTTTCATCCTCAGGTGCCTCAGAGAGGTTTTCACCATTGGATACACTCTTTCTTTTTACTTTTGTGGGATCAAACAGTGCCACAATGTGGTTTTCACTAGAAGATCCATGTTTTATTGTTATATTTTTGTAGCTGAAAGGTTTGGCATCTACCCCAAAGTATGCGGCGCTATTAAGTTCAATGGCGAATCTAGCTTTGTGATCCCCGCTTGGTATGGTATCCCGTAGTTCCAAAAAGTCAATGATCACCTCATCATTTTGGAAGTGGTCAAGGCATGGGGGATTAGGTTGGTTCCATTCGATGAGTTTAGGATGGATAATGGGCATTACCTCTTCGATTAGGTTAAGTTCATTAGATGTGTTAGTGAGGGTTAAGATGTTATGGTGAAGGTCAGTGATGGTACTCTCCCTGTCAGAATCAAACGTAGGATGCGACGTAGGGTCTGTGGAAGATGTTTCCAGTTCAGGAACCCAAGAAGTCTTTATATGTGCTTCTCCATAAATAGGAATGTCCTTACGAGGTGGTGGTAGTGATGTGTCTTTCTCATCTGAAGTATTAAGTTGTACGAAATCAAATTCCCACTCATGTGAGTCAGTCTCTGAGTCACTTTCCAGTAGCTGATTAATGTACCATACTGGGATATCCTTTGAGTTAAACACTGTAGGTGTGATCGGCTTATGTATCGTTGTAGATGAAATAATTGGTGTTGCAGGAAGGATTATGGGATCAATGAATCCGATACAGGGAGTATTGGTAGTGTTGAATCTGTTGCTTCTGCTAGAATTGTCGGTGTTAGCGATACTGCTAGGAATTCTGATATAGTTGTCGCTGCTAATGGTGCCATTGATGTTATTGTTGCTGCTGATGGGGTTGTTGATTTGATTGGTGGGATGTGTGGTATTGTGGATGGTTTTGTTGGGATTTTTAGCCTTGATGGGGGAGTTTCTATGTGGTTTGATGTCGCTTTTATAATAAAAGGTGGTCTCTTTGTAGTAGGTTGATATAGAGGTTTACTGGGTTGCCCTTTAAATCGAAGCTTAGGAAGGATCTCCTTTTGAAAGCCTAAGCCAGTGTTATCCTTGGGCTTTAATTCTTGTTGTAGCAGTTCATGTCTTCCTTGTTTGCAAGGTCCCAAAGCACTCTGACCATCATAACCCATTCTTTGCATAATGAGAAGGCCTTTTCCATACTGATCTATGGGAAGCTTAGCTTGTGTGATTTCTGTGGTGATAGGATCTTTATAGATCCATTCTACTAAGTCTTCATCTCTGGTCTCTTCCTCTTGACTCTTTCCTAGGATGAATGGCGTCAAAGTATATGTTGGCTTGATCAGTGGTGTTTGAAGTAACCGTTGAGGTTGACCATGAGTTCTAGGAGAAGTGGGCATTTGTCCAACATGAAAGAGTTGGCTTAGATTGTACTCTCCAGGACCTTCCTCTACTATTTTCATCTTGAGCTTCTCTTGCTTGGGTATAGTGGTGTTTGAACTGGAAAGAGAGGTTGGACTTACATATGATGTGGAGGAAATGGCTTCTCTATTGTTGGGAATGGTACTTATATTATGATAATATGCAAAGGGATTTGCATCTCCCATGATTGTGATTTCCACACCATTATGCGGGAATTTGATACACTGATGGTAGGTGGATGGAACAACTTGCATGGCATGTATCCAAGGTCTCCCTAACAATAAATTGTATGGCAGAGGAAGGTCCAGAACTTGACAGGCGATGTGTTTCACCACTGGACCTACACGGATTGGTAGCACAATAGCTCCTTTGGATGAATGTTCTACATCATCATAGGCTTTGATTGTTATCTTCTTGCGAGGATCCACTGATTCAATCACATATCCCAATGCTGTGACCAATTATAGTGTACAAATATTCAGGCCTGATCCATTGTCGATCAAGACATGCTTGATCCTATGCTAGTTGATAAACCCTTCAATATGGAGTGAGGCATTATGAGGTTGTTGAAATGATGTGTTGTCACTTTCAGAGAAAGTGAGACAAGGTGATGACCTTATATTTCCAACCATGGCTTGGAACTGATCTGTATTATGGTTTACAGGGACTGACGCCTCTTGGAGAGCTTGGTCCAAGATTGTTTTATGAGATGGAGATAGGCGCAATAGCTCTAAGATAGATATCAGTGCGGGCATTTTATCCAATTGGTCCACAAGGTTATACTGCTTTGGGATAGATGTGGTGCCTTGTGGTGCTGCTTTTATGGTAATCTTGTCGTGACGTGTAACAACATTGCAAGTGGAGCTGGGATTTTTTATGGTAATTGTTGCAATTTGTTCACTAGCATCATATAGATGATTCACAATGTAATTATATGCGACACGCGTATAATCAGTGGTATCTGTGTTTTGTCTTGAAGTGGAAGGACCCCTTTGATCTTGTGATGGAAGTGGATTTTTAAATATGAGATGATCATTATTTGTTGTCTTCAGGTCATGTCCTTCGATTTTGATCTCACCTCGGTCAATAAGATCCTGAATAAGATCTTTCAATCTGTGACAATTGCTTGTCTTATGCCCTTTCCCTTGATGGAAATCGCAATGTTTAGTATCCCTCCACCATGAAGGTTTGACTTGAGGTTCGTAATTTGATGTTTTGGGTAAGGTCATTAGATTTTGAGAAACCAACTGTCGTAACACCGTTTCAATGGGTTCCCCTAACGGAGTGTATGTGCGCATTGGTTTAAAATTTTGTTGATGTTGTCTGGGTTCCTCTTGAGGTACATTGCGTCCTTGATTTGGAGGAGAAACTATGTTATTCTTGGGTGGGGGGTTCTGTCCTGCAAATCAGACCACAAGTTGTGCACTTTTGATAGTTCTTGCATCCACAACCCCGTCATTGACGACGTTCTTGTTTTTGTTCCAAAAGTTAGCCTTGTCACTATTGAAGCGTGGGCGAGGGCCATCTTTTGGCTCATTATATATCTTGATAAGCCCTTTTTTTATGAGAGTGCTCTCACATTTTAGACCTTTGGTGATCATGTCATTGAAAGAATCTATGTCTTTTACATCGAGGTGAAATTCCATTTCGTCATTTAAGTTGGAAATAAATATTTCCACTAGTTCTTGTTCAGGTAACTAAAGAGAACGTCTGCTAGACATTTGACTCCATCGTTGCAAAAAGACTGAAAATAGCTCACCTGGTTTTTGTTTAGTGTTACATAGATCAGCCATTGTGATATCACATTCAATGTTGTGTGAGTAGTGTGCCAGAAACTTCTGGACTAGTTCTTCGAAGGTCCTAATGCCACCTGGTAATGGGGAAAATTGTGATGTGGTTGTTCCTCCCAAGCTTTGGGGAAAAATTTGCATTAGGTATGTGTCCTCGTATACCACTTTGAGATAAGCTGAATGGAATTCTCTAACATGATCACGAGGATCTCCTTTTCCTCGGTACTTTTCAAACTTGGGTGTTTCAAACCCTCATGGAAAAGGTGGCATATGAAGCTTCCTATCAAAGGGATAGGGAGAAATGTCATTGAGTGAAAATTGATTGGTTTTCACACCACTATGAAGTTGTTGGGCGAGATTTTCAACTTGTTGCCGTAAAATTTCTATTTCATTTGGAGGAGGAGGTGGGGGATTACCTTGATGAAGGTTGTATCTGATGTGTTCTCAACCTCTTTCATCCTAATTATGACTTTGGTGTTCTGATGCTTGTCTTAGTTGTACAACATCAAAGTCAGAGGGTAGTTTAGCCCCTTCTTGATCAAGTCTTAAAAAGTGAGCATCAGCATTGCTCCTGAGTATCTCATGAAAAATTCTATTAAAGAGAGGGTTTTGTTGTGCCCTTTCTATTCCTGCAGGAGTAGGAGTACTTGGATTCTCATCATTTATATTTGCTCCAAGAGCTTCTTGGAATTCATTGATATTTTCCTCCTCTTCTTCCTCAATTTCCATTTGTCTAGTTCTAGATCTGGTTTGAGCCATTGTGTTTATAAGTTTTTGTTGAAGTTGGGTGAAAATGATGATGAGTTGTTGATGAAATGAGAGATCTATGTTTGGTGGAGTATTTTGCATATGGATCTCTAGCACTAAAGGTAGATGTTACCAAAGTTCTTCCTTGAATTGCTTGTTGTGTTTGATTGACAAAGTTTGATGTGATAAGGTTTAGAGATATCTGAGATGTATTATAGACCCAACTACCTAGTAATGAGAGGATTCACTCATAGACTAGTGTTAACCTACATAGAAATGCCTCTTAGGATGAGTTTATCCTAGATGTAGAGACACTCTAAAAAGTGATGTGTTTGTGTTTGATTCAAGCAATATCGAAAATAGAACTTAGGACAAAAACCTCTTGATGTTTTGAGAGTTGGAAGGGATTGACGATGATATGAATATGATAATGGGTGAAATTTTAACTTCAATAAAAGCTTTGTGTCACAAAAGGAACAAACTTTTCTTCTTATTGTTTAGGGGTTGGTGGTTCTACCCTAGCTGAGCTATATGTGATACAAATATCTAGAAAGAAGATAGGATTAATCTTGCCTCCTTTGTTCTTATGATAACTCAAAGCTCGATATTACGTAAAAGCTCTGTGATTTAATGACTCTTGATCAAATTCGTTTGATTTCCCTTGAAGATATAGACGCATGCGACGTAGGAAGGTTCTATGAGAGACAAAGATTTGTCTATTAAGCTAGAAGAATTTCCTCATTTTGATTAAAGCCTTTGAGCTCAATGGTCTTCTCTTCAAGTTGACATGTTGATGAATATTCTTCTTTCTCAAGATGTGAAGAATGGTCATATAGTTTGATACTTTTGTTGTTGCTCTTTGTTTTTGATCTTTTTGTTGGTATTTTGAAAATGTTGTGTTGGATGAATACTTGTTTTGGATTTTGGATTTTTGATGTTTCTTTGACAAGAAAACAAAGCAAGCACACAAACACAAGAATGTTGCCTCAAAAGGCACAAATAGGTATGGGTCTAAATCAACCCAATCTTTTGAACTTTTTATGACCCTTTCCTTCAAATTTATTTTAGGTGTTCTCCAAAGCCTGAAGTCGGCTCAATTTGTACTGGTCTTGCCTCAAAAATGAAAACACTTCAAACACCTTTTATCCCTAAGGTCAAATGGCCAATTGCGATAATTTCAGCCCACATCTTGATATTTCTTCAACTTTGGTACTACATACCTTATGGATCCCATCGTGGCAGGTAAGGATGTGATATACTAAGTGTCGCACGAGCATAACAAATAGATGATCCCCATGATGGGGGAGTCACCACTTTTATCAAGTCACAAGTGACTTTTCAAAAAGCTATGTTTCTACTCAAGGAAATATGTATGGTGAGTATCTTGGGAGCAAAACCATCTATGCTCTTGCACTGAACTTCTCACAAATATCCTCAATCAATAGAACGGGTGGGCTACTACTTAAAGGTGTTTAGTAATGTTCAATATTTTTGGACATAAGTTCATTCTACAGTGACTCACTTAAGAGCCTTGTAACTTGTGGTGGGGCCCATTTGTCCTTACGGCAAGTTACACTGTAGGAACAGCTATACCCAAGGCTACAGCTTTCGCTCTCACCTAATTTTTATAGCGGCTCGAAGGATTTACCGCGCGAGGTCATTCCCAAGAGTGATGTGTCTCTTGGCAGACCTCTCTTAAAAATATAAAACTTGAGTGTTACTAACACTTTTCTCTTGCACCTAGGACCACGAAAGCCAAGGGAGAGGATAGTGTGTTAGAAGTAGGACCACTCGACCAACTCTTTTGCACAAGTGTGTCAAACACAAAATACACTTGTTCTTTTTAACTTGTCATTGCAATGATGTTCTATCTAATTGGAGATGTTGCTCCAACAACCATGATGTTCTTTTTAACTTCAAAGGCAATATGTTTGAGTAAACTAGGAATTTGAAATCCTGGTCAACTTAATAAAAAGCACGTATGCATGAAGTAAATCATTTTTGCAATAATAAGACAAGTTGATTGTTCTTTTTACTTACACAAAATCAAAGTGTTGATTGTGATTTTTAGTTTGATGCAAGAAATAAAATTTGTCTTGTTGATTTTAAGCACCAAAAGAAAAATGAAGCCTATCTTGCAAGAAATAAAGTTTGATTGTAAGTTTTAGAGCACCAAAAATGAAGTGAACCTAACTTGCAAAGAAATAAAATTTGTTTTTATTGAGTTTTAGAGAACCAAAACAAAATAGATCCTAACTTGCAAGAAATGAAATTTGTTTTTGTTGAGTTTTAGAGCACCAAATGAAAGTTTTTGATTTTAAGTAACAACGGGGTTAGTTCAAAAACCTGCACATGAAGCAAAAAGTTAGTAAAATCCGACCATATGGTGGGCTTCCACAAGCCTAAGAAAATTTATTTTTTTGGTTACATGGCCTTTTTTACAACGTTCTATTACAATAGCGCTACTCTGTGTGGAAACAGAAGCGCTACTTAACACAAACACGCTAAAATGTGGACAAAAGCGCTAAACTAAAAATTCTAACAGCTAAAACAAGTGCGCTAAAACATGGACAAAAGTGCTACTTAAGTATCAAAAGCGCTAATATACGAACAATAGCGCTAAATTTGAGACAATAGCGCTATTGTAAATACTTACAATAGCGCTAGAATATCAAATTGCAATAGCGCTAAAATGAGAGCAAAAGCGCCAAAGCGCAACCTGTGTGGCAATTTAAACAAAAAAGTTAGTAGTTTGTAGAAAAATCTTGTGTTGGATTCACGTCGGGTTCACCAAATGATGCTCTGTGAAATGGAAAAGTGTTAGTTAGGATAAACAAACACAAAACAAGAAACAAAAGAAATCAATCGTTAGATGTTAGTGTTAAAAATCACCAATTAAAAACTATCCTAAGCAAGCATATCAAGAAAGACACTATTAAACAAAAAGAAAGCTTAATGAATCTACAAAAAGTAACTAAACTTCTCCATATGCTCTCTACCATGCTGGTAGTTTCTCCTTCCTTGTTCCTCTCCTCTCCAAGTTCCAAATTAGTGTAGCTCTCAGCAGCTTTTTGCACTATGGAGATTCAAGATTATAGATGATTACTCTAAATGCTATGTAAGTATGAGCAAACTAGAAGTGAGATTATTAGCTAGTCTAGTGTTAATTTTAATCCAAAAGAGTAAATGTAAATGCTAAATGCTCTCTAGAATTCACTATAGATTAAATGCATACAAGTTTTCAGGATCTGGATTATGAAGAAATGGGCTCTATTTATAGGAAAAATGGAGGAATGGATGGTTGAGATTGAGTAATCTCAATAAGGGTCAGGATTGAATGATATTCAATCCATGTGAGGACTTTCAACCCAATCCTAGGATGACAAGTGTCAACATGAGAGAGGTTGAGAGGAGAGGGAAGAAGCATTAAATGCTTGACATGACCTAAGAGTTAACCTGGGAGGTAAGGTTAAGGTTAGGTTAGAGTCATCCATTGGATAAAGCTTTTATCTAATGGGTAAACTCTTGTGCAAGGGTTAAAGGGATAACCATGGTCAAAGCAATAAATGCTTGAGGAGACACATGGGTTACATGAGGGTTAAGTTAGGGGTCAAAGTCCTTAACCATGGGTGCAAGTGGAATTAACCATTAATGGTCATGTAAGAGCCATAAGTGGTTTGGAAGACTTTAGAGGTTAATTTTTTGAACACACAAAGCAATAAATGCTTTTCAAAGACTTTGAAGTCTTTGAGAAGTGACTCCAAGTTGCTTAGGAATGTGACAATATTTAGGGGATGGATTAGGCTAATTAGGAAGGGTTTAGAAGAATCTAGAAGGGGGTTAGGATTGCAAGTGGGTTTGGTGGGTGAGGGAAAATAGAATTTTTATTAAAATAAAATTCATTTATTTCAATAAATAGGTGCAAGTTGCATTTTTAGGAAAATGCAAGTGGGGTGGGTTTTATGATTTTAAATAAATATTTTATTTAATTTATTTAAAAGAAGAAAGGGGATTAAATTGAATAGATAGGATTTATTCATTTAATTGATTGTGGATTTGGTTTAATGAATTAATTAAAATAAATTGAATAATTTATTTAATTAATAGGAGAATGTTTTAAAGATGAATTAATTAAATATTAATTTAATTGACTGATGGCTAGTGGATTTTTTTAATCAAATAACTAGCGAATATTCATTTAATTAAAATGGACAGATTTATGTGACTACAGAAACAAATCTTTATTTGTTTTTAATTTAATTTCTAATTATCCTCATCCAAATTCAAAAATGGCAATATATCGAGAAAATGATTTAAAAATTAAAATAAATCATTATCCAATTTAAATAAATTATTTTCTCATATTCTTCCAATTTTAAAAAATGGAAAGTATGTCGTCATCTGATTTATATGATCTTCAAAAATCATTATCATATCTTCCTAAAAATTGAAAATGGAAGTAACCAACCAACTTCTGATTTTCTTGATTTATCTTCTTGGAAAATATCTCTTTAATCTCAATTTAAAATTCGAAAAATGAGATATGCCTAGTCAAAAGCTGCTTTATGCCATCTTTTTTAATCCATCTTGATTCCCCAATCTTGTCTTCAATCTTCTATAAATTTATCAATATTTTCTCATCAGAAGAACCACATTTCGAGTATCCTTATGTTGTCTAATTTTCTATCATTTTGCCATCAACTTGCTTTCATTTTCACTTGTGTTTGTAGGTGACGTCCACATAATTTGAAGAAGAAAGAAGAACAATGGAACGGAATGGAAGAGACATTTGTGTTGGTTTGCATTTATTTAAAATGTTTTATTTCCATACTTTTATTGAATGTGTTAGGATTACATTTCATAGCATTTTAGCTTTGTGGTTGGCTAATTTGTGTTATGAATTCCTTTGCCTAATTTCCTACATCACATTTTTTGGTGAGCCCGACTTGAATTGCATCTAATTTAATGTTTTTTTTGTGAGATTTTTTATTAGATGTAGGTTCCAGAAGACCAAATTTCTTGGTTTCCATTCTCGTCATTGTTTCTGTGCAGGTTTTGGAAGAGCTAATGTGCCTATTGCAGGGCTTAATTGATCAAAGACTTAAATAAACAAATTTCATTTAGTTCTTAATTAGGCCTGGATTAACTTTCAATTTTATGCAACAACTTGCACCTAGGATCTAATTAGGATTGGATTAATCTCCAATTTCATGCAACAAATTTTACATAGAATCTAATTAATTTTGGATTAATCTTCAATTTCTCCTACAAATTGCACATAAATCTAATTAGGCACTTAATTTTATTTTTGTTGACAAATTGCACATAGTCTAATTAGGTGATTAATTCATAAAGAAGCTTTTTGTTTGCATGTTGCTTTTTTTTAATTTGCATGTACTTTTTTCATTGCATGTCATTTTTTCTTGATTGCATGTTGCTTTTTTTATTTGAATGTAGCTTTTTTCATTGCATGTTGCTTTTTCGTGATTGCATGTTTCTCTTTTTTATTTGCATGTAGTTTTTTTCATTGCATGTCGCTTTTCTTTGCTTGCATTTTTTCTTTTTTATTTGCATGTAGCTTTTTTCATTGCATGTCACTTTTCTTTGCTTGCATGTTGTTTTTTGCTTGTTACTTTTTAGTTGCATGTTTTTTTTTTGCCTATTGCTTTTTTTAGTTTGCATGTTTCTATTTTTCTTTTTGCTTGCATGTTTCTTTTTTTGCATATTGCTTTTTCTACTTAAGCTTAAAGGTTTTATGTGTTACTAATCATTTTGTGTAGCACCTTGGCATTCATTGGGAGAAGACAAACATTGAGACTACTGACATATTTGTTGTAGGACGCGGCCAAACACATATTTGAAACCATGTATTTGTAATTTCTAGCTTAGGTTCACACTTCATTTTTTAAGGGATAAATGAACACCATGTATAACATGTTTTTTTTCTTATTTGCTTGTGTGTTTTAACCTTTAGATAGTGGGTTTGCCTCCCAATTTGCCTAGTACCTCGCCAGACATTGGTGAGAGGGAATGACCCAAAGTGGTGATAGGGCTAAGACCAAGCCTCTTCCAAACCACTATAAATAACGGTGGCTACAACGAAAGTTGTTGACAACGAGTGCTAGAATGGTGCAATGACGATTAAATTCGTCGGATCTGCGTCCACCCAAATGGATGCCCTGACTAAGAACCTTTATGTTGAGAGACCAGAAACCTTCTAGTCATTGGTACAAGAGGTCGTACCTCTGATTTCATCTCACATTTTTACGGCTCAAAGTAGAGATACAAAGTTCTCCATGGGGATTTTTCATGGGGACTGATGCTTGGCTGCCCTAGAGAAGTGAGTGTCGTGGAGTGGAGCCAATGGGGTCAAGCATCTAAGTATCCACTTTGAGTAGGTGTAGCTGGGAAACTAAGTGAGATCCAATGACTATTGTCCTTTCTAGCCATAGGATTCGTTGTTTAAGGTGCATGATTGTCTTGGGTCAAAGTCAAAACAAACATCTTGTCTTCTATACTTGTAAAAGGTTGAATTAAAAACAATTATCACAAGTGGTCCTAAACAACCTTAATCAAAGTTCAAACAACATTCAACAAGTCAAAAACAAGTTTCAATTGTCCAAACAAGATTCAAACAAAGTCAACCTTGGTCCAAAGAACTTCAAAATATTCATCCAACAATTTGCAATTTTTTAATCAACATGGCTTGTCAAAACATTAGAAATCCTTGTCTCAAAATAAATTTCACTTAGGGTTAGACTTTTCATAGTCCAAACTTAGGTCTTAGGACATTCATATTTATTCCATTGCATTGTCATGATTCCTTTGCACTTATATTTGGAATCATTTTCCTAAGTCTTCATTGCATTATCATCATCCCAAAATTAGGTCTTGGCTTAGGTTGTACTTTGTATTTCCAAAGTCATTGGTCCTCACATATCCATATCACATTGGCTTTATCATTGCATTTCCATAAACTCTAGTCTTTTCTCGGCTTGATTTTTTCTTATCATATCTTGAGTCATTATCATAATCATAGCCTTCTTGCATTTAGTCTCAAATTTTGGTTTTGCCAAACTTGAAAAATTCAAAACTTTACACTAAACACTATGTCATTGTTAGGGAGTCTTGAACTTGTCCAACATTTGTCCTTTTGTCATAAACATCATTTTGTCAAACCTAGCTTAGTATCCAAGCATATAGGTGAGACATTGTCATTGTCCTATCGTCATTTTGTCCTTTGTCCTTTTGTAAATTAAGGTCTTGGATTCATTTCAATTTCCCAAGGTTGTGTCTTTATCTTTGCATTTCAAAAGTTTGTCTCCAAAAATTAAAAAGGTACAAAAACATTTAGTTGCATTGTCAATCACCTAGGTTGCATTAGTTGCATACATCATTCCTAAATTCAAAAATCCCAAAAGCATTGCATTGTGACATGTCTATTGAAACAAGATTCCAAGCTCCTATCATGAAACAAGGTTTGACATATCAACTGATGATTGTTCCAATGAATAACACAATGAAATCAAGGTTTGATCCAAGGAAATCACAATTCTATCCAACCCAACAACAAAACAACATTGATCAAACTTTATATGACAAAACAAGTGTCGAAATACAACAATTGGAGGAAAAATTAGCTTGAGAAAAAGAGATCTTGGAAAAAAAAGTGAAAAAATAGTGAGAAGATTAGATCCCAAATGTCCAAAACATTTTGAAAATTTCAAGGTCCGAACCCAAACTTTGAGCCAATTGATGTAAAATCTCTTATCGAAGGATCGGACATACCAGCTCTCGTCTCTCAAATAGAGATAATGAAACAATTTCAAAAAACAAACACAAATTTCAATCAAGTCACAAATCAGACTTCATTTGGTCAAATTTCATTCAATCAAATCTTGAGTTAACAACATATCCAACAACAACAACCAATGGTTCAACATATCTCACAACAACAACCAATAGTCCAACATTTCCAACCAACACAACCAATAGTCCAAAACATCCAACCAACACAATCAATGGTGCAATTTGAACAATATGCTCAACCAAACACACAATCTCAACAAATGGTTCAACCAACTATCAAGTATCAACACCAAGTTCAGTCAAAAAATCAATATCAACACTTACAACCAATAGTTCAAAAACAAAAGTTGCAACATAAACCAAGACAAATTTCAAACATGACACACCAATTAAACCCAATTCAAAATCAAAACATAATACCAAACCAAAACCAATTCCCTTTCAAACAAGTCCAAAATCCAAACCAATCATGTCAAAACCTCTCAAGGATTCAAATGCATCTCCAAAGACAGGTGGATCTATTACAAAGCTCTTAAAAAGAGTCCTAAGTGATTTTTCTAAAAAAGATCAAAATCGTATGCTCATGTCTAGCAATGGCTCATCCCCTCATAAACATATTGAGTCTCCAATGGCCTCTATTCCTACACCATTTGAAGCTTCGCGAGAACCTTCCATATCATCTCCTAAAGCTTCACAAGAGGGAATTCCACCATCACCTTCAAATGATCCATCAAATAATGCATCCTCTTGAGGGTTTTCTACCATAGATGCTAATCAATGTCTTTATACAAATCCCTTGTACTATTTGGAAAGGCAAGATTTAATGCCATTAGATGCTTCTCTTTAAGAGAGTCCCATTCAAATTCCATCTCCCTCATTTCAAAGCATTGATCCCTTGCCAAAATCCCCCATGCATATCTGAAGTCCAACCCCATGTCAAGAGGATAATTTAAAGCACGAAGAAATGAGTCCTAAAGAAAATCAAAATCAAGATCCTGAAACCTTATCATCCCATCCAATTGTTGACCAGGTTCCCATCTCCCTAAACACTCGTGATGATTCCCTTATTCATGTCCCTTCTATCCAAGAACACAACACCCTTTCAAATCCCATTGACATTCCATTGCCTGAGCAAGATCAAGATATCCCCTCAGTCCTTTTAGATGATCCCATTGAAATTCAAGAGCATAGCACTTTTAAAGAGGAATCCAATGATCTTTCTCCTTGTCAAGATCAAAGTATCCTTTTAGCTTCATGTCCACCACAAGAAGCTATTATCCCTTCAGATCCTCCATAGGATTCCTTTATTCCTCCATCTCCATGTCCTAATCCTCTATATAGACTCCAAGATCTCATTTATTTTCATGATCCCATTATTTCTCCCATTCCATCTCTTGAAGAGCTTGTCATTGATCCTAATCCCCCTCATGAATCTAACATGTTGACACAAGATGTTCATGAATCCCTTTTGGGCCAGTTTGATCCACTTCATGATCTTGTTTTTTACATCATATCATATCCACCTAATAATGGACTCGCATCTTCTTCCCAAAGCAAAGAGTATCCTAAGAGTCATCAAGGAAAAGGGGTAGAACTTCATAAGAAATAACCCCTTCATGTTAAAGAAAATATTAATGGTCATGGCCTCAGTGACATTCCTCAAGATGTTGGTACCCCTACTAAATCCAACATCCCTCCAAAATCCAAACATACCCCTTCCCTGTCATCTCTTCCATCCATTTTAGGTCCCTATATCCCTCCATCTCTTATGCGGGATCCACAAAGGCACACATTTGTTAGAACCTTTTACCCATCCAAAATTTATCCATATCATTCCTATCCATCCATACATTCATTTCCCCCTCCAAGTAATTTGGATGCCAATCATAAAAATCATAAGTCTAGCAATCCACGTGTATTCAAGGATCAACATGTCCAATCTAATTGACATGTCAAAACAAAGAAAATTATGATCCAAAAAGAAAAAGAAATGTTCAAAAGGCCACAAAGGCCCACTGAGCAAAATAAAGAAAATTTGAAATATATATGGGTTCCTAAATCCCTTGTGCAATCTATGTGTTCCAAAGAACAACAAAAGCATGAAAAATCCAAAACAATGTGGGTTCCTAAGCAGCTCCTTGAAGCACAAAAAGAAAAATTCAACTTGGCATCTAAAATTTCTATTCATCAATCCAAACCTTTCAAATTTGTTCCTCCATCACCTCCTTCATCCATTTTGGGTCCTTGTCCCAAAATCCTTAGTTATTCCTTCATCAAAATCTCCATATACAAAACCCACTCTTCCTCTATCAGTCCATCACCCCTCAAGGTGTGTGCCAATGTTGATCTTGCCTTCATTTCCATCCTCTCAAGCCCAGTTCTTCCAATACCCTATCCATTACCCAATGCATATTTTCCATCCTTTCGTCTCTCTAATCCAATCTTTTGCATAAAGCCTTAGCTTAGTCCCATTTCATTTCCATGTCCTTATCCCACCAACGTATTTGAGAATACTTTTTAAAGGTCATGGTCCATTTTTTTCAAGGCTACTATCCAAACAACACAATGCTTGAGTCCTTCTTCCATCCCCTATCATGTGTCCATTTTAAGCTAAAATGTCAAAATAAAATAAAAAATGTAATTTTATTTTTTTAAATTAGAAAAAAAAGAGAAAAAAAAATTGAAAAAGAAAAGAAAAGAGAAATAATTCATTCTCTGGTGAAAACCTGGCAAACAGGCGCCTCGGGCAGGTACCATGATGAAAACTTGGCAAACAAGCGTCATGTGTAATCCATGAACTTCTTGCATACCATACTTGGGGACATATTTCATTTACGCTATCATATCCTATCGTCCTTCATTATCCTATTATCCTATCACACCCCTGTCATACCCTTCATTTCTTATCGTACCCCTATCATACCCTCATGTCCATATGCCCTGTTCCACCTTTGATTTTGACAAGGCTGAGGATCTTCATGAGCATCATGCATCATATTCGCAGCTTTCAGCCTATCACAACTTTTGGTCTTTATCCATTGGCTTATTACAACCTTTCGTCCATATTCCTTGGCTTATTGCAACCCAACCTATCCCTTAGCCTATCACAACCTTCAATCCATATCCCTTATCCATTTTTGATCTTGCTTGTCCTATCCATATCTTATCATTGTACATACACTTGTCCCTTGATCTTGATCTGACATAAGGATGTAAAATGCAAAACATGGATTCAAAAACCTTTTGACATGTCCCTCATGTCATGTCATTTTCTTTACATTGTCATATCCAATTTATTATCCCATCGTGTGATAGCCCTTGGAAGCTGAGTCCACTTTTTCTCCATAATAAATAGCCTCTATCAAGTCCCTTATCCACCAACATTTCAGCAGAGCTTCTTTGTCCATCTATCCATATTCCTTGCCTTGCTAGACACTAGGGGCAAATCATAAAAAATCACTAAAAGATCAAATAATGTCATGAAAAAAAAACAAATTTTTTTTTAAAATATTCATAAACCCTAAAAAATTGAAAAATCCAAAAAACAATCACTTTCATTTCATTTCGCCAATAAATTGTCCCATTTGTACATAGACATACATTTGAGTAGACGTCAGACATAAACATATTAAACATTATGCTTAAACAAATCATGCATCAACAGACGAACTATTCAATCAACCAAACATTCAAATTGGTCAGCTTGTCTTATCAATCAATCAACATCATTATCATTGGTCCTTATCAAATATTATCATGGATCTTATACAGGGTGTGGTATACTCAAAACCAGACAGTTTCTTGTCTTAGACGAGGTACTACATTCCCCGAAACCAGATAGCATGATCGTCCTTTTATCACAACATTATCAAATTTGGCAACAAGATTAGAATGGTTGTTTGACTTGTTTGAATTTGTGCATCTTATTTTTTTTCATTGATTTATCTTTAATCATGTTCCTATGCTACTCGATGATGTCACTGACTGATTTAGAGTGATCAGGATGGCTCATGGTCTTTTTCTTTTGTCTTCTGTTTGCAGAGCGTTTCATAAATTTCTGGGGCACATATGTCTTAGGGTTTTTGAACCATTCCTTGTCTATGAACATGTATGTCTTATGCAAAGGGATTGTATTATCGACCTGGCCTTCATTGCCATGATGCGCCGCATCTGTTTTGCCATATCAAATAAAGGTTCTCACCTACAATTATCATTTGTGAAAGCAAGCTTTCATCACACTAATCATTCTTCACTTCTCACTTGCATTTCTTCTAGCTAATGTTTCTTCTATCTCGTCAATCCTTCTATCTATTCATCGAATAAATCATTCTCATGCTATCTATAATATCTAATCAATTGAGAATTTTCTTCATTTGATATTAATCACCCCTTTTCTACAATCAATTAACATTCTTCACTTCTAACTAACATTCTTCTCTTCTTTTGAGAGATCATTGATTTCTTTCATACATAAACAATCTCTCGAGGGGGCATCCTACCTTTGTCTCTCGATCTATTGGGGCATGACCATTTTAATTATTCTTGCTCATAATCGCATTGCCTCAAAGAGGGGCAAATGTAGACACCCAAAAATTGCACCATGTTTGCGCACACTAACTTACTAACATTTTTGCCCTAATCGATTAATTGATCAAGTGTCATTCATCTAATTCAAATTTTCTATTTTCTTAATAATTTAAATCATTCCATCATTATTCATTCACTTCCTAGCATTAATTGAATAATCTTTATTATTTGATTAATTCAATCCTACTTTAATTAAATAATCTTTATTATTTAATTAAATTCAATTTCATTTTTCTCATAATTGAATAATTTCTTTAAATTACTTAAGTAGCTAATTATTTCATCATAAATAAATAAATTTTCATTTATTTAATAAAATCCTATTTATCTTCTTCCGAAAATCAAGAATGGAAACAAATCTTTATTTGTTTTAAATTTTAATTTCTAATTATCCTCATCCAAACTTAAAAATGGCAATAAATCGAGAAAATGATTTAAAAATTAAAATAAATCATTATCCAATTTAAATAAATTATTTTCTCATATTCTCCCAATTTTCAAAAATGGAAAGTAAGTCGTCATCTGATTTATATGATTTTCAAAAATCATTATCATATCTTCCTAAAAATTGAAAATGGAAGTAACAAGCCAACTTCTGATTTTCTTGATTTATCTTCTTGGAAAATATCTCTTTAATTTCAATTTAAAATTCATAAAATGAGATATGCCCAGTCAAAAGCTACTTTATGCCATCTTTTTGAATCCATCTTGATTCTCCAATCTTGTCTTCAATCTTCTATAAATTTATCAATCTTTTCTCATCAAAAGGAACCACATTTTGAGTATCCTTATTCTGTCTAATTTTCTATCACTTTGTCATCAACTTGTTTTCATTTGCACTTGTGTTTGTAGGTGACATCCACATAATTTGAAGGAGAAAGAAGTACAATGGAAGGGAATGGAAGAGACATTTGCGTTGGTTTGCATTTATTTTAAATGTTTTGTTTCCATACTTTTATTGAATGTGTTAGGATTACATTTCATAGCATTTTAGCTTTGTGGTTGGCTAATTTGTGTTATGATTTCCTTTGCCTAATTTCCTACATCACAGGTACAGTTGAGGTCGCCAAGGCACCTAAAGGAAGGGAGTAACCTTGAGTAACATAGTGCCTTTTACTCAAACATTAGTCAAAAGAAAATTTTCACCTCATGCACACCAAGAAATTAATTTTGCACCTTAGCTACACCAAAAACTTATAAATTCATGTTCTATTTTATTGAATAAAAATTACCTATGACTACCAAAGTAAGTAAAACTTAAAAATAACCAAAATCATGTTAAAATAAATTGCTAGTAAATTTAAAAATGAGATTACTATAATCAAAATAAACAAATTATTGCAATCTAATAAATATATAACATGTGCCAAACTATTATCTCATAATAATACATATATTATTCCCAAATAATATACAGATCATTGTTAAACATAATATATAAACTTTTATTTTTGTTGTTGAATATACCATTAATTTGAATGATATAATTTAGAACAAATAAAATGTATTAATGTCATGTAAAAACTGAAAAATCTCGCTAGACCAATATTCACCGTAATGCTCATATTCCAATTTGCTAAACATATCATTGAAGCACTTTTCAAATGCTTTTGTTTTTGTGATAGATAATGTTATTGTGTGCACCTTCCTCTGTGTATTGATAAAATCTTTCTCCTCTGCCATGACATGTTGAACATTTGGGCAGCCATACACTCTTATCTTCTCTATACTCTTCAAATTGCAATAACATTGTGGTAACCTCTGCAATGCCTCACACTTCGTTATTGCCAATGTTTTAAGTGAAGGCAATGCTCCTTTTTCTACTATTGGTAGCTTCTCTAACCTCTTCATCTCCACCGCTAAAAATAACTCAAGTTTAGGAAATCCTCCCACCTTGCCAAACTCCTTTGGGAACTTCTTTATGTTGGGGTAGTACATGATCTCCAACTGCTTTAGACTCTAAAGTTTGTGCAAGGCAGGTAGTCGTTCTAGGATACGACAGTTAACTAACTTAATGTAGCTCAGATGTTGAAATTCACAAAATGAATTTTCTATTTCAAGTAATTCAAGAAAATGTAGACAGAGTTTCCTCAATTCTGACATGGCAATCATGTCATGGGGTAGGCTTTCCATACCTGTGAGATCCAAGCGTAGATAATCCATCTGCTTCCTACTTCCCAGTGTTCCTTCTAGAATTATTTCACCGTTATTTTGAAGCCCCAGCCTTTTGAGTTGGTTTAGGGTGCTCAAATCCATAATTGAAAGCTGATTTTTTTCATGCTTATTCCACCCTATATTTGGACAACCAGTTGCACTCAGGTACTCCAGAGATGTGAGGTGTGAGATCCCATAAGGCATGCACTGTAGATGTTTACAGAATCTAACGTCCAAAAGTTTTAGGGATGTCAACTTAGAAATGTCGGAGGGGAGTTGTGTAATATCAAATTCATAAAGATCTAATATTTGAAGGTTTTTGAGAGCAACGATAGAGTTGGGCAGTCTCTTGATTGGCACATACCATAAAGTGAGGCAAACCAAATGCTTAAATATTGTTTTGCATCTGTATCTCCATATATGCAATAAGATTACATGTTGAATTACATCTGCAATAATATTATCATGAAGCCTAAACCCAAGCAAGGCCTCTTTCCAATTAAGTTTGTGGTCAAAAATAGCATGCAATTCCTAAAACAAAGAATTCCATTATTTTTTAGCAAATTGGCATCTCCAGAAAATGTCTCATATCTTCTCATTGCTGGTAGTAAGGACAATGAAGGAGGGTAAGTGCACAAAGATGGTGTGTAGAAAAGTGGACACACACCTAAAAAAACTTGAAAAAACAGGCACCGCGTTCGCAATACTTAAAATTTAAATCACCCTATACACGCTAAGGTTTGGTGTCCCTAAGCCTAAAGGGACAAAAGCACGTACAAGGTTCCTTTAGAAAAATGACCACGTACACAGTACCTGTCAATAAAAAAAATTGGCCGACTGTGTCTTATTTTTCACGCAACCGTGAGTTGAGAATTTGGGTTTTTTTTTCACTAAACCACGCACGGGCTCCCTCTTTTCTCACCCAAACGCCATGGATCAAGGTTGGTTTTGCTTAGTTTTTATTTTTCTTTTGCATTTGTTCAATTTTTTTATGTTTTGAATTTAAATTTGTTTATTTTGATTAGGTTTTTTATTTTTTGTTACACAAACCAGATTCTAAAAATCCACAATAACAACAACAAGATGAACCTCCTCAAAACCCCAAAAAAAACCCACATAATACACCTCTAGCTCCTCCTTTTGACCTTACACCTGATACATGAGAGCAATTGCTTAATCAGTTAGGGCAAAACATAGCTAAAATAAATAGACTGATTAATAAATTGAAAACATCTGAGCTTGAGCATCATAAATCCCTCACCACTAGCCTAAAAAGATTATCTAGTGGTGCCACTACAGTTTCTACTCAAATTACAAAATGTGGAAACTATAAGGATAGGTGTCGTCAATATTATGCTAGTGGGTTATCATATGAGGGAGTGAAAAACAAAAACACTAGTAAACAACAAATATGCACCCTTTTTGTTGATCCTAGAATTGGTGAGTCATTGCCTCTTAATGCAAAGAGGTTTCCCATACATTGGTGTACCAATGTACAAATGAAGAATCATTTTTGGTAGAGGTGGTGGATGGTCTTTGACGAACCACCTTGTAATAATTTTGAGGTGCCATTGTATTTTTTGAGGAAAGTATACTATGAGTTTGTCCTCAATGAGCTGTCTAATTATTTTGACATGAGAGAGTTCCATGGTAGAGGTGACGGCTCTTCCCAAGAGAGACCTAGAGCCCGTAGGCGAGTAGCCCAGGAGAGTCGTCACCCCCTAGCACCCAAACCCAAGGTGCATTTGACTATCCCAGTAGACCTGAAAGAGTCGATGGAGCTACAGACTCTTCAGATGACCACAACATTGATTGATGCAATCATCTAGCATGGGACACAGTTAGCACACCCTCTTGAACCGGATGATGAGCCATTAATTGTTGCAGGTGGCGCTAGTGAGCCCATTCAACATGTGTGTGCCACTTTCTCAGGGATATGCATAGGGACGGATGACAAGGCCAGTGCAAATGGATCAACATCCCATTTGTGCATGATTTGTGGGAGTAGATGTCAAACCCGCATGACTGAGGATGCGGCATTGACATATGAGTTGATGGACATGTTATTTGGCAGTCAACCGCAAACACGGGTGTGTTGATTTGAATTCATAGCATTTTATTTATTAGTAACTTAAAACTTGTAATTGTAAATGAATTTTCATTTATAGATAAATTTAAATTGATACAAATAATATGCATTTCAAGATGCAGCAGTGGTATTTGATATTCCTCTCGCAGTTACTACAGCGGTAACTTCTTTTTTGCAAACACACTGAGATAAAGTGTCACTATATTTTGCATTCTTGGGATCTTGCACATTGTGTGCCTTATTGTACTCACACTCCATTATAAAGTGTCATGGGGGGTTCGATGTTTGCCTTTGTTTACCATCTACCTTTGTCACATGAGTGGTCCTTACATGACATTATCCTCATGATGTGTGTCAAGTGAGTGTTCCTTCCATGACTCTAGTCTTTATATGTGTTTGTACTTTCTGTTGCACTCTCGATGTTCCTAGTTCTTTGTCATGCATTTTTTCTTGGCATTCAGTTTCAGTGTTTCTATCATCTCTCCCTTGTCGATATTATGGGGGGGTTTCTCCTGTTGGTTGTTGGTTGGTTCATTGGAGTGAGCTACATATTCAGTATTTATTCCTATGTACTAGGTGGATGCAGTGGTCGGTTACCTATGCATTTCGATTAGATGGGTCATTTACCATATGGACACCCTTTCATTCCTATTTTTGGAGGCAACCTTCCATCTTCGATTGATCAACTCTTCAGACTTTGGTGTTTTTGTCATTTGTATCTTCAAACTCAATTGTTTTCCTTTGTTTGCCATTTGATTCGAGTAGTGTTATTTGAGGGCACTCATGCAGATTACAGTCTTCTCTACTTGATCATCTTCTATTTCAATGGAGGATCTTCAGATCGACAATCATCCTATGATAGAGTTTGCAGCTTCTTCATGCTTCAGTGATTCTTCATGCTCATCTTTTGTTCCTATCTTTTGGAATATTCTTGTTTGGAGGCCTCTCCAGTCCTTCACTTGTATTTCTCTCTTTAGGAGAGGAGTTTTTACCATGAGGTTTTCTCCCTTTCTTGAGTTGTGAGAGATCTTTTGTACTTGGGTACCTCATCAGACTTTGTTGCCGGAACCCATTTTTGGCTTTCATGCATCTAGTCCTTAGTTGTTTTTTAGCTTCTCCCTAACTTCATCTTAAGGGGGTGTGGTTAGAGTAAAGGTATTAGTTTGCTTAATTAATTAAATCATATTGATTTAATAATTAATTCACCTTTTCTCTATTTCACTTAAGCTAAATTTAGGAAGCTAAACTTAGAAATATTAATAATTAATTTATTATTAATTATTAATTGCTTTTAGAGTTTTCCTTTTTAGGTTTGATCTCCTTTTATAAGGATTGATCCCTTTTGTAATTCATTAATCTGATTATTATTATTGCATATTCATGCTATGATTTTTCAAAGCAATCTTTGTGTTTTGTGAATCTTCCATTGTTGTGATAGGTTATTTGCATACAAGTGTTCACTGGGTTCTATGAGGTTGTATTTCACAACTTTGTGTTTTCACACTCTAGCAAATTACTTGGACATATGAGCTAGTGGAACTTCTAGTTTGCGTGGGATGGTTCCTTTTTTGGCTGTTCTTCATGTATTTCCAATCTTGTGTCTTTTTTTAATATTCTAAGCTTTCGTTGCAAGCATTTTCTTTTTTGCAAACTCACTGAGATAAAATGCCACTATGCTTTGCATGCTTGGGATATTGCACATCTTGTGCCTTATTGTACTTGCGCTCCATTATAAAGTGTCATAGGGGGGTTTGATGTTTTCCTTTGTTTACCATCTACCTTTTTCACATAAGTGTTCTTTCCACAACATTAGTCTCATGATGTGTGCCAAGTGAGTGTCCCTTCCACGACACTAGCCTTTATATGTGTTTTTTATTTTCTGCTGCACTCTCGATGTTCTTGGTTCTTCGTCATGCAGTTTTTCTTGGCATTCAGTTTCAATGTGCCTATCACCTCTCCCTTGTCAGCATTATGGGGGGGGGTTCTCCAGTTGGTTGTTGGTTCTAATGTTTCCTTGGTTTGTTGGAGTGATCTATGTATTCAGTATTTATTCCTATGTACTAGGCGGATGCAGTGGCTGGTTACCTATGCATTTAGGTGAGATGGATCATTTACCATGTGGACACTCTTTCATTCCTATTTTTGGAGGCAACCTTCCATCTTCAATTGATCAACTATTCAAACTTGGGTGTTTTTGCCATTTGTATCTTTGAGTTCAGTTGTTTGCCTTTGTTTTCCATCTGATTTGAGTAGTGTTATTTGAGAGCAATCGTGCATATTACAGTCTTCTCTACCTGATCATCTTTTATTTTAGTGGAGGTTCTTCAGATCAACAATTATCTTATGGCAGAGTTTGCAGCTTCCTCATGCTTCAGTGATTCTTCATGCTCGTCTTTTGTTCCTATATTTTAGAAAATTCCTGTTTGGAGGCTTCTTCAGTCCTTCACTTGTATTTCTCCCTTTAGGAGATGAGGTTTTCCCATGAGGTTTTCTCCTTTTCTCCAGTTGTGAGAGATTTTTTGTACTTGGGTACCTGATCGGGCCTTGTTGTCGGGACCCATTTTTGGCTTTCATGCATCTAGTCCTTAGTTGTTTTTTAGCTTCTCCCTAACTCCATCTTAAGGAGGGGTGTTAGAGTAAAGGTATTAGTTTACTTAATTAATTAAATCATATTTATTTAATAATTAAGTCACCTTTTCTCTATTTCACTTAAGCTAAATTTAGGAAGCTAAACTTAGGAATATTAAAATTAATTTATTATTAATTATTAATTGCTTTTAGTGTTTTCCTTTTTAGGTTTGGTCTCCTTTTATAAGGATTGATCCATTTTGTAATTCATTAATCTGATTATTATTATTGCATATTCTTGCTCTGGGTTTTCAAAGCAATCTTTGTGTTTTGTGAATCTTTCATTGTTGTGATAGGTTATTTACATACAAGTGTTCATTGGGTTCTGTGAGGTTGTATTTCACAACTCTTACACACACACACACACACACACACACACACATATACATATATATATTCACACACACACACACATATATATACATATATGTATACATAAATATATGTACACACACACACACACATTGGAGTTGGACCAAGGGAAAGACGAGAACCGTGAGAAAAAGTCGAGTCAAGTATATATATATATATATATATATATATATATATATATATATATCGTTTGACAAACTATACATAAAAAGAATGTTATTGATTATTTGAGAGCTATTTTAACTATTAATTTTAATTTATTATTAATTAATGCGATTGGTATAGAGACAAAAAAGTTTTGGTATAAATGTATTTTAAAATAATTCAAGTTACATATCTTAATATATTTTAAATGTTTTTAGTATTAAAAAGCGATAATAGGGTGCTTACCCTTAACATAGCTCAAGGGCTATTAGTAGCACACTTGCGGCAAAAAAAATCAAAATTGAATTAAAGAGTCCAAACAACAAAGTAGTAAATAAGTAACAGCAGGGGGTACACCCCGTAAGTCCAAAGTAGCCATAAAACCATTAAAACATAAAACTAGAAAGAACCTAGACCTAGGAACCTAGCTTGCAAAGCCCCACTTGCCCAAGGATATTATCCCAATTTTCTGTGAGAAACTTGAAGAGTTCCCTCTTGCTCGGTTAAAAACTTACAAATGTTCCAATTAATTTGAGTTTTATTAGTATGAATAATTCAAAATTTACATATAATATTGATTAAAACATTGAATGTATTATATGTTTACTATTTATTTACATTTGTTAGTTAAATATATATATAATTTATTAAAAATATATAACTAAGTTATATTTATTATTATACATTATATGGAATAGCCAGACGTCTCTTTGCTTTATCATTTCACTTGCCTTTCAAAAGAGAATGAGTGTTATTTATTATTTGAAATGATTAAGCTAATAACTACTTAAGAAGACGATTATTTAAAACTCGTCATAATAAACAAATAAGTTTCTTTGCAAATAGTAATCAACAATTAATAATTACCATATGAAACAAAATATAAGGAGTGTAATATGCTATATTCAATGAGAATATAGTAACAATAACAAAAAGAATCTTCACGTATATCTTTCTCTCCCTCTTCTCTCTCCATATCTCTATCCGTCTGCATATCTTATTGTTGTATATCTCTATTCTTACCTTATCTCATCAATCTATATCTCTTTATCTTCCTCTCTATTTACGTATATCTCTTTATCTTCCTCTCTCCCCTCGTCTCTTTTCCTTCCCATACCTCTATTATATCTATATCTATATCTATTTGCCTTTCTATCTCTATATCTCTATATCTTTATATTTCTTCTTCCTCTTCTTTTACTTTCTAATCTAAAATAACCACACTAGATGGACTCAAAGGCAATTTGGTGACCATCAAACTCAGGTAAACGTATAATTGACAAGAAAGCCCATTTTCTCTTTGAGAAAGCCATGGTGTTCCACGCCTAAATCTGTATGTGGATTGCCATTTTGAGCCCGCCGTATCATTTTGATGATTCGGTTTATTCTTAAATTATATACTCATTGGGATATTCTAAATTTGTAGTCTACATTTAGGAGATGTCTCTTGGATGTTCAAATGCATTGTTTTAGTTGTGGATTGTATCAATGATGGAAGAATTCAACCATTTGTATAATCTGAATTTTCTGTCGTACAGAACTCTATAAAAATTGCCAATCTCATATGGATTTAAGGTGAGGCCACACCCATTTCACTGTCGATGGTTATATTGAGGGCAAGCTTTTTCTGTAGAATCGCTTCATTCACAAGTATAGCTAAGTATGAGCGTATTGCGGACGCATGCCATTTGTCTGACAAAATGCCTCAGCGAGACGTATCATCCTGGAACCGTTTAATTACAGGGTATGCGAAAACTGGAGATTTAGAGAATGCACGCTTAGTGTTTGATGGAATGCCTGAACGAGATGTGGTGTCTTGGACTGCTCTGATTTCGGGATATGATCAGTATGGGTTCAGCAGCGATGCCCTGAAACTATTTTCTCGGATGGTATTCTCGGGAGTAAAACCGAATCAAGTCACACTTGTTAGCACTCTCAGTGCGTGCGCCCGGCTATTATCTGTAAACCAAGCAAAACAAGTGCATGCATACTCTATTGGAACTGGTTTTGAATCTAGTATCTTTGCTGCGAATGCACTTATCAATGCATATGCAAAATGTGGAAGTCTAGAAGATGCACGTCAAATGTTTGATAAAATGCCTGAACGGGATGTTGTCTCCTGGTGTACCATGATGGGAGGATATGCCGAAAATCAGCTGGGTAAGAAGGCTATGGACCTCTATTGTAAAATGACGAAGGATTATGTAAAGCAAAATCACGTTTCCTTAATCACTGTCCTGACTACCTGTGGGAGTTTAGCAGCATTAGTACAGGGTAAAATGGTCCATGCTCAAGTTGTTAGGACAGGATTCCATATGAACTCCGTTGTTGGAAATGCCGTTGTTGATATGTATACCAAATGTGGAGCCATGAGAGAAGCTCATCGACTATTTGATAAAATGTTTGGAAGCGATATTGTGTCATGGACTACGATGATGGTGGGCTTTGTTCAGAATGGTTATAGTGAGGAAGCTTTGAAACTATATAAGAAATTGCTATGGACAGATGTTAAACCAGATCCATTCACCTTTGCAAGTATCCTGGGTGCTTGTGCCAACTTGATAATGTTAGAGCTAGGAAAGCAACTCCATGCCCATGTCATTGGCACCGGACATGAGATGTCTGTAAGTGCGGCAAGCTCTCTTGTTACCATGTATTCCAAATGTGGGAATATAGATAATGCAGCTCAAGTCTTTGACAAAATAAACTGTAAGAATTTGATCTCATGGAATGCCATGATTGCTGGATATGCTCATAATGGAAATGGTGAGGAGGCTCTACAACTCTTGGAAATGATGTTAGAAACCAATATAAAGCCAAACCATATCACTTTCCTTGGCATTCTGTCTGCCTGCAGTCATGCTGGATTAGTGGATGAAGGATGCTATTATTTTGACATGATGAGAAGAGAAAATAATATTTCGTTAACGAGTAACCACTATGGCTGTATGATTGACCTACTAGGCCGTGCTGGGAGAATGTACCAAGTTGAAGATATTGTCAACAACATGCCCATTGAACCTGATGCGTCATTGTGGCAAACATTGCTTGGTGTCTGCAGCATTCATGGCAACGTGGAGCTGGGAGAACGTGCGGCAAAAAACTTAATTCAGTTGGAACCCAAAAATTCCTCAGCTTATGCGCTAATGTCAAATGTATATGCTGCAGCCGGTAGGTGGAAAGATGTGGCGAAGGTAAGGAAAATGATGAAAGACAGGGGACTGAAAACACTGCCAGGGTGCAGCTGGATCCAAGTGAAAAACTGGGTCTATACATTTCTAGCAGAAGATACATCAACCCCACTACCAGAGGAAATATATGCAAATGACAATGATATAGAAATTGGCTAGCCAGATGAAGGAAACAAGGTATGTTCTTATTTCAAGTTCTGTCGCTGCTGAAGAAGAGATCAGGCAATAGAAACTTTTCTATCAAAGCAGAAGGCTATCCATTGCTTTTAGGGTTTGGGTTCTTCACCTAGCTAGCTGGAACATCCATATGAATTCCCAAAAGCCTTAAGAGTAAATGGTCACTATGACACTGCTATTTGGATACCAAATATTACTTCAAGAACATTATTGAAGGGATACCAAATGGGTACATCACATCAATTACTGTTTAAAAAACCTGCGAGTTACTCACAGACTCGCGAGCCAAAAGTATTCGGCTATTTACCCGCCAGAAACTCGCCTGCGGAGTTAGAGTTCCCACGAGAAACTCACCTGCCTAGATTTTAGCGAGTACCTGCCGAGTTCTCACGAGAAATTCACGTCTAATTTTGGGCAAGTACTCACCTAGTTTTGGGAATTTTTGACCCCAGTACATTTCAGAAACTCTCCAGCTAAAGGAAAAAAATAATGAATTTCTTTCGAAATTGTTTTTCAAATACTTTTCTATCGTTGTGAATTTCAATTTTCCTAGCTATTTTCTTATGCCTTTTAACAGTATTTGTATGTTTTTTATTAGTTAACAGTATTTGTATGTTATTCAAACAGTGTTTGCTGAGTTTTTTCCAAATCTGAAATTTCGGAGGCAAAATTTTGTCCTGTTAATCTTCTGCTCTCCGAATATTTGTACTATGAAACGAACCATGGTTTACCACCTGATAGAAACCATGTTCCTACAAGAATAGAATAACAGTGGTAGAACAGAAAGTATAGTAAAATATTTAGTCTCCTAACACCTGAAGTCATTAAAGATATTTTAGAGATGGAGAAGTTGATAAAAAAGGAACAAGAAACCAGGAGTAGAAAAGTGCTGCTATTAGAGATTTGAGGAACAGGCAAGATAAGTGCAACAGAATTGTTATGACTAAGATGCAAGAGTTTATTCCCATGTTACTCATTTTATTAATTGCATTTTGAATCTCATGGCAAGTTGTAAAGAGGTTGTAGATGGAATGCTTTCCAAATTTTAAGGCTCTTGTAAAGGATAGCGGAGTGTAAGAGTAGAGGGGATGGTGCATCTATAAGGCTAAAAAGTATGCGATAAGGTGTACGTGCCCCATGAGAACTAAAATCTTATTTTTTTAAATCTGGTTTCTTATCTCATCTAACCTGATCACCTCAAAGGAGTTTATCTAAATTTGGTCTCTCTTCCCACCATCAATTTTGCTGAGACTAATAAAAAGAAATTGGCCATCCTGGGTTATTCCAGGGCTAAACTTATCTGCAAGTGAACTGTTTTATCCATTTCATCATCATTGGTACTGCGGTCTGTGCCCTTTTATCTCCCGTACTTTTGAAAAAGGAGGTAGATAGGTTTTTAATTGACCGTTTAATGTGAAGTAGGGGAGAGAACCCAATAGCACAGTGGAGTCCAATAATTATGTATATACTGCATATTTCTATGGCTCATTTAAAGCATGTTGAGTCTTTCAACCTTTGCTTAAATATTCTACATGCTACATACAAGATATCCTGATTATGCATGTATAACCAATATTCACATATAGTCTTCAAGAACATAGCTTACTACATATTACTCACATATCACTTTCTTTCTATCAAGCTTTGGACAACTTCTTTTAATCCCCTTACTGAACCACTAAATGTGCGTCTAGTATGGGTTCGCCTTCCTAATCTTCCTCTCCAATTCTAGGAGCATTCTTGCTACAAGGCCATTGGTAACTCTATGGGTCGTTTCTTGAAGGTGGATGATGCCACGTCTTCTATGGGGCACTCTACCTTTGCTGGAATTTTAATCGACATTGACATCTCTTTGCCTCTCCCAAGAGATGTGGTTCTTATGGTTGGGGATAGGCCATGGACTCAATTGTTGGATTATGAGGGCCTCCCCTTTTCTTGTCAGAAATGTTTCTCAACAGATCATCTTGCTTCAAACTGTTCTCTTCCATGTCATTCCATGTCATAGAGGTGCTCCTATTTGGTGGAAGGATGCTACTGCAGATCATTTGATGGTCAATGCTTTGGACTTTGATTATGTTGGCTCTTCTCATGAGGACAATGTCACTTCCCGAGATGAAGTTGTGTCTCTCACTACTACGGAAGCTTCTATTGATCCTCTTGTTTCTACTGTTGTGGCCTCCTCTGTTCTTAAGGCCCCCACCTCTATTACTCTTGTTCTATAGCTCCATTCTACTCCTGTTGAACCTATATCTGTTGTTGTTCCATCATAACAGTCTGCTGTTGTTGCTGATGGAAACTCTACGAGGTCCTCCCCGCTCGATCCTTCCTTTGAGGGCCCTAGTGATAGTATTGTCTAGACTGTGGTTTGTCGCAGGCAGAAGGGGAAGTCTTCTGCCCTCGCCCAAACCCCTCTTTGTTAAGGACTGGGTGCTTCTCCCCACCTTGAGTTGCACTTTAGGTTGTTGCAGATTGGATAGTTTATGTGTTAACTTGTCTAACCTTGGTTTGTTTAGGGTTCACTCCCCTGGTTTGTATTTTCTCTTTGTTGCCTCGAGCTTTGTACTAAGGGTCAACATCCTCATTTTTTGTTGTTTTTTTAATCAAAAACATATTACTCAACGAATATGTAGCCCTTTTAGATTTTGGAAATCAATATATATCCAATCATGTCTTGGGTTGTGATTTACTACAATGTCATGAAAATATATAGGCACATGTCCCCAACACCACCTAGACTATTTATAGGATTGTTCTATAATGTTGTAAATTGCATCCTATACAATTTCATATCACATATGCCTTCTCTTTAGTAATAATTAAGACGTTTATGCTCTTTATCTTTAATCTTGATCCAAAGCATCCTCTAATGCCCCACATGTTCGATTCCTCAACCATTAAGTTTGATTTTCAGCCAAATGGATGTGCACTGCATAGACGTCTCTGCAACACACTAGCATCCCACAAAAACCCGCAACCGTGCTAGTCGTGAGGACGTTACACTTACCATATCTTGGTAGTGTAATGCCTCTACCAACTTGCACCAACACTGAGATTCATTTACCTTTGCTAAAACATCCTCATTTTACCTCCAATACAATTTTTGAACTTCATTCACTTCTTGCATTCCCAAATTCTTGAACAGCTCTCTTCTATTCACAACACTCTTGCACTCACACCAACACTCTCACTTGGCCTTGCACACCCCATTATCCACTATTTTCCTTGCTATGATGATATCTTGTAATCTTATTATTATCATATGAAGGTGATGCAGGAGCATCCCTGATTCATAGCAATCTTGCATCAACCAAAATTATTTCCTTTATATTTTGTTTTTTGTTTGCAGTTTCAACATTTATTTCTGTGTGTCCTAGATTTGGCTCACCAGAACCTATGGAGTTGAATTTTTCTTGAAGACTTTATCATCTTCCTTATTCCCAAACCATGGAGCATTTGGATCATTTTTTGGCAAGTTATCACTACCGGTTTTCAAGACAGTTTTTTGTTACCAGTTGCTTGGACCTATTTGCATTGGTGATCTACTAGATCCCTTTCGTAGCTTGAGGAGCCCTGAGCATTGATTTCGATGTTCCTTAGCGTATGGCCAACCTTTTCCCATGATCTATACTTCATCCTTTGGATTTTTCGGAGGAATTTCTTTGGTGGAGACCAACCTTGGTTTTGCACGTTAGGTCTTGTTCTTCAGGTTTTGATCCCTTTTTGGGTCGACCGGATCCCCTTGGATCATATAAATCATTTTAATAGAGCATTAGAATGTAATCAAGAAGTTAGACTGAGCATAGAAGATAGATCTTAGGATTTGAGGTCCCTGTTGTGACTTGTTTTGTATTTTGAGCATGTTTTAGCAGGCCCGTGGGCCGGTTTTTGTAACCCGGTTGTTATCGGTTGGTTGTAATCAGTTTTCATGATATAATTCAATCTCTTATGCATTGCCTTCATCATGTCCCTGTGTTTCCGTTGTGTTTACTCTTGCTAACCGGTCTGGACTGATCTCTTTGAGCTCCCTCCTAGTCGGTGACTGCATAAAGTGGTATCAGAGCGAGCTTTCGTTCCGGAGATTGCGTTGTCTTGAGAATGTGTTGTAGGGTGGTGGACTGTGGATCCTACCTATAGCTGTAGAGGATTGGCGTAAAGATGGTGCTAAGAGGAACTAGGAATGGTGGAGCGCATGGGAATGTAGACCCTACTGTGATGGAAATGTTGCGAAGAATAGCAGCTCGGTTGGAAATCGTGGAGACAACCCAGAGAAGAGGCTGACACATTGAAGATGTAAGTGAAGATGAAGGAGAAGAAGCCCCAACAGAACAAGTAAACCCACTGGCGATTGACCCTGATGAGGAAAGGTTTTTGAGGGTTTTGAGCAGGGGGAATACTAAACCTCATTTTACCCCACCGGAATATGATGGAAAGTTGGATTCGGATGAATTGATGGATTGGATCTCGAAGATGGAGAAATATTTTGATTTTGAAAACACTACAAAAGAAAGGAAGGGGAAATATGTTTGTAACCAATTGAAAGGTCGCACATCTCTTTGGTGGGAGCATTTGTAGGTTGATAGACAAAGAAGAGGTAAAGTGAAGATCAAGACATGGGATTGGATGGTTGCTTAGTTGAAATCAAAATTTATGCCAGCTGATTATCAAGTGAATCTGTTATGGAAGTTGTAGAATTTGAGATAGAAGGAATCTAGTGTGAAGGAATACACCGAAGCATTTTACAAGTTGAATATCAAATCCAGACATATTGATGATGAAGTTGAACAAGTTGCAAGATATTTGAATGGATTGCGGGTGTCTCTACAAGATGAACTCAGTTTGATCAAATTACAGAGTGTTGAAGAGGCTTACCAGTATGCCCTGAAGGCAAAAGAGAAGCTAAACAAAGACATGAGTGGAGGCAAAGGTGGAAGGTTTTCCGGAGGAAGAGGATATATCGGAGGTAGAGGAACCAGTACAGATTAGAACAAGGACAAAGAAGTGAACAAATAAGGTAATTCATACCGGAAAGATATAGAAATTTCTATCAGAGGAGAGAACCGGATGGCTACCAGAATGAGAATTTTGGAAGAGATGACAAAAGACAAGACAAGAGGGTATTTAGAAGAACTTGCTATAAGTGTGGAGGAGAAGGACATCGTGCTTTCGAGTGTAAGAAGACAGAATACCAGAAGAGCAGCAGTGGTGGAAGAAAACCCCACTGGGTCAGATAACAAACCAGAAGATGGAGAACTATTGATGATGAGGAGAGCTTTGTGTCATATCGAGAGAGATGAAGAGCCCTTGCAGAGAAAGAATTTGTTCAAGGCTAGATGTAAGGTATTCAGTAAGTGTTGTAAAGTTGTTATTGATAGTGGTAGTTCAGATAATCTTGTTTCAGAAGAAATGGTGAATAAGTTGAATTTGGAAAGATTGAAGCACCCTTATCAGATTGCATGGATTCAAGATGAACATAAGTTGTTAGTAAGCGAGCAATGTTTGGTGAAATTGAAAATTGGGAATTATCATGATGAAGTCTTGTGTGATATTATGCCTATGGATATTTGTCATCTTTTGTTGGGTAGACCTTGGCAGTTTGATAGACAAGCAATACATGATGGGAGGAAGAATGCATACACCATTGTGGCCAATGGGATGAAGCAAGCCTTGTTGCCCTTGGAGGAACCTTTGAAGAATGAAGTTTGTACGGATGCTAGAATCTATTTGGTGGATGGAAGGAAATTCCTAAATGGATTGAGACACGATAATGTGTGTTTTGCCTTAGTTCCTAAGAAGACCGAGAATTTGGAGCATGAAGAAGAACAACTGGAAGAGATAAAAGATTTGCTAACAGAATATGAAGACATCATTTCAAATAATGTGTCTGATGGATTGCCCCCTGTGAGAAGTATCAGTCATTGCATGGACCTGGTTCTCAGAGCTAGTTTGCTTAACAAAGCTGCACATCAGATGACACCAACAAAGAATGAAAAGTTGAATAGACAATTGCAAGAGCTGTTGAAAAAAGGTTTGATCTGAGAAAGTCTGAGCCCTTGTGCAGTACCAGCAGTATTAGCACATAAGAAGAATGGAGAGTGGAGAATGTGCATCGATTCCAGAGCAATAAACAAGATCACAGTGAAATATTGATTTCTTTTGCCTGGGATGGATGACATAATGGATTGTTTGAGCAAAGCCAAATACTTTACAAAGATAGACTTGAAGAGTGGATATCATCATATCAGGATCAAAGAAGGAGATGAGTGGAAGACGACATTCAAGACAAATGAAAGACTGTATGAATGGTTAGTGATGCCTTTTGGGTTAACTAATGCAGCAAGTACTTTCATGAGGCTGACGAATGAGGTATTGAAGAAATTCTTGGGTAAGTTTGTTATTCTATATTTGGATGACATTCTGATTTTCAGTAAGACAAAAGAGCAGCATTTGTTGCATTTGAGACAAATTTTGCAAAGGTTGAGGGAAGAAAAGTCGTTGATAAATCTTAAGAAGTGTACTTTCATGAAGGAAGAATTAGTCTATTTGGGATTTGTGATATATGAGGATGGTTTGAAGATGGACTTTGAGAAAGTAAAAGCAATTGTTGAGTGGCCTACACCGGAAAGCATTGGAGAGGTAAGATCATTTCATGGATTGGCTAGTTTCTACCAGAAGTTCATCAAAAAATTTAGTTTAGTTTGTATCCCTATGATTGAGACCATGAGGGGAGATCGGAAGGAATTCAAGAGGACCACTTAAGCAAACAAAAGTTGTCCGTTGAAACGGAAGGTGACTAAGCAGCCTGTGTTGGCTTTATCAGATTTCAATAAAGTATTTCAAGTGGATTGTGATGCAAGTGGAACAACAATAGGAGCAGTCTTGAGTCAGGAAGGAAGAGCAGTAGCTTATTTCAGTGAGAAATTGAATATGCCCGGAGGAGATATTCAGTGTATGATCAAAAATTTTATGTCATAGTTCAAGCCTTGAAGAAGTGGAGACATTACCTGTTGCCTAAGGAAGTTGTGTTGTATACGGATCATCAAGCCTTACAGTATTTGAACAGTCAGAGTAAGTTGAATCAAAGACATGAGATGGGTAGAATTTTTGCAGAGTTACACCTTTGTGTTGAAGCATATAAGTGGGAAATCTAACAAAGTTGTTGATGCATTGAGTAGGAGAAGGAATTTGCTGACAGAGATGAGAGTGACAATATTAGGATTTGAGGAATTGAAGACCTTGTATGATGATGACCCGAATTTTGCAGAATCTTGAAGAGCATGTAGAGAACCGGTTACGATAGATAGAAGCAAGTGGCTGCATTACTTCATTCAAGATGGGATGTTATTCAAAGGAGTTCAGTTGTGCATACCCAAGAGTTTTATGAGGGAAAATTTGATAAAGGAGAAACACAGTGGAGGATTAGCCGGACATTTTGGTATTGACAAAATAGTAGCATTGGTGAGTGAGCATTACTTTTGGCCCCAAATTCATAAGGATGTTAGGAAATATGTGCAAAGTTGTAGAGTTTGTTAAGTTGCAAAGGGTAGTAGTCAGAATGTGGGATTGTATAAACCTTTAACAATACCGGTAAGACCTTGAGAGGATATAAGCATGGATTTCATACTTGGATTGCCTAAAACATCGAGGGAGAATGATTATATATTTGTGGTAGTGGATAGATTCTCGAAGACGACTCATTTCATACCTTGTAAGAAGACATCAGATGCATTACATGTAGCAGACCTATTTTTCAAGGAAGTAATGAGACTGCATGGATTACCTAAAAGCATAGTTTGAGACAGAGACACTAAGTTTATTGGCTATTTTTGGAGAACACTTTGGAAGAAGATGAAGATAGATTTGAAGTTCGGTTCTAGGAATGCGTATGAAGTGGAGTTATCGAATAGTCTGAGTATTTCACCTGTGTTTAACATTGTAGATCTTCATCAGTATCATGAACCAAAATTCGATGAGGACAGTATTCCGAACTTGGAGAAATAGTTGTCCCGGAAGGAACCAGATCAGATTGAGGACATTTTGGACAATAGGATTTAGCGTAGCACTCGGAGCAGTCAGTATAAGGAATAGCTTGTGAAGTGGAAGGACAAACCAGTTGAAGATTCATCTTGGATTTCTCAGGCAAAAGTAGACCGCCTTGGTTTTCCTTTGACCCCAACAAAGTGAGACTCACTTTTTCAACAACCTCGGATGTCTGATGCAGGAGCATCCCCAATTCATAGCAATCTTGCATCAACCAAAAATATTTCCTTTCTGTTTGCAGTTTCAACATTTTTTTTGTGTCTTAGATTTGACTCACCAAAACCTGTGGAATTGGATTTTGCTTGAAGACTTGATCATCTTCCTTATTCCCAAACCATGGAGCATTTGGATCATTTTCCGGCAAGTTATCGCTATCTGTTTCCGAGACAGTTTTTTGTTACCGGTTGTTTGGACCTATTTGCATTGGTGATCTATTGGATCCCTTTTGTAGCTTGTCGAGCCCTGAGTGTTGATTCTAATGTTCCTTAGCGTATGGCTAACCTTTTCCCGTGATCTATACTTCATCCTTTGGATTTTCCAGAGGAATTTCTTTGGCGAAGGCCGACCTTGTTGGTTTTGCACGTTAGGTCTTGTTCTTTGGGTTTTGATCCCTTTTTGGGCCGACTGGATCCCCTTGGATCATATAAATCATTGTAATAGAACATTAAAATGTAATCAAGACTAAGCATAGAAGATAGATCTTAATATTTGAGGTCCCTGTTGTGACCTGTTTAGTATTTTGAGCATGTTTTAGCAGGCCTGTGAGCCTGTTTTTGTAACCCGATTGTTATCGGTTGGTTGTAATCAATTTTCATGATATAATTCGATATGTTCTGCATTGCCTCCATCATGTCCATGTGTTTCTATTGTGTTTATTCTTGTTGACTGGTCTAGACTGATCTCTTTGAGGTCCCTCCTAGCCGTTGACTACTTCAGAAGGAGTCACTATCACTTTCAGGATTCTTGTTCCTTTTCATTGTACCAACAGGTTGTTAGGATTTTGTGCTTAAGGAGTAGTAATTATTTAAAGTTTTATTGGGCATATAGTCTTATCATTCTGATAGCATTTCGTTCATTCTATCATTTTGTGTTTATTATCCATATCTTTGTCTTGGCTATCTATGGAAGTGGGAACACTGAAGTAGGGGTTTAACTAAGGCAAACCCCTATACAACCCAACATATTACTTTGGTCTTTTTTGTGTAGGTGTGGGTGAAGGAGTCATTCGGAGGTGGTCCATGAGTTTGTTTCATATCACTGGTGATCTCTAATCTCTTCTTTACCATTTGAGTTGCTTAGCTTTATTTACTGCTTTCATTTTAGTAATTTCAATTCATTGCCTAGCTACATTTTTGAGTTCCCTAAACATCAGGACATTATACAAATCGTTCTACATTTTCTATGATAATATATTTGTTTGCTTATATGGGATGTTAGCATGCCACACTATCATCTGCACATCGTGTAAATGTCTTGGATGGGGAGCTAGTCAAATTGCCTAGAAGATCTCTATGGTTTGTATTTCTAGTTTGTAAAGTCCTAGGAACTTGGATAATTTCTATGCACATTAAAAACACACATTTAGTTAATTAGAAGATAGTCCTAAAGGTCGTAATTATCTTTGGGCTTATCTGAGTGGAGGGTTGAAATTTGAGTCCTCGAAAGATTTGATTATACTTCGTACTGGTTCACTTTTAATACTCTACACATGCATAATCTATTAATAAAACAAACTTGCTTTAAAGAAATTGCAAGTTGCATGTAAACACATTGTTTCCTTAAATATAATATTTGCACGCTATCTTCAACTATATTTATGCATGCTTATAAATCGTGGATTTTTTTATCAATGGGTAGGTGTCATATACGAAACAAATACAAATATAGTTACAATGGGGTGTCAAAGTCTTTCCAACACAAATATGTGTTTTGTCCTCACAACACCAAAAATTATACAACTAAACAAAAAAGTAAATAAGGTGCTTAAACAACAAAATTATAGGACTACACACTCTTCATACAAACTAACATTTTATTTGTGTGTCCAAGTTAATCGACAACCATTAGACATGCGTGCATAATATTTCATTTGATGATTTTAACGTGGTCTCATTATTTTGCTTGTATGCAATTCACAAGTGAGACCATAATGCACTCATCGACGCACTTCAAAACACTATATGTAGTGTCTTCTAGTTTGACTCTTTGTTGTCATGTAGCAACTTAGCATGCAACGAGGCAAGTATAGGGCCTATCTAAATTGACCATCCAATAGATGCAACAAACAACTTATTCCATCTGATTGTGACCAGATTTTGGGCAAGATGTGGACTTGGGGAGTTCACTCCCTCTCTGTTAAGCCCCAGACTACTTCTTTCAGTCCCCTTACTGAACCACTCAATGTGTGTCTAGTTTGGGTTCGACTTTTGAACCTTCCACTTCATTTTTGGGAATACTCTTGCTATGAGGCCATTGGTAACTCTATTGGTTGTTTCTTGATGGTTGATGATGCTATGAGTTCCATGGACCACTCCACCTTTGCTCGCATCCTGGTGGATATTGACATCTCCTCTCCCCTCCCTAGGGATGCAATCCTTGAGGTTGGGGATAGGCCTTGGACTCAACCGTTGGATTTTGAGGGCCTCCCCTTTCGTTGCAAAAAATACTTTGCAACGAGACACTTAGCATCAGATTTCTCCCCCTCGCGTCACAAGGTTGTTGCTACTCGATGGAAGGATGTCACCTTGGATCACCTCACTATCTATGCTACTGATTTGGCTGATGAGCCATCCTCCATTGGTAATGTTGCTATTGATGTTGTTGTTGTTGTCCATGAGGATCCAACTCCTATTGCTCCTAATATGGATTCAACTCATGTTGCCTTGACTAGTTATGCTCTTGATGTTGCTCCTCTGCAACAAACCCCTATTGCTCTACAATAGTCGACTGTTGCCTTGCAGCCGCACTCTCTTGAATCTACTAATGGTATTCAAGCGGGGTCCTTACCGCTTGATCATTCTCTTGATGGTCCCAATGATAGTATCGCCTAGACTGTAGTTTGCCACAGGCGGAAGGGGAAGTTCTCCCCCCTCCCCCGTTCCCCCCTGCAACCCCTCCTTGCCAAGGCTCGGGTGCCCCTACCCCTCCTAATTGACTTGGGTCTGGGTTGTTGAAGGTTAGACAGGTTTGGTTGTTGTTAAAGTGTTGTTGATAGTCTTTGACTATGTAAAGGGTCAACACGCTATTTAACATTGCTTTTTAATAAAAAACAAACAACTTATGTGAAAGTGCAAGCACTTGAGCATATTGTTCTACTAAATATTTAGTTATTATAAAATATACCCTAAATTGATATGATTTGCAAATTCCTTGTTTTTTTACTCCATTTTCCTCAAAGTTTCTTCTTTAATTTTCTAATGGTTTTTTTCAACCACTCTCTTCTTTTATCATTATTTGCTATCTCTTTTCCATGTTAGTGCCTCATATTGTTCCCACGTCACTCTAGGAGCTATAAGCATTTCAAGCAAAGCTTTAGAAGCATCAAGTTGAGTTTCAAATATTGCACTTTCTCCTAAGATTTATGTCTTTGTTAAAACATCTAATCTAGCCAACATGTTCCTATCTTGCATTTTCTTCAACCTATCCTCTACGCTTGATACATGCATTAAGCTAACATGTCATTAGTCTACTTGAGAACACCAATCATTGATTCCTACACTTTGATAGATTAATCTTTCTTCACCATCTAGCACATTAAATATTTAGTTGATTCTTGTGTGTTATTTATTTCTTCTTGTGTTACAACTAGATCTTCCTTTACTCTTGTTCATACATTGTACCCCTTTGTTTGCTCTCTTTTGCATCTTGTCAATTGTGGTGTGAAAATGAAAATGATTCTTTAACAATGTCATGATACCATGCACTTGCCACATGAGAACATCACCATTAGGAATATTGATGCAGCCATAACTGGTAAAAACCCTCAAAAGAGTCGACCATCTTATGTAGCAAGAGAGACACAATGGAAGCAGCAAGAAAACATAATAAGTTCACATAAACATATCATATGAAATCCTTAGAACTTTCGGCAACCATCTGTCAATCATCATATTATCATCAAAGAACATCTGGTAATTAACCGGTTACATGCAACCTTCAAGCCAGATACAATCCAACCGGGACTCTAAGAATCAACTGGATCACAACATGCAAACCTCAATCCTTACTCTAAGTTCTACTTCCTTTGCCCCTACAAATGACTACATAATATCACATTTTTACCCACCGAAACATATCCGAGTCAGCCTCATAAGATTACATTCACCAATGCAGGAAAATGAAACGTGTAATTAGGTCGGCCCTAAGATTTAAGAAATCTTTCTGAAAAATAACCACCAAGTGATACAGTTCAGCAAGAAGGTCGGTCACACGCCAAGGAACATCGGACAAGACCCAAAAATGGATCCACACGCCAAGAATCGCGTCGATAATGAAGAAAAACCAACTGGTAAGCACAAGAACTGTCCCGTAACCCAAAACCAGTCAACTGGAAGCAATAACTGACTGGAAAAAAAACCAAAATGAACTGAAAATCTGGAATCAAGCACATGAAACTGTTTAGAAACCCAAAATAAGATCTGCCACGAAGAACAAGCAACTATCGGTACCAACCGATAAGAACACATAAAACTGTACAAAGAACTAAACAAGAACAAAACTGAAAGGAAATATTTTTTGTTGATGCAAGATTGCTCATCGATCGGGGATGCTCCTACATCAGACAACCCAGGTCGAAAAATATGTTCCATGAGAGACAACTCATGAACATCTAAAAGGATTCAGAATGAAGATCCCATGCTCATTTCTTATCCAAACATCTTCCTTATCTGCCAACCTCTGCTTTAGCTCCTCTGGTGCCTCAACCGGCTTCTCTAACCTCTGACCATCTTTGCTTCTCTTTATTTGCTTCAGTTTTGCACATTGTCTCTATTTCTACAACTCTGATTTGGTTCTGCTACAAAATTTAATCCGATTTGTCACCATCATCTCTCTGTCGACCGGTTCCATTTGTCCATCAGGTTCATCCGTCAGATCCTTATGTAAACTCATGTCACCCTCCAGTTTAACCTCTACAACTAGTTCTATCAGATCTTTCTTCAAAACCTCCAGTATGAACTCTGCAACCGGTTCTATCAAACCTTCCAGTATAGCCCCTACCACCGGTTTTTCAGTAGTGCAACTTCTCTCAGGACTCAGTTTCTTCACCTCCTTCTCTTTCTCCTTCAAAGAAATCAATGTGAACTTTTGTCCATTCTTTTCAATAATAACTAGGTTTCTCCTACAATCATAAATAGCTCCTCTATCATACTGCCAAGATTTTCCCAACAAGACATGACAAACACTCATAGACACAACATCACATAAAACTTCATCTCTGAAAGGTCCAATATTGAAACTCACCAAGCACAGCTCTTTTATCTCTATCTTATAATCATCTTGTAACCAACTCACCTTATAAGGATAAGGATTCTTAAGCCTCTTCAACCCAAGCTCCACAACCATCTCCTCAAATACTAAATTATCAGTACTTCCACTATCTACAATGACCTTGCAATACTTACCACCTGATTTGCATACAGTCCGGAATAGACTCTTCCTCTGAGTAGATCTGGTATCCTTTCTTATGAACATAAGGGATTCTCCTTGCTCCGGTGCATAGTCAGATCCAGTACCATCCGGTTCTTCACTTGCCACACAACTTCTTGTCATTCCTTGCTTACATTCATAGGATCTATGTTTGGTTTCTCCACACTTGAAACATTTGCCAGGAAATTCTCTATCAATATTGTTGCTACCTTTCCTCGGTGTCTTCTATTTCGGTTCTTTACTCCACTTAGGTTTTGACTCCTCTTCTTCAGCCGGTTTCTTCATATTGTCACTCATCTTGAATTTCTCCTTTTCCTTATTCGGTTGTCTTCTTCTCACCTTCTCCTCAACCTTCAAAGCATATTGGTATGCTTCTTCAACATACGCATCTCATCTTGACTGTTAAAAGCAAGTCCATTGATGTACCTCGCCACCTTCTCTTTGTCCATCTCTCTATGTCCAGATTTGATCACCACCTTATGGAATTCCTCTGTATATTTCTTCACAATCATGTTTCTCTATTTCAAGTTCTGCAACTTCTTGAACAGTTCCAATTCATAGTCTCTCGGTATGAACTTGGCCTTCAATCTTGCAACCATTTGTCTCCACCGGGTGATCTTCAATTCACCATTCTCCACTTTATCTTTCTGCAATTCTTTCCACCACAAGGCAGCATGCCCTTTCAACTTGGTTTGTGCCAATCAGACTCTCTGTGGGTCCTTGACATCCTCAAACTCAAAGTAGTCCTCCAACTCTCTGATCCAATCGATCAGATCTTCCGAGTTCAGCATTCCGGGAAAGTTGGAAACCTCAACTTTATGAACTTTATGAACTTTACTCACTTGCACCACTGGTCTCGGGAATATTTCCTCTCTTTCATCTTCCGGTCCTTCAGCTTCCTCAAGCTCTTCACCAGCTTCCTCATATTCATCCTTTGAATCAGGGTTTCTCTACAAACCAACTAAAGCATTTCTGATTTCATTCCTCACTTCATTTTTGAAGTCTTCCATCATCTTCTTTACCCTCTGGGAGTTTGTCCTCCTCGGAGGCATCTCTTCTTTCACTCTGGTGAACTGCCTCAACTCGACGATCTGACTACCAGTTTCAATTGTCTCCCCTTGGCGATCTATTGAACACACACGTAACCTACCTCCAATTGGCGATCTATCCACCCCAAGGAATGCCTCAATGTTCGCAAACAATTCTTCCACCAGCCAGTCCATAACTAGCTTGGATACCACTTGATGCAGCCATAACTGGTAAAAACCTTCAAAAGAGTCGACCGAATTATGGAGCAAGAGAGACACAACGGAAACAACAATAAAACATAACAAGCTCACATAAATAGATCATATTAAAGCCTTAGAACTTCCGACAATCATCATATTATCATCAATGAATATTCGATAATTAACCAGCTACATGCAAGCTTCAAGCTAGATGCAATCCAACTGGGACTCTAAGAATCAACCGGATCACAACATGCGAATCTCAATCCTTATTCTAAGTTCTACTTCCTCTGCCCCTACAAATGATTATATAATATCACATTTATACCCACCAGAACATATCTGGGTCGGCCTCATAAGATTACATTCACCGATGCAGGAAAATGAAACGTGTAATTATGTCGGCCCTAAGATTTAAGAAATCTTTCCAAAAAATAACCACTAAGTGATGCGATTTAGCAAGAAGGTCGATCACATGCCAAGGAACATCGGACAAGACCCAAAATGGATCCACACACCAAGAATTGCGTCGGTAATGAAGGAAAACCAACCGATAAGCACAAGAACTGTCCCGAAACCCAGAAACAGTCAACCGGAAGCGATAACTGACCTAAAAAGAACTCAAATGAACTGAAAATCTAGAGTCAAGCACATGAAACCGTTTGGAAACTGAAAATAAGATCTGCCACGAAGAACAAGCAACTATTGGTACCAACCAGTAAGAACACAGAAAATTGTACAAAGAACTAAACAAGAACAAAATTGAAAGGAAATATTTGTGGTTGATGCAAGATTGCTCATCGACTGGGGATGATCCTGCATCAAATATGTTCTAGGGCAATGGCAACTATCTAAGTGTTGTCTAGTGAAGTCTCTATTGAAGCAATATTTTCATCAATTGGATACCATAAGGTATCAAAATACTAAGAATCATATCCAAAAAACTTTGGCATACTTTTGCCTAATCCACTCATGACCTTGGTGTTCCTTCATCTATTTGATCTGCCTAAATTAATAGTTGAGTCTCTATTGAATCAATATTACCATCACATGGATACAATAAGGTGTCAAAATAACAGGATAATAACATGTGGCACACTTTCACCAAATACATCCATGGCCTTGGCATCCCTTCATCTGGTGGATGTGCCTCAGCTAATGTATGGAGCATTTATGCTATCTCTTCTTATGTAGCTTTATATCCATTCTTAGAGCATATCTCTATTATTTTTGGTTGCTGGTATTGTTTTGTTATGATTTGTTTGGGTGGTGATTGTGCTATTGGTGTACCCACTATAGTTCTTAATGCCTTAGAAACATGAGTTATTAAGCCTATAGGCACATGCAAAAAAGGGAACATAGGTGGTTGCATTGATTATTTCTCTTTTGTCACAAAAAAAGACTATATGATGGAAAGCACTAAAATTCTATGCTATTACACATTATTGGGGAGAAGGGAATCACCACAAACTCACCCTTGATGTCCTCCATTGGTGCATCTATTTGTCCTTTGGCCTTTGTTTGTATTCCTACTTCTAGTTTTGTATCTACCTCTATATCCACAATTACTTTGACCTCTTCTTCTAACTTTGAAGGCCTCTACCCCTACGCTATCTTTTTGTGGTGCATTACCTATCTTCTATCATCATGAGGATGGGTAAATCTCAAAGGGTTTTCCCTTAAATAGCACAAAAACTATATACATAAATGCCACACTACCTATACATAAGCGCCAATAAGTATACATTAACACTTAGCCTTGGCATCTTCTAGATAGAAATGGCATAAGGTAACTCATGATACTACAAATTAGAAACTAATATCCAACAAGGGCACCTTAGTGTGATGTTTGCATAAATAAGTGTACCATAGAGTAGGCATGCATACTATCCCACACACGGAAGCATTGATATGTGCAATGTTTCTTCAAAGAAATAAACTATTACTTCATTTTCTTTCTATGTTGTGGCATTGACATCTATTACCATGCACATCGTATTTCTATAGTGTATTATGGGCACTTGATCTTCCACCCTTGAATCTTCTTTATAATCATTTCAAAATAGTGTAATGTATACAATATCGAAAGAGAATTGAAGAAAAGTCCTTATCATCCCAAGACAAGTGCATATTCTCCCCCATTTCTTGTGCAAGATATGCAAGATAGTCAAATTTCACCGCATTCAATGCAATTTTATACCTTACATATGTTGCATTGGTAAGTATATGATCTCCAAGGGTAGTGTAGAAAATTTTCTACCCAATGCATGTGCAAGCCCATCTAACCATAGGATTAGGCCTACCAACAATTATAATTACACGTGAACCTGTATGGCTACCAACCAAAACATATGTTGTCTCACCTATGACTAAGCATATATCTAGTGCATCCCTTAAACCTAAGTAAGGTTCTTTGTTTGCACTACACATCGAGCATTACTCAATAATTTGGTTAAATCATAAATTGACTTAGGTTTGACATCAATTTTTTGGTCCTTGGTTAAGTAAATGCTATTGATGAATTTGTTTAAGTGGATAGCACACTAATGGCTATGATGCCAAAATATTATAGGTTCCTTAAATTGTTGTAAGATGTTATTTTCTAAACTTATTTCATTTCTTAGGAGTGTATTTGTAAATTTATTTCATATTTGAATATTGTAGCAGTTTCCTTTATTTCTAATAGTACCAAAAATAGAGAAGTTGTTCATAAAAAAAAATAGGGTCAATGCCAAATGTCAACACCTTCAAAATGTGGCTAGCCAAAACCTGAAGTAGTACATGTCAATGAAGATTACTTTCATGGTAAAGGATTTTTTATCATTTTCCCCTATCACGAAGATGTTTTTAGTACCCTATTGGGTGGACCTTGGTTTATGGATAAGGTTGCTCGTCTCATAAAAAAAGGACTTTTGGTTTTGATCTAGTAAGGAGAATGTTAAGTTTTCCCTAGTTTGGATAAGACTTCTTAGAGACTCCCTTTGGGGTACTCGGAGGAACAATTGTTAAGAGGTGTTGCTAACTCCTTTGGCCAATTGGTGGTTGTATATTTGATGACTAGTTCGAAGAAAAGGTTGAGGCTCACCAAGATTTTTGTCAATGTGTAGATGGGTTTTGATCTCCCTCAATTATAAACCTATCCTCTAAGTTCATCTCTTGGTGCTAATCTATCAAGTATAAAATTAATCCTTTCATGTCTTTCTCTTGTCATAAATCAATCTATTTTGCCAAAAATGGCCATATAAAAAGGAAGTTTCTTTTAAGGCATGTAGCACACTACCTACTTTTAAGCACAAAAGTGTTTTGACATAAAAAGCATGCTCTAGGGTTCAAGGGGATCATTGTATAGTAACATTGTAGTTGACCTCTTGCTATAGGGTGATGAGTTGTTAGACCAACGGTGATTCACTATCTTTGATGGGCCTCTTTCTCATCTAATAATGTCTTTTTATATGGGATTGAGAAAGTGCCTCAATCAATGGTAGATTTTGTTGCATCTTTGGTTGGATTTCTAAATGTTAAGGTATCAATGGGTGAGGAGGGTGAGATTACCCCAAAAAAGGATTTTTATTTCTAGTTTTATTACTCTTCCAAACATCTAGGCAAAGAAAAGTTCAATCTTATTTTAGCGCATCAAAGGGACTACAAGTGTGGAAAGGAACTTCTCCCAACTCATTGATTCCTAAGGTAAAGTCTAGTGTTTTTATATGGAAAGAAGGGGAAGTCAATGGATAAGTCCTATTTTACAATGAAAAGAAATTTGATGAAGAGAGGTGAGATACAGAAATTTGTGTGATGAAAAATACTAAAGGGATTTTTGATGATAGCTAGATCACTCTTGAATTGGGTGGGACTAAACCCATTCTCAAATCCTGTAAATTAATCTCATCACAAAGTGATTTTCTCCTTTTGGAATTCAAATTGACAATGGATCATTTAATGCAATATTAAGAATAGAGTTTGGAAGGATGGTCTTTATTGGGGTTAACTTGATTGGCACATCTAGTGGTATTGTTACAATGTAGAATCCTCTTTTAGATAATGGTGATTTGTTGGCTACCAAACCTCATCATTTGGCTATTCTCTTCACAGAAAAATATGACAATTTCATATATATTGTTCAATATCTATGCATGCAACTCCTCCTAAGGTCATAAAGGACTATGGAGGGAGGTTGTGGATTTTAAAATTGTACATAAGGACATCAAATGGATGGTGGTAAGAGATTTCAGCTATTCCTTATCCACTTCAAAGAAGAAAAGAGGATCTATTCAATTTTTAAAATAACATGGAGGGCCTTGCTAGCTTCATTTCTTCCTATGGCTATGGATATTGAATTAAAAGTGACAAACTTCACTTGATCCAACATTAGGGTTCAAGAAAAACTTGTCCAAGCAAGGTAAGTTTGGGTTACGATTGTTGGCTTCTCATGCTAAATATAAAAAATGATAAAAAGGAGATGTTCCTTTTTAGGTTTGAACACAAGACTTCACCACCCAGAGATTGAACCAAAAGTGAAAAAATGGTAGGAAGTTGATGTTAAGGTGATTGTGTTGTTCCAAATAATTAGGAAAGAGTAAAATGTCAAAATAAACATTAAAAAATGAAGTATAACCACTTCCAAGAATATTTTCTCACAAGAATAGAATTTCAAAAGACTTGGAGATTATTAATAAGGATATTCAATCTAATCACCTGAATCGAAATATTTTCTAAAGGGAAATATTTATTGGACAAATATCATTCTTTGATATTGATGAAAAAACAATCTATAGATAGAAATCCAAATTCTCATGGCTAAAGGAGGGGGACCAAAATGATAAGCTTTGTCCATTTAATCACCCTCAAGCATTGCTCTTAAAACAAAATCAAATGAATTTTAGGCTTGGTTAGAGGGGCCTCTTCATCAGAGAGGAATCGTCACTTATTTCAAGAATCTACTCAAAGAGGATAATATTTACTATCCTAAGTAGGTGAGGAAACCCAAGAGATTCTTCCTAGTATTGGTCTCAAAAAAAGAATGAGGACTTGCTCTCCTTTGTCTCCTCTTAAGAAATCAATCATGTGGTGTTCTCCATTGACAAGTACAAAAACTATGTTTCAAATGAATAAATCCTATGTGTGTCATGGTCTTTTCTAGATAAATTCAAGAAAAATTGACTTCAATCAAATAATAAGGTTTTTTTCATCAATGCATATCCTTCCTAGTGTTCTCAATGCTTGCCAATGGTCTTTTGGCTTTATTTTGTGCATAGTAGAGGACTAAGGTAAGGGAAGGGGGATCCTTAAATTTGCTTCTAGAAAAAAAAACTTAAAATTATTTAAACTATCTTAACTGATTGATCTTGTCACTAGCGATTTGTGGATGATACCATAGTTCTATGTGAGGTTTTTGTGGTGTAGATCAAGGTTTTCAAGGAGCTATTTTATAAGTATGAGAGAGCCTTGGGATATAAAATAATTGTTGACAAGAGTTGTCCATTCTTTCTAAGTACCTCTATAGATAGACAAGTTAAGATTGTTATGATATGGGTTGTCAAGTTAAGAACATCCATCCATTTATCTTGGGATTTCATTGTTAAAGGAATGGACACCATGTTGGCATTCTACACTCTATGAGAATATGGTTGATGTTGTCATTGATGGCAACCAACCGGTAACAGGTTTCTACACAGGCACCGGCATCGTAGACATCATACACCAATAGGCACATTCACCGGCAATGAAGTATACAGGCTCTCAGGCCGACATGTTTTGTTTATATGAATTGTATTGTAAATGTAATTAATTATTTGTGAGCCGACATGATGTATTGTAAAGACTCATATATGTATGAGATCTTATAGATCATTTTGATACACATAGGACATTTTTTTGTAATAGCATGGAATAGAAGGATATTATGTAAAGACAGCGAAAGGTGTTTGGTTAAGGTATCTGATTGAGCTTAAATCGGTACTGAACTAGGCATTAGAGATTCTATTTTGAGCAGTACATTGTATTGGATTTAATTATCCATTTTGTAGTCAGTGAGACTCTTCTATTGAGCAGTGAGCTCTAGGCTATTGGCCTTCCTGCATGTGCAGGCCCATGTTGTAAGTAATATTTATTCATATTGTCCAGTGAGTAAATATTGTGGGTCACAAATCCCACCGAGGTTTTTCCCACACTGGATTTCCTCACCAAAATCTTTTGTGTTATGGTGTGCATTTATGTTGTCTCTGTTATTTCTCTTTACTGCATTATTTCTTGTTTACCGGTACATTGATTTGGGTTGCAAAGTTATAAATAAGTTTAAATATTCCATAAACTGGTTAGACACTAATTCACCCCCCCTCTCAATGTCTTTGGGACTGTCATTGAATCTAACACACCATTTACTCTTACCTTATATATTGGACCAATTTTAAAGGAAGCTTGATGGCTAGAAGGATTGCTTGTTGAGGCTGACAAGCTTCAATTAAGGTCACTTTACAAAATCTTCCTATTTATTTTATGTCCATATTTCAATTATTGACTAAAATTATTGTCAAACTAGAATAGATACAAAAAAGCTATTTCAATCTAGTCCTAGAGATAAAAGAAAAATGGTGTTGATTTCTTGGAAGCAAGTTTTCTTACCAAAGAAGTTGGAGGGTTTGGGTCTCAAAAATTTAAGGTTGTTTGATTTGGCTCTTTTAAACAATTGGATAATTGTTAAGGAGCTGAAGTTGTAGACTATAATTCTAAAGTTGAAATGCATACCTAATAATGACTCCCTTTCCTTTTTGTTACACAACTCCCTTTGTGATGGGCCTTGCTTCTTAAATGGTTTGTGCAAAGGTAGAAATATTCTTAGGAGGTACAAAATAGAATGTGGATGTAGATAGCAATGTTCTCTTTTGGAAAGATAAATGGCTCATTGACCACCCTCATGCTTTCCTCAACTATATATATCCCTTATGTAAGATTTTGAAGGGGGTTTATCAGTAGCAATGTTGAAGATAGCCTGGAGACTAAAGATTTGGTTAAGATGTGAAAAAACCTAGCCCTTTCCATTACCTCTAAGACTTTGCAACTTTCCTACAAGTTGAATTACATGCTAAATGGTTTTCACATGTTTCAATTTGACAAAGATAATTACCTACTTTAGGTTGCTTCTCTTAAAGGATTATATAGGGTTTGTTTGGATTTGTCATTGCTCCTCAACCTACCACCCCCATCCATTCCCATAGTCTCAAATGTGGTTTAAACCCCTTATTCCAAGATTCACTTTTTTCTTCAGTTGTTGTTTCAAAACAAAATTTTCACCTTGGATATTCTAGCCAAAAGAGGCTTCTCCCTCTCTAAGAGGTGCTCATTTATGAGAAAATGCGAAGTATGTTTTCCACCTTCTCTTAAATTGTTGTTTTGATTAGAACATCTAGTGCTCCTTATGTCTAAATTTAATTCCACTTAAATTTAGGAAACATCTTTTGAGAATCTTGTCTCCCAATGGCCATCTCCTTTTTACAACTCCAAACTCTCTTCCTCATACTCACTAGCTAGAGTGCAACTCCAAAATCTACAAGGATGTCCAAGGATGAGCTACCTTAAAGGAGATAACATCATCTTGTAATGTGAACAAGTAGCTAATTGTTGGAATACTAACGTCAATCCAAATAATTCCCTTCAAAACAATCTTGTGAGATATCAAGAGGTCTTATCCTCCCCCTCTCTAGGTCAATCTTAATTTTGGTGTCTCTAAGGGAAAATCATGTCTAGCCCAGGGTGGTAAGGTTATCAAAGATCATAAGGGTGTTGTGGTGGGAATTGACTCCATCAACCTTGGTACCTAGTACAATCACTTTTCTCAAGTTTTGTTTTCTAATGCATCCACCTAGGTATAGAACATGGATCCAACATTTATAAATGGAAGGTGACTTCCTTGACATCATTAATTATCTTTCTAAATACCATAACCCATGTTAGTCTATCAAAAACATCATCCTTGATGCCTTAAACCTATAAAATCCCTTCCTTGAATTCAAATTTGACCATCCATTCACTGAGGGAAATAGTGTTGTGAACTTTTTTGCTAATATGGGGGCAATGAAAGTGGAAAAGGATGGGTAGAGTCCCTTTGGCTACAATTAAATTGATTCTTGATGAAATTCCTTAATCTTTCTCTTTTTGCTTGTCATTCCTAGAGAGGGCAAGATAAATTGTTAAATTTATTAGTTATATCATGGTGTTTTGATCAAGGATTCTCCATGCTTTGAGAAGGTTTCAGTTTTTCCTTATCATATGTTGTATTATGGTGGTACCATTGCATTTTAAGCAAAATTACCCTCATGCCTGGTAAAAAAAATAAAGCATTGAGGTTTCTCATTAAGGGGTGACAAGAATAGAGTTGAACTTGTAATGGTGTGAATAAAAGAATGTCATTGTTTGGCATATTTCGATGAAAGGGGGGTTCTCTAACTTCTTAAAGAGAGTAAGGGGAATGGTCTAACAATGTCTAAAGAATTTGCTAAAAGTTGGAAGTTAAGCATAGTGAAGGTCAAGGGGATTGAGTTGGAAATTATTGAAGAGTTGATTGCTTAGGTTACAAGCATGCCCATAGAGGGAAAATAGTGATACAATTATAGAAGAAACAAAGTTGAGCTTCCACAATCCTTTCTCAAGGGTAAAGCTAAAAAGACTTTAATCAACCTTTGCTAGGGACTCCCCTCTAAACCCTTAAGATTGTATTTCTCTCCAAATTATTTGGTAGATAACCCTTGAAGGTTGCTTTTAGTCCATTTTTTCCTTTCACCTTAGCCTTTTGAATCGCTTTCATTATAGTGCCCTTGTCAATTTTATGGCTTCTCTTCTTTCATGTCTAGAGTGCTCTATGTTTGAGGTAAACTATGGTGTCTCTACCCTCCAATTACAATTTAGTTATTCATTGTTCTTTGGGTTAACCATGTACTAAAATCAACTCTTTTCCCTTCCTTGTCCCTTCTAAAGGTAAGGCCTAATTAATCTCCTATCAAGCCAAATTTTAGAAAGAGGATGAAAATCCCCTTATTTAATAAGATTTTCCCCTATTGTAGAGGCTAGATCTATTGGTCCTATGAGTGACAAGGAAGATTTTATAGGTAAAATTCCAACTTTGAAGAGTGTGACTAACAATAAGTAATGATAAGGTTGTTGGAATTGGGGACCTGACTACTAATTTCAAGCTTTCATAAGTGGAAAGCTTGTTTTTCCTATCTTTCGTCTTTGAGTATTAGAGAGGTGGCCTTTATGGTGAAACTCTCAAGTGATAAGGTTTGCAGCACTAAAGAAGCATCCATCACATCTTGAGATTGTTCCTTCTAAATGTTAATAAGTTGAACAAAATCTCCCTACTTAACTGACAATTCAATGATGAGACCTTGTAACAAGAGGATATTAAATTGAATAAAAAAAAATGAAATACTTTTGAGGAGATATGAAAATTGCAGGAGGCTAAGGATTGTGGACAAGGAGCCATAGAACATTAAATTTACCCTAAAAAGTTGGTAGATGTTAGTAGCTCTACCATACAAAATTGTTAAACCAATATTAAAATGCTATAGAACAATCTTAAATCTTAGGCTCTTCTAGAGTGGGTGGACCCTATTGTTAAATCAATAGTAAAATGCTATAGAACAATCTTAATTCTTAGGCTCTTCTAGAGTGGGTGGACCCTAGTTCTATAATGTGCAATCAACAAACAAAGAGAAGAGGGGCCCTACAAGACAAGATGTGGAATTTGTGAAAACAAACCTAAATTTTTTTAAGGATGAGGGGGAGGCAACAATTAGCTTAAACTCAGTGGAATCTTGTTGTTTGAATCCCTCCAACCTATATTTTGGTCACTACTATTTTGTTACAACTTTATGTTATGCTTTATTATTCACTACTATTTAATTGTTGAAAAAATTAAGGCCCCTTTAAGAAACCCCTTTTTAATCTTTACCCAAAAAAATATTTGCAATCATCTAATTCTACTAAATATATTTATTTTTATTATTTACATATTCAAGATTTGGACTACATTCGATGAGGACCATCGAAATGCTCAAGCATAGGCAAGATTTGGCATCCTAAAGGATAAGAACGGGCTTGGCGCAATAGAAATTGAGGAGTTAAAATATTCGAGTCACGGGTAAGAGCGACTTGTGGTAGGATAATCTACAAATTTTGAGTGGTTTTTATATTTAAAGTAGCAAAACAAGGGTGTTGAACCTATACAAAGACAAGCCAAAAAGGCCACAAACAACTTGTGCTAAGGGCACATTTGATAACTGAGATTGGAACCTTTGCCACATTTATGTATCAAAAAAACAAAAAGCAAATGGGATGGCACCTAAACATTTACCATACTCACATTAAACACAATAATCTTACTTTTTCCTTGACAACAAATTTTAGAAAAATGACAAATATATATTATTTCTAGATCAAAACTACTACAACAAAGAAAGAAAACTTCCACCAATCAAACTTGAACCCTTTATACAATAAAAATAAGAAAATTTGCATTGTTGGGAGAAAGGATTTAGCAGCCATGTATACTTAATAATAGTTATGATATTTGAAAATAAAAAATTGGCTTAGTATTTGTAGTTTTTATTTTTGTATATAAAAAATAGATAAAAAGTGTTTATTTCATATATATATAAATTTAAAGGAAACAATCAATCATAAGGTGACACATAAAGCAATAAAAAATACATGTCTTTATATACATGCTTGAATCTCAAATTTTTAAGTAATAAAAGAAATTGACAAAGATCTATAACTAACATGGCTATATAATTGATATCCAAAACCCTATACAATAAATTTAAACTAATACCTAAACAATAAAAATGACTAATTTTTATCTTCAAAATTCAACTTATCATTTAGAGATTTATGACATATAGAATTCAGTTAAACATTTAAAAACTTGAAATTTATAAAAATCAAAGCCATAACTACTAAATCCTCTCCTTATATTTACAGTACACACAAGAGTTGTGATGAACCCTCTAAATCCATTACCTAAATATCCAAATACAATATTTATTAACTAATCTGTTGCTCAAAAAATTGAGTACTTCAAAGCTCATTATGATTAAGAACTAAAATTAAACTTGCTTCATATAATATAATCACAACCACATCATAATGCCAAACCAGGCCATTAAATGAACTTTTATTATAAAAAAAAAACTTATTAAATTCAGATGTTTCCTTATCTAAAATGCTACTTCCTGAAATCATCATGATGATGTCCCAATTATTGCATAATACAATGGCTCATGCGCTTATATTTATAAGATTTAAAAGTTGGGAAAATTAATTGTTTAGTTAAATCACTATCATTTGGGCAATTAACATTTGCATTAAATAGAGCGTTGCAACTTTCTCGCTCACTGCAAGTTTGAATTTTTGCAATGGTTGTCGTTTCCGCGGCGGAGGGCCCGTCCTCCCCGGAACCTAACCACCCCCCCCCCCCCCCCAACCGCCCTACTAACCTGCGGATGTGTTCGGATTTGGCACTCGTGTTGTGCTCTCAGAGTGTTGGGTGGGCTCCCTCGAGTGGTGATTCTGTTGTGGAGGCTTGTAATGCGGCTCTGCACGAGGTCCCCTCCCATGTGAAGATTCCACATGAGACTTCTAACTTAGATTCTCTTAGCAAGGATCCCAAGACTGATGATGTGGGGCCTCTGCCTGGGGAGGCTCAAGCGAGCACATGGTAAGGTGCTCTTGTTGGAAATACTAAGTTGGGGGCATCGAATCAGCTACCAAAGGTCACTACTAGAGAGGATGGTCTTGAGATTTGTCTCTCCGCCAGTATTATGGATAATATCGCCTCCTCCCTACACCTCTGCTTAGTGGGGAAATTCTTGGCCTTCAGACCCACGATTGATATGGTCAGAAGATGGGCTAGTTCGAGATGGAAACTATGAGGGAGTGTCTCTATCTCTGGGATGTCGGGTGGGCTCTTTTTATTCAGATTCACTGCTGAAGAAGACTTTATTTACATTATTTTGGTTCATGGTCTTACGGCAAACATTGCTTATCCCTCTCTAAGTGGAATTCGAGGTTTAACCCTAGTGTTGATCTCCTCATACTTGTCTCAGTCTGGATTAGACTCCCTAGCCTCCCTTTGGAATTCTGGGACGACACCATTTTTAGATGGATTGGCAACTCTTTTGGTTAGTTCGTTGCTGTTGACAATGTGACGATGTAGAAGTCCAGACTCATTTATGCTCGCCTATGTGTGAATGTGGTTGTTAACAACCCCCTCCCTAACTTCATAGCTCTCAAATCTAAATGGGGTAAATGGACACAAGCTATTGTCTATGAGAACGCCTCCCTTTATTGCCAAGGGTGTGGAAAACATGGTCATGTGAAAGCTAACTGCTCGACCCCTCTGCCTCTGGAGGAAAAACAAAAGAAGTTGTCCTCCCCGGGAATTGTCAATGAGGAGACAACTTAGAATGTTCCCCCCAGTCCCCCGGTTATTGACAAAATTGAGGATCGGGTCAAGGACTCGAAGGAAAATGACGATACTCAATTTCATATTGAGGAGGGCTACCCCTTCTTGGAGGGTATTATTAATATGATGAAGACCCCTGACCCCAAAACGGCACCTCCCTCCTCGGGGAGCTGCTTGGATCCAGTCTTAGAAGAGGGAGAGATCTCCTAGAGGAAGGTGAACAAAAAGAACTGAAAGCTAAGGAGTGCTTCAGAGAGAAGAAAGGGCACAATGAGTCTACTCCAAATGTGCTCAAACAACTGAATCCCAATACTATGGGGGAAAACGGGAGGAGTGTAGGTGTGTAGGGGTTGGCCCCACGCCTCCCACAGTGAACGTCCTGGATCCGACCTCCTCTTCTACAGCTACTGGATCTACTGGGGATATCATTGTAACCTTTTTCTCCTAAGGTAGTTGATTTGCCTCGGATTTGTCTGTGGATAAAGTGATAGAGGATTGGCAAGAACCAAAAAGAAAAACTAGAGGGAATAAAAAGGCAAATGTTGGCAATGACTCTGAACCAGGCAGACCCTCTGAGAGGACCCTCAGAACTAAGGTAATGGCCAGAGAAATTGCTAGTGGACGGCAATTAACTCTGGAGACATCTCAAAAAGGCAAGAAATGAAGTTCCTTTCATGGAACTTAAGGGGCCTAAACAGCCCTCAGAAGCAATATGCTCTTAAGCAATGCATAGTAACCATAAGGTTGATATTATTCTAATCCAGGAGGTGAAAATGACCTACCAAAACTTTGCTTCTCTTGTAGACAATATATGGTCTGGTGTTGTCTTTTATTATAGTGAGGCGGAAGGAGCTTCAGGTGGAGTTGTGACTCTCTAGAATAAGAGCAAGCTGGATGGGTATGTTGTTGGCCTTTCTCACAACTTTCTTGCTACAAGGTTCACTCTGAATAACTTCTCCTGGTACGTTTTCAACATATATGCTCCTAATACTAGAAATGGTCGGGCTTTGATTTGGGAGGAAATCTCTATCTTCATGGCTAATAATAGGGAGGCAATGTTCATGTTAGCCAGTGACTTTAACACACCTCTTTATCCCTCGGAGAAGCTAGGTGGTCTAACTAATTACAGTGATAGCATGCTTGACTTTGTTGACTTTATTAGAAAAAATGAGTTATTAGATCTAGACCTTCAAGGGAATCCCTTCACCTAGTCTAACAATAGAAAAGGATCTAATCTGATTCAGGTCAAGTTGGATAGGTTCCTGATCTCTGCTAAGTGGGACCTTGGCAGCAATTCCTCACTCTTGAATCTCCCTCGCACTATCTCAAACCATTCCCCGATCCTCCTTTCTTGGGTTGATAGACCGGTCTCAGACCCCATAGCCTTTAGGTATGAGATTATGTGGCACTCTTACTCGGATTTCAAACGGTGCATACAAAATTGGTGGAACTCCCCTGTTCAAGGTTCTGCTATGTTTAGAATCTCTAAGAAGATGGAGATAATCAAAAGGGAAGTCGAGGCTTGGAATAAATCTTCCTTTGGTGATATTTTTAAGAGAAAGAAGGAGGTTGAAACCAAACTGGACCACCTCCAGAGAATCATTGTTGAGGGGGCCACCTCAATGGATATCCACAAAGAGGAGGAATGTTGGAGACAAAAGTGGAAAGAAATCATGAGCCTTGAAGAGATCTTTTGGAAGCAAAGATCCAAAATCTAGTGGTTAACTGAGGGGTATATGAACACCTCCTTCTTTCACAGATCTGCTTCAAAGCACAAAAGAAGAAACACTATCCGGTCTATATTCAATGACAGAAATGAAGAATTGGTGGGGAATAATGAGATTGGACAATGGGCTCCTCTTTTCTTTACTAATGCTTACACTAATGACAGGGTGAGCGAACCTACTGAGGTAAGTGATCAGCTTCTCAATCTTATCCCTCAAGTCCTGAATGATGCTGACAATGAGCTGCTAATGTGCCAAGTGTCTAAAGAAGAATTCAAAGAGGTGGTTTTAGCGATGGTTGGCTTTAAGGCCCCAGGCCCCGACGGCTTCCCCCCAGCCTTCTTTCAAGTGTTCTGGGAAATTGTGAAGTATGACTTAATAAAAGCTACCAAGGACTTCATTCGCACTGGGAACCTTCTAAAGAAATTGAATAACACTTTCATTGTATTGGTTCCCAAAGTTCTAGATCCTAAGTTTATAACTGACTATCGCCCTATCAGCCTGTGCAATTCGATTTACAAGATCTTTTCTAAAGTTGTTGTCATTAAAATCAAACCCCTTCTTGATAGATGTATTAGCCCCTCTCAAAGGTGTTTTATTTTGGGCAAGCAGATCCTTGACACGGTCATAACTACCCATGAGGTCATCCACTCCATGGAGAAAAGTCACAACCCAGGTATGGCTTTCAAACTTGATATCTCTAAGGCTTATGATAAAGTTAACTGGAATTTCCTGTATGTTGTTCTATCCAAGATGGGATTCCAGGGAAGATTCCTCAATGTTTTCAAGGTGGTTGTGGAAAGTGTTCACTACTCGGTGATTGTCAACGGCACCCCTTGGGGATTCTTCAAGGTTGGGAAGGGCCTAAGGCAGGGGGCCCTCTTTCACCTTATTTGTTTATTATGGTGGCAGAAGATTTGAGCAAGAACTTCTCCCACTGAATCAGGAATAGAAGAATCTCGGGGGTGAAAGTGGCTTCTACCCTGCCTTCGGTGGTTATGCAGCAATTTGTTGACGACACCACCTTGTTGGCTAGTCGTCTATTATTGAAGCTAAAGAATAGAAACACTTGTTGGAGGAGTACGCCTTGGCCTTAGGACAACTTATCAATTATAATAAGAGCAAAATTTATTTTTTCAACACGGATAGGAATCTCCAAAGTAAACTTATCCAAATTCTTGGACGTTGTGCTGCTAATCTACCCGATTCCAACCTAGGTCTTCCCCTCACGATTAAGGAGGTCACCCCCCAATTCTGGGAGTTTATCTTGGAAAGAATGCAGAGGAAACGTGTTGGCTGGACTGGAAAAACTTTGAGCAGCGCTGGTAAACTCCAGCTTTTGTCGGCTTCTCTTCAAGGTATCCTGATCTATTTTCTATCGCTATTTAAGATCTCCATTGCTATGGTTGAGAAACTTACGAAAATCCAAAGAATTTTTATGTGGACAGGTATGGAGGAAAAGGCTAGACTCAGCCTAGTCAACTAGGAGGTGGTGTGCGAACCTAAGTACATGGGAGGCCTAGGGATCAGAAAAATTTCAGACCTGAAAAAGGCTTTGCTGACTAAAATTGGATGGTATTTTGTGAAGGACAGAGTTGATTGGTGTAAAATTATGCGGTCTAAGTATTTCAATCACACCCCCTTCTCTTCCCTTTTATCTTCTCAGGAGCTCCCTCCAAGCTAAAAAATATGGAACAATATTGTCAAAAATCGGAAGTTGCTTAAGGGAGGTCTAAAATCGCAGTTGGGCAATGGCGAGAAGATCAGATTCTAGGAGGACAACTAGATTGGCGATAGACCCGTGGCCTTTTCCCGCTCCAGTTGCCTCATGGGAACCCTCAAGATCTCGCTTGGTCCTCTAGTGGTGAATTACATATCCCCCTGTCGTTGTTGGTTGAGGCTCGTTGATGGTCTGGGAGAGAACACTCATTGGGGCCATTTGGCGGGGGAATTACAATCTCTTCTTGAGGAGTTCAGGATTCCCCGTTCCCCTCATGCTGACAAGTTTGTTTGGGCTAAGAATCCCTTCGGGTCTTTCAGTGTTAAGTCGGCCTACAATCTCCTGATCACTCATACCAATGACTGCTACAGTTGGAGGAAAGTTTGGAATTCTCAGCTTATCCCAAAAATAAACTTTTTCTGGGGGACGGCTCTGCATGGGAAGATCCTAACCATTGATAAACTTAAGAGGAGAGGCTTCCTGTTAGCTAGTTGGTATGTTATGTGTAATTTTGCTGAGGAAAGCATAAATCATCTCTTTATTCATTGTCCCTTCGCTTCTATGGTCTAGTACAAAGTTTTACAGAAATTGTAGTACCCCTCCTCGATCAGCCTCTTTTGTATGTTTTGATTTACTTCAGTGACTGTTAAGTGGAACATTTTTGTATATTGGTTTAGATGTTATGCGATGTTATTTCATGCTTTATCTGGATCTATGGTGTATGATTTTATGCAGTATCTCAGTGCTTATGTTTAATGTTATTTTATACATCATTATCATGGACTGACACTTTTACCTTATATTGTGATGCGTTATTTATATGTTGCGTGTTTTCAAGTGTATTGGGATGTGAGGGGATGATTTTCCTTCACTCACTCCGGTGAGACTGGGAACGTCACGATTCTCCTTCATCAGTGTGCGTGTCGTGTCTGTATATGTGTGTGTGTGTGTGAGTGTGTGTGTGTGTGTGTATGTGTGAATATTTGTCTATATGCACGTATGGATTCTTTTGGTGTAGGACATTACATGTACTAGTACCGGGTAGATACGGGATATCGACTCCACCTGGTTTCACAGGTCTGAGCATGCCTTATATGTCCGATGGGAGTGGAGGAGATAGTTGTTGTACCCTAACTTGACCCGCAGTTACACTTGTGTGAGTGTTGTCAGTCGGTTGTCTTTTTTGTCTGGCCGGTATGCGAGTCATAGTGCTTTGGTTTGGTCATTTGAGAGTCGTCATTTGATCATTCTTTGTTTTGCGTGTTTCTGTTTATTTAAATAGTTATTTAATTAAATGGATGATGCTATCTTATGTTGGCGTAATTAGTTAATTATTATGCTCTGTGATTATTGATTTATTAATTAATGATTTGTTAGATTAAATGGTTAAATGGCTTATTTTATTGTGTAGAGTGGCATTGATATATTTTGTGGAAATAAATAATTGCCTAGCCATTTTAATGTTAAAGGCTTATGTTGAGAGAAAGTATTTTTGGAAATAGAAATTAATAAAAACTTGTCTTTTTACTTTTCCATTTGACCCATGCTTTTTATTTGTTGAAAAAGAATTGTTTTTGGATAAAGGTAAATCTGATTGTTTTAACTTTAAAAATATTTAAATCTGATTGGATGAAATGACTTTCAACCTAGAAAGTTTAGGTTAAAAATTTATTTTTCCATATATGTTTGGAGATTCACGGGAAGAGCAGGGGCAAGAATTTATGGAGAGAAATTTGGAATACTATTCTGGAAGGAGGAGCTGGAATTCGAATTGGTTTGCAAGGATTGGGATCTTCCTTCATTGTGCTTGCTAGTTTGCTTCCAGGTTGGATAATCTATTCTTGTTTTATATTTGATTTTGAATTTTTCAGTTGCTTCCTGTGTGTTGAAAATATGCAAATTTCCTTGTAAATTCTTGTGGAATGATTGGAATGGAAGAAGGAATGTCTGTGGATGTTGATTTTGTGAATCTTAGATCCTATGTTTGCTTATAGGAAAGAAATGGTTCATTTCTCTATTTGTTGTATGTTTTGTTCTTGAAAATCAACTTCTTGATTTACCTCTCTTTTTGGAAAAGAATGAATTAGATTTGGTTTGTTGTGTGCATCCTAGTATCTAAATTGCCAAGTATTGGTTAGCTATTGCTTCCAGGGTGTTTTATTTCACCATTTGCCTTGCTGGTAAATATTCCTTTGAATTTTTGGATTTGGCACTGTGTATGTGTGTCCGTGAAATAATCTGGAAATGAATCGTTTCTTGTGTTAAGCGATTTTGTGGTTTATTGGTTTTAGAATGCTTTGGAAGCATGTGTTTTTGTGTTTTCCAGTGGACTTTACCGTTCCTGTGGTGGACTTGTCTCACCATGCGGGTCAGAAGTTTTAGTGTTAAATGAAAATAGTGATTTTTCGTGTGATTTTTATTATATGGTTTAATAAATTTATCTATGGAAATTAAGGCATGAATTAGTGATTCAAATTGGTAAATCTGGATATATTCTGGAAATGAATTAAATGCCTGTTAGGAATTCATGTTATAACCGGTTGGATGTTTGATGTGAATTTCTTTCTTGATGGAATGTGGATTCGGAAATTGAATAGATGCAAATGTTGGAAAAGAGTGTTTTATTTAATTTTCAATCAATGATGTTGCAAGCGCTTATGATGTTGATTTTCTCAGAGATTGTCTAAGTGCGAACTTAGTGAATTAGCTTTTCTTGCAAAGAGTGTATATTGTGTTATTTTTGGTCTGTGGTTCAATCGTCCTGTGGTGGCGTATTTGGTACCTTTGACCAAGTGATATATGTTGGTTTCGTTGTCTTAACCATGTAGTGTCTTTGTCTTATGGTCAGCCAAGAGTCAGTATGTCCTTGTTTGACCACTTGTTTCTGATAGTGGTGTTATAGTTGTCTGTTTCGCCATAGGGTCCTCGAGGAGTGACCATGTTTGTTAAGTGTCCTTTGAGAGAGTGGCTTTCCAGTGGGGGCCGCGCCCTAAGTGGATGGCAAGATAACCCATCGAAAGTCAGATAATAAGTGATGATCTAATTAATTGATTAGGTGGGTAGTTTCATAACATTAATAAGATATTGTGCCTCGCGCATAGGTGAGTGCTTGTACTGAGGCTCATAATGTAGTGAGAAGGCCTGGAATGGCAAACCGACCACCTTGTCTTCACAAAAGGCTGGTAGGGTCCGCATGAGACTTAGTTGGAGCCGGAGGTACTCGAAAGGTTACCAAGACAGTGAGTCGGGACCTATGGAGGCCAACCATGTAACCATCAAGCTATGCAATGACACCCTCTCATTTGGTTCACTTGTGTATTTGTAATGTTGAGTCACCTAGATTTTGTGGAGTCATATTGTGTTGTCATGGAGTCATATTGTTTTGTCGACCATGTCATGCTTATGCTTGTTTTGGGGTCCTCAACTATCTCCTAGCATGGTGGGGTGATTCCATTTTGGGAATTACATGGTCGGGCGGTAGTGCCACTTCCCATCGAATGTTCGGATTTGTACCTTCATACGAGGATTGGCTTCACAGGTGTTTCTGTGGTTCGTGGCTCATGCTTCATCTCATGTTTGGGGATTATTGTTATTTGGAGACCCTTGTGGTCATTGTATCATGATCTTTTGTAAACTTGTAATTGGTTCAGTTGTAACTTTATATGTATATTGAGAAGTTATGTATTGGAAGAGCAATGTAATCCTATGTATGGGATGTGTTTATCAGTTTCCTTTATGATACGTGTAAATGCTTATTGAAGTGGAATTATATTGTATCATTTCAATCTTTCAATGGTGTATCTATATTTGCATATGGCTTCTTGTGATCATTGAGTTAATGAAGGATTATTGGATTATTGGATTATTGGATTATTGTATTGTGGAATTTATCTTGTGGTCTTAATTCTTCATTGGTAACCTTTAAGGAATTAAGGTGTAAGTCTTTCGCTTGTGTTATCGTGCATGTTGTGTGTTATGCACTTACTATGTTTATACTTTAAAAAAAAAATCGTTTCACCCTTGTTGTGGGTTTTCCTTCGGGGTTCCTGGCGGGGCATTACAGAAATTCAACATCACGTGGACCTTCTTAGAAGACTTGCAGCAGTTTATCATCAACTAGAAGTGCCCGTCTACTTACCCTCCAATTAGACAGTTTTGGAAACTCATCCCTCCTCATATCTGTTGGAATATCTGGAAGGAAAGGAACAATTGGATCTTCTGAGATACCAATAACTTTGTTGACATTGTGGTTGGCATAATGGAAAAGCTTCTCAAGGGGAACACTTTGGTCTGTAAATGGAAAAAACTGCAATCTGCCCCTTTGGAGATGGATTGTAATTGGGTTAGGATATGGAATCTGCCTGACGACTTCCTCCGATATGACAATTCTAAAAGGATGGAGAGGCTCAACACTAGATGGCCGGCCTCGTCCCCCTCATGGTTTAAACTTAACTTTGATGGCATCGCTCGCAGTGGAGTTGCGGAAGGAGGTGGACTTATAAGGGATAGCTTGGGCAATCTGGTTCTAGCCTATGCTGGGAATTTTGGCTCTGCCTCGAGTAACATGGTCGAAGCCTTAGCGCTCTTCTAGGGGATTAAATTGGCTCTCGATATTAACACTAAAAGACTGATTATTGAAGGGGATTCTAAGCTAATTATTGAGGCGACTAAAGGTATTTCTGGGATTAGCTAGATGATTAGCATCATTATCAAGTACATATGGTCTATAATTGTTTGGCTAGAGGAATTTCAAATTCAACATATTTATAGAGAGGAAAATTCGGTGGCAGACTCCCTAGTTGCGGCGGGCCTTGAGATGAAAGGTATGAGGTGCTGGAGACACCTAGCATCGCTTTCTGACAGACAAAAATCCCTCATAGGGAGAGATCAAAATTTCATTACTAACCAATGATTTGCTATGTCTTGTTTTACAGGCGGAAGTATTGGCCCTTCTATGATGACAAGATGGAGGGGGGAATTTCAAATTTGAATTGGGCAAGATATGCCAAGGTGGTTGTCGGTGGTCCCCATTTTCTTCACCGCTTTGACCTAGCGATGATGTGTCTGGCCACCTATAATTGTGTTACCGACAGATTGCAACTCCAACTTTTAATCATTAATTTGATAGACCATAGCAAGTACAACACTTGTTGCTATAACCGAAACTTGAGACTTTTACATAATAAAGATATTTGCAAGTTGGCATACGAGATAAGAGGTGTCCTTTCGCATGCTTATCGGAGCTGACAAATGCATGCCTTGGGAAGCACCATAAATGATAATTATTGCAGTTTCTACCACACTTCGGCTAAAATTATGTTGATCATTCTTACCTATCACTCAGGTTTCTCCCTCTGCAAGTCCATTACCAGTTACGCATTGCTTACCAACATCACTCTAGAAGAAGCTGATATGGGGGGGGGGATTTAGTCCGGGTTGAGCCGGACATTGTTGATGACTGCTTCCGCAATGACCCTTGTGTGTGGATGTATGTCAAGGAAAGGAGCATTGTTCCGTTCATGGAAGCCATGACTGGGTTCGACGAAAACCTCTCCATGCAGTTTGTCAACAACTAGAAAGACAGGAAAGTCGTGGGGGATATTTTGTTTGAAATTAATGAGGATGTCATTGCCCAGGCCACAGGACTATCTACTGAAGGAAGGAAGTGGAAGAAGACCAGCAAGGTCACAAATGAAACCAGTATGAACAGATTCTACAAAAAAGGTGAGAAGCCAGTTAAGTTGTGTGGGGGCTTCAATAGAGAATGCCTACCTTATCTGTGGGACCATGTGTGTAAAATTATCATGAAATATTTTACCCTTGAGAGAAGATATGGGATTTTCCATTACTACCATTTCCCATTGCTTAATCATTTTCACAACCATGATACTATTTCCTTTCCATTCTTTTTACTTCATGCTTTGGAATCCACGGTTAAAGAGGTATGTCAATGCATGAGTCAGGACATCAATTTCACCATCATTCACCAAAGTTTAATGTTTCGTCTCTACAATTTCCATCGAGCCCTGTGTCCGCCTAAACCCATCTTTGTCCAGCCCATCCCATCCTACCCAAGCCCCTCTATTGGTACTAAAAAAGGAAGTAAAAAGACCTCGAAAAAGCCTAATACGCCCTGTCAATCCCCTAACCACGCCCCTCTGATTTCCCCCCCTTAAAATTGGGGAGAAAAACAAATGTAATCCTTTTGCAGCCAAAGCTTCCTCCAAAAAACCCAGGAAAGAACCCAAGGTCCTATTAGTGGAGTCAGACGTGGAAGACGGTGTGACCCCTAGGAGGTCCAATAGATTTGTTAGTAAACCCCGTATGAAACAAATTGTTGTGAGGAAGAATCATGTCAAAGACGGTGAAGAAGACTCCGAGGAGGAAAGTGATAAGGCTGAGGATGACATGGAAGCCACAAAAGGCTCAGAGTCTTCTAAGTCGGATATCAACGCCCCTAACTCTGTGACTGTGAAGGATGACACTAAGAACACCTCCCCTTCATCTGCCACTTCCCCCCCTCATAATCAGATCTCTAAGGAGGATGGGAGGAAGTCTGAAGGCGGCCAAACTGTTGTTGATGGAGGTGAGAAGGAGGAGGTGGTACAATGTGCAGATTGTAAAGCTATCTCCGAGGATCTAAATGGTGTAAAAAATATCTGGATTCCCATGTCAACAAAATTGCAAAATTTGCCCTTAAAAGTTATGCACTCCTCGACTACTACCATGTGCCTTCTGCACCAGGAAAAAGTGAACCAGGGCAAGTTGGTAGGTGATAGTACGAAGGAACTATTTGAATTCCTTGCTGAACATTGGACCGGGCTACTGCTCTCCCAACACACGGGAGCTGGAAAAGATTATTAATAGGTGTTGCTTTCCTTTTTTGTTCTTATTCTCGTTTCAAGATCTCGGTTGGATCCCTGTTATGTTTAATTTCATTATCAGCCCTATGAGGCTTGTTAAGACTCTCTTTACTTTCTTTAGTTATTACAGTTTGAACAATATGCTTACTTTTAAAGACAGATGGTTTATTGTTAGTTTCTTTTTGGTTACCTAATGTTTAAGTTGCCACATGGACGAGATTGTTATCAGTCTTGGGTTATTCTATAGCTGCAGATGGTTTATGTTTTTGATGATTAAGATAGGGATTGGCTGACCGCCGTTTGGCAGCTGTGTATGTGCTTGTTATGCTCTCTCTGAGACTACTTGTGCATTCCGGGTCAGCCCCCTAGTTTTGGCTGTTTTTTTTATCAAAAACATTTGCATTAATTTATTATTTACCTATTTATTGAAAAAGAATACAGATATACAAATGATAAACAACATAGAATAGACAAAACAAAGAAACTTGATTAGGTAAAATGTATCTTATTATCAAATGGTGGAGACTGTGTACCCACATATAGATTTTAATAATGCCCCAAAAGTACATTGATCTGGTGGTTTTACGTACTATATAATGCAAAAATAAAACATTTAGTGCCCACCTGTAATAATATTTCAGACCACTCAAATATGCTTATATTTGTTATGTATGTGTGTAAATTTTAATTATTATGATCGGTGACTTCAAAAAAAAAAAAGATTTGTAGTCAATGCTATTTATTATATTTACGCCACAAATTGTGAACCTTCAAACCATAAATCTGTCCAGTATTACCATAAATATTTCATGGTATGTTTCCATAATGTAATCCTTCGTCCCCAAGGTCACAAAAATATATTCCATAGACAACTAAAAAGAAATTATGTCAAACAAATATAATATCGAATAAATTTGTGTGTTGATATGCAAATATTTTCACCCATTTTCATCCAAACACACAATGCAGATAAGCACAATAAAAAGCATTGTTACCAAATCCAGTCTGTTCCAGATTTTTGGACCAGAAAGATTTTCCCGCTTTTATCCAGATCTTTCAGTTACTAAACAACAGATGCCAAATTTCCCCAAATAAAATGACCTAGTAACTATGGTGAAAAAAAAGGTGCTATGGATTAGTACAATATACTCAAACTTATTAGCTTGCTTCATACAAATAAACTAATAGCTTAATCACAATATGGCAGCTATGTGCTTTTTATTATGTTCTCTCTGACGTCTGCTGAGATTACTAGCCAATTTTGCTGCATAGAATATGTAGAGCTAACGATGGTTGAATTTCTTCATACAATAACTATGAAACGAACTTTAGATTTAGTCAGTCATGTTACATTTACAAGAATTCAATATGTAATAATTAAATTTCCAGAGTCCATAATGTTCAAGCTTATTCTTCTAGATTTAAGTGTGTAAAATTTTAATGCCCAATGTTTCGGATCAACTCTATGATCCATCATCAGGAAAGAATTAAATATATTTTATTGACTACACTGCAATATGGTTCCTTTTTTTGGATTAATTGAAACAACAGTTATCTGAAATGTAATGTGGATCATGGTTGTATTAAGAATATTGCTGAGAAATAATTCAATGATCAATTTATACCGACTTTACTAAAATGGCAGGATAATTGATGATAGAAGAGAATTATAGATTACAAAAAAGTAGCAGAAATGTATTTGAAGAAACCGAATTATGTCCAAACTCAGGGTTATATTGAAAAAGATGAATTAATGATCAAATGGAAAAGAGAATAGACTATCTGGCTCAATCATAATTTGAAAGATAACATGAGTCCGGCATTTCATGACCTGAAGTGTTGCCCCAAGATGGTTTTATGGATGCAAGGCGTTTCCTGTATATACCATATAGTCTAAATATAATTGTATGAGTCCTATTCATACATACATGAGTCCTGCCTAGAAAGCCAATTGTGTGCAGCATGATACAAAGACTTTCTGAAGACAAAGTAGCTGCATTTAAGATATCTGTATCATGGTAAACTAACCTTCATATAAATGTTGCAATTTCAACAATTATATGGGGGTTTCTTGAGGAGATCATATCAACGAAGGTGAAAAATGAAAAAAAATGTGGTATTAAAACCATTCGTTTCAAAAAATATTAATATGAACATGCACCATATGGACCTCATTTTGACAAATTGACTAAGCTAGCAGAAAGCCAAAAATTGGAGACAACATATTTGATAAATGCTATTCTGGAAGCATGAACCTTCCTGCATCTGAAGCATACCTTCTCTTTTTGAAATTGTAAGACATCGCTTACTTTGAAAGCCAGTAGAGCAAAATAAATACAGTGCAAGCAGATGCTACAAGAGAAAGAATTATTGTGTCCATAGATTTTCTGCGACGGATTGCTGATAGAACATGGTTCACCTATGCAATTACAGAATGTGAAAATAAAGAATGTTATTCTTTATATGGATATGAGTAAAGAGAAAATCTAGAATAACGGAAGGGATAAAACATGTTTTACTATGCCATTCAGGAAAAGCAGAAAGTTGACTTTACTTACTGAGGGTAAGCGACCGCTGACATTGCTTAGTTTTGAGCTAATATTTCCAAAGGTGGACCGCTGAAACACAAGTGCACCAAGAGTAGCTTGGGCCTGGAGGACCACGTTGTCTATCTGCATAAGAAAATGAAAATAGATGTCATAAGGTTTCATAAGATTGAGAAGCATCACAGCAAAGACTATCAAATAATATGAATAAGATTGAGATCATTATAGGAATCCACATTGGAATGTTTATTGCCTTAATTAGATTATAATATGAATAATGTTTGTATGATATCATGATGCATATTAATGCTTAGTCAAAATAGATGTTATATTGGCTTATGATTTAATGTCAATTTCTAGTAACTAATATTGTGTGCAAGACCTAGACAAGGAATTCTCTTATAAAGGGCATTTCAATTGGTAAATTTATATTCTAAAATGTATACATTCCTTATTTTTAATTGTAGTTGTGGTTTCAGGGAGAAATTTAGGAATATCCCAAAAGGGGAAATTACACCTAGAAAGCTACTTTTACAAATTAACCTTTACTTTTATAACTTAGTATCACAAAATGAGCTATATTATAAATGATTTTTATTGACTGCTACTAAAGATAAAGGAGCCATGATTGGAGATTTAATTACAATCGAAGACCAAAGGATGTTTATAGATAATATATAATATATATCATCCTGCAAATGCTTTCTCAATTTGTGACACCAATTTTCTTTATTCTTTGCATAGGACACCATTTACAAAAGTGGCAGAATGAAAACATCCAAAAAGCAAAACACTTTAGATGTTAAGAATTTAGACAAGTTTTTCTAACCTTTATCTTTAAAATAAATAAATATTTAACGTCTCACTAAATACCTAATTTCAATTGACATGATAGCAAAATGTTTCACACCTGTCCAGTATTCCTTTGCAGAATGGCTTGCTCCTTTAGAAGTGCTTGTTCTGCTGAATCGCTATTGCTTTCAAGATCACCATTTGAATGAACACGTGCACCGAAGTTTTGTAGCAATGCTTCATGTTCCCGTCTGGCTTTGAAGCTTGAGCGAAGCCTGGTGAATTCCTGCACAGAAGATGAAAATATATATTTTTATAAATCCAGCAAAACTGGCAAAACATCTGAGGTACAAATGTTGCATAAAATAAATTCCATGGTTTTGTTTAAAGGCAGTACCAAAGCCATCAAGAAGTACATTTAGATTCTTTATTGGTTACTAAGTGTAGTTCAGCATGCAAGAACATGATTGAAATCAACCTGACTAAGGTCATGCAGGATTTCCCGGTGCCTAGTAAGAGTATGAGAAAGAATGTCTGAACTTCCTGATGATACCCAAACTTGCATCTGTGCATTAACATTCTGTAGTTGTTGAAGCAATCTCTCTATTCCAGCTTCATGATCTTGCTCAGAACCCTCAATTTTGGTGTTAATCAGCCTTCTATAAGATGACAACTTTTCATCCAGTTGCCCTTCTAATTTTCTTGCCTGTAAATAGTTTATAAATTAGTGAAAAAACAATTATTTTATGGTTGGCATTCAAACTGTATTTTAATCCTATCAATATACCAGATAGCATATAGCTTAATTAATTCATTGAAGCTAAATTGGTTTTTTGCATGCTTCATAAAGAAGACCTTCAAAAGTGGATATCTAATAGGCCTTCAACTAAGTTACTGATACAATATGTCATATGATAGTACTGATACAGCGGTTTCCCAGAGCTTTTGGATATGATACAACATGGATAAATGCAGGCACATGTAATCATTTGAATCAGTATTTATAATTATAAACAGTAACCGAATTCAAATCAAATAAGCAACGGTATTTGACAGCACAATTTGTAAAGAGGGATTTACCAGGTTAGTATTACACTAACTCACCTCTTTCAAATTTAAGTTTGATTTCAACGAAACACAAAACTTGCAAAAAAATTTGACAGTGAGATATTATTTCCTTACCAAAATTAAGTAATTATATTAATATCAAAAAGGAGCCAAATGGCTGCTACAAAGACCCGATATACAGAAGAAAATAAGAAAATTACAGAAACAACTAGAAGGCTTGAAACTACAGCCAAAAATTGAGAGGATCAAAGATATTGTAAAACCAGAAAAGCATTCATAACTCAATCTGGCCACCAACGTCAGCGGGTGCTGGGAGAATATATTAATATTTAGGTTGAAGGTTATCTCCTAAAGATAAATGGAAACAAATTCAATGCCTTGACTACTTGCTCATCAACATTAACGTCCATGGAATGGGCAGCACAAATAAAGAACATGCAAATTTTATTATAAACTTATGTTTCTAAAATATTTAGAAAAACAAATTAAAGTCCTATAATTCTATTATTTCTTAAACATGCAAAATGTGTATTTTGCTCAAATTATGCTACACACTAATATTTTCATGAGCTCACAAACTCCTATGCACACTCTAACAAAACATTAATTTGTTTACATTAAAGTTATTTATGCAACTTGAATGTATTTTTAAATCCTAATTTAGAAAATTCAAAATACAAAACCCTACTTAACAAAATGAGAAAAAACAAGCTTTGAGGTTGTAACATTTAAAATTTTAATTGATGACTCAAGAAATAGACAAAAAAGTTGGACGAATAAGAGATGCATGAATACATTCAGAATTTTTGGGAGGGACTGAATGTTAAAAAAGCATTTTATTTTCAGCTAGAACAGTAGCCTGTGGCTCTATGGAGGAATGACTTAGATTAACGGATGCTGAGATAATACAGGATAATCTGGGAGTCGGCTTCTATTTTTAATACTTTTAGTTTTGGAGAAGTTGTGCAATAATAATTTTGGAGAAGCTGTGCAAGAATGAAAAGAGGGCCTGGGAGGAACATGAAACTATAACTATAAGGAGTACGAGCAAGACATTGAAGATATCTTTAAAAGAGACAGCATGAATTGTGGCTGGTGATTCTTACCAATGCAATTGCCACTGTAAAGAAATGAAGGATACCAGGTACAATCAAGGAAAAAAAGGAAAATTAGATGAAAGCTTGAAAGAGGAGAATGAACAATTGGACCAAGAGAAAACAGGCTGATGATTAGGAAAACGATGCCAGGTTTTTGAGGGCAACAATTTTCTCTTCCAAGTTAGCTCAATAGTAGCAACAGTCACAAGCAACTAGCAGCAATTATAATCTCAAAGCATCAGTACCAAAAAGCTCAGCAACACCAGTGACTGACAACTTATGTACCTGATTTCAGTGCAGCTTTGGCAGCTAAACCTGATGGCATGTCCCATGCTTTAACAAAACTGCTCTTTTAACGGAAATTTGTTATCCCCAGATAAGTTCAAGTTATAAACAGTTTCAAACTGAGATAATATAGTATATATCCAATTTTGCTTGTGTACTTAGCTTAAATACAATCACCACAGGTGCAACTAGTATGGAATCAACAATCGCCCATGGTTTATTCACATATTAAAAGAATAAAGTCATGCAATAATAACATGGACAAGATATTACTGTAATGTGTCATTTGTAGTATTTACCATTTAAATAGATTACTTGCATATGCAATTGTTCTCCAATCATTCAATGATCATATTGAAATGGGGCTATATCAAGCCTACCTTTCAATTTTTGTTCTTTATGATCATATTGAAATTAGAGCAGAGAGACTATATTAGGTGGCCTGCTGCCACAGTAAATCACAAGGCAAAGATTGACTCCCTTGAATCTGAAATGAACAGTTTAGCTGAGTCCTTCAATATTTTTAATGAAAAGGATGGTGCATTGAGAAAGAAGATTAACTTTGTACAATTGGAATTGTCCTCGGTACAAAGACAGAGAGATGACTTTTGCAAAAAATTCTAGATGGTTATGGGATTATTGAAACTAAAATGGATCATTATAATCGTCTACTAGAAGATCCAAAGAAAACAGAGTTGAACCTACCGGTCCCAAATGACTTGATTGGTGTCATTGACCTGCTTGTGCAATGCAATTGTCAATGCACGGCATTGACATCTGCTATTAATTCTTGGAACTCTTTTCTCCCAGAAATCAAAGAAAAAAAAGGAGATTTTTCCACAAAGAGGTAACTAAGACTTTCATTTTTTTAAAATGTGCATAGATATCCTTTTGATATCCTTTGCCCTTGATGGAGGGCAAAGGGGGAGAGAATGAGAAAATGAGATGTTTAGCTTAAGGGAGAGAGATTATAGAAGGAGAGATTGTAGAAGTATGAAGAAGAAAGAATTTATAGAGATGCGAAGCTTTGTGAAGTTTTGAGTTTTTTGTGAAGTCAATGTATTGTATGGCAGTTTCTTTTTTAATACATGTTGCTATCAATGACAAAGGAAGAGATTGTTAGAGTTTTGTCATTGATGAAGGAGAATGTTGTGTTGGCTACCTGTTATCGTTGATGTCATCATATTTTTGTTGACTTGTTATGTCGCTGCTCCAAAATTTTAGTGATTATGTCCATCGTGTTTTGCTTTGCATTGCTCTGCACTTGCAGATATGGTTTTGCAGTTTCAGTAGTACAAATATATATCAGATATACCTGTATTCCAGATTTCACATGTTTTAGATCTCCGAAAGGTGAGATGCTTGGTTCGGCAATTTAGTCTATCAATTGCTTTGTTCCTCCAGAACAGAATAGTTGGTTTTGATATCCGCATTTTTTTTATTGATTGGTTCTGACCTTGCGGTTTTGGGACATGGTCAAACTTAAAGGATAACATGTATATCCTAGTTGGCTTTAATTTTTGTTATCTTTGGCCGACCTTTGCAAGTGAAACGCATGATGTATATTGTAATAGCCTGTAAGGCATGTATGGCCGACTTGATATATAAATCAGTATATATATGAGATGCATTCCTTTGATGAGACAGGGAGATGTATGTATGCGAAAGAGATATTGAAGGAAATCAAGATACAGAGATAGAAGTGCAACACAATAATCAAATGTGATTGAAGCGGATAGTTGAAGAACAGATGAAGTGTAAGAAGATTGTCCACTGAGCTTAATTGGAATCGTAATTCATGCATATGTAAGATGCAATCTTAGCAGTTCATTTTGTTTGTTCTCTTCTAGGTGGTAAGCCCTCTTGGCAATGAGCCCTTTTCTTTTTGGCAATGAGCCTTGCAGTAAGCACTTGTAATATTCTATAACTAGTTATATTATATTGAGAGTTAACCCTCTCTGTGGTTTTTCCCTAACGGGTTTCCACGCAAAAATTATAGTGTTCTCTTGTGTGTGTTGATGTGGATGATATCTCTGTTTTCCTTCTCATTTGATCACTTATATTTATCTAATTGAAGTAAATCTGCAAAGTAATTACAAGATTGTTTTAATAGATATTCAAGGAATACTCATTCACCCGCCCCTCTCAAGTTGCCAGTTGTTCAATTTTCTTCCTACAACTCGCGCATTTTTTTATCCAAGCTCTCTCATGGAGTCACGTTTGTGTTTTTGCGGCCCGTGCGACCTATTGCAGCTCATTTTTTCTATTTGCACTTTTAGAAGTGATGGCTCGCGTTTGTTCTAATCGAAGGTTTTTTTCCTTACTTTCTTCGTGTTTTCTAGGCCCGAGAAAGTGTCTTCAGCCATTTTTGTTTCTATCGTCTGGTGTTCTTCATCTATGTCCACAGCTCTTTTTTTTTTATGCAAAACTCTCTGCGTTTCTAGATTTCAACCGTTTGTGTTGTCTCTACAACACGTTTTGTGTCGATTTTCTGTGAAAGGGTTTCTCCTCAACGGGAATCTCTAATTTTTGCTAGGTTTTCTAATTATTGTCCATGAAAAATTAGTGGTGGGTTTTTATAATTTTTTCTCCTTAAAAATTTTTGGAAGGGTTTTACTATTTTACCTCAAAAATGAGGTTTTGCATGCTGATCTATGTCTCGGATTTTGTGCCAACTACTCGCAAATGTTTCAATGTCTGGGTTTTCACGATTTTTTCCTAAAAATTATCTACGGGTTTTGATCAATTTTTCTCCTAAAAAATCGTGTTTGGTCTCTTGCAACTATTTTGGGATTGCACATAGAGTTGCTAGGGCAACGGTCTGCACAAGGGCTTGCCGATTTTTTCCACAAAATCGTGGCTATTTTTTTGAAGTAGTTCGGGTTTGCCAATTTTTCCTCAAAATCGTGGTTTCAGTTTGACAAGCTATTCTCAGTGTCTCTAGCTAAGGGAGGGACAATTTTTTTGTTTTCCTAACATCAAGTTGGAAGGTTTTTTGTTAGCTTGACCATTAACATTCTACAGATCTAGGGAGGGTCTCAACAGCAGTAGAGTGTTCTGAGGTGAAGGGGCAGCCTTCTTTGCATTTATGATCAAAAAGACTTGCAAATTGTCTTCTGTAGGGTAGTTCATATGATGACCATTAAGGGAAGGTATTAAAATAATGTGATGTTATATAATGGTCATCTTGTTTAGTTTAGTTAGTTTCTATTTTCGTCTTCAATTAACGAATGTTTCATTTAGAAACATCGTCTTTGTAAATCTATTTAAGGAGCCTTCGTCTCCTTTGTTTAATACATCGATTTACCATAACACCCAAAAACAATTTTTAGTTTCTTCTTTTTAAAAAAGACCAAATTAAGGCCTTTAAGGCTGCAGAGACCTTCATGACACATGTCAATTTTTATAATCTTGCCAATTATAAACAAGTTCGGAATTTCTTTTTGTTTCAGGCTCAGCTCCAAATCTTAGACCCAACCAAGATCAAAACCCAGCCAGGACTGTTGAGGGGTCAACCAGGCTTCCTAGATATTACATTATCTCATTCAACATGAAAAGTCATGATAGATTCGTCCTTGCGACTATTGGGAACAGATGTTGTATACCTTGCATAACATTGATTATTGTAATTATGTAAAATAAATATTTATTTGTGATGCATCCTTAGGAGGTGAGCTACATTAATATTTATTTGGGTCCACTTGTAACATTGGTTTAGATATTTTATGTGTAGGTTGCACATTGAAAAGTATTTAAATTTTGGAAAACTTACTACCATAAAGTAAATGTTTAGATAAATGGTTTTGTGTACTCATGGTTTTGAGGCACATGGTTTTACCTTACCACTTAGTTGTATTTGTGTGAACTTCATTCTATAAAAGCAAGCACATGTTTAGTGATAGCAGTTAGTTGTAGTGGTTTTTTTGGCTTGACTGTCATTGTATTGAGCTTCTTTCGAAGAGTGCATATGTGAAGCATGGCATGTCATGTGTGGATACATGTTTGGACACATGGAGGATAAATTGGGGGAGCGTGTACTGTAATGTTTCATTGCTGAATAATACATTGAGTGTGGATAGTTCTGGAGGTTGAATTTTTCCCAAGGTATATCTTGCATTATCTTGTGATATGTCTTTGATCTTTGCATATGGTTGTTATATAAGCTTGCATGCATGCTTTTCTCTCATGCTTTTCTCTCATGGGGTTATGTGGGAAATGGTTTGATCAACCTATATGGTTTTCTTAACAATGACTACAAAAGAATTTATACAAAAGAAGCTCTATTGGAGCATGAAACCTTTACGGATGCCTCAACAATTGAACTGGAAGGTACTGCATTATACTTCTTCTCTAATGCAAAAAAGATCCTTACCGTAGTTTCAAAACACTTTTAGTAGTCACAAGATCTTCTTTACAGCCAAGAAACTTGCCCATTTACTCACAAGCGAGTTCCAATGAGTTTTATAGATAAATTCATGACAAGTACTCATGGGTACTCAAGGAGGCTACAGGAGAAACTTATATAAGACGAGTTTTGAATTTTAGTGGTTTTTCCATTTGATGGGTTTTGCCAAGTCACTAAATCATGGTCAAAATTAGGTCTGCCAAATCATGTGTTTTCGATATATGATCCATGCAATGCCCCAATGAATAGATTAATCAGATTGAATCCAATGTTTCTCACATTCAAAAGGGTGTATTCACATGCTCAAGTTGATGTTTGAACTTCTCTTCATCTTCCAGATGTTTCATAATCTAAATTATTTACCCATTGCATCCTAACATTTTGGACTGCTATGGGTGAATGTTCAACTTCCTTTGGAGGTGTACCCCACAAAACTGTAGGTTTGCTCAAACAAAATTTCCAGCTCGCAGTCAAAACCACTAGGATCAGAACAACTTCCAACAGCAGGGATTAACCTGCCAATCACTAGGTAGATACCTTTTGATATGTCAAATGTCCATTTTTTTGGCTGCAAATAGGTAAGCAAGTAGATTATGATTTCTACTTTCTGCATATCAAAAATCAACTCATTTGGACACCATATATCCATGATATAGCCAGGATACAGCAGACTCTTTTGGGGCATTTAAAATATCAAACAAACAAATTTTAAACTGACTTTTGGTGTCTCAATGGATCAGAATGTGGGAAGCTCCCTATCAAATTTCAGACCAATCTCATATCATAATGGAATCATAGCATCCATACTCCAACTGCCTACTTATCAGGTGGGCATCAGTGCCATTTCATTCCAATACTTACCATTAGTGAGTCAAAAACCCATCTGACCTTTCTGTTTCTCCCCAAACTGCATCTAGGGATTCTCTGACATCTAGACACATCATCTATCAAGTTTGAAGTCCAATCGTACTGTTTGGATATAAAACTACCAGTGAATTTTCACTAGCCATTAGCAGTCAGCAAATCATTATCTATTAATCTCATAAGTGGTTTTTTGAAACATTTGATGATTAATTTCTAATGAACAAGGAAGAACATAAAAGGATATGTTGTCAATGGCAGAGAATCATAAGGACAGTCCTCATCCTTATACCAGGACAAGTCCAAGAGTGCACAATTAAAAAAGAAAGACTTGATAGAGTTTGTGTTCCAGTGAAATCGACTGATTCTTGCAACCCCCACATCCATCAATTGTTTACATAACACGATAGGAGCAACATCAAAAAGAAAATAAAAAAAATCCTTCACAAAACATTTCCTTGTTGTACATTCTGGAAACAAATACATCTGATCATTACCCAGTGCTTTAAGGTTTCATGTCAAAGTATTTTATGATCCAAAGTCAGCAGTTCACTTCAAAATTTATGTGAGGATTTTCAACAATGACCATTATCAATCACAGTTTAGCAAATAGCAAGATACATGTGAAACATCTGATTTTTCCAATTCCAGGGCAGTTTTGACTAAGGTGACTACATTGCTTTTGTCATGCATCATCAATGTAATAGAGTAGATTCAGATTTCTGTAATTTTTCACAATAATAGTAGGCTTGGGACGTTGCATTGAGTTTTTATTTTCATTTTGACTGGTATAGAACTCTCAATGTCAGTGTATTTTTTCTTATTACATCTCTGTTTTAGAGAATCTTGTTATTTAAATTAAACAAAAGGAACAAGCATTCAGATCAAGAGCCTATATTAGAAATGCTCATGTTAATTAACCTATTTAAAGTAATTGATAAAAATTTTATGTTCGTACACCAAACTAAAAGATATGCATATATTCACATACTTTTAAGAATACCTTGTAACTATGAATGATATAAACAACTAAAGCATTTGTTTTAGTGCATATATGTTAAATGTGTCCTCACACTCGGAATTCCACGTATAAAAAAAAAATTAATTTTATAAGCTAATAAGAATATAAAATGGCAATTATAAAACATTATTACTGGTGCTGGATATTTATCAGCAGGGTCAGAGACTCAGAACTATAGTACATGATAACTATATGGCTTTCCTAACAGCCTATGCTATAAAATTAATTCCAACCAAAATTTTCAACTTTACAGCTGCTTTTCCAAGATTCATCCATGGCAGTCATGCTTTGCACATCAAATGACAACCAGATGAGATTTACCTAGCTCCACTATTTTAACGCGTGAACACAAAAAAGAAGTAACATTTTCCATCCATCTTGAAACTCAATATTTTACAGTGAAAAAGTGGAGAAGATTCAGCAGGTTATTTGTAAATTATGCCTATCCTCTTGAATCCCTATATAACTTCACCAGCAATTGCTTGGATTCAGATTTCCTTTTGAAATGTTAGCATGCATGTCTAACTACATCATACATGTATACAGTAGAGACAAATAATGTGCCCGTGAAAAGCTGCACAGGTTTCCTGGAAACTAAAAAAATCTGTTTTCAACTTTTCACTCACTTGATTTCTTCAACTGGTACGTACTGTCAGATATTATCCATAAGCTATAACCAGGCCTACATATTTTGACCCTAATGACAGTTATTAATGATTTAGTGAAATAGAAAACAACAGAAGCACAAATAATTCCTATCAAAAGTCAGTAGTATGATTTGCTTACAATAATTCCCAACAGACTAAATGATTTATTGGAATTGCCCAACTCAAGTGTTCCTTTCAATCTTTTGAGAAGAATAATTGGCACCCATAATCAAGAAAATGCTTCAAATGTTGTGGAAAATCTGTAAAATGTATATTATAAAAAACCAGAAATGTTTTACAACTTGGAATCCAGTGCATATGTGTAAATATCTGTTCAATCTTCATTACATTGAAGCTTTCCTTTGCCAAACAAATCCATTCAAAACCATCTAAAACTGGAGAAAATTAATTTTATTGACATCAGAGAAATATCACAATCTGTACCTTCATGCTTAACAATGTTTGAACCCAGTGCGTTGTAACTATCGAACTGAGCATTCCAAACTAACAGCAAATTTTTGGTTCCATCAATAAGAAAAAGTGTCAATAAACTCCAGACGAAGTTATTAATTCTAGGGAAAAAAAGAAAACAGTTGAGTTCTTAAATCAACTCAAGAGTTTGACTTATGTGACTTTCTTTCCGAGCTGCCAAATTTTATGCTTGAAAAAGTTCTCAAAAGTCTCAATTTTCTTGTGCTGTCACAAGTTATCCTGAACCAAGCTGGAGGGAAAAAAAGCATTGAGGCATGAAATCCCTGCCAATGCAAGGACACAGACCTACATGATATCTATCAAATAAAATTCATTGCCATCTCCAACAGATAGAGTCAAATTGTCAACCCAACATGCTATATTTTTGGTGAGATAAGACATGAGCCAAAGCTATGATGATTACCCAAGTCCAACGCCCACATGTCTTCCCCAATACCCCCCACCTCCCCATTGATTATCCTGCCAGCTAATTAAACTAGCCACTACCAAATGAAGCTAGAGAACAAGTGACCTGAGCTTAAATATCATTTGTCTTGCTATTCTCATGTGCCCAGTTAATTGATTCAGTCACTACCATATGAAGCTTAGTGCAAGTCAAAGTGAATTTTGATGCCAGATATTCCACTAAAATATGAATTTGGTGTCAAATTTTGGCAATGTATAGTTCATGTATCGTTTCCCTTTATGCTTAACAACAAAAGTAAAAACAACAAAACAATCCTTCTCCCTTTCAATTCACTATTTTAGAATAGGAATCAACATAGACTGTGTGGGATCATAAGACAGTCAGAGATAAATAAGCTTCTAAGCATGGTCACAAGGAAACTCACGCTCCGGATATAGACTGGCCCTATATCCTTATCCTGATGACCATATTTAAACGTAGTACAGTGGTGTGCTATACCCTTATTAATATACTCTCATAAACTATTGCAAAACGTCCCCATCCCCAAATTGTGTATTCTATGTCTCACGGTGACTACGCTGGCAAGAAATCCCACCATTTAAATGTGCATTGGTTTTAATTTGATTGTGCCTGAAGATGCATCCAGAGGTGAGATTCAATGCGTTGGACGCCAATCCTGAAATGCAATAGATTAGACTCCTCTAACAATTCAGTCACCGCAAACAGGACAACCTAAAACCTAAATTCTTACAATATTCGACTCCATAACAATTGTATGTGGATAGTTTGATGGGATGTTATCTGGCTGAAAGATGAGGCATTGATAAAAATGAAATACATTACCCAGCAGGAATGCTCTCAACATTAAGTGGTGTCCGTATTGATGCATGAATGATCAATCACACGGCAGACAGATCTACCAAGCAAAAATATTCAAAATTGGCTGCATAAAAAACCCAACCATATATGAAATGCATCAATTTTCTAAAAACATCTAACACTTGCAAAAGCCAAGCTGTCCCCAAGAAGTTTCAGCTTTAAAAAGTGTACTGCCCTAGATCCGGACAAATATTCAAAACAACACACAGCCAAGAAAATTCACGCGAAACGACAATACTGTCGTGCAGGTGAATTCATCTGTATCCGCTCGTTTAGATGATTAATTCAATCGACACCCAGTTTCAAAAGAACGCAACCAATCTTTGATTATAACTGACTAAAACCATTTCCAAATATTTGAAAATGAGAAAATAAATAACCCTAATCTGAAAAAATGAAAAATATAAATTGAACATGAACCTGCTTACGAAGATCGTCCCAGGTGCCGGGCAAATCCATGCTATTAAACCTCAGCCAAATGCTGTGTCAAAATCCTCTTTAATAATTCCCGTTATTTTGAAATAAATTAGGTAGATTTGGATGATTTAATTCAGCAGATACAGTGTTTGTACAGCCGATCTATCACCCCAATCGTCAAATGCAAAGATTTCTTCCTCCGTACTCCGTCTATGAAGCAAGTGATCCCTGATTTAAATATCAATTCAAAGCAATTCAAGTCTAGAGCCGCTGAAATTTAATCAGAAATTGTCCACTTCAATTTAGTTCCTCGTAATGATAGATTCCACTCAGGAGACTTCTTCCACAGTTTAGTCATTACGCATGGGAATTGAATTACAGCCTATAGTGACAAAATAGTTAAGTATAGAATAAAATTTGAGAGTGAAACAAATTAATCGTTTTGTATGAGGGTAGACACAACAGCAAGATCTATAGTCAAAATTTTACGATGAATAGATTATCATTAAAATACATTAGTGACAAACTAGTTAAGTATAGAATAAAATTTGAGAGTGAAACAAATTAATCATTTTGTATGAGACTAGACACAACAGCAAGATCTATAGTCAAAATTTTACATGAATAGAGATCATTACCATTAAAATACATTATTCACTAAAAAAACAAAAAAAAAATACAAGGTCACCCTCCAGAGTTTAAATAGATAGAGCTTCGAAGAGTCTATGAATCTAGATGGAGGACCAATTACTTGAAAATTTTGTTAACCTTAAATTTTCTACAAATCTTAATCTCATAAATTATTTAGTTTTAAATACTTTCACTTTGAATTTATATTTTATAATAATTATGTGTATATTAATTTAAATTAAAAATAATTTACAAATGATTTAAAAAATTAGTGACATGGAATCACATCCAATGACTAACCTAAGTATTAAATTAGGCATAAAATAAGCTTAGGAAACAAAAGCAAGTTCAAGTAGATATAATTGCAATTACAAAAATATTTAAACACTAAATAACTAAAGTAATAAATCTTGCAACAAGTGGACAATCCTAATCATCAAGGTTGGGTCTCCAATGACCATCTAGAAGGGGCTCTCAACCAATAATACCATGTGCAAGGCAATGTTCAATAGACTAAGCATCCATTATCTTGAGAGGAGGAGAAACCTCAAGTGCCAAATGTAGAATTCATTGTATTACCTTAAAGGGGGCAAAGACCAACCAATGTGGCTTGTAGGAGGAAGCAAAGAGCTCATAACATTTTCCTATGAATGTTGATGTGAGTTATATTGTCTTCTCCTTCAGCCCCATATTAAAGATTTAGTGTGAGCACTCAAAGGTGAGCTAGATAGAACCCTTTACCATAGTGCAAGGAGCATTACCTTAGTGATTAAGAAGCGCATGTAAATGAACCACTTAGAATACCACTTTGTTCACCTGAAATTGAACCTACTAAAAGAGTATTGTAAATGATAATTGATTTGGTATACAAAGAGAATCTTGATCAACATAAGCATTCAAGAAAAATGTTGAATTTTAATCTTTCTAAATTGAGGACAAGATTTCCACTTGAAAAGCATGACAACTCTAGGTGAACTTGGAAGGTAATCTTGGCCAATCCTTTAAGATCATATTGTGGTCCAAGAAAAATATGTAGGCCTTTACCTCCCAAGAATATATAGCCCAACATAGCATGTATAGTGATTATGTATATCCTAAAATGCCATTATGACATCTAAAAGCAATGATGTGGTAGCTAACTTGTGCCTCCAAGTTAAAATCGTTTAGGACCTTCTAGATATATTTAGTTTTGTTCATTTATCATCTACTATTTTCTCATGTTTTTGTATTGTTTGAGAAGAAAATTTGTATTTTGATGAAATTTCCCCTTTTAGCGAGTGACAAAAACACTTCTACTGCAATGAATTTTTGTAACTACTAGAACTAGCAATTTTGTATGAATTAATAATTTTGTGTAAACTAATGATTTGCATGAACTAGTGACTTACTTCCAAAAATAGAGTTTCTCTTTTATGTTGTCTTCATCCCTTTCTAATTTATGTTTGTACAATTTATCACCTTCATATCCCAAATAACAATCTTCCTAAAAAGCATGCAAATTTTAGCATTTTTTTAGTGGGTTGAGATTTCTACGAGCAACTCAAAACTCAACTACAAGTTCTCTACACACATTATTGTCAAGAATATTCGATCATCTTTCTTTCCATTACCTTAATTCCCTATTTTGTCAATCCTTACCCTAGAGATACATTATTGGACAATTATGCACATGAAAGGATGTAATGTATGGAAATTGGGAATTAGGGTTTCACCAAGTAAATCCACTAAATAACCCAATTAACACCACTACATCGAAAGAGGAGTGAACCCAATAGATCTAGGCTCAATATTGATGGGAAAAGAGACTGATATTCTAATTGGACTCACCGGTTGGTGATTGGTTATCCTCTTTCTTAGTTGAATTTGAAGTGTAGTTGTGAAATTAGGGCAAAATGTGGGATAATTGAGGTAAATTGATAGAAATAGTAAGCTACGGATGTCTCACGGAGCCACCAACTAAGATCTTGGAAAAATAAGATGTTTAGAACCTGTTCTCAAAAGTTCAGCCTAATTTTTCAGGACCAAGTAGAACATAACTACCTTGGTCCTCCAAATTTTTTGTCATTGAAAGCTTAACCTATTCGCCACTGTCAACATTGCCGAAATTCTCGAGAACAACTCTTGCACACAGAAAGAAACAGAAAGATGTTAGGGATAGGGGTTTGCCTAAGTCAAACCTTGGTTTATGAATCAACCTAGAATGAAATAATGAAAATACTAAAATAAATGTTAAGGAGATATACCTCGGATTTGCAATTGTGATGATGATGCAATGCCCTTTGAATGTAATCAAGATGTTGAATGTAATGACAAACACATGGACATGAAAAAACCTAATCACACACCCATGCTTACATGAAGATTGATGCAACTTTGTTCCACAATGCTTGAATGATGAATATGAAGCCTTGAATCTCTAAAAATGCTTGATAATGAATGCTTCATAGATGCACGAATAATGGGGTATATGATTGATGTCAAAATGAGTTTATGGGTTGTCTTTATATAGGTTTCCCTAGGTAAATTACCAATTAGGCCAACCTCTAACAATCATATGCAGCCTCGGGGATCAAATGCCATTGGGGAGATATAGAACTTGCCCCATTTCAAATTGGGGCTTGTTTGAGAGGAACCAGGGCATTTTGGGGTGTCCTAGTCTAGACAAGGGCATCCCGTGCCCTGGTCCTTCTACAAACAGGACCAAAACAAAGAGAAAAGGAGAAGGGTATCCCATAATGGGACCCACCAAAGGGTGTTCAAAATATCGAAGATGGAGAACAAGGTCAAACCGGACTTGGAGAGGGGATGAAGGTAGGACACTCTAAAGTAAGAGCACAAACAAGAGGTGTAAATTAGACCGGTTACAATTTACAACACTACATTTAACCCCACTTTAATGAGAGTATGAGCCTATGCAAATACTCGTGGTACAAAGTAGAATGATGAGATAGAAGAACAATAAAGAGTGAGATCACAAATAGATAAGACATCACTAATTTTGAGGAGCCAAGCCCCCAATCTTAGGATCTTAACTAACACAATCTTATGCAAGGACACACATTAAAACAAGATAAAGACAAAAAGGCAAACAAAAACAAAAGGCACACAACACAGAAAGGCTCCAATTCAACTAGTTGAAGAGACCTCGATAATCAAGATTTCTCAGTCACTAATATCATTCTCTAATGCTATCACAAGTACACAAGTGATCACATAAAAAGAGAAATGAACCGTGATCCACAAATATCAAAGCTATGAGCTCATGGGGAAACAAAAGAGAGAGGGCATGGATGTCATGGGCTAGCAAGTTGTGTTTTGCTAGGTGATCCATGTTGGGGAGGAGAGTCAAAATAGTCTAGTTGTGTTTTGCTAGTTCCACTCATCCAACTACATATGTCATTGTTTGGTTTTAGGATTTAAGCATCTCGTATAAGACTTTGTTTTGTTTGGTTTCTAGCATGCAACAACCTACATAAGACATGAAATGAAAATACAAAAGTGTCGGGTTTCGAGAATGTGTACCTCATATAAGAAATATATGCCCTGGTTTTGGGAACATCTCATATAAAAATTTGTTTTGTTTGGTTTCAAGAATGTGTATCTTGTATAAGACATATAAAAATGTTGTGTCTGGTTTCAAACATGAAGCATCTTGTTTAAGACTTTGTTTTGTCTAGTTTCTAGTATGAACACCCCATGTAAGACATGTAAAAATATAGTACAAAGAGGGCGATATGAAATGCCCCCCTTAAGACATAAACATAATCCTATGTTTATGTCTTAAGGAATCTAGAAACAAGGACACACACCTTAAACACCAAGGAGATATCCTTTTAGGCAACAATGTTTGTAAATCTGAGCTAAAGAGGCATTACTCTTAGAAGCAAGGATAAGATAGTTGATAAAAAGATATCTTGCAATAAGTGTAAAGGGAATCCTTGGAGGAGAAGAGATATTTGTTCAAATATATTTACCTCCAAGAGGAGATTTTTGACCAAAAATAACATCATTAGCCAAAAGAGAGGAAAGGGAACAAGAATGTATACCTTCCTCCTATTGCTAGGTGGAAGAGATGATTGATGAAGGATGACACATTTTTGACCCAAAGTGAAGGGTTTGTTTAGAATAGATATACATTTCTAAGTGAAGAAGAGGTTGTATATAAGGATATACACCTCTTGCATAAGAGAGAATCCTTGATAAAACAAACAACTTCACACATGGAATGATATTGTATCATAAAAAAATAGCACTCAACAAATAAAAAGTGGATCCTTATAAAGCATAGGAAAGATCAATACCCCCAAAGCATATAAGGAGGTTGTATATAAGGATATACACCTCTTACATTATACTTATTAAACCTTTGCACCCTAAGGAGATCATCCATAGGTAAATGATGAGGATGTCCTAGACCTTCTGTATTAGCTTGTGAAGGAGGGTTTATAGGGACTTTGATTCCTTGTTCATATTTTCCAAGTCCTTGTCCACTATAACCTTTTTTTGAGATTATGTTATAAGAACTCCTATAAGAATGTTTCAATTGTGAAGAAGAAGGACTATTATCACAAATTTCTTTAAAATTTGTAATGTAAGGGCACATGGAAGGATCAAAGGGAGAATTAGATGAAGAAGGAATATCCTTTGTAGGGAATTTCTTCTTTCTATCATCATTATTCATATCCTCTTTTATAGGTTGGGAAGGAAGGTCCTTATCATCCTAGGTTTCATATTTGCTTAATGTTATATGAGGCGATAGATCTTGAATAAAATCCATAACATCGTGTTCTCCACAAATACTTTGTTGACTAAGATAAGCTCTAGGAGCATAAGGAGGATCTAAAGAGATTGATAAGACAACATTTTGATCTTGCCCTCCCTGCACTAGAGTATGCCTATGAGAAGAGGATGGTTTCATGTTACTCTTCAATGATTTATCTCCATTGGAGAGATCATTTATAGGAATATTGACTCTTTCCTCATTCACATTAGATACCCTAGTAGAGGTACAAATGTTAACTTTGTCAATGTCATCTCTAGGATTATCATTATCTACAAAAGTCTTTATGTGATTTACACACGTAATGCATGTTCTTAAAAATTTCATCATGAAACAACATATTACATGGATAAAAGATTTTAGATATGATTTCAAAGTAGGAAATATCTTGGAAACCCTAAAGATGCAATATGCAAGAGTACTATGAATGAAAAGAAGTAATGTAAAATGAAAGAAGCCATTATCCAACACATGATTGTGATAAATGTAACTAAAAATAAACATAGTCATATGTGAAATAGAAAATAAATCAAATTTAATAAATTCTATTATGAGTGCCTAAAATCAAATCTAAAAATATAAGTGAAAAATTGTGCAACCCACAAGCCAAAATTAGTAAATTAAATTAGAGCTTTTATGAAATTAACCACTAAATTTATGTTTTTATGATCTATGAGAGCAAAATTTATTTTTAAAAATCCTACAAATCAGATCTAATACCACAAATCATAATCAAGCATGAAAGATGTCGAGTTCACCAAAATGTAAAGGTGTGGAAATTGGGAATTAGGGTTTTACCAAGTAAATATACTAAATAACCCAACTAACACCACTACAATGAAAGAGGAGTGAACCCAATAGATCTAGGCTCAATCTTGATGGGGAAAGAGAAGAGACTCTGATTGGATTCATTGGTCAGTGATTGGTTATCCTCTTTCTTAGTTGAATTTGAAGTGTAGTTGTGAAATCAAGGTGAAATGTGGGATAATCGAGGTAAATTGGTAGAAATAGTAAGCTACAGATGTCCCATAGAGCCACCAACTAAGATTTGGGAAAAATAAGATGTTTTGAACCTATTCTTAGAAGTTTGGCCTGACTTTTTGAAACCAGGTAGCACAAATCCACCCTGGTCCTCCAAAATTTTTGTCTTTGAATGTTGAACCTGTTTATCACTATTAACACTACCAAAATTTAATGAGTACAACTCCTACACCTATTTCCTACACACAAAAAGAAAGGGAAAGACGTTGGGGATAGGGTTTGCCTAAGTCAAACCTTGATTTATGAATCAACCTTGAATGAAATAATGCAAATACTGAAATAAATGTTAAGGAGATATACCTTAGATTTGCAATTGTTGATGATGATGCAATTCTCTTTGAATGTAATCACAATGTTGAATGTAATGCCATGAAAAACACATGGACATAAAAAAACCCTAATCACACACACATGCTTCTATGAAGATTTATGTAAGTTTTCTCCACAATGCTTGAATGATGAATATGAAGCCTTGAATCTCTGAAAATGCTTGATAATAAATGCTTCACAGATGCATGAATAATAGGGTATATGATTGATGTCAAAATGAATTGATGGGGTATCTTTATTTAGCTTTCCCTAGGTAAATTACCAATTAGGCCGACCTCTAATACTCATGTGTAGCCTTGAGGATCAAATGCCATCAAGAAAATATAAAACTTGCCCCACATCAAATTGGTCACATTTGAGAGGGACCAGAGCATTTTGAGGCCCCTTGGTCTAGACCAAGACATCCCACACCCTGGTCCTTCTACAAACATGACCAAAACAAAGAGAAAGGGGAGAGGGCATCCCATGATGGGACCCACCAAAGTGTGTTCATGACATCAAAGTTGGAGAATAGGGTTAAACTGGACCTAGAGAGGGGATAGAGGTAGGACACATTAAAGTAGAAGCACAAACATGAGGTGTAAATTGGATTAGGGTTACAATTTACGACGATAAAAAGGAAAAACTAGAACAAAAGGGATTTCAATATTAACACAACCTTGCTACCATTAATCTACTATTCATATGTATATTAGAATAAATTAATTTTAATTAATTTAGAATATATGATTTCTTTACATTAGTTTAGATCCTTTTAGTTTATGGCATTAGCTTAAGATCTATATCATGTTCATTTCTTTAGTAGGAAAATAAAAGTTGTTATCTTGTTTGAGATTAGTTTTAGTTATATGTGTTTTTATCTATAATACCAACATCACTAATAAAATAAAAGTTGAAAACGATCTAAAGCTTTATTTTTTATTAATCAATAACCCAAACCCCATGCTTCCTTCCTTCACATTCAATTGTGTGTTTTGAGAGCAAATCTATTTTATAGTTGAATATAAACTGTTAATTTGAAAGAATATTCTTATTATTCTAAAAAAGATAGCTTTCTTAAGAGGATTTCCCCATACATACCTCCACAAACATTCTCAAGGATACTTATTTGAAACGGTTCTAGGAAAGCACTTGTGGAAATATAAAAATAAAATCTTCAAATACTCCGATTATAAAGCATAAACAACTTTAAAAAAATGCATTTATTTTGAAAATATTTATGTTTCAATTGTCTAAATAAGTTTTGAGTCAATATTTTAATAACTATATTTGCATCACTTATTACATTAAATATTGCCTTTCTAATGAATAATTCAATTTCTTATATTTTTTTAAAGTGAAATATTTTCCAAAATATATAATTAACTTCCAAAAAAAGCACATAAATTTTATTTTATTTATAGTCGATTAAAATTACTTTCATTATTTTATCCTTGCAAATAAAATAGTTTCACTTTGATATTTATAGAACATTGACATAGTTTACTTTATTTATTTTAAAACAAGCATTTACTATACTCAAAACTAACAAAGCATTTAGAAACTAGCATGCCTATATCTATAATAATCTATATAGAAGACGTCGAGAGATATCATTCTCAAGGTGTCTATTTTATATTATTTTAGTTATTTTATTTAACCTAAATTGAAGCTTATGTGAAGCCTAACTCAAACTCTATATGTAAATCCAATCCTAATTTAACTTTAAGTTTTCAATTAAACCCTAAACATAACTTTAATTGATATGTAGTGTTAATTGAAGTATAACTCTAATGGAATAACCATAATTAGTATTTAATTGAACTCTTACCTTAATTCAAATGAAAATACAATTTAACGTTTAGCCTTACCTAAACCAAAACCTTATCCTAATTGAATCTTATAGCTATCCCAAGATAAATTGAACAGTAACCCCAAGCTTAACTCCAACCCTAACCCTAATAGAATTACAAGCCTAAACCACTGTCAAAAAATTGTAAACATGAGAATAAATTGTAGCTAACAATCAACACAATACTAAAATCTTTTCACACAAATCCATTAAATATTCTATTCAAACTAAGATAGTAAGGAGGGACTATTATACTTATATTATATATCCACAATTGTTTCCATGTATGGATGCATGTGTTTATACTTATATTTAATTATAACTAAATATAAGTCTCTCTCCCTCTATATACATTACAAGGAGGTTCTTGTTGGCGTAATGCTAGCATATAATTAGTATTACATTGTTGTGTGGTTTTGGATTAAGACAAAAATAGGTTTTGAAGGGGCCCCGAAACCCTTTACAAAATGATTCTAAGAGGTACAAAATCAGATATTAAAATCCAAAACAAAATGGGCTGCATGGATAAGCATAAGAAACAACAACCAAAGAGACAACAAAAGCCCAGTTGAGCACAAAAAGACAGTAAGGAGACCAAACCCATACACAGACAAAGCCAACAACTAGAAAACAAAAAACAACACAAACCCAGTTACATAAGGTTTTTGAGGGTCTCAGCAACCTCGGCCTCAAGGACACTCAGTGTATTAACAATAATCTTCATAGCTTTGTAATCCACATTCTATATAGCCGCCTTTTTCTTCATATTTCCATGGGTCCTTTTGCAAGGTCCTTCTCCACCTTGAGTCGCCTTAGCATCATACCCAATAATAACAACAACCATATCCGGTTGCTCCAGACTATTCACCATAGTATTTATAACAATCGCAGACTGTTTGAGAATTTTGTGACTGCTTTCCATAATAGTATTGAGGGTGTCCAGGATCTTGTTATAGCCTTCCTCAACACAGGTAATGTGAGCCTCCAGCCTTTTCTTCAGTTGGTCAACCCCTTCACCCATCTTATTAATGCAATCCATAGCTGACTTCTTCTCAGCCTCCATCCAATTCCCCTCATTATTCTGATTACCTTGTGTAGAACCGGTAGGGATCGCTTCCATTTTGCTTCCCAGGGCTCTTTGGTTGATCCTTATCCCCTTAAGTTCATGGAACAACCATTTGAACATGTTGAAAGTGTCAATAGCATGTTCACGAGCCATGCCCAACACAGTATCATAATCCTCCCTCTTATCATTAAGCTCAACACTTTTGGGATGAAGGTCTTCAATACCAACCACGCCCACATTACCTATCTCCTTATTGGAAGAAGGAGAGGTCGGGACATTGGGGCATTCAGGGTCCTTACCATCTTCTGCCTTCTCGCTAGAAGAGGGGGAGCCATTCTTAGCAGAAGTAGAGGAGGAGGACATAACAATGTTCTTTTGCCCTTTGATACCCTTCCTCACCTTAGGTTTTGAACTCGATGGTTTTTCAATTTTATCTTTTTTCAGGGGAGGGGAATTCTCTTCAGACCCAGACCCAAAGGCTTCATTGTCAAAGTCACCTGCACTAGTCTCATCATTCTTGGAAACAATATGGATATAATCATCAAGGGGAGGAAGAGCACGAAAATGGGCATCAATAAGGACTAGTGGGCCTTCGTGCAAGATGGGAAACTTGGAAGGGTTCTTGCAGTGGTCACTAAAATTAACCCTAAGAGCAGACATGGGATAGAAAGGGAAAGACATCTTCACACCATGGTGAAAATGATTCAATATAACAAAGTGATGACCATACACTCTAGTATAATGACCATCCAAAGTAAGGTAATTCATGATTACCTTAAGAAGCTTCTACTAGATAGACTTAATGACCACAATGTCATAGTAACTGGCCATTTTTTTAACAATTTTGGCTTGTTCTGCCTCCTTCTTGGGGAAATTTTGCATAGCTTTCTCAGTATACACTTTGTCTATGTAATACTTCATACCCTCCATAGATAACCCTGTGACTTGTGCAATAAGGGCTTCATCAACCATGACCTTCCAACCATGGAGAAAAATCATTCCATCCTTCCAGTTCTGAGCAAAATAGTTTGTGACATCTTGATTATGTCCTTGTAGCCTCTCAATGTAGGGAGTGAACCGCCCTTTCTCCAAAATCTGTCATATCTTCTTTTCATTATTCAACTACACATAGTTAGGTGGCTCAATTCTTTTTCTCGCACCACCCATTCTATCTTGCTCTCTGTAACACTCTCTACAAATAATTTTCAGAGTGAAAGCAAGACTCCAGAAAATGTTTAAAATCGCCCACAAAGCATGCGAAATAAGTTTGCATCGATTCTCATGTCCTCTCTGGCCACCTGTCTCAAAAAGGAAGGTATCAATAACTCTAGAAACACTCAGAGTCATTATGGCACAAGTTATCATTAAATTTACTCCCCTGACTTCGCTCATAGAACAAATGCATAGCAAATTCTGAGTCTGCCCTATCACCATGGGTCCATCTAAGATGAGCTTTACACGTCACTCCTCTATTGGCAAGGAAGTTGGCCACCACATTGGCTTGTCTGTATACATGAACAATAATGCATCTATAAAAGGTTTTAATAATATATTTTGCCTTCTTCATCCATATCAACATTCCAAGTTGGAGTAGATTTGCCCTTTAGGTAGTTGATAATATTCTTTGAGTCCCCCTCGACCCAAAGAAGCTTAAAGTTGTTTTTTTTAGAAATTTTTAAGCCATGATAGGATCCTATAGCTTCTGCAACATTATTAGTATGTTTTCCAAGAGGGAGAGTAGTAGCAAAAATGAAGTTGCCATAGTGATCCCGTATCACCCCTCCACAACCAGCTTGACCAAGGTTCCCGCTAGCCGCACCATCAAAAATGATTTTCACCCATCCTTGGGGTGGAAAGTTCCAACTAATATTGTCCCTAGGATTGACCTTAGGTTTGACCAAAATCCCAATCCTTGACAACATTGGCTTCATACTCCTTAAGGATTCCACTTTGAAAAAGAACATTGGAGCTTTAATAGTCGAGAGATTATCATAGATGGCTATAGAATTTTTCTTGAAGAGAATATAAGGAGGGAGATGGATATTCTTGAAGATACGATTATTATGTTCTTTCCATAAATCCCACACCATGTGAGGAAACACAAAGGACCATAGCTTCTTTGGGAGAAGATTTATTGAGGGCGGGTTCCATTGGTGAACAAACTCCTTTATTGCCCCCGAGAGAGTCCAGTAAGACCCCATTTCTAAAGCACCAGACCCCAAATCTCAGAAGTGTAAGAGCAGTGTAAAAACAAATGATCAATAGATTTAGTATCTCTCATACACAAGTAGCATCTATTTGGGATAGAAAAGCCTCTCTTAACAAGATTGTTCATAGTTAAGATTTTATTAAGAAATAGGAGCCAAAAAAACATATTGACCTTAGGAGAGAGGTCCTTGATCCACACCTTAAAACACCAAGAAACATGGAGTTCATTACAACAATTCACAAAAGCAACATAAAACTTCCCATTAGGAGTGAATTTCCAAATAAGCTCATCTTCCACACCATCCTCCAAACCAAAAGAATTTAGGGAAAGCTGCAAGTGAGTAAAAGAAGGATTAACAATAGAAAGATTCACCCACTTACCCTCCTTCCAATAGTCAGCCACCATTAATTGCATTGTTGTGTGGTTGGTTATTAATTGTATATGCAATTATTGTGTGGTTGGTTGATTATCAACTATCATATACATTGTATAAAATGATCTCCACTATGCTAAATAAAAATAATTTTTCACTAGTTTCTATTAGTTCTATAAATTTTAATTGCAAAGTAAATAAACTCAATTTTTGACGTGATCTACATGACTTGAATGACAATTGCTTGTGAAGTGAATATAAGGGATAAGTATTCCCTCATAGTTTACAACCTATAAATGAAAAAAGGCACACATATAAATTCTATGACATTTTAATAAAATGTCACAAATAATTAAATCTTGTCATGAAGGTATTATAACATTGATAGGAAGTTCATATCACAAGATAAACACATCCTCAATTCAATTTTGTCTTACATCGGTGTGTGCTCACATGCATATGTCATGTCTCATATTGCAAGGATTAAGAAGACAATGCAAAAAAAAAAAATTATCTTCAAATAAACTACAAACATGGTAACTCATCACACTATGCCACAAAATCAAGGATGTAGCCTACACTTTACTCATGATACATAGCCTTGAAGGACAATTGTAACCTCATTGAAGCTTAATCAAGCTAAATAGAAAATCTATGAGTGAGGGGAAGTTTACTAATTGAAGACATGAGTGTTGAGTAAAGCTTATTATGTAGTTATGACATCCTATGATTATCTATATTTGGAGGCATTATATTAACCATTCATTTGACATGTTTGTGCTTCATCACTTGGCTTGTTTACCAAAGCAATTATTACTCCAACAAATTATGAAATTTCTTTTATCCCCTAAAATGAAGAATAAATAATTTGCAATGTTTCAAGTAGTCTTCAAATAGTAGTTTAAAATATAACCTAAGTGATTCATAAATTAAAATTTTGAATGGAGAAAGTGTAACCCTACGCTAGTACAAAACCAACAATAAATGACTACAAAAACTACTAAAAATTACATATAAATGATTAATCTTGGTCTCGTGACCATTATTAGTTTATTGTCAATCATTTATAATGCGACCAGATTTATGACTAAACCATTTTTAGTCATTTATTGGTTGTTTTGATTGATCAATTTGGTAGTATATTTAGTCATTGATTGTTGTTAATTGGTCATTTATTTAGTCATTGCAATTATTAATTGCTATCAATTGGTGGTATGTTTAGTCAGTTTCATTCACTTTCATCCATTGGTAGTATATTTAGTTATATTGTCATTAAATTTAGTATATTTAGTTATATTTTTATTCACTGATTTTCATTAAATTTAGAGTTTAAAAAAAAAACTGGTTGAATATGAAGTTATATTTATATGCATATGGATGTTTATATTGCCAAACTCATAGGTAAATTTACAACACACACACACACACACACAATTTTATCTGCTGCAAGTAAAAGAAAAAAACATTTTGCTCTCTCTCTCTCTCTCTCTCTCTCTCTCTCTCTCTCTCTCTCTCTCTCTCTCTCTCTCTCTCTCTCTCTCTCTCTATATATATATATATATATATATATATATAATATAAAATAAATATCATATATATATAAAATATAAATATCATATATATTATATATTATAATATATATAATTTTTTATTTTTTTATTTTTGGCAAAAGTGGCAAGCCACTGATATATATATATATATATATATAAGAAAACTGATTCAAGAGCTCAATAGGGAAAGAATCAGGAAGAAAACCCTATATCCTTGCTCAGATACAATGAAAAAAGGGGAAGGAGGCTATGAGAAGAAGCCCCCCGAATCCGGAGAGATAGATAGGGACTGCCTGTAGAATGAGCCTCTTAGGGGCCAAAATTGGAGTAATAGGTCGGGATGAGACCAGAGGAAACCATAAAAATCCAACCCCCACAACCGGTTGCCGTGGAGATTGAGAAGCGGGAATATGGTTGTCGGAACACTGAAGAGCTGCCATGACCAGTTTCCGGTTATGTTGTACTGGTACTTTGATACCGGTCTATTGTCCTCATAACCGGTTCATAAAAAAGAAAAGCCTCCAATGCCAGTGCTAGCCAACAAGCTAAGAGGATGACTCCTCTACCAGTTCTAATATACCAGTAGAAATAAACGCAAGAGCCAACACTGGAAAGCAAGGGGCAGTCAAAAAAATTTGGGTTGTACTGGTTGCCATTAGATTTTCCAGCCGTAAAAAAGGAGCATATTCTGAGTAGCAAAAAACAAAGCCAGAATAACTTTACTTGACCATGGCAGCGTCTTCCTGGGTCTGAATTATAGGGGCATCGAAGGTAGGCATAAATGGGGTAGTCCATCCCATGGCTTCATCCTACACCAGTACGTTGAGGTCTAGAACCCTATCTGTAGCCCGACCCCTTTATATAGGTTGTGAAATTGGCACACAGGGGTCAACATTGTCTATTTCTAGGATCTCCATTAGAGCCCCAACTTTAATTTTGACTCTGTGCACAATGTGGTCATCCAATTGTCTATCGAATTGATGCAAGTCGTTCTTCACATGGCGAAAGTTTTGTCGTTCGAGGGCATGTTTTATTCAGTCATAGAGTACCATGTAAGCATGGCTAGATTGAATAAAGTGATGTGGAAAGAGGCCCCCAAGGAGAGTCGACCCCTACCATAGATTATATTTTGCCAGGGCTTCATGGAACGAGGTTGGAGCAAGCACATCTTGTCTTACCAATTTGAAGAACACTAATTCAAGCAGAGGAATAGATTGCAAGAGATCCAAAGCATTTGACAAAAAGGAACTGAGAAGTTGATAGGGATACATAATCCTTTTGGCTTAAGGGGATAACATCTCCTCACCAATGAAGTCTTTGACAACTCTTCTCAATTGTGGATTGTGTAGAAGAAAAAGTTGGTCAAGGTCCCTGTCATTGATGTGTCCATGAAAAGTCGTCGAAGGTTCTGAAATTTGCACTAAAACCCCGTCATTCCATGGCATATACTCCTAGTGTATTTGCCTGCATCCTCTGCAAGAGCGGTTCTCCATATTGCAGAGCACTGAGATACTTCAAAAATTTAAATTTTGAAAATTTCCGCTGAGAGTTGTGTGTATAAGAGCAAGTTGGTTCCATTTATAAACAAAAAGTACCATCTCAAAGTGCAATAAATGATTGGACTTTAGGATCATGTTTGCAATTCTTGCATTAACTTTGTGACCATAATGTAGTCAAGGGGATGTGTGAGAGGCCTAAGTCTGTTTTTCCCCGTGTTAAGTGACGTTATGGAAATCCCCAAGTACTTTGCACTAAAGTTCCATACATGCCATCTACAAAATGCATTTAAAAGCATAAATACAAGTGTCCTATCAACCTTCTTGTTCATAAGCACTGATTAAATGCTTACATGCGAGTATTTAATAAGAAGTAGCTTATGATAAGAGTGTTGTACTTTCCTTTTGTACTAATTCAAGCAATTGGGGAAAAGAAGACAGTTTAGTAGGAATTGCGACCGACTCCACTGAAACGCCATCGCAGCCCATATTTGCTAACATGTCAGCAACAGAGTTGCCCTCTCTTAGTGTGTGACTAACAATGTAGTCCGATAAAGTGTTGACATCCCGAGGGGGACTACGACCCCAAGAGGCCACAACACCCACAAGTTGTGGGGGTTGCAACCTCCATGGGGGCTGCAACACCCACTTCCTGTGGGGGTTGCAACCTTCATAGGAGCCACAACACCCACAACCATGGGGGTTGCGACCTCCATGGAGGTCGTAGGTCCTCATGGTAGGGCCAAAAAGGGGGGAGGGATGAGTTTCAAACCCCTCACTCTAAATATATATATATATTAAATCCTGCAAATTAAAAAGAAAAGAAACCCTATGGAATTTTCATGTCCGCCACTCTTTCCCAGTCCACACCTAAGATATTTGCAAAAAAAGAAAGGAAAAGATGGATTAGATCAAGGGTTATCTCTGTTACAAGTGTGGTTTTTGTTGCACCAAAAGATTGCCCTGTTAATGCCTGATACAACCACTAGACTTATAGAATCCATAGGAGCCAGTTAAGCCATGTCACAAACCCGAGCATTGTGTTGCACAACATAAGGAGACCAAGGACAAACACCTTGCAACAATCCCCCCAGCGCAAGCGAGGGGTTTGAACATGTGACCTAGCTCTGATACCACTTGTTAGAATCAAGAAACACTGAGAGGGGGGGGATCAATGTTTTACAATTTTTAACCTTATTAAATTGATCCTTCAAGCACTTAAAGCAAATCAACAAGAGAGAGATGCAAACACATAGAGCAAATATTCATGCCACCATAACACCAAGATTTTTATACGTGGAAAACCCGGTCAAGGGAAAAACCATGGTGGGGATGAGACTCGCAATATAAATATACTCTGTAGAAGTATAAAAATATTACATTGGGAATGTGCATGCATTCAGGAACACTGCCTAGAGCTCACTTCTTGAAATATCAAGGGCTACAACCCTAGGAAGACTCACTATCTTATAATATTTTTTACAAAAGACAATTGGAATGTCTGAACTGAAAAACAACATCTACAAATGCTAAAGTATAGTTCCGGTTAAGCACAAACACTTAATCTCACACTTCTCTCTTACACTGCTCTATCCCACTATTGTGTGATATTCCATAGCATAAATCCTTAACTTTCCAAGTGAAACTACGCACAATCAATCATAAGTAATTTCCACACACACACTAATATCCAAAATTATCATATCCACTGGTCTTACATATTCGCAACATGAAATTAGGTCTTCTACATGTCATGTAAACATCCTCGATCACAACAACAATCACCAAAATTACTCCATTAATTCCACACAATGATCAACTATCCAAGATGTCCATACCACACTGTTCAACCCAAAAACTTGTACAGTATATCTTCTAACTCACACGACAATCATCACCAGAGGCTAAGATTCTGGAATAAGGTACTCCAGACAACTAACTATCTTCCTCTAGCTCTGCAACAGAAAATATTCAACATAAATGAAATTCCAACCAAAATACTATATTCTATCGGATGCTCTATTCTAACTCACCAGACTTAACCAAATCTTCAAAGTGACTTCCGGTATAGGAAATCAATCACTACATATGGGATAATTGACTTGAGTTTCCATCAATGACAACACCGGATGACCTGTGTAGTGTCTCTTGCCAACAATCTTTGTGAAAACAAGAGGGAAATAAAAGAAATCAACCTGCAACAATGAATTTTTCATGCTCGCCACTCTTTCCGAGTCCACACTTGAGACATCTACAAAAAAATAAGGAAAATATGCATTAGATCAAGAGTTATCTCTACGAAAACAAGAGGGAAAGAAAAGAAAATCAACCTACAATAATGGCTTCCATGGAGGAGGCTAGGGTTAGAGAGCTTGAACAAACGTGGAGCAAACGTGGAAATGAGAGAATAGGGTTAGACATTCTTTTATTTATATCATAATAGAAGTTAGGGTTTTCTATTGAGCCCTAAGATCCAACGACGAAGATTAAAACAGTCTAATAGATGAGATTCATTGCACAATCCATTAGGGTTGTGACTAAAAGGTTTTTTTAATGGGGAGAGAAATTATTTAAGTTTTATTTATTTGAGACAATTGAAAATGTATTTTTTTTTAAACAAGAGTTATCAAGGAAAAGGGGGGAAATAATATGTGTGTGTGTGTGTACATATACATATATGTATATGTATATGTATACACACACACACACACACACATATACATATATATGTGTGTGTGTGTGTGTGTGTGTGTGTGTGTGTGTGTACACACTAGGGTTAGAGAGATTGAACAAATGTGCAAGAGAATAGGGTTAGAAATTCTTTTCTTTCTATCAAGTAGAATATAGGGTTTTCCATTGAGCCCTAAGATCCAATGGTAGAGATTAAAACAATCTAATGGATGAGATTCATTTGACAACCCACTAGGGTTGTGGCTGGAAGTTTTTTTTAATGGGGAGAAATTATTTAAACTTTTAGTCACAACAAGTAAAAATGACCAAATTCTAGTCATTTTTAAACTAGTAATGGTCATGTGACCAAGATTAGTCATTTATATGCAATTTTTAGTAGTTTTTTTAGTCATATATTATTTTTTTTGTATTAGTGGGTGGAAGGTGAAAAATAAAGGTACCTCGGAATCTTTGTCTACTTCATATTTGGTAAAATGTAGTTATGAAATTCCATTAGATAGCTTAGAGGGTAGACTACAGTTACAAAGTTATCAGAAGGGAAAAGGGATTTCTGAAAATTACTTTAGTTATTCACACACACCCATACATGGGATAGACAATACTAGTGGTGAAGACTCATCACCTAGAGAGAACCTTTATTTTCGTCAAACCTTTCCAATGGCTGGTAGAAATCCTTCTGACCCATTTTATATGGACCCTATTCAAGCAAAGATGGTCTGGGATAAATTATATGCAAATATTGAAAATGTTAGGATTCCGAGGGAATGTGAAGCTAGGTATGTTGAACAATTGGCAAATGCCCAGAATAGGTTGAATTCAGAGGTAGTTGTGACTACCTCATTGTCAATGAGTCATCTTGGTTCCCAAGTCACATGCTTAGTTTAGTTTTTTGATGCCAACACATGTTCCACATCTAGGACCGTGTCTAGAGAGCCTACAGAGCAAGAGTTACAATAAGAACTGGAGCAAATGAGAGCATAAAAATTCATATTGCAGCTCACGAGAGAAAGGGAAGCAATGGCGAAGGAAATACTTAGTTTATCTTCCTAGTCAACCATGTCTCTACCACCTTTGTCTAGTGGATACAATACCACTAGGACAATTAGAGGTCCTATAATGTCAAGTGCCTCAATCTCTAACCCCATAGTACCACCTACACCAATGCATTCTATATCAAATGTTTCAAACATACCCACCTCTACAGTTGCAAGTACCTCTCCATCAACTCCAATGGTAAGCATTATTACTTCACAACCAACAAGCAATGCTCAGTCAAGCTCCCAAATAAATGTGTCATGTGTTGCAATGAGTATTGTACCTATGTTAGCTCCTCAAATTACTATAGCCACCAATGTGTTATGTGTTTCCGCAAGTTTGAATATACCTATCATGGGTAGTTAGTATATTGCTACTAGCCATGTAGGGGTTGGACAACAACAAAACATGCATAATCCTTTTAATAGACCTGGTTATGGACAATTTCTTCCTCCACTGCAATATCCTCCAATGAACCCTATGGGGGTAAAATGTTTACCAACAATATTTGTAATATTTACAACATCAACAACAAATGAAAAATCAATAGCGGCAATACAACTAGGCCCCTTAGCATCACTTCAACCAAGGAAATGCAAATCCCTTTAATCTCCAAGGGAACTTGTAACAACAACATCAAGTCTTGAACTCACCATTGAATCCATTTGCTAGAAGACCAATGCAATTAGACCGATATATGCAAATTGATTTCATAAGGATTCAGGGTTACCCAAATGTAATCAATAATGAGTTGAGGTATGCATTGCCTAAGTTTTTCAGGAAATAATGCAGTAACTGGTGAAGAGCGTATTAGAGTATTCCAAAATGTTATGGATAAATTTGAAGTGGAACACAAAGATGTGTTCATGAAACTCTTTATGCACTCACTTATTGATGATGCCTAGGAATGATATATAAGTTTTCCAAATGTATCTACAAGGTGTTTCTATGACTTCAAGAGACTGTATCAAGGATCAATATGGTGACCATTCTAATCCCAAATTTGCTATGCATGAGATCACAAATATAAAAAAGGGGCAAAGTAAAGAAGTGATGTGTTTCAACAATAGATTTATCAAATTATACAATAAGATACCACCTCTTTTGAAGCCAACTGACCCTATGTGTTTGGTTTACTATTATAATTCATTTGATCCAAAGGTTGGTTATGAGCTAAGACCTAGGACTCCCCCAAATTTGAGTGAAGCATTCAAGGGCGCCCTCACTATTGAGAACATTAGAAAAGCTTCTAGTAAGGTAGCGAGGAGGGATGCTATTAGGATTTTGCAAAACCTTAAGGTACATCATGTAGAAGGCAACATAAGAAAGAAGACAAGATTGATAAAGTTATGAGTGCAATAAAAGATCTAAATTACAAGATTGCTAGAAATGAGAAGGGATTATCTCAAGACAAACCTAGTTATCCGAGACATGATAGGCCAAGATTGCATGACATGCCCTATTATACAAACCGGAAGGATGGAAACCCCCAAAGAAACAATTTAAGACCTTGAAATAACAATAAGACTCCTAACCCTTTAAAGAAACCAGGTGCAAATATTGCTGAAGAAAATCCATGGTGCGTTGTATGTAATTTACCACATGTCCAAACACAATGTGCCATTGCTAAAGCCATGGAGAAATCAAATGAAATATACGCTAGCTGATGATAAGACAACTATGAGTCTAATCACATGGTGAACATGCTTTCCATCAAGGCTTTTAGTGAAGATACATGATATGTTTCTTCTAAAGAAGATGGGGCAGACCTTGATGTTAATAGACAGAGGGAATGGAGTAAGAGAGAGCACCAAGAGGTCTTTTTATATGATGAAGATATTCACAACCTCAGAGTAAATACAACCGATACCCAATCTAGGGAGGTGAGCTTGAGAAGACCCATCGAAGAGGAAATTAGAGAGCTTACAGTAGCAACAATTTCTCAAGTTAAGAGCAATTATAACTTGAGAAGTAAAGGTGTTACTAGTTGTCAAGGAAGACCTGGAGGATTGTTTGTAAAGGAGAATAAGTCAAGCACTAAATTGTAGTTTGTCCCCTAGGATGGTGAAGACAAGAACATGGTCCACAAGACTCAGAAGACTCAATGGTATGTTCCAAAAGTCAATCAAAGAGCTGGTTGTTGGTATTATGGATGACTTCATCATGTGTTGTATTGGTTTTGTCATTGATGTCAACACTTGTCTTCTTGGAGGTCTACATTGTGTTCACTAGTATGGTTAGTGACTTATGCACAGTCACTAGTATATGTTCACCAACAGGATATATTGTTCACCAACAACGATGATGACTTGTTATCACTTGGAGATCATTTGGTTATGTCGAAGACATGGATTGGAAGTTTGGAATGGGTGTTTTGCTTATTGGTCTAATCGGGTTGATAGATTTGCCTTTACCAACATATAGGTCTAGGTTATGGACCAATACATGATATCTATTCCAGATCAACACGACACGTTATGGAGATGGTTTATTGATTGGATAATGTGGTAAATGCATTAAGCCGACATGTTGTATCACATCAAGACTTATTTGTAATTGATTTAATTGTAATATCTTTAGTGAGATGACCTATACATTTGGTCTTAGGTTTTGTATATGTGATTGTAAGATCTTATTGAAGATTGGGATATAGGATTATGGTATGAGTGTGTTCAAATATTGAAGAGCAAAAATAAGCAAATCCTTGTGTGAATCATGCAGACATTATTTGAAGGTTGAAGGAAGGTTATGAAGGTGTTTGGCACTCATGTTCAGAGCTTAAACCAGTACTAAATCCAGCATTGTAGATGCTATTTTGAGCAATACATTATCATTGGATTTAACCATCCAATTGTAGTTAGTGTGACTCCTATTTTGTGATTGAGCAGTGAGCTCTAGGCAGTTGACCTTTCTGCATGTGTAGACCCCATTTGTATACACTTACTATCTGCAATAGTATCATCTGATTATGGGTAAGGTTTCCCAACGTGGTTTTTCCCTCACTGGGTTTCCACTTCAAAATATATGTGTCATGTGTTGTGGATGTTGTTTCTCTTTCTGTTTTATGCATTAAGTTACACCGGTACTGCTATAACTGTTAATCTATTTTACTGGCACTAAGTTTAATTTAGGATAATTTGCATTTGGGTTATAAATTATATACAACTAATTCACACCCCCCCCCTCTTAGTTGTCCTTCCTAGTTCCTAACAATTGGTATCAGAGCTAAGTCCTCTTTTTGCAGAAGCCTAATAGCTTTAGGAGATCCTATGGCAACAAATATTTTCAGGAAGGACAGTCTGAAACTTGATGGAACTAACTATGGTATATGGAAGATCAGAATGGAAACACATCTGAACTGCATTGGAAGAGATATATGGGATGTTACTAAGAATGGCTATGTTGGTCCTACTCTAAATCAACCTCGTCCATCGACATTGGCTAAGGACTTGGAGAATCATTACAAAGCAAGAGAAGCACTTTTGAGCGCATTATCAAATCAACAAAATCATGGGATTATCATACCAATCTACTGCTAAAGCTGTTTGGGATAAACTGGAAACACTAAATGAAGGAGATACCACTATCAAAATTATAAAAATTTTAATGTTACCGAGTCAGATATGAAAATTTAAAAATGGAAAAAGATGAAAGAATTTCTACATTTATGGAAAGAGTTAATGAAATTTTTTTAGGAATACAATGTTGTGGAGGATCCTTAAGTGAAGATGAAATTGTGTCTAAATTTTTAAGAGCATTTCCACCGGCTTAAAAAATGAAAGTGGCTGCTATTAATGAAATGATAACAATGCCTAATACTTCAGTTTCTAGAGATACTTTGGTTGGAAAACTTTAAGCATTTGAGCTTGAGGAATTTGGTCTTGTTGCTATAGTCAAGACTGATTTAGCTTTCAAAGCATCATCATCAGCATCAACATCATCATCATCTGACAAAACTAATTGGAAAGCACTTTATGCAAAAGAACTTGAAGATATGAGGAGAGAAAATGAAGAACTTGAAGCACTATTTTCAAGGAACATGCCTAAAGGTCCAACATGAAGTAAGTATGAAGGTAAAGCACCTTTCAAATGTTTTAATTGCAATAAAGTTGGTCATATGGCTTCTAGATGTCTTGATAGACATGCAAGACTAAGGGAGGAAGCAAAAAGAACATATAAGCCTAACCTTGAATATCAGAGATACAAATTTAAGAAAAATAGAGATAAGTCATGTTACTATGTAGATGAAGGTGTTACAGATGATTCGGATGAAGATCCAACAGATAATGGATGGGATTTTGTTGCAATAAAAGAAGATCAATAGGCACCTATTGTCAAACTAGTAGAGAAGGCACTGACAACAAAAATTGAAGAAAAGGATGAATGGACAATAGATAGTGGATGCTCGCACCATATGATTGGTGACAAAAGAAAATTCTTATCATTTCAGGAAATTCATGGAGGCCTAGTAAGGTTTGGAGATGATAAAGCTTGTTTAATCAAAGGAAGAGGCAATATATCTTTGGATGGTAAGCATAATACTAACAATGTTTATTATGTAGAAGGTTTAAAGCATAATCTTTTGAGTGTTGGTCAGTTAGTGGAGAAAGGATTTTAATTACAATTCAAGAATGGAAAATGCAAAATCATAAACAAAACTGGATTGGAGATTGCAACCGGTAATCAGACTAAAGGTAATATCTTTCACTTGAATACTCGTGATAAGACATGTTTGATTGCACACATTGATGAAAGTTGGTTATGGCATAAGAGACTTTGTCATGTGAATTTTGATTGCATTGTAAAGATTAGTTCAACTAAGGCAGTAAGGGATTTACCTAAGATTGTGAAACCTCATAATCTGGTATGTAAGGAATGTCAAATGGGAAAGCAAGTTAGAACAACATTTAAGAGCATTATTGAGAAATCCAATGATATTCTTGATTAGATTCATATTGATTTATGTGGTCTAGCAAGAACAATAAGTCTACAAGGAGATAGATACTTTATGCTAATAATTGATTATTATTCTAGAATGTGTTGGGTTACTTTTAGATAGAAATCATAAGCTTTTGAAAGATTCAAGATATACAAGGCAATGGTAGAGAATGAAACCGATAAGAAAATCAAATGTTTGAGATCAAATCAAGGAGGAGAATTTACATCTAGAGAATTTAATACATTCTGTGAAGTGAATGGAATCAAAAGACAACTATCAGCACTCGAGACACCCCAGCAAAATGGAGTTGTGGAAAGGAAGAATAGAACTATTCTAGATGCAACAAGAACCATGTTAATGGAAGCAAATCTACCTCATGTGTACTGGAGAGCAACAGTGAATACAACGGTTTCCCTGAGATTTTTGAATGAGTTGGGATGTTGATTTGTGAGGTGCGATTCTGATCTGAGAAATATGCCTGATTTGCACTTTGAAACCCTTCAATCTTGGTGTATGAATTATGATTTTTGGCTCTTCCATCCTCCGATATGAGACTGTAGTTGCAGCTGGCAAAGGTATGACAAATTGAAATAGATTCGAACTAGAACCTTGGGGTTGCATCCACGTTCCAGGCTCAGGGGTTTTGTCCTAAGGAAAAAGCATAAACATGCCTTCTTGCAGAGAGAAAACTCATAAATAAATGATCAATAGAATGAATCCAATTCCTCAATCGAACCCTTCAAATAATAACCCAGCCACAGCCAAAAAGCTTCGATGCTTCTAGAAGATTCCTCATTAGCAACTTAGGCAAATAATATAAGTTGTTTCAATTATTAAATGGCCCCCAAGTAAAGTCACCTAGGAGAGATAACTTTATAACTTAAAAATGGCCCGAACTTAAGTCATAACGAATATTTAAAATATAATGCACAATACTTAAGCTTTTTGGCCTTATTTTAATTATTCTCATTCTTTATTAAATTTTGCCTTAGCTCCAAATTGGGGACATTACAATTCTTCACACCTCGAGATTGCTTGCCCCAAGCAATCACAAGGTCCAAATCTGATTCAGATCAGGAACACCAAGCAATACCTAGATCCCAAATAAGTCTTGGTGCTTCCACTTCAAATCTCCACTGCTCTAAACCAAGGTAAACATGATGATGCCCAAAACTATGAAGCATACTACCATAATCCCACTATTGAAGTGCACTCAAATTTGACCAAACATCTACTGTCTGTAAAACCAAACCATCATTCCAGGTATCATTACTCAACTGTATGCCAATATCAACATTTACAGCCCCTTCTCCTTGAAGAACATTGGTCATATATGATCCCACATATGTATCCATATAGTCAGATGAATCTGGAACAATAATGTGATCATGCATACTGATTACACCAAGGGCCGATTCAAGAGATGAATCTACTAAGGTTGTAAAATGATGATGTATTTCTTTTGCTACCGAGGACTTCTCTGAGTGTATACCTTTGTCAAGTCCCATTGCGAAGCATGAAGTATCATCACATGAAGATATTATATCTCTATTATCTCCATGTACCATGGATGTCATGACATGAATAGAAGGAGATATGTTGTTGCTGTCATCAATAGGATACTCTGATTTATTCCCCTACCTCTCAATGGTATTTTCATCATCCATGTAAGCTTGCAAACACTTGGCTTCCCCAACTTTTGGGTTATCACTTTGGGTAGCTTTCAACACAATTTGTTTACCTTCAAAAGTAAATTCAAGCTCCATTTTATTGAAACCTTGGATGTGCCTACCAAGAGACTTCAACCATGGTACTCCCAAAACTATTTCAGACCCATCAATTCCAGCAACATAGTACTTATCTTCAAAAGTAAAATTATCTAATTGAATGCTCAACCTTGGTATTCTTCTTATGCAATTGATTTTAGATCCATCTGCCAACATGACGTTGAACCCGAAAAAGTCATCTACTTGTAGTCCTTCCCTGACTACAAAGTCCTCATTAATAAAGTTATGTGTAGCACCGTTGTCTACCATACACAACTTTTTGTCCTTTGACAATCCCATTTAACATGAAAAGATGATCTCTAGATCCACCAGATAGGGAAGCAAAAGTATCACGTGTTCTGTCATCATGCTAATTATCCTCATTGTTGTCCACATCAGATATCACCTCAATAAGATGAACCTTGCCCTTACCAAGACATCTATGCCCTAGTTCCCAAGGTTATTTGCAATTAAAGCAAAGGTTCTTTCTTCTTAACTCATTTCTTGACTCTTTTTCTACCTTAAGAGAATGGGAGCCTTCTCATTTGATTCATCATCCAATTTCTTATTCCTAAAGTTCTTGTGTGGCTGAAAAGATGACGAGGTCTCAAGATGAAGAGCCAACCCAATGTCAACGTGCAAGGTATTAGACTTATACGCCTTGACCAAACCCCTTATATTTTCACTTAGGCCTTCAAAAAATAGCATGGTGCCTCATTTTTATGACATATCTGGAACCATTACCGCTATATTCTAGAACTCATTGATATAGGATTCCACATGTCCTAGTTGCTTCAGTTGTGCTAGGTCTCTATAATAGACTTCCACATCTTTTCTATCAAATCGGGCTATCAATTTTCTCACAAAGTCCTCATACGAGTGTATCGATCCATGGTCTTGTGAAACCAGTATGTGGTGCCACCAATCATAGGCTATGCCTTCAAGATGCATGGTAGCAAACTGGATCACCTTCTCCTCTTCCATTGGTTTCAAAGACAAAAATGTGTCAAGCTTGTGAATCCATGACCGGGCACTAATCTTTCCACTTCCATCAAAGGTTGGTAGAGAGATCTTATTGAACGCATCTTTAAATTCTTGAGGCGGAGTGCCATGCTTGGTTGGCCCCTAGGTCTCCTCTCCTATCTTTTCAGGCAGAATCTGGCTTTATCTCTTCATTGGTTCATAAATTGATTTAGATTCATTAGCTGCCTTACATCAGCTCGAAGCATTATATATTCATTATATGCAACCATAACATCACAAGTGATGTTGGTTACATCTTCTTCCACCTCTGGTGCCACCTCTTCTTCTACAAGCCTTGGAAGGAATACAGGTCTCATGGGGTGATCAAACCATGTTGATGTTGTTCAAACAACATTAGATGCACCTTGTGTTTCACGTTCATTATCACTTCAATTTCCATTCTGATTTTGCACCCGCGGTTGTTGTACTTGCAGGTTCCCAATGGCAACCACGAGTTGCTGTTGTAACTGCATAAAGGTTTGCATCATCTGTTGTTGTTGTTTTACAATTTGAGCCAACACGTCTTGAATATTGGCTTGCCCAATACCATCATTTCGTTACTCAACCATTCCTTCAAATAATGGATCCTACATGTCAAGTGCTTCCTCTTCTTGATGACCCGATCTACTTCTAGTGAAATATCTATGCAGACTAGCTCCTCTAGAGTGCATAAGATTGATTCAAACTGGCATGCAAACAATTAAATCTAACATGCAACACAAATCCTCTAACCAAAACTGCTTAGATTTTCACATGCAACTATCTTGGTAGTCACCAAACTGACATGTAAGATCTAGGTAGTTGCCAAAACTCACATGCAAGTTCACTAAACTGACATGCAAGATCTAGGTGGTTTCCAAACTAATGCAAGATCTACGTAGTTTCCAAACTAACATGCAAGTTCACCAAATTGAAATGCACTAATCTGGGTATTCACCAAATTGACATGCAACGCTGAAACCCTAACAGGCTGGGAAGATCACCAACTCTGATACCATTGAAATATCCTAACTAGTGATTTTTGATAGAAAGTATGGATTTTACTAATTTTAAACTCAGATTTAATTCTCAACATAAGTAAATTTGTACATGCAATCAAAAAGATTATATAAACAAGGTGCTTTCTAAAGGTTCAACACTACTGAGCTCTTATTGACTAAAAAAAAATAGAGTTTTTACATACATGGGTCGAATTATGGGTTGTTATCAAACCATACTTGATGTGGGTTTCAATCTGCCTTTTTAACATTCCCAATCCCTTGATATGTTGTGATTCCCTGAGCTTTCTAAATGAGATGGGATGCTGATTTGTGAGGTGTGATTCTGATATGAGAAATAAGTTTGATTTGCACTTTGAAACCCTTCAATCTTGGTGTAAGAATTCTGATTTTTGGCTCTTCCTTCCTCTAATATAAGACTGTAGTTGTAGCTAGCAAAGGTATGACAAACTAAAATAGATTCGAACTAGAACCTTGGGGTTGCATCCAAGTTCCAGGCTCAGGGGTTTTGTCATGAGGAAAAAGCATAAACACACCTTCTTGCATAGAGAAAACTCATAAATAAATGATCAATAGAATGAATCCAATTCCTCAATCGAACCCTTTAAATAAGAACCCAGTCACTACCAAAAATCTTTGATGCCTCTAGAAGATTCCTCATTAGCAACTTAGGTAAATAATATAAGTTGTTTCAATTATTAAATGGCCCCCAAGTAAAGTCGCCTAGGAGATGTAATTTTATAACTTAAAAATGGCCCCAACTTAAGTCATAATGAATAATTAAAATATAATGCACAATACTTGAGCTTTTTGGCCTTATTTTAATTATTCACTCATTCTTTATTAAATTTTTCCTTAGCTCCAAATTGGGGACATTACATTTTTTGGCGATGGGAGGGTTTTTTTGTTGGAACTTTGTCATTGATGAAGGAGAATGTTGTATTGGCTACCAGTTGTCGTTGATGAAGAATAATGTTGTTTTGGCTACCGGTTGTCATTGATGTCAACACATTTCTGTTGACTTGTTCTATTACTACTCTAGCTTTTTGGTGTTTATGTCCATCATGTTTTGCTTTGCGTTGCTCCACAATTGCAGATACAGTTTTGTGGTTTGGGTAGTACACATATAACAAAGGTACCTATACTCCAAATTTCATGTGTTTTAGATCTCCGGAAGGTGGGATGCTTGGTTGGGCAATTCAGTCTATCAGTTGCTATGTTCCTCAAAAATAGAATAGTTGGTTTTGATATATGTATTTCTTTAATTGATTGATTTTGACCTTATGGTTTTGGGATATGGTTAAAATTTATATATAACATCTATATCCTAGTTGGCTTTAATTTTTGTTATATCTTTGGCCGACCTATGCAAGTGAAATGTATGATGTATATTGTAACATCATGTAAGGCATGTATATTCAACTTGATATATGAATTGGTATATATATGAGATGTATTCCTTTGATGAGACAAGGAGATGTATGTATGCAATAGAGATATAGAAGAAAATCAAGATATAGAGATAGAAGTGCGACACAGTAATAAGATGTGATTAAAGTGGATAGTTGAAGAGAAGGTGAAGTGTAAGAAGTCTATCCACTGAGCTTAATTGGAACCATAATTCATGCATGTGTAAGATGCAATCTTAGCAGTTCATTTTGTTTGTTCTCTTTTGGGTGATAAGTCCTCTTGGTAGTGAGCCCTTTTCTTTTTGGCAGTGAGCACTTGTAATATTCTACAACTAGTTATATTATATTGAGAATTAACCCTCTCCATGGTTTTTCCCTAAGGGGTTTCCACGCAAAAAAAATTGGTGCTCTTTTGTGTGTGTTGATGTGGATGATATCTCTATTTTTCTGCTCATTTAATCACTTATATTTATCTGATTGAAGTAAATCTGCAAAGAAGTAATTACAAGATTGTTTTAAAATATCTTTAGGGAATATTGATTCACCCCCCCCACTTCTCAGTATTCTAGTCGTTCAACAATCGGTATCAGAGCTTTGGTTCCTTGGAGAAGAGCTTAACCGCTTGAGGAGATCTTGATGGTGCACAAATTGACAATCCCTATGTTCGATGGATCCGACTATGCTTTCTGGAAAGTGAAGATGCAAGGTTACCTAATTTCTCTTGGCTACAAAGTATGGAAGTCTGTTACAAAGAAGTACATTAAATCGTAGACTAGGGTGAACACTCCAGATAAAATCAAGAATCTTGAAGACTCTATTTCTAGGCAAAATTTACAGTTAATTGTCAAGTTAGGGCATAAAGGTTTGGACATTTGGAGTGAATTTCCAATGCTAATTGATGAAGAAGTGGTCAAGATTGTACTCAACATAATTCATGATGATTGTATTTGGCTAGACAAACCATATGAGATTACAAAGGAAGCTTTGAAGGTCGTTAGTAGTCTTTGTTTAGATGGAACCTGTTGATGTGTTTTTTATGCACATGCAAACACAAAATAAAATACCCAAAAGTATCTTATCCTCTCTTGAACAAAGCTTCCCAAATGCTGAAGATTGGTTTAAGGATCACTTGAGATAACTCCAAGATTCATAAATGTCAGATCTTGACATGTGGATAAGCTTTGTTGGTTGATATGATTGTTGGTATCACAAAGGAACTTATGTTGAATTGTTGAATGCTTGAATCGTTGGAACTTGATCATTTGATGTTGCAATTTGGTGATACTTTTTGTCCTAAACTAGCTTAAGTTTGAAAAAATGGAAAAAGACAAGGGTTGAGAGAGTCTATTGATATTATAAGGCCTAGAATGTAAGAAGATGGATGAATGATTAGATGGAATCCTACTAGGCGAGGTCTCACCATCAACTTGAACAATTTGACACAAGCTCAATGTAATCTTATAAGAACATTTCAAAGATGTTCAAATCGTTACCATCAAACATTTCTCACCATTCAAGTTAATGCATAAACAATGGACACACAACAATTTGAGGTTAGGTTCATAACATTCCCGTTGACCATGCAAGACACACTTACAATCAGCAAGAGGCTAGTGGTATGGACCAAACCAATTCCACACAAATGCATTCAACAAATTCCTCCATTCAATCTAATAAAAAGAAAACAAATTGAAAAGTAAAGATCATGCAAGTTGTTGAAGTAAAAAATCAAATTCACCATAACTTCAATGAAATCAATTGTTCTTTACAACAAGGTTTGGCAACAATCTTTGCCTTCTAATCTAACTTCTACTCTAATTGCTATTCATTATTCTATTCCTCAAAAACTATCTATTTCTCTTTTGCTATTAACTATTAACCTTTACAAATGAAAGACTTGAGCCTTTTATAGTGCTCTCAATACAATTCAATGGCTCATATCAATTTGAGATCAATGACCGAGATTTTATAATGAAAACCCTAATTAGGGTTTGTTAAAACAAACTCAATTTGGCCAATGAAATAATTACAACACTTTGGCATGACCAATAGATGAAAAGGGTAGGTACCTCCAAGTTTGCGCCATCATGGATGAGTCAAGTTCATTGAATCAAGACATGCTGATGTGGAACTTCTCTAATTGGTGAGTGCTGACTGGGATAATGACTAGGATTCCACCTCAACTTGTACTTGTAGGCTTGATAGATCATCATGAAGGAATATTTCTTGATACTCAACATTATATGGCTTTCACGATGATGATGATGATCTTCTAGCTTTGATTAACTCTTATGAATATATCCTCTTGAATGCTTCAATCATTGAGGTGCAAGGTATAGATCTTAGTTTTGAAGTATTGAATTTGCCTTAGAATGAACTTTGATGTCACCACTATCTCTCTCCTTCGGAATTCCTTCTCTTATGACTTCCTTCATGTCGTTGATGTTATGGATCAAGCCTTTGTGTAAATGAATGCATCTTATGTAATCACCTTGTATTTGTCTATGAAGTTCCCTTGAGGATGTCTTCCTTGCATCTTAATCTTGATGTTGAAATTTGATCCTTGAGCGACTTGTTTCATTCAAAAGTTGGCAGATTGTCAAGAGGTGATGGCACATTTCTATTGTTGGGTGCAGTATTCCACGTTCTCTTCTGATAGTTCTAATTATTTCCACGATATCCTTGGTTGTTACCACTTTGATTATTCTGATTGTTGCTTTTGTAACCTTGATTGTTATTTTGATAATTTTGATTGTTGCTCTGACAGTTTTGGTTACCACCTTGGTGATTTCTATGCATACTGTAGAGCTGATTGTTCGGATTCCTCAAATGAGTAACCTCTATAGATAATTTCTTTACTTGGTCTATCAACTCTTTCATTTCTTCCTTCTCCTCCTGTGTCCTCGTGGATGTCACAACATTTTGTAGGTACACTGGATGCATCTGTGGAGCTTGAGGAATGGGTGCTCCAGGATGGAGTACCAACTGATTTGATGGTGTTATTATGAGGATCCAGTAACTACTGAGAGGGGGGGGGGGTGAATCAGTAGTTAAACAACTCAGATAATACTTCAAAAACTAGTACCGGTAACTACTCAAACAGTTCAAATCCACACATCAACAATGCATTACCACATGACCACAGAGATTTTTCACGTGGAAACCCAAATGGGAAAAACCATGGTGGGAATTAGCACCCACAAAATATTTGCACTATTTTGGAATATGCTCGATTAAAGGCCTAGCCCAGTTAGGAGCTTAACAATATGCCCAGTTAAGAGTAGACCCTGTTAGGAGTCACCCAGTGAAGGGATTTACAATATTAGCCCTATTAGGAGCTCTACCTTGTTAGGAGTAACCTTGCTAGAGGATTTAGAACTCAAGTTAATTAGCCACCTGGTGAAGGGATTTTACATATAAGACCTGTTAAAGTCTACCTAGTTAAGGGATTTCAACTGTTGTAACTGTTAGGGAAGAATAGGGCAAAATGAGCTAATCACAACACTTCCTTGCTTGATAGTACAGATCCTTTTTAGCTTAATTCTGCTACACACACACAGACACTCAAATTTGGTTCGACAAATTTTTCTTCTCAAATCACCGACACACAATCTCTTCTCAAACTCGACCTGAATACTCTTTTCAACTAGGTCAGTTACAAAACCCTAACAACATTCAAAATACATTGAATTTACAAAAAGAACGGAAAAACAATCCACCAAAATACATTACAGATCATTACAACAAATTTCAAAACAATTTACACCGTTGAATGATCACCGCTCATCATCGCACATCGATTTAATAAGCCATTAAAACCTTGTCACATTCTGCTGCACTTCATTGTTTCCCAAGAAATCTGATCCTTGTATGCACTTAAATGCAATCTTATCATCACACATGGTTTCTAACACATCATCACTAAGTAATGAACATGATAAGATTCACTGCCAAACCATAAATCATTACCGGTTAAATCTGTTACCAGTATACATTCTTCTTCACAGAGTTTATGATAGTCAATCATAACTCACTCAATATACTGAATTTGTTGATGCGATTGCAATCACAGACTGATGCCAATGCCACAAACATATATTCCACACCGCAACATCTAAATCACCACCAGTCGTCCATATCGGTGTCTTGATCATCACACTGTTCCTTCTTACCTTGTTGTAAACCGGTTTAGCAATTTTGTTGTCTAACACATTCTTCTACCGGTCAGGCTTTGCCGGTAGGCCTAGATGACTTAGATGACTCAACAAAGATGGTTGCAATCAATGGCAACATAAATAAAGTCATCAAACAACTTACAACTATATCATCATCATCTAGCCAACAATCTCCATCAACTTTACCAACTTTACCGATTATCTTCTCATCTAATCATCAATTATGTTCAATGCTAATAGATGGTTGAACTACTGGATACATCGTATGATGCACCAAAGCTTGACTTAAATTCTAAATTTGATTTGTGGCCACGGGAAAACCCAAATTGAGCAAAGGTCCACTAAGGTTCTGATGCAATATTTTACTAACTTCTATGGCCTTTGCATATGCTTCATTCAAATTTGCCGAAGAGGGATTAGTTTGCACAAACATTGTTGTAAGTGGATATAGAGCATGATAATATATCTCTCAAGCATCTGGAATAAGATAAGGAGTCTACAACCTTGTATAGGCCTTCTGAAATCGATTGTTGAAAGAAGTAATAGGTTCATTCTCTTGTCTTTTACATTCAACAAACTGTCTATGCAACTCCGATGGGGAAATTTGGATACCAAACTTTTCAATGAATGCATCCTTCAATGCTTCCCATGAGGTGATGGATCCTGCAAGTAAATGGATGAACCAATGATATGCCTCTTCTCCCAAGGAACAAGAAAAAAGTATGCAAGCCACATCTCCATACTCAATCAGCTATTTCTCAAATGGTCTTCAAACATCTTGATATGATCTTTTGTCATCTGGTTCGAATCATTCGCATTGTACTTGGAATGAAAAATTGTCCAGGTTCTTCAACATATCATGTATGTCATCAAAAGAAAGCGGTGACGGGTTGGTGACCAACCAGGTAGCACCGTTTGGAGGTGGACTTTGATTCTGAGCCATCTCTTGGTCTTCTTCTAGAAATTGTTGTTCTTCCTCTTGAAATGGAGGATTTTGAAAAATATTATCTCCTCCTTGCACGTTCTCTTGATTGAACAATCTATTTCTATCTGCTACGTTAGAGCTTCGTGAAGCCTCCCGCCTTCCAAATCTAGATCTACGAGGAGTGCCCAACTCGCAATGTCTTCGTTCTCCTGGAGCTAAACTTAGAATTCTCTGAAGTCTCTCAGGTGAAAAGGAATTGATGCGATCCAACGTGATCTATCTAGGATCAATCTGGATTTGTTGTAATCTTTGAGTGAGTAGATCCCTTTGAATTTGTGCTTCAATTTGTGCGTCAATTCATTTAGCTATCTCTTCTTCTTCATCTAGCACAAAAGAAACTCCAATGTATTGTGGTGCACTTGTTTTCACTTCCCAGGCAAGATTGTTCAAACTGGATATGATCTTTCTTTCATCTCCCAGGTTCGGCTGCTCAAACTCAAGTTCGTCTAGATCAAGATTGTTACTTCTATCAGGATTAGGAAGCACCATTGTGATTCATACTAGACTTGGAAATCTTCAACTGTTCCAATTTATTCTTTGTTGATTGGTGGACTGGTTCTCACTGAAGTAACGAGCTTGATCTGAATTCACTATCTATCACTACTCTTACTTGTCTGAATTCAGCATGACTAATTTGGTTTCTCCAAGCAAGAGTGTTGAACTATGAAATGATATCTCTTTTGTTCACCTTAAAAAAATCTTCTTCAGGCAACACCATTCAAGAACATGATCTTCAAAATTGTTTGCAAAAAGAGGCCCTCCTTCCAGCACCAAAAGATGATGTGTGTTTTATGCACATAACATTCAAAATAAAATACCAAAGCACTTTACCCTATCTTGAACAAAATCACCTCAGATGTTAAGGGTAAGATCAACTAAAATGATTCCAAGGTTTCTACAGTCAGGTCTTGATGAGTGGGTAACTCAATGGTCGATGTGAATTGTTGTTTTCACTTCAGGACTTACACAATTGTTCGAATTAACTTTGTTTATCATGTACATGGAATGGGTGTGCTGATAACTTAGGATATGGCAATGTAGTTTTGGACTCAGTTCTAACAAGTCTTACTTAAAAAAAATGGCAAAAGGGAATAGAGTTCAGGAAATCTATTCTGAGCCTAGGAATGTAGGAAATGATGAACAAATTCAGTGGAATCAAACTGGGCAAGGTCTCACCATCAAGTCGAACAGATTTTGACACGAGCTTAGTGCAATCATCTAAGGTATACTTCATAGATTTTCAAACTATTACCATCAAGCATTGAGACCATCCAAGTTGATGCATAACAATGGATATGTAATAATTGAAGTTAAGTTTGCATATATTTCTAGTAAACCATGCATGACACACTTACAATCAGCAAGAGGCTAGTGATATGGATGCATAGATTCCACACAAATATACTCAACAATTCTTTCATTCAATCTAACAAACATTAAAAGAAAATTCTAATCTAACTTTCTAATCTAACTTGGAGGAATTGAGAACCTTGAATGCAAAACAACACTTGAAAGACAAAATCACCATCAAGTCGAACAATTATTTATATTCAAATAGCTGAAACATATACCAACAATTCTACAAAAACTCTCTCTTACAAATGAGAGGCAATGAGGTATATATAGAGTCTCATACAAAATGGATGGCCAAGATTAAAACTAAATCAAAGGCCAAGATCATGCCAATAGAACCCTAGAGTTGTCCTAATTAGGGTTTACATAAAAAATGGAGCCACCAACATATGGCCCAATAGAAAGATACCTAGTCATCAAATAGGGAATCTTCTAGAAGATTCCTCCCTACATCTCTCTCTCTCCTAGTATACTCCAAGAATCTAGCCAATATAGAATCTAACTCCTCCATGGAAATGTTGGGTAAGGTATCCAGTTGTAAATCAATCATGTCCAATGCATCCAAGCAGGCATCCAAAGTGTTCTCCCAATCTGGCATAAGCTTGTGCGAATTATGAACATGAATCAACAAAGAGACCAAATCATCTGTCTAACTCTTCTTCAAAAAGTCCAAGTGATTGAAATACATGAATTTCATTTTGGCTCTTAATTTTGCTAAGTGTAAACCACTGGCCTCACTAACATCAACCCCCAATAACTCCTCAATTGAGGCAAGGATCCTTTACTAAATATCATGAATTGATCCTTCCATCTCTACACAACTCAATTGTATGCTCTCATAAGTTGATTTCTTCATGGCTAATGAACAATACCAGCCATGGAAATCGTATCTATCTCCATTGTGCACAAAATTTTCCCTAACCAATGTGGACTTAGGAATCCTCTTCAATGCTTTGAGGCGTGGAATAGTCTTCTCCTAAATAGGTCTGAATCCTTCCCAAACTCCCTCCAAATACTGTATTCTGAATATGAGCCCTGTTGTCCTCTCAAATGCCTAGACAAATTGAGTAAGGAAATCATTCGCATGTTTCTTTGTATTTTGTGACAAACACACTAGGAGAGACAAAAGGAGGGTAAGAACCTAATTACCACTTGGAAAGGAATGCTAGCCAAAGTGAGAGAAGCCTATATCCTTGAAGATTATGAAATTCAATTACACAAGAGGAGACAAAATTTGAGACAAAGAGAACTAGATGTGAGCAGCTACACTGAAGAATTTCAGAAGTTGTGTTTGAGATCTAAGGTGGTGGAAGATGAAAGCATCAAGGTTGCCAAGTACTTGAATAATTTATGGTGGAATATCCAAGAAGAGTTAAGTGTGTTGTGTCCTAATACTGTCCACAAGTGCTATCAATTGGCACTCAAGGTGGAAGAGAAGAGTAAAAAGAAGCAAGAGCAAAGCAATAGAGGCAGAGGTAGGGGAAGAGATGGCAGAGGTCATAGAGGTTGCTATGGTGGAAGAGGTGTAGACCAAAGATCCCAAGGGGGATGGTAGAGGTCATAGAGGTTGCTATGGTGGAAGAGGTGTAGACCAAAGATCCCAAGGGGAATCCAAGTTGGTAGAGCAAAGTGGGGATTCAAATAGCAAGAGAAACTATAGAGGAAGGGGATCTAGAAACTCTAATAGATGAAGGTCCAGTGGATTTGGAAGAGGGTCCTATTTCTCCAAAATGATGTGCTACAATTGCCATCAACTTGGACACCCAATCTATAGATTCCCTGAGAAGTCTTCTTAATCCCAAGGAGGTGAGAGGAGAGTAAGTTGTGTTCAAGAAGATGTAGCAAATGTGAAGACATCAGAAGTAAGTTTAGATTTTGAGGTTGGAGAGAATCTCATGATGAGAAGAGTTTTGATCAAAGAACTGGTTAAGGAGGAACCTAGTCAAAGAAGAGCCTTGTTTAGGATAAAGTGCAAGATCATGGGTAAAGTGTGTAGAGTGGTGGTGGATTTAAGATCCACTGATAACATAGTGTTAGAAGAAGCAGTAAGCAAACTCAACCTGCAAATAATTCCACATAGTGATCCTTATAGGGTTACTTGGCTCAACAAGGGGCAACATGTTTTGGTGAATGAGAAAACTTGGGTGGAGTTCACCATAAGAGGCTACAAATAAAAGATCTTGTGTGACATCTTGCCAATGGATACATGCCACCTACTCCTAGGTAGGCCTTGACAATTTGATAGGAAAGAAATACACCATGGGGAAAAGAACTCCTATACCTTTCAAACAGATGGAGTTACCTAAAAAATTTAGTCCATAGGGGATCAATAAGAGAGAAGATCTAAAGATTCCAATGTGCTACTAGTTGGTGAGAAGGAGTTCATAAACACTCTCAAGGAAGGAGAGGGAGTGGGATTTACACTTGTTGTGAAACCAAAAGAGGAAAAAAAAAAAGGACAAGAAGTGCAACATATACTAAATCAATTCAAGGAGATCACAAGTGATAGAACACCTGCTACTTTGCCTCCTCAACGTGCCATAAGTCATCAAATTGACTTCATACCTGGAGCCTCATTGCCTAATAAAGTAGCCTACAAAATGACATCAGAGTAGAATAAAGAAGTGGCTAAACAAATCCAAGAACTATTGGACAATGGTTTGATAAGAAAGAGCATTAGCCCATGTGCAGTTTCTACTATTTTGGCAGCAAAGAAGGGAGGTACTTGGAGACTTTGCACTAATTCAAGAGCCATTAACCGGATTACAATTGGGTATAGGTTTCCTATTCAAAGAATTTAAGATTTGATGGATTGTTTAGGAGGTGCTAAGTATTTTACCAAGATGGACCTCAAGAGTGGATACCACCAAATCAGAATCAAGGAGGGAGATGAATGGAAGATAGCATTCAAGACCACATAAGGACTTTATGAATGGCTTGTTATGCCATTTGGACTCACAAATGCCCCTTACCACATTCATGAGACTCATGAATGAAGTACTCAAGGATTACATTGGTAAATTTGTTATTGTTTATTTAGATGACATATTGAATTTTAGTAAGTTTAAAGAATAAAACCTTAAGCATATAGAGATTGTATTGAAGCAATTATGTGATGAGCAGCTAAGTATCAATTTGGAGAAATGTGATTTCATGAAACAAGAATTGGTATATCTTGGGTTTGCCATCTCAAATGGTGATTTGAAGATGGATACCTCGAAGGTGGAAGCCATAATCAGTTGTCCTACACCTAAAACAACAAGTGAAGTGAGGAGTTTTCATGTTTTGGTACAATTTTACAGGAAGTTCATTAGGGGGTTCAGTGAGATATGTGCACCTATGCTTGATACAATCAAAGGAGGTGTAAAGACTAAGTTTCAATGGACAAAAGAGGAACAAAAAGGATTTGAACTCTTGAAGACAAAGGTGGATACTCAACCTGTCCTTGTTCTTCCAAGTTTTGACAAACTCTTCACCATAGAATGTGATGCAAGCAACATAGCAGTTGGAGGAGTCCTCAATCAAGACAATAGACTAGTTGCATTTTTCAGTGAAAAGATCAATGAAGCCAAGAAAAGGTATTCTTCCTATAATTTGGAGTTATATGCACTTGTTAAATCACTTAGGAAATGGAGGCATTATTTATTACCTAAAGAATTTGTGGTTTATAGTGATAACCAAGCTCTTAGTTTTCTCAACTCCCAAGAAATGTTGAATCATAGGCATATCAAATGGGTGGAGTATATGCAATCCTATACTTTTACCATTAAGCATAAGAAAGGTCAATGTAATAAGGTTGTTGACACATTAAGTAGAAGGTTGCTAACAATTCAAGAAGTGAAACTCAAGAGCATTGGAGTTGATAGTTTCAAAGGGCTATGTCAAGATGATGAAGATTTTGCTACCATCTACAAGGTTTGTCAAGAGTTTAGGAATCACTTTCATGGTGAATATACAAATTTTACTTTTCAAGATGGTCTTTTATTTAAAGGAGGACAACTTTGTGTGCCAAGAGGTTCCATGAGTGAGAACTTGATGCAAGAGAAGCACAATGGTTTCTTAAGTGGTCATTTTGGGTTGACTAAGACTTTGGAACTTGTTCAAAGATTCTACTATTGGCCAAAGATGCAAAGGGATATCAAAAAATATGTTGAGCAATGTGTTGTTTGTCAAAGAGAAAAATGAACCTCTTCTAATGCTGGACTCTCTCAGCCATTACCCATTCCAAACTGACCATGGGAGTCTGTAAGTATGGATTTTATTGTTGGGTTACCCAAGACCAAATCTAGATTTGATAGCATCTATGTTGTGGTAGATAGATTTAGTAAAATGGCCGATTTCATTCCATGTAAGGTGACTCATGATGCTAGTCATATTTCTCTTTTTTTTTTTCAAGAAAGTCATTAGGATTCATGGCTTACCAATTAGTATATTGTCAGATAGAGATATAAAATTCATTAGTCATTTTTGGAAAACTTTATGGCAGAGATTGGGTACTAACTTGTCTTTTAGCTTAGCCTACCATCCCCAAATAGATGGATAAATAGAGGTGGTAAATAAGACACTTGGGAACCTTCTCAAATGTTTGACAAAGGAGTATGGATAAGCTTGGGATCAGATCATCCATCAAGCTGAATTTGCTTACAATGACAATGTGAATAGGTCATCCGGTAAGAGTCCTTTTCAAGTAGTCTATGGGCTTCATCCAAGAGGTGTGTTTGAGCTTAGAGACATTGGGAGTATGGAAAAAAAGAGTGGGAATATTTTTGACATGGCTCAATCCATGAAGGAGATTCATGAGCAAGTTAGGTAGGCTTTACAAGACAACTCTGAAAGAATCAAGGTCAAAGTGGATGAAAAAAGGAGGGATGTACAATTTTCTATTGGTGACTTGGTAATGGTTCATTTAAGAAAATCAAGGCTTCATAAAGGTGTCCCTAGAAAACTTCAAATGAGGAGGATTGGACCTTGTAAGGTCTTGGCTAAGTATGGGCAAAATGCCTACAAAATTGATCTACCCGGGGACATAGCTTTGTCTCCTATTTTTAATGTTGCAGACTTGGTGCAATACAAAGGCACACTACTAGAGGAATGCAATAGAGTCTCAGAGGTTTTTCAATCACTTTGAAACCTACATTTTCCCCCTCCACCTATGCTCCAAGCCGAGAAGGTGTTGGATTCAAGAATCCTCAAGAAGACTAGGCATACCGCCTATATGGAGCATTTGGTTAAGTGGCAACATCTTCCAGAATTTGAGGCCAATTGGGTACCTGAAGCAGACTTTCGAAAGCTTGGAATTTCCCTCTCTTTGTTTCCTAAAGGAGTCACTTGACTTCTTTCTCATTAGGGGAGTATGGTGCAGGAGCACCTTGATTTCTTGCTAAATTTTCACAATTTTGGAATGCATGATCCTCAATAGGATCAATGAATGAATAATGGATTGTTGGTAGGTCCACATGTGTGTCTTAGGGTGATTTTTAGTTTTTTTGTCTCTAGGGTTAGCTTGTTTTCTCAGTTTTGGCCAATGTGCCTTTGTAAGCCAAAAATGACATCATTTTGCAAAATAGGCTAAAACTCTTTGTAAGGCCTCATAAGGATTTTGGACATGTTGGTTTGATGTTAGGGAACCATCCTAGGGTGTTTAGAGTGAATAAAAATGTATAAGGTTCAAAAATGCATGGTGGAGCAAAAGTTGTCATTGTTGCTGGACAACTTTTTGCAACTTTTGGAGCAACTTTTCAAAAATGATCAAATCGGTGGTTAAGGAACCGATGGGTGGTTGGTTATGAGAAAGTAGGAATATATAATTCTTTTTAAATCATTGTAAATGGGTTGGAATATCCAAAGAGAAAATTTTGAATAATATTTGAAGGCAATTTCCAAATTTTGCATAAAAACTTATAATTTTGTCTATAGCAGTCCATACTAGATGGTTTGATCTTAGTACTGTTCTTTCATGGTGGTTTAGAATTCATTTTTTTTGTTCTTTGAAAGTGATTATACTCCATCATTGTGCTGGTTTAGTGCTTTGTTTAAATTTTTTCTTGAACTGCACTGCTCTCGGCTTAAGCAAAGGGATTAAGACCCTAGCAATGGCTCCAACTTGAAATCCCATTGTGTTTTCTCAGTGGGCTCTGGGATTCAATTCATGGATCCTATTTATAGTGTGTGTATTCATTTTTTTTCCTTGTAATTTTCATTGGAGAAATTTTCTATCAAGCCCTAGGCGAGCTTTGCCATAGCCCCGCTAGGGAACTTGACTGTTATGTGTACTTTTGCTTGCAAGGCTGATCAAATGTGTTTTTGCCAAGTGTTTGGCATGGAAGAAATAATCCTATAAGAGTCTCATAGAAATGATGGGGGTGTGACATGGTGTGGAGAATAGTAAACCCTATTGGAGAACACTCTAAACCTTAAACCCTTTAAAAAATGCCATTTTGGGGTCCGTACCTGTACGGACGTATTAAAAAACCTCACCCCCTGAATTTCAAAGAATGTCCAAAAGGGTATCTAGATCTCTAAATATTTTAGGGGGTCTTTTTTAAGATTTATGAGCAATTGAGAAAAAACCATGAAGGTAGGGCTAAAAGGGGCTCTTAAAGCTACTAGGCCTAGAAAATAGGAACTAGTGAAAGCGATGGAGAAATGGAGTGGAACAAGTCACAAAACCACATGATGGGAGTTGATATACCATCTCAAGATCCTCTTAGTCCCCTGCAAGTGAATGTTGAAGATTTTGACAACTTGATGGTTGGATTTACCCTAGTGAATCCTAGCCATGATCTTGAGTAATGTGAGCAAACAAGTTGATAGAGAGCTTCCCAAAAGAGTTTAGCTATTGTGATTGATTCAAGAGAAGGGTAGGGTGTAAAAAATCATGGTATCCCACTATGACACCTATTTCTAACCTACAAACTAAAATTGAAACTCTTTTGTGAGATCCTCCCTATCAGATATTTTCTACTATTTTTATGGAAATAGAGACAAAGATGTGCCTCTATATTAGAATTGACCAAGATAGTGGTCCCCAATGTTTTTTGTAGATCCTACACTCATTAGGTTTTTGTCAAAGCAATATCATCCCAAGTCCATGACTACAAGAATAGTTGATGGAAAATTTTTGGTGGATGTAGTCAAAGAGGCAATAATATCTTGTTTTAATTTGAATAGAAATGCTTTAGAAGGAGATCATTTTGAAAAAAAATGAAGATGAGTATAATAGGAAAAGGATGGTACTAAGGAAAGAAGAGTTGCCAAGATATAGGAAAAAAATATATCAAACTGGGAGGAATTATCTACTTCAGTCAGAGCAAGAGCCACATGAATCGGTTTCCTTCGAGCATTATTTTGTGAAAACATACTAGGCTTTGTGTTAGGTTTTGGGAATTGATGTAGGAAGAACCAAAATGCCTCTAGGAAAGATGATGATGGCAATGAGGATCTAGCATGCCGAGTCAAATGAACTATATGATTTTTCCACATGCATACAAAATAAGTTGTATGAGGGTTTAATGAGGGTAAAGAATGAACAGGTTAAAGTTGAATTCAAATATTATTCTTGCTTTTTCCATTTAATTATTTTTTAAAATAGGACAAAATGGGTCCCTAGCCTCAACATAAATATGTTTGATTCTAAAGAAGGTGACAAGTAGCCAATGCAAAGATGAACCCAAGTGTAAGATAAAGGGTCTAAATGGTCAAATTATATGACATTCCTTGATCATTTTGTTATGAAATTTATGAGATGGCATAGGATTCAATGCCAGGGATTCCAAACAACATTATGGGAATATTGAGGGCCAATGATTTGAGGCCAAAAAATGTGCAATTGCCCGAGGGTGCATTCATTGACAATTTTGGTATTTTTTTCTTGTATTCAGATTGTACATCGATTAGAGTTTATGGGCACCCTAAAGAAAATCACAGGCTATCAGTTTTTGTTTCCCCAAGGCTCACATTTATTGAATTCATGTGGCAACTCTTGTGGATGGAAAGATAATGAGTTCATCCTGAGAAGAAGGGAACTCATCTTACCCAATATACTGTATGTGAAGATTTTGCAGTTGGTTGTGATACAATTGAGAAAGTGAAAGAATTTTTTAGGGATAATTACCACATGCACAATGGATAAGTTAGAGAATATGATCCTGAGGGGTCTATAAATGATCTCAGAGTTAACAAGATGAAAAGGAAGGAGGTGTTTCATAATAATTATGAGCATAAGGATTTGATAAGAAATTGCTCCCCTTAGAATGCATTAACATAAAGAAATGGGACATCCTTAATAGGATTGAGAAGGAAAGGAAACAAAGAGACCTTGGCTTCAATGGATTTTTCTCAAACATTTCAAATGAAGCCATGAGAATGTACCATAAATTGGAAAATTTTGAGGCATTTTTTGTTGAGGCACAAGGAGAGTCATTTGACCAAGCAATGGAAGAAAGACCTAAGTATCAGCTTCCAAGATCTACAACTTATGATAAGAAAGGAAAGAAAACTATAGGGAAAGAGCCACATGTGCCAACTCCTTCTCAATAGGAGCCCCCAGAGAGCAAGTTTCCTCCAAAACAAGAGAGACACACTGAAACGACTAGGGTCACTCCATTGGATTTTGTGGAGATCCAAGATGAAGAAGATGATGTAGGAGTGCCTCCCCATTCCCCTCCTCAAGATACCTTTCGAGATATTGATTTTGTCGAAGAGCCATTAGATGCTGATAGAACTATTATCCCAAGTACAATTCCTGAAGATGAAGCAACAAATGAAAGGATAATAGCTACCACTCAAATTTTGTCAAATGATCAATTCATTAAGATTATTGAATTCAAGATTTTTTTGTTACGAGCTAAGTTAAAGGAAAAGTTAGAAGATGAGATGAAAGATTTTGATAAAGATAATATAGATATTACTCCGGATGAAGCAAGAAAGATGATTAAGAGAAGTGGAATGCTATTGGTCCTAGAATGGGATATTGAGCATGTTATTATAATGATCCAGTTAATGCTGAGAGGCAGGGGGGAGGGGGTGAATCAATATTAAAACAAATTTTCAATTCTTCACAAAATTGTACCGATAACTAATCAAACAATCTGCTAAGTTGATTTAACAAACCATTCATTCAAGTGTTCATCAACATGCAAACAAAGTAATGATATCAAATGCACAAATCAACAATGCATCCACCATATGAATACAAATATTTTTCATGTGGAAACCCAATTGGAAAAACCATGGTGGGAATTAGCACCCATAAAATATTTGCACTCTTTTGGAATGCAATCGGTTAAAGGCCTAGCCCAGTTAAGAGCTTACAATATGCCTGGTTAAGAGCAAACCTTGTTCGAAGTCACTCGGTTGAGGGATTTTGCCTCAGCCCTATTAAGAGCTCTACCTTGTTAGGAGTAACCTTGTTAGAGGATTTCAAACTCAAGTTAATGAGCCACCCGATGAAGGGATTTACAATATAAGACCTGTTAGGATCTAACTAGTTAAGGAATTTCAAACTGCTATAACTGTTAGGGAACACCGGGGAAAATGATTTGATTACAACACTTCCTTATTTGCTAGTATAGATCCTTTTCAACGCAACTCTTCTACACACATGCAGACACTTAAATCTGGTTCGAAAATACCTTCTTCTCAAACTACCGACACAAGACCTCTTCTCCAACTAGCCCTAAATACACTTTTTAGTTAGAGCGGCTACAAACCCTAATTACATCAACAAGATTCAATGAATTTACATTTAGCGTGGAAAAGTACTCTACCAAAATACATTACAGATTACAACAAATTTCTAGATGATTTCCATCATTGAATGATCACTGCACATCGATTTGATAAGCAATCAAACCCTTATTTCATTCTCCTAATAACTTTGTTGTTTCCCAAGAAATCCGATCCTTGTATGTGCTCAAATACAATCTTATCATTACATAAAAATTCTGACATGTCATCACTAAGTTATGATTATGATAAGATCCACCACCAAACGTTAAATCATTACCGGTTAAAGATCTAATACCGGTATTCATTCTTCTTCACGGAGTTCATAACAGTCAATTACAAATGTGCTTTCCGGTTTACCAAACTTGATCTGATTTCAATCACAGATTCATTCCAATGTTATGAACATATATTCTGAACCGCAACACTTGAATCTTCTCCAATCATCTATACCAGTCACTTGATCATCGCTCTATTCTTGTTTACCAGTTGACAACAACTTAGCAGTTTTGTTGTCTAACTGATTCCACTATCGGTTAGGATATACTGGTAGGTATAGATGACCTAGATGACTAAACATACATGGTTTCCATCAATGACAACACAAATGAAGTCATCAAACATCCTATTACAATTACATCATCATCATCAAGCCAACAATCTCCTCATATCAACTTTACCAGTCATCTTCACATCTCATCATCATCTCGATCAGTTATGCCAACAGAGAATTTTTTTGTTTTAGACCAAGTAATGAAACACAAGGACCTAATTTATGCAAGGGAATTTGGCACTCATGGGACTAGGTTTCATCCTAGTATAAAGACACTAACATATTGATTTAAGCCTTCAATCATAGATAAGACTAAACTATTATATGGGTAGAGGAGAAAGTGGGGGATGCAATTGTAAGAACACTAAGAGATAAATCAACTATTGAAGTAGCAACAATTGTAGTCCACATGAGATATTGAAAAAGCAACACACAACTCCCAATGCCTCCTTCAATCAATTACATATGAAAAACATTAGATTGAGAAAGGAGATAGAAAAGAAAGAATCTTCTTCTGCTATAATAATTGAGTAGTGACCACCTCCCCAAGAACATCACAAGCAATTTGGATTGGGAGAATTTGATGACGCTCCTCCCACCTTGATTTTTTATCTTGAAATTCTAAGTGATGAAAACAAGGCCTTAGCGTGGGTAATAAAGAATAAATGTAAAATGTTGGATTTGGCCAAGGTCAAGAGAAAAGAAAAATGTTTGAATGTCATGAAAGACGTAGTTTTTCATTTACTTGGGAAAATTTTGAATAAGTTGGATGAGGTCCATTCCTCATACCAACACATTTTTCAGGTCCATAAGCGAATGCAAGACCTTGTCACATTATTTAAAGCATTGAGGGCTACGTGGAAACCCACAAACACACTTTTTAAGGAACTAATTTTGGTTGTCAAGAATTTTCACTCAACTTCCCTGATTATTGGAGCCACATGGAAAAACTATAATGTAATTATTAGAGAGCTTTAGTATATTGAGGGTCGAGAGACAACATTAGAGGAAAAAATTAATTCTTTTAAAGATTTACATTTGACAATTCCCTAAATCTTGGGAAGGTATAATCAATTAAAGGCCTTAGAAGAGTGGAAAAGGAATTTTAAGATGGTAATACAGTCAGCATTACATCAGGCCACATGGGGAAGTCAACCCTATAACGACATATATTATTTGATTACTGACAAAATTTTGGAAACTAATTCTTTATATCAGAGATTTGTTGCTAAAATTAGCAATGCAATGGATAATAAAACTAGGGGAGCTTTGAACAAGGTACAGGAGCCAAAAGCCTTTGGGTGGCCCACTATTGCATAGATTGAGAAGTGGCACAAGGAAAATTGCACATTGGAAGAAGAGCAAGCAGAAGAAGAGTAGCTTTCCTTGTCAATTTTTGTTTGCCATTTTCTTTTTGTAGGTTTCTTTTTGCAAGTGGACACTTTTTGATGGATATTCATTATGTACCTCCAAGGAGCAACATCAAATTCAACACTATATTTATAATTTTAGATGGGAATGGGTGATAGAACACAGAGACACCTCAACACCACTATGCTACAGCCTGCAACTCCCATCCCAAGAAGCAGTTATCTTGGCTTCCTCTTCTTCTCTTTCAAAATTGATTTTGTCTTATACTAGTAAAGATGCCTTATGACATATTCTCATCATAATACAATCAATTTTTGACATGTATACTATTGGCCCAAAGCTTGTTTTGCTCCCTTGTGTTATAAAAGGAAAATCAAGGCCATTAGTAAAAGGATTTTGGAGCTCAAAAAGTAAGTAGAATGTATAGAGTGTAAATTCTTAGTAATAGTGAAAAGTTTTGCAGGGTTAATACTATTTCATTGTGATAAAAATATATAGATTATTTTTGAATTAATGACAAGAAGCAATTCAGATTGTCTCAAATCTTGTGTATATGTTATATGAATCAATTTGGTAATTATGAATTGATTTATCTTCTCTAATGGAGAATGTGTAGTTTGGGTAGTGGGTCTCTTTTAATGAAAGGGTTAAATATTGCATCTCATTTATGGTAATGCAGTTACACTTGGTTGTGATTTTCAAGAATAATCTAAATTCTTGGTTCAACAACATTGTATGTAATGCATAAATGTTGAATTATGGGGTCTTATGTGAATGTGCAATGTCATATGTCACAGTTATTCTGCAACTTGACTCTATTACCAAATGAATAGGCATTGGTTTTACTTTCTTAAATGTTTTGATTAATTAAAAACAAGTTTTTGAAAGGAACCCAAAACCTTGTTACATGGTAGGAGAAAGATAAAGCATAAAAGAGGCAAAAAACAACAGTGCCTGATCACCAACACATAGAATAGTTCCCAATCAAAACAAAAAGGGAATACAAGACAAAGGAAGCAACACTAGACAACCAAAGGAAAACACAAAGACAACACAAAGAGAGCTAAATGTTTCTCATAAGTTCTTCAACATGAACCACCATCTGCTTCATATTGATCACAAAATTTTTCATTTCTTCCAGCTCTTTCTCCTTGATATTAATATGTTTCTGAGTGTTTGCTCTTGTTCTTTTTTCATGACCCATCTTCTCCATCTGATCCTTATCATCCTCCTTGCCTTCAAATCTGTTCAAATTTGTTAATCAGGATATTAACATGGTCAGTAGTGGCCTTAAGGATCTGTAAGTTTTTCTTAGCAATCCTCTTCATAGTAAGCTCCATCCTATCCACTCTCTTGATCAGATTGTTCAGGTTAGTATCCAGACCCTTAGCATCTTTTTTCCTTTACAACTCTTCACCTTCTTTTTCATTTCCAGAATTTTACTAACCATAGCCTCAATTGCTTCAGCCTTGTTAATAGCAATCGTTAGGTTTTTAACATTTTCAGAGAGAGGCTTCTCGCCCATAGTAGCCTTTTTTATCACATTGAGGTCAATCTTCAAGTCACTAATCTCTTTCGCAATTTTTCTAATGACCTCACAAAAACCCTTGATGTTGTCATTACCAATGTCACCATGACAGTCATTTTGATTTCCCATGTTGTTCTCCTAACCCTCATTCTGCATTCTCTGTGTGCTCAAGTTCTCCCCATGATCGTCATCTAGCATTTCATCTTCCTCCTTACCCTTCTTATTATCATTTTTTTCAACCTCAGTATCCTCATTAGAAGAAATAATAATCTTCCTTTTCACCTTGTTTATCCCCTTACTGATCTTCTTGGTCCTTTGGGTTTGCTTACCCATACCATTTCTCTTCTTGTTTTTTATGAATTTATCATCAAAAGACTCGTCCTCAGAGTCCAAAAGGTAAAAATCCACAACAGTCCCCTTGCTCTTTCCCTTGGTCTTCCCCTTGTTGCTGAAATCCTCATACTCACCTTCAGTTTCAGAGTAGAGATTGAACCCACTATTCTCACTTTCAGTATCATCATCCCTAATATTTTTGCCTGTACTAATGGGTTTCTTAAATGTTTCCAAGGTCATTAGAATTATAATAATCTTTACTTTTATTGTAGGAGTAGCTTAGTATGGTATTTTGTCTCAATCTACACTCTAATGTTGTCAAAACAAGAGGAATGGTCTTAATCAAGGATAAATAAATTTTCCTTGGTATATTTTCATATGTTAAAGGTATTGCAATACCATGCATCTGTTATTTAGCAATACCATGGATATTATTTCATATGTTAAAGGTATTGCACGTAAACCCACCTAGGTCTTGTAGAGCCTAAAGGGCAAGAGGTTGTCAGCCTTTAGTTGAAACTTTGTTCATTGGGCATTGACCTGAAGGTCTATTGATTAATCCTGACAAACTTATAGGAATCCTTTAGATAATCAATTGGAATAACCAACACCCTTCTTTGGAGTAAAGGGATCTTCTCTATTTTTGGTTTTAAGTTCTAACATTTTTCCAGGAGGTCCCACAATGTCTTCTTAAAATCTTGTTTTGAAAAGCTTCAATGTTATCCCTTTCTTTTGCAACCAAACATTAGTATTGACAAGAATGTATTGAAACCTTAACCTGAATGAGGTAGATTCCTTTTGTGACCACTGGATCATAGGGAGTGATATTTCAACAATTTTTCCTTGTACATATCTTGAATCTACTATATCATCAAAATCTTCCATGATATCAAGAATTTCTACTAGGTTGAGATTCTCAATCTGCTCAAGTGTGAGTCGATTGTAATCCAACCTCCTTAATCAATTCCGCATTCTTCCTAGATGTCTTCCATCCTATGTACATGAGTGTGATTCTTCTTGGGTTTGTCTTTCATGCCATGGTAGTCGAAGTCTTCTCTCCTCTTGAATCTTTTTTATTATTACCCATTGATTTTAATTCTCCATCTATTTTGTTTTGTAAGATGTAACTGCTGAGTAATGACCTATTTCAAGAGGTAACTTGAAACCTAGTTTGCGTGCTTCAGATTACTGACTAGATAATTATGATTTATCTGCTTAGCTCCATTAGAATGATCTTATCACTACGATATCTAAGCAACATGATGGGTTCACCTTTATAGCATCCAATATTGATGTAGGTAAAGGTGGGGAATTGGAGAAAAAGACACCCATACTTCTTTACTACATTCCAAGACTCTTGAGAAACTCTTCTCCTTTCTAAGGTCGGATAAAGTGAGCACATCAGTGCTCCAAAGAAGGGATTGTTGACCCTTTGAAAATGATTCAAACTTTGTTTGTAGGTCAATTGTGGGTAATACCTATTAAAAAGAACAACTTTTCTATCTCCCTCTATGGTGAGACTTGGAAAATGTTTCGTAGACGCAACCGTATACACCAAATATGAAGTCATATAGAATTTTAGTGTTGTATTTACCTGAGATAGTTGATCATAGATTGAGTCATTGATTAACTCTCCTTAATATATCATGTATTTTCCTTTCCTGATTACTTGGGTGAAGTGATACATCCAATCTTGAAACACATTTGATGTTGGTAGACCCTGATCCTACATTTGGTTGCTATAGCCTTGGATGCTTCCAATAGACTAATGTTAATGCCCTTTTTACACTTGTTAGTGTTTTTATCATAGTATTCTTGAGCCATGTCAAAAGAAACATCTACATATTTTTCTACATTAGGACACCTAAAAATCCTGTTAAAGAACTCTGCGACTAACCTGGCCAAAACATATCCATTTGTACCTTTGACACATCTTGTTTCTTTGTCAAAGCAAGCCACTATTGCTAGGACAAACTCTGGGTCATGAGCTGCGATAGGGAATGATGCCACTTGGTGTAAACTACTTTTGACAAGTACATGCATGTCGAATCTTTGTGATAGTGTCTCTATCCTTTGTAATAATTCAACCATGTCCACATATTTGATTTTGGTGTCCTTAATATCCTTGACATGTGAGGAGACCGAACTCTTTGAGAACATGTTCAAGTACTTTTGATATTTGTACTTCATATTCTTGCTAGGTGATGGCTCTAATATATGATGTTGTGAATTCACCTAGTGAAGTCTCACAAGCATTAGAAAAATTCATTATGTGAAGAGATTTGTAAACTGGGTTTTAAAAGCCAATTAACAACATAATAAGGATGAGAACTTCCAAATTTGGTTTTAAAACATGATTTACAAGTGGTATGAATTAAAGCAACAAAGGTTGCAAATCAAGTTTCAAAACTTGATTTGTAAGTTTTGGGCACTTAACCTGCAAATCGGGTTTTGAAACCTAGAATTTTACTGAAAAACTTGTAAATATTAAAAAATGTGTTCATCGGGTTTTAAAACCAATGAACAAATTGATTGGGATGTTCATGTTGTTCATTGGGTTTTAAAACTTGATGAACAAATTTGATTAGGGAAATTTAGTTCATATTATTGTTGGTCAGGATTTGAAACCCAACCAACAACTTTCACATGTTGGTTAGGTTTTGAACCCCGACGAACATGTGTTAGTGCATGGATATTATAATGCCTATTTTGTTGGTCGGGGTTTGAAACCTGGACATTAACAACGTTAGTATGGTGACACATTCATGTTGAATAGGTAGAACAAGATTGAAAACCCATCCAACATGAAATACGTGTTGATCGGGTTTTGAACTCCAACCTACATGTTTAGGGTATGGCCATTATTGAAAGATCAAAATATGTTGAGGGAGTATTACTCCTCAATCAACACATACAATGTGTTGATTGGAGAACAAGATCTTCTCAACACATGAAATTGTAATAGAGGTGGAAAAAACAATACAAGTAAACAAATAAACTAACACACTAAGTAAAACACAATGGATAAAACAAAAATAGAAAAAATTACCTATAAAAATCTGACACCAAAAAGATGACCAAGATCCACATGAAGGTGTGATGGTAAAGGATTTGATACCGTAGACAAGGAGAGCGATGCGATCAACAATTTGGAAAGAAATGAAAACTTTAAAACAAAATGATTAACAATATGAGTTAAAAAAGAAACTCAAAAATAAAGAATAATTAATAAAAGTCACGTGTCATTGATAAGATGCACCCCAGGTTTTAAGATCTAATGTGAATCTAATTGCACATTGGGTTTTAAGACCCAAAGTACAATTTTTAAAACAAAATGGAAAGACTCGTAATTCGAGTTTTAAAACCCGAATTACAAATCAAGACAAAACTGAATAACTCATGATTAAAATTGAAATAAGCCTTTGAAACTTGTAATCATGAATTGTAAGGCATCACTCCAAGAGGCTAAAATTTGCCTCTAGAATCACCTTGGAGGATTTAAGCCACAGAAAAACAAAAAATTAAAAGGGGTTCCTCAATTCTAAGGTGATTCAGAACTGAGGATAACAAAGATATTATTTATTTATGATGGAAAAATTGTCGTCTACATCCATCATCGGTGTTCATAGGATGTATCCTTCCTAATATCAAACCAATCAACCCCATCCATCATCCTCCTTATGGCAAAAGGTAATTGAGATACTTCTTATTTCTTTGGTGCTTTTGGATCTTTGTTTATCTTTATCTAGAGCTTTCTATTTTTACCTCCTCATGGTCACCATGATCCTTTATATCATGGTGTTTAATGAATGGTGAAACTAGGGGAAAAGTATTTATTTTTTGTTTGTGTGTGCTTTCTTGATGTGTCCTATGTTGTTCCCTTATGAGATTCTTATGGTCTCATGCTACACTAGGGTATATCTTTTTCTTGTGGTTTTTATAGCATCATTTCCCTCAAAGTTCCTTACAACTTTGTGAGATTCTAGACTAACCTTTTTGTTTATTGAGTCAGTCCTATGCATTGGCTGTAAAATCACCTTGGTTTCTCATACCCTGCCGCCTCATAGATAATACTAAATCAAAATAAGTTCTCACTTCATGACAGTTACCTTATGGTGCTCAATCTCCCCCCATCTCTTTATTCCACGTCTTTCTAATCCATTCATCCTATCTTTATATTCTCCATCTTGCTTCTTCTATCCGTCCATCTTTTTCATAATCTTTGCATCCTCTTCTCTTTCATTCATCTTTCCTTTCATTTAGCCATATTATTGCATTGTCATCTAGTTGCATCTTGCGTAATATAGACTTGTTAATCTATCCATTAATCATTTTCATCCTTTCATAACTAATCAGACATCATCACCATCAACATCATAATCCTAATTCACTTCATCCATATCATTTATCATAATCATCATTACATCATGCATCCTCAAATCTATTTCGAGAGCACACCCATGTTCTCTCATCATCATCCTTATCTCCCATCATCTCTCCTCCTAGTCACTCTTTTGAATGACTAGGGCATCATCCCTAATCTAACCTTTTTCTTCCAAACTCAAGTCTTAGTTTTCTTTGAAATGATGCTATTTGGTAACACAATTTTAAAGAGGGACAAAATGTAGACACCTAAATTTGAGCATTATTTGATCAAATTTATCCCTTTACTCCTATATTCTTATAGTTAAATTAATTTATGCAACTTACTTATTTCATCTTTTCTGACTATTTCTATTAATTAAATAATCTATTATTATTTAATTAAACACCTTTATTCCCTCATTTTCTACCCTATTTCCTAAGGTAATTAATTTAATTAATTCAACTATTCAACTCTACCTCCAAGATGCTCATCTATTAATTAAATAAATACCCTTGTTTATTTAATTAAATCCACATCACCCCTTTCCACCAATTTTGAATTAAAATTAATTAAAAAATCCTAATTACCCTCATCCAATTGTATTCTCCTAACTTTCCCACTTGCCTCCTAATCCTAATCCAATCTATACCTAACCCACTCTACTAATCATGTGCACACACTAAATCCTTGATTAAGTGAAGTCAACTCCTCCCATCACATCAAGCACGTGGGCTTCTTACAAAAGCACATGAGGTTGTCCCCTCAAGTACCCTCAAAATCAATTTTTAATTCATTTATTTCTCTCATCCATCTTCAACCATAGATCTTGATCTTCAATCTTGACCATCCATCTCATCTCATCCAAATCCTATAAATTCAACCTTAAGCTATTTTTTACCCAACTCATCCATTTTGCATTGGAGTGTCATTATGCTACCAAATTCTTGAGAAAGCACACATCCAACTAAATATCATGTGTAAATCTACTCAATAAAGGGGTTTGATATAATTTCTATATGATCTTTTAACCTCTTTTAGCCTAATCTTGATGTTGCTTTAATTTGTGATTTTGAGTGTTTTTTACTAGCTATTTACACTCCCTTTTAAACTTACATTTTGCTGCACACAATGACAAGTAGATAGATCAATTATGTTATATATATATATATATATATATATATATATATATATATATATATATATACACACACACACACACAATGACAAGTAGATAGATCCACTATGTATACATACATACATACATACATATATATAGATTGATTGGTAATATTTATGATTTTATTAAACAAAACTAAAATAGTACATCAACCACCAAAAAACCACCCATAGTCCACCAAACCACCCTACACAAAACTTGATATTCTCATATGAGAATCATACACACACCCTACCCGAAAGCAAGAACAAAATTGTCCATATACATAAAGCCAAACTTAATTTGGCATATACTGTTCAAACATAAATTAATTGAAATCTATGATTTTCTAAATAACAAAAAAGAGAATGGTACTAAGAGGTACCCTGGTCCGCCATGTCTTCATCTTTCTTTCATCACCTCTGCAATAGCCGGTGCACTTAGAGCATCCCCCTCCCTGTATGCTCCACCAACCGCTTTGATATCCAACTCATTTTGTCTTGCCAATTCTGTTGAAAGGCACCTGGTAATCAACCACTTACTCCGCACCTCATCCACCATCCTAGCTTCTACCCTTGCCTACCTGATAATTTCCTCCAACTCCATAATTTGAACATAAATTGTCAATCCTTCCCACTCTCTCTTCACATCATCATGAAACCTGGCTTTAACCTCTTCACAACATCGTAGGAAGGGAATCTTCATGTGTCTACCCCGAAGCTCAGCTTGCTCCTTTGGAATGCCTTTAGAGATGTTAAAACCCCACCCCGAGACTGCCCACTCCAACAGAGATTCCAAATTGAGAAGGTAGTCTCTTGACACTATCATCATCATCACCTTTCTGACCATCTCATAGGAATAGCCCAAATCAAGCCCCCACACCATAATTAGAGAGTAAATGTCCACCCTCGAATGGTGGCCAATGGCGACAACCTCCTCGCCAAGAACCAGTTGAATAGCTCTCAAAAACAAGGGGTCTCTCGCCAAGAACATGTTTTCTAGCCGTTTAACAGGAACTAGACCCCAAAAGGCAGTCATTAACTTAGAAGATTTGAGGGTGAAATTAGCTTCCATTCTAAAAGTCACACAAAACCGTCAAACTCTGTAAAAAATTTGTTATCACCACCACCAAATACACTCATCCACCACATTGAATGAGCGTATTTTCCTTTTCTAACTATTAATGAGGCTCACACAACATCTATCACCATTGTAGAGACATTCGACATTAATTGCCCATAAAGCTCGATCCAACCTCGACTTATTAACATAGGTGTAAACCGCATTTCACACATTTCAAGTATGTGATGGTACTGTACTTAGCAGACTGTCTTAACTCCATTGAACATTGCTATCATTACCATCCCACCACCTCACCTCTCCCTTGGAAATCTCACATGCCACATTAGACAAGCCGTCAACAACGACATTTCCACTTCTCCTTACATGAGAAATACAAAAATCTTGAAAGATTTTAATTTTGCACAAATTAGGGTGATGAATTTATTCAATTTCTAGCTCGGGGTAACACCTTTCATAATAACATTAACTACCACTTGGGAATCTTTGTCCAAGTGGATTTTTTTGGAGCCTTCATATTCACTGCCAAATCAATTGCTAATAAGGCCACTTGCACCTCTGCGTCGTTGTTAGTGCCATCTTGTAGTCTTTTTGCACCTTTGAAGATAACCTTCCCTTCAACATCATATGCCACACATCCTTCTCCAGAGCTACCCAGGTTACCCCTCGAAGTCCCATCAAAATTAATCTTAACCCAACCCCGCTCAGGTTTTGACCAAGTCTCCTCCTTAATACCTATATATTTGCAGAAAGCATTAACGCTAGGGAACCCATGAATGGGTTTAATCTGAATAAGAGGCCACCTAGCTTGAATAAAACTATTTACCAAGCCATACAAATGTTTCATAAAATTATGATTAACTGTCATTGTAGAAACCACTTCAGAAATAGCCCTATCCACCCTATCACAAACTCAATCCAACAATTATGCTTTGTCCTGAAATATCCACCTATTTCTTTCCTTCCATAATTCCCAAATTACAATGGAGGTCGAAACCGTCCATACACTCGAAAGGGATGACTTCCTATTCTCCAAAGACCAACTTTTGAATAGGTCCATTACATTCTCTGGAAGAGGAGTTTCCCACCCCAATTTTCCTAATAAGAATTTCCACACACCCTGGGCCAAATCACATTGTAATAGTTGGTCCTGAGATTCTTCCCTCTCTCTGCACATCACACACTGGAATGGGTCATTGAATCCCAGACTCATCATTCTATCTCCCATCAAAATTCTTTTTTTTCAGAACCAACCATGCAAACACTCTCGCCTTAGGAGGACACTTAGAGCTCCAGCAAAGCTTTGAAGGCCACTCTGATTGGATCTCTACTTTTTCAATGAGATTGTATCCCATTTTGACTGAATAGTTCCTTGATTTTGATCCACACCATTTGAGAACATCATCTTTCAGACCAAGTACTGGTGGGTATTGTAGACACCTAAAATATTCATGTCTAATTAAATAAATATCTTTATTTATTTAATTACTTTAGCCTAATTCTTCTATTAATTAAAAATATCTTTATTTATTTAATTAATTCATTTATCCTTTTCTAGCCTTATTTCTCATATAAATAAATATTTATTTATTTAAATTATCCTTTTCCCTAAATTAAATAAATATTTTATTTATTTAATTATCCCACTTCCTCTATTAATTAAATAAATCTTTATTTATTTAATTAATTCATTATCCTTTTCTACCTATGACACATGTCATTCATCTCTTAATTCATACACTACCTACCCTCTCATTATTTTCTTATTTTCTCTACCTACCCTCTAATCATAGCCGACCATTTATCTCTTACACCTCTCAATCTTATCCCTCTATTTCGTATAGTGTCTTCTATATAAGGAGATGTTTCCTTCATTATCAACCCCCGCTTACGACTCGACTACACTACGCTTTTGAACTTTCATATGCGATCCTCCTTGCAACCACACTTTCGTTCTTTGTTGAGCTCTTGTGCACATAAAATCTTAGAGCAAATATATCAAGCAAGATCAATGGAGATAGGAAGAATGGAGATTCAAACCCTATTGGGCATGTGATGGTATAATCTTTGTGATTTCCTTTGATTTGCATTGTCTTAGGTAATCTTCATATGTTATGGTGGATCTTTGTTGTTGTTAGGCTAGGGTTTTGTGGTTGAATTCATTTAGTCTTTCAATATTGTTGTTATCCATTTTCACCGTATACATTTTGGCATGCCCGATGGGACTCTTGTCCCTTTTGCATTTAACATCTTTTGTTGCAAGATTTTTGTGTTTTGAAGTTGCAGATCTAAGATTTCCGACAAACTTTTTGATATTTTCATGTCTGCGTGCTTTCGAATCGTGTTTTTGGAGTTTCTTCTGCATCTGTGACATCTGGAATCGCGTCTGCACCCTTGATAGTATTTTATTTTTTTGCAGATTCTGGGAAATGCGTCTGTGTTCCCTAGTCGTGTCTGTGAAGTCTTCAGGCGCGTCTACATCTAGGAGTCCTGTCTGTGTTTTGGAACCGTGTCTGTGTCAGATCTAAGCACATCTACGAAGTTATATAGCATTTGTGTTTCTGATAACCGCGTTTGTGTGAGGTTCTTTGATTCGATTTTTCCTCATTTGGGTTTTCAGATCTGGTTTATTTTGAGCTAACATCTTCAGATCTAGCTAATGAAATTGGTGTAGCTTGTTTTGGAAAGCAAAATCATTTTGATTGAAGGCCCCTATTTCACAAAGTCTTTTGGATCTAAAATATACCTAACTTGTGTGCTTGTAGGAAGGGGTGATAATTTGAAACGATCCAAACTACTAATAGATCTTTGTTGTAGGACCTTGGCAAGGGTGTTTTGATTTTTATTGTGTGCCTTATTTTCATAGACTAGAAAACACTTCAATTGGTGCACTAAAATTGAACCATTGTCTTTTGTGTCTTGAGCAATAGGCTCTTTTTGTTTAATCTTTAGAGGGCCTATCTCCCTGTGTGGTCATTAGGACTACTAGTGAGGAGAGAATGACCCAAGTGGTAGCGAGGAAAACCCACCTCTTTCGAACCACTATAAACAACTGTATCCATGGTGAAAACTATGGATAACGTGTGCTGATTAGTTCATACCGACACTATGTCTCCCCATAAACTCATTTGATCAAATTTATTTGATCAGTTGTAGGGCATAACCCCTACCAGCTGGGAGCCTTCTATATTTACAGAGCTGAAAGTGCTTCATGTATGGCCACACAAGCGGATGCCCTTACTAGCACCTTTTTGTTTTAGAAGCCAAAATCCTTCTAGTTGTTGGGGCAGGAGGTCGGACCTCTGGTAGCGGCCCACACACATATGGTTCTTAGTAGAGATACAAAGTTTGCCACGAGGAGTTTTCGTGGGGAATGATGCTTGGCTACCCTGAGAAGTGAGTGCCAAGGGTGGAGCCAGTGGGGTCAAGCATCTAAGTATCCGCTCTGAATAGCGTAGCCTCGAGGGAAACTCCATGTGGGATCAACAACTATTGTCTTGGCCAGCCATAAGAATTGTGCTTGACTTATTTTAAACAATCAAACATTCAAGACCAAACACCAAAACATTGTGTCTTTTGTGTCTTCAAGTGTATGCAAAACATTTTTTACATCAAACAACACACTTTTCTTTGAGTCATTTTGAGTCTAAACACTTGCAAACATTGAGTCCTCATCAACATTGTGTCCTCTTGTCAGGAAAAGCAGTCAAACATTCAGATTTGGTCACAAAAAAATAACTTCACAGATTGGAAAAATTGCACAAAGTTTGCAGAAACATGTTTGTGTCTGACAAAACCGTGTCTGTGTCATCTAAACGTGTCTGCGAAGGGTAGAAACACGTTTGTGTCTTTTGAGCAACATTGCATTTACAACATCTTAGAAACGCGTCTGTGTCTGACAGAACCATGTCTATGTCTGATAGAATAGCGTCTGTGTCCTTTAAGCGCATCTATGAAGTATACAGGCATGTCTATGTTCAAAATTAAAAACTTTCATAATCCAACAAACAAGGAATAGTTAGTTTCAGACTTATTGAGCTTCCTAGGTATCTCTTCAGGTTTTCATCTAGAATTCAACCTATCTTTGGGTCTCACAAAGTCCATCATTGCTTTACACCTTACATTACATTCACATTTGTCTAAACTTGAGTCAAAAGGTCACTTGCTTGTCCTCATCATACTTTGTCAACACATTACATACAACAACATTTTGCTAAGTGGTCCCTCATCAAGGTCTATCACCTTTGGGTCTCATTTGGTCCTACTTAGAGTCAAGGTCAACTTACCTCATCAAGAGAAACTATCATCTCTTTGGAAGCCACACCTACTCTACTACATACATACTTGGTCTTACACTTTGGACATTGCAAGTAAACCTCAGATTCATTTACATTCCATCCAACTCTTGGCCTTCCATACTCTTTCCATTTTCATCTAGTCTCAAACATCTTGGTCAATACCTAGTTCATCGTTGAAACCCGTTCCCAAAAATCTAGGAGAGAAACTAAAGAGGCTCAAGATTCTGCAAACATGAGTTCCTATGAGTATGACAATGATATCTTTTTCAATTCTGATCATACTACATTACCTGACATGGATGCTTATAGAAACATTCCAAATGTTGAGCACATGGACACTACAAACAACAATGACACACACAATGACAATATGGACAACTTTTTCATACATTCAGCAAAAGTGGAAGACACCATTATGGATCCCCATTTCAATAGATTGGTTGAAGAAATAATAAAGAGAGATAGACAATATTTCTTACAAGTGATGGCACATAGTGGAGCCAAGATTCCTCACGATTTTGACATGTCTCAAATAATGGAAAATCGACCTTTGCAACAATCTCACTCCAACATGGATCAAAGGAGGCCTAATAGTGGAGGCAATAGAGGACCACATATGGTGCCTGAATCACCATCATCTTTGTTTTAAAAACCAGAGGTCCCATACACACATGGTCAAGCATATGATACTCACCTTCGCAGACCATTATGGAAGTCTTATGTAGAAAAATATGCTCAATCACATGCCAATTATAAGGAACAACCACCAAAGCAATTGGATATTCAAAGGCATGCTCAAACTTTGGACACAAGGAAACCCCACATCAAATTTGGGGGCAACACACTAGAACAAACTCATGACATGCCTATAGAGTATGGCATACATGGACAAAGCAGATATTCCATTCCTCACTAGGACTCTATACCAAGTGGTCTTTATATGCATACGTAGCATCATTATAGACCTCCTCCATATGAACATGTGTATGATCAATATCATCCATATATGCAACACGCTCCTCCTCCACTTGGTGGTTCAGGCACGGGGTTTGGTCTAAGAAGTCGGTCTCCACCTAAGAACAATTTGGAACAAAAAATCAAGGACTTACAAAAGAAAATGGAGGACATAAATACACTAAAGCCAACTTACACAATGAAATGTTAGGCCCAATATGGAAAGCTAATGTACTGAGGGGGGAGGGGTGAATCAGTACTCCAAAACTTTTCTTGAATAATAACTTTACTGTTATGCATAAACAGAATAGTGCAGTAACATAAAATAAAGTTAAAACAAATAGATAACAATCATATATGATTCACTCCATAACACATATATTTTGGTTACGTAGAAACTCTTGGTTAGAGAGAAAAACTGCAGTGGGGATGGCACCCACAACTTCACTATTGCAATAATAAAGAATGCTCGGTTAGAGAGCTACATTTTAGCTATTTCTGATAGCTTACCCTGTTAGGAGTAACAAGATCTATTAGATCTACCTTGCTAAAGGATTTTACAACATTTATTCTGAATGTTGCACCTAGTTAGAGGCTTTACAATTTATAGACTTGATTAGAGTCTTTTACCCTGTTAAAGGTTTCTCTTTCAACTTCACAATATTACAATAAAAGCATTACAAATATCTGCAACTTTACATCTGAAATGTTATAGCAGATTCTATGTGCTCAGAATAGATTACCTTGCTTATAGCATACCTCAGTAACCCATATAGTAACTCAGTAAACCCTTCTATTTACTCTGTTCTTCGACTGTTCTCTAAAAACCTTCTCGGTGACCTTTGTGTCTCTGTAACAATCTTCTTTCATACATACATACACACTTAACTCATGCTGTATATATAGATCTCTTAAAACGGTGATCCAATTCATTACTTCGATCTTACAAACAAGATTCCTCGAATGAATAACTAAACAAAATATTTCATTGGTTAGATTGACCTCATAATCATACACAATCTTCTAGTGCAATTTCCAATGTAATAATGGTTAGATGTGCCTCGATCTTGTAACACATTTTTATATGCATGTCCAGGTTTAATGTATCTGGCAACACATTTCAATCGGTGAATATCAACTCGGTGTGTCATCTTTACTGCTCAGTAGCTATAAAAAGATACTCGGTAGATAGCTCGGTGTGTACTGTGTTCTGTGACTGCTTTCTTCTGTAACCGACTAGACCATGCATACCAACTTCTCTGTGTGTACCGATTGCATGATTCGGTAGTGCTAACCGACTAGAATATAGTATGACTTTGAATATAAAAACTAATGGCAACTTGATAAGTAGTAACATGAAAGACATATGTCCTTATCCATTTGACAAAAGCATTTCAATGCCTCCATTTCCTACACACTTTGTCACACCTAAGTTTGATAAGTATAGAGGAAAAGGGGATCCTAAGGCACACATAAGACAATTTTTCACAACTTGCATTGAGGTAGCTTCAGAAGAGACATATTTGATGAGATTATTCCCAAAAAGCTTAGGAGATCAAGCTATGGAATGGTTCTCCCAACTTCCACCTGGAATTAAGTCATGGGGTGACTTAGTAGAGGCATTTATCCAACATTTCTCATACAACATAGAGACAGACATATCAGTCACCACTTTGTGCAACACCAAACAAAAGGATGGAGAGTCTTTTTCATCATTTTTACAAAGATGGAGAAATCTAGCCATCAGATGCTCTTGTGAAATTCCACAAAAACAAATGGTAGAGATGTTCACCCAAAATGTTAACAAAGACATTGGTTATGACTTGAGAAAATCTTATTTGTCCACCTTCAAGGACGTCATTGAAAAATGCTTAGCGACAGAAAAAGTCCTAATTGAACAAGAAGTCATTAAGATATTCAAGGAAAACAAAGATGACTTTAAATGAAAAGATAAGCCAAGATTTTGGAATAAAAACAAGAACACAGTTGATGATGGTGTTGTGGATGCCAATACAGTATGACCCAAAATCATTTTTTCTGGATCAAGCTCTACAAACAATCAGGTAAATACTCAAACAACTTCCAAATCACGAAGGAAGTACACTCCATTGGGAGAACCACTAGAGTCAGTTTTCAAAAAGCTAGTGGCAAACAAGATAATCACAATTCTAGATTTTCCTCTATATGAGCCAAAGGTTAAACCAAATTGGTGGAATGATGATGAGTATTGTGAATTTCATAAAAGCAAGGGTCATAAAACAGGAAATTGCCATCGGCTGAAGAACATCATACAAGATCTTATTGATAGAGGTGACATTGAGATTGAAGGACACTCATCCAATCAAGAACATGAAATGTCTAAGGAACCGTTCCCAAAACATGACAAGGGAAAAGCTAAAGCCACAAATGACCAAACCAACTATACCAGAGCATCCTATAACTACGATTCAACTATCAATCACATTTTGATAGACAATTATGTCTCTACCATTCTCGTCAAGGACAAAATGCCTGAGAATTCTACCCAAAGACCCAAGATTGTCCTAAAAGGCATCGGATCTTCTTCTGAACCTACCTCTAAATGTAATGTTACAACTCATCGAGGTAAATTCACTTTGCAAGGTGCTCCAGCTAAAAACATCGCTTCTTCATCAACCAAACCTGAGTATGACCTTGTAGAACAGTTAGGGAAGACACCCGCACTCATCTCCATCCTTGAGCTCTTACGCATATCCCTCGCACATAAAGCTATTCTTGACAAAATATTTAGATACACTATTGTCCCTACTGATCTGAACGTGGACCAATTTCAAGCCATGGTGGGATACCTTTCTGTTCCACACTCCCTTACATTCACAGAAGCCGATGATGCCTCTGTAAGTCAGCCACATAATGCACCATTACACATTGAAGCCTTCATACACAAACATCGAATAAAATGAGTCCTGATAGATGGAGGAGCAGGTCTAAACATTTGTACATTGAGCACTATTAAACAATTGGTATATTTTGATAAAGCTGTGAATTCTACAAACAAAATTACCGTCAAGGCATATGATGATGAAGAGCATTCATCCAAGGGCACAATCACCTTACCCCTCAGAGTTGGGCTAGTTACAAAGGATGTGGTTTGTCAAGTCTCAGACCTGGGTCTCACATATAATATATTACTAGGACATCCTTGGATTCATGAAATGAGGGCAGTCCCATCTACATATCACCAATGCATTAAGTTTCCTCAAATGGAGTTGAGATAATAGTTATCCCAATCCATTCATATACTACAATAACTTGAGACTGAAAAATGAGACGATCATTCCAAGTAATAGGGAAGCTATCCCTTCTTCTGCATACATTGATCCTGAATCATTAAAACCTTTGACCTCAAAATAAGGTGAGCTGAAAGGGAAATTTCAGGACAAGGGCATGGGTGAATACACTTTGAATCAAACCATGTGCTTATAACAAGTTATGAGTTCACCAAAAGAATATGGAAGACCATATCCTAATAAGCAGGTATCTATCATTATACTCAAATGGGACCCTACTATCTTTCAAAGATGGGGTGAACTGGAAGAAGAAGACTTATACAACATGCTTTACAAAGACCTTGAAAACAATACACAAGATCACATCAGCATACCATGTGAAAAGTATGGCAAAGGATTCAAGATCCTACAAAAATTTGGGTATGATGGCAAAAGTCCTCTTGGCTTAAGGAAGGAAGGCATTATTGAACCTTTACAACCTGATTTGACATTCAAAAAGGAACGCTCGAAAGGACTTGGTTTCATGACTTCCAAGATAAACACTCAAAAGATAGGAGAAGCATTACAAATCAAAGCTACCAAAATTCAACAAGAGAATCGCTATTCCACAGACTCCAATGAATGGGAATGGGATTCAGACAAATCCTCCAGTGACTATGAACTCACCGAGACATTCAGAGAACCAGATGAACCCACAAAAGAAGAGGAATTTTATAGAAAATTCAAAGTTGGTCAAGAAACAACCCCTGAGGACCCCATACAGTCCTTGCCTCTAGGTTCTAGGTTGAAATCACATAGAATGAGAACACCTGTCCCAGAATGCGCTACTAGTGAGGATAATTTGGATTCGTTCATGATCAAGACAAATGAGGAGAGTGCCAATGATGACCTCGATGACTACCTCGACATACCTGAATATAATTGCATTTTCACTCTTAGCCCTGCTAACTTCGAAGACATCAAAGGCCTTCCCCTTGTTCACCACCAACTCATTAACTAGGACCATGAAGGACCTGCACAGTTCTATACATTTCAAATTTGATGAAGCCTTCATTGATTATCTAGGCATACGAGATGATCTTCCCCTTGGGGACCATAAGGTAGGATACACTATAGAACTCAACATCATGGCATATTTTGGTAAGGGTGTCGGGCCTTCCAGTCGCAAAAACATAAAATAAAAACAAATCAAGGGTCTTATGGTGAAAACCACATTGTGGCGTTGTCTGACCCCAAAAAAGTAAAAAGAAAGGACGTATCTGAGGGTGAAAACCTCTCTGAGGCACCCGAGGATGGAAGGCTCGACATTCTCCCAACATCATATGAGGAAAATTCATCCATGTTGGTTGAGGAGACCATCAAAACAAACATTGGTACAGAAGAAATTCTACATAACATATTCCTGGCTCAATCTCTAATAGAGACGGAAAGGTCAAAATTCATAAATTTCTTCACAGAGCAACAAATCAATTTTGCATGGTCATACGCTAATATGCTTGGATTGGATCCAGATTTGGTAATTCATCATTTGATAGTTAAATCAGGGGCAAAACCAGTGAAACAAAAATTAAGAAAGATGCATCCACAAGTGGCATTATTAGTCAAGGCAGAGCTTGAGAAATTATTGGACGTCAGATTCATACGCCCAATTGATTATCTTGAATGGATCTCCAACTTAGCCCCTACCAGTAAACCAGATCGTAGCATCAGGATATGTACAGACTTCAGAGACAACAAAGCTTGTCCTAAGGATGACTTCCCATTACAAAACATAGATTTGATTGTAGATCTCACACTAGGTCATGAAATGTTATCTTTGATGGATGGATTCTCTGGTTATAATCAAATAAAAATTGCATTCGAGGATTAGCACAAAACAACATTCACTTGTCCTTGGGGACCTTTATGTTGGAATGTCATGCCCTTTGGGCTAAAAAATGCAAGCGCTACATATCAAAGAGCCATGACTACTATCTTTCATGATCTCATGCATGTTACTATGGAAGATTATGTTGATGACCTCTTGGGCAAATCAGTAGATAGAGATACACATTTGGACATACTTTTAGTCATCTTTGATCGGTTGGAAAAATACAAAGTAAGATTAAACCCCAAGAAATGTGTCTTTGGAGTAACCTCCGGGAAGCTCTTGGGATTCATTGCATCAAAAAGAGGAATCAAAGCCGATCCAACAAAAGTCAAGGCCATCCTAGAGATGCAACCACCATGAAACATCAATTAACTTTGATCTTTGCAAGAGAGACTCCAGTCCATACAAAGATTCATAGCACAACTCGCAGATAAGTGTAATCCTTTTCAGCACTTGCTACATAAAAACATCAAATTCAAATGGGATGATAACTGTCAACAGGCTTTCCAGATACTCAAATATTATCCTCTAAATCCACCAGTTTTGATGCCACCAGTTCCAGATCAACCTCTATTACTATACATATCAGCGACTTCAACAGCACCGGGGGCACTCTTAGCACAACAGGTTGCTGAGGGCAAAGAAAAGGCAGTCTACTACATCAGTCACACCTTGGTGGGATATGAGCTAAATTACACACCAATTGAGCGTGCATGTCTCATTGTGCTCTTTGCTTCGCAAAAATTATGACATTACATGCTAACTCATAAAACTAAGTTGGTTGCAAGGATCGATCCATTGAAATACCTTCTCAATAAAGCAACACTTACTGGGCGACTAGCCAAATGGATGATTCTCTTGAGTGAATTCGAAATCGAGTATGTGGAAAGAAAAGCAATAAAAGGACAAGCTATCATAGAGCAGTTAGCAAATACTCCCATGTTAGATGATGTTCCTCTAATTTCAGAATTTCCAAATGAATCCATTTTAACAGTGTCACATGCAAAGCCCTGGCAACTATACTTTGATGACTCATACACACAGCATGGGGTAGGAGCTGGCATCCTCTTCATAACTCCTCAAGGGGATTCTATACCAAAATCATATCGATTATCATTTCCCTGCACTAATAACATAGCGGAATATGAGGCATTAACAATTGGATTATGGATTGCAGGTCAGTGGAAGATCCAGGAACTTCATGTTTTTGGGGACTCTCAACTTGTAATTCGTCAAGCAACTAATGACTACCAAAAAAAGGATGAGAAATTAATTCCCTATAAAAGAATGGTGGATGAATTGAAACAACATTTCACAAAGATAGACTTTGAGTAGATACCAAGAGAGCAGAATAGAGCCGCGAATGCCATGGCTACAATTGCTTCACTAATTGATCTACAATAGAATGAGACCTGCTATGAGTTCTTGGTGGATAACCTTTTGGTTCCCTCATATGAAATCACTCCTACTTAGATGATATGTGTCGTCGGTCCTAAGTCCCAGTTATATGGTTCCATTTTCACATACCTTCGTGACAATACCCTTCCTCTTGACCTATCCAATAACCAACGTCGCACTTTCATTCGCCAATCTTCTCGATACGTCATTTTAGTTGATATCCTATACTGTCGAGGTCTAGATGGCACTCTTCTTAGATGTTTAGAAAGAGATGAAGCTCAGATTGTGTTACATGAAGTACATGAAGGGATATGTGGTCCACATTCTAGTGGTCCTACCTTAGCCAAGAAACTCATCAGGATTGGATATTACTGGCCCAACATGGAAAAAGACTCATATTAGTTTGTCCAGAAATGTAAGCAATGTCAACTTCATAGAGACCTCATTCATGTGCCAGCACAAGAACTTCAACCAATTGCGACTCCTTGGCCCTTTTGTCTGTGGGGAATCGATCTCATTGGCAAGATTCACCCTCCTTCTTCCAACAGTCATAAGTTAATTATCACTACCACAAAGTATTTCACAAAATGGATTGAAGCCGACCATTTATCTTTTACACCTCTCAATCTTATCCCTCCATTTCTTATAGTGTCTTCTATATAAGGAGATGCTTCCTTCATTATCAAACCTTGACTACTTGATCAGTTGACGACACTACGCCTTTGCACTTTCATATGCGATCCTACTTGCAACCACATTTTCGTTCTTTGTTGAGCTCTTGTGCACATAAAATCTGAGAGCAAATATATCAAGCAAGATCAATGGAGATAGGTCTTGCTAATAAACTATCTCCTCTCCTACCCACAGAACATAGGTGTATTCAGCCCCTATGTCCTCTGTCGCCTGCTTCCTAGCCCTCAGTGTTATCTCAGCCTTAATATAGTGCTGAATGACCTCTTCTCACTCCTGCTTAGTGTCCTTGAGCTATCTCTTAAGTCGATCCCTCTCCCTCTCTAGCTCCTGGATCTCATCTACAACTCCCTGGCAGATCTCCCTTAGCTCAAAAAGCTCATCCTCCTCCTCCTCAGTCCCCTATACCTGTGGCTCTACCTATGGCTACCCCTGTACTGGTGGTGGTACCTATGGCTACCCCTGCCCTTGTCCCTACACCTGTCTCGGACCCTATGCTACTGGCACCTGTAATGGCAACCTACCGTGACCTCTCACCACCCGAGCCTATCTCTCCTCTCCACCCTCTCTCTGCGGAGCCACCCTCCTCTCTCCTACTGCTCCCCACCTCCTCCGTTGACCTCTACCCCCACCATCTCCATCATTATCCTCATCCCCTCCACCATCTCCATCTATCATCTCTCCTGGATCTGGCAGGCATGGAAATGGATGCTCTGCCCAATATGCGGTATACTCTGCATCCATCCTTGCATCCTCAATCTCAGGCCACATATCCCATGGCATGGGCACCATCTCTACCAGCTGCATCATGACCTAATCATATGATAATAGTGGCCCAAAGTGTGCTTGGTCTCGCACTGTCCGTGCATACATACCAGAATGCCGTGGCATCCGCTGGATTCTGCCAAACTACCTGCATACCCTATCTACCAACTACCTCTCTAGTACATAGGGCATCCGCCCAATCAGATATCTGCTCCTAAAGGTATAGGGTAGCTCCCCTGCATCATCCTCCCACTACTCACACTCTCGGTACAACCTCCATATCACAGTGTCAATCTCATCAAGGACTCGACGCTAGTAATCCAACCCGCCAATCCGTGGTTGTGATGTAATCATATCATATAAGTGCACAAAGTTGCGTCTGTGACCCCTGCCTCTGAAATGTATCGGTCATGTCACTAGCAGATGCTCATATGCCCACACATGTAGCAATGTAACTCCATAGCCTAATCCTACGGATCCATGGTAGACGAACTGATGGAGCTCATAATATAAGTGTGCCAGCATGCACGACCCCCAAGCATATCTGGTATGCTGTGTCACTAGTGTCTCCAAGGTGCTCCCCCAGCCCACAGCCAACCCTCGTGTCGCCCTATCTGGACACAGGAACCCGCTGATCACTCCTCTTAGCACTGTTGGTAGTGCGAGTCCTGTCACTATCATGGTGTCCCAGGCGACATGTCCTGCCCTCATCTCCAGTCCTGGATCCCAAAACACTCATCTCAATGCCTCCCTGTCTCCATCTCGATCATAGGGAATCAACTCCCCATCAATCGGTATCCTCAGAATCTTGTGCACATCCTCTAAGGTGATTGTCATCTCACCCATCGGCAAATGGAATGTGCATGTCTCAGAGTGCCACCTCTCAGGAAGTGTAGTCAGCAAACCCATGTTTGCCCACAACTCAGGCACATACAGAATAAATCTCAAACCCATAACCTCAATGGTAGCTTGGTCCTCAAATGTCAGCTCCGATCGTAACCTCTGAGTCAACGATAATCTCTCCCGTGACTCCAGCATAGGTAGGTACTCCTGCAGTCAAGAAAATCAACTGTGTCAGTCAAAGTGGCATTCCCTATTCATCACAAAATGCTGCTTATTATCCTAGTGCTTATATCTAACATATGGCATTCTATCCTAGTGACACTCACTGTTCATCACAAAGTGTTGCTTCTATCCTAGTGACACTCACTGTTCATCACAAAGTGTTGCTTCTATCCTAGTGGTACTCCCTGTTCATCACAAAGTACTACGTGTTTTGCACTCCATGTTCTTCACAAAGTGCTACTCATATTTGCACTCCTTGTTTATCACAAAGTGCTGCTCATATTTGCACTCCCTATTCATCACAAAGTGTTGCTCATATATTAGTACTCCCTGTTCATCACAAAGTACTATGTCTTGGTACTCTTTGTTCATCACAAAGTGCCTCAATCTATCCTAGTCTTCCAACATTTTTGACATTACCTAAAAGCACATTTATTGCACTACCTAACATGCATTAATGACAACATTTATTGCGACAAAGTACAAAGAGGTTTTGCGATACTTACCGGCTCTCCTGCGTCGGCTGGCCTTTCAAATCGGTGAACGCGATCGAATCTATGCACCAATACCATCGCTCCTGACTACTGTTTCTCTATTCTCGCTCTGCACTCTGATCTCTTGGATGTGTGGATGACAATGAGGATGTATTCCCCTCGTGGTCTATTTTATAGATTGCCCTGGCCCTGGCCCTAGCCCTAGCCCTCGTCTCCCGAGTCAATCCTCTTTATCCCTTGACTTTGTCACTCTATCATATCTGGTCAACCCTTTCTAGCCTTTCTTTCTTATCGAGAGATTGCCTGTGATCTTTCCAAACATTTTCATCCAATCTCTCGAGGGGGCATATCATTCCCATCTTGGGGCAACTTTGTATCAGTTCATATTATCTTCTTTGAAACAACGCGACAAGTTGCATTGTCTCAAAGAGGGGCAAAATGTAGACACCTAAAATTGTCATGTCTAATTAAATAAATATCTTTATTTATTTAATTACTTTAGCCTAATTCTTCTATTAATTAAAAATATCTTTATTTATTTAATTAATTCATTTATCCTCTTCCAGCCTTATTTCTCATATAAATAAATATTTATTTATTTAAATTATCCTTTTCCCTAAATTAAATAAATATTTTATTTATTTAATCATCCCACTTCCTCTATTAATTAAATAATCTTTATTTATTTAATTAATTCATTATCCTTTTCTACCTATGACACATGTCATTCATCTCTTAATTCATACACTACCTACCCTCTCATTATTTTCTTATTTTCTCTACCTACCCTCTAATCATAGCCGACCATTTATCTTTTACACCTCTCAATCTTATCCCTCTATTTCTTATAGTGTTTTCTATATAAGGAGATGTTTCCTTCATTATCAACCCCTGCTTATGACTCGACTACACTATGCTTTTTAATTTTCATATGCAATCCTACTTGCAAGCACACTTCCGTTCTTTGTTGAGCTCTTGTGCACATAAAATCTGAGAGCAAATATATCAAGCAAGATCAATGGAGATAGGAAGAATGGAGATTCAAACCCTATTGGACATGTGAGGTTATAATCTTTGTGATTTCATTTGATTTGCATTGTCTTAGGTAATCTTCATATGTTATGGTGGATCTTTGTTGTTGTTAGGCTAGGGTTTTGTGGTTGAATTCATTTAGTCTTTCAATATTGTTGTTATCCATTTTCACCGTATACAGGTACTCATCCAAAATTCCACTAAACACAGATTTTAGCTAAGGAGATAGTGGTAGCAAATCAACATCCTTCCATTTCCACTCGTCCACTCCGTTAGAACACACTTTAACCAAATAATCCTTAACTTTTGAGCCCTAGAAAGCCTCAGTCACCTGTTTGATTTGAGCCACCTCCCCCCTAAGAAACAAAGTTGGTTTGCCATCCCATGAGTCCATCTAGAAATTATCTTCTTCCCCATTCCCTAGTTGCCATGTGATATGGTATGTGATCACTTTCCTGCAAGACAATAAAAAATTCCACATTGCAGATCCTCTCGGGGGGTCACGAAGTGTAAAGATTCTTTCTCTGACAATTGAGTCTAGATACTTGTGTTTCAAGATTTGGACCCATTTTTGGTTTGGTTTTTCATACATCTACCAAATCAATTTTGCACCCATAGATTCATTCAACAAGCACCACTTCTTCAAACCTGCACCTCCTACCAATTTTGGTTGACACACTTTATCCCATGCACCCAATGGAATTTTGTCTTTCTCACTCTTACCAGTCCAAAAGGATTTCCTCATGAACTGATTAATACTTCTTACAATTTTGTCTGGGACTTTGAAGCACATCATGGAGTATATCAACATGGCAGATAAAACTGATTTTAGCAACAACAATCTACCAGCCGATGTGAGCCATTTACTCTTCCAACCTTCTAGTTTGTTAACACAACTATCCATAAGTCTTTGCCACATATTCATCCTATTTGGACCCCCAAGCAGTGGGGTGCCCAGGAATCTGCTTGGGAGTGAACCGACTTGACACCCAAAATTCTAACTATTTCTCTCTACTTTCTCAAATCAGTATTAAAAAAGAAAATATTTGATTTGTTCTAGATTGCCTGTTGCCCAAACACTTCACATAAAACATTAAGAGTTTTTTTAATGATATAGGATTCCTTTAGTGAGGCATCCCCAAAGAGGATTGTATCATTGATGAATTGTTGATGAGTGACTGCATCAACATCAATTGCAGCAAGAATGCCTTTCCACTTGCTCTTTCCTCTCAATCGCTGAATAAATCTTCCCAGAGCCTCAACCAACAAAATGAAGAGGAAGGGAGAGAGAGGATCCCCTTGCCTCAAACCTTAGGATGATTGAAAGAAACCTTGCGAGCTCCCATTGACTAAAATAGAAATCCATGACCCGTCAATAAATGCCTTCACCCAATTAATCCAATGAGAAGAGAAGCCAAACCTCTCCAAAACATGGAAAAGGAATTCTTGATCCATCATATCATATGCTTTTCTAATATCCAATTTGATTAACATCCTCTCTACCTTTGCTTTCCTAATTGAATGAATAGCTTCATGTGCTATAATGATACCTTCCACAATCTATCTACCTAGAACAAAATGACTTTGCTCCTTCGAAATAATAAACTTCATAAGAGGTTTCAGTTTGTTCATCATAAATTTTGCAATCACATCATCGCCTCTTCCACCACCTGCTAGACATCATGGCCTACCACATCCCAAAACTGTTAGTAAAAAAATGTTGGAAACCCATTAGGACCTGGAGCCTTGTCTCCCACCATTGAAAAAATAGCCCGTCTCACCTCTTCAAACATGATGTGTTTGCATAGGATTTGGTTCTGGCTATCAGAGATGACATGAGGGATATTCTCTAGAAGCGTGTCTTGTTGCTGAAAATCTTAACTTTGGTTATTTGTGAGTGGTTTTGTGGAAAATCCACTGCTTCCTTATTAATATCCTCCATCTTATCCAATAAAACATTTTCTCTACTCTTGATTGAGGTCACCTTGTTCCAGGATCTTTTGATCTTAACCGAATTATGAAAGAACTTTGTGTTTCTATCACCTTCCTTTAACCAACCTTCACGAGACTTTTGTTTCCAATACACCTCTTCTCTAGCTAGAATTTCATTGTATTTAGATTTAAGGATATTTTCTATATTGAAAGTTTTCATTGTCATGCCCTGATCCATAATAGACATCTCTAGGTGTTTAAGTTCTACTTCTAATTCATTTATGTTCACAAAGATATTCCCAAACTTAACCCTGGTCCATTCCTTTAGCTTCGCTTTGAGATGTTGCATTTTTAAAAAAAAATTGAAAGCCCATGATCCATAAACCATTGGGGCTTCCAACCACCAAGAATTGATTAACTCTTTCAATGAAGAGTCACTTAACCACATTTTTTCAAATTTAAAGGGGCATCTAATTAGGGCACTATCTTGACATATCAAAAGTTCAATAGGAAGATGATCAGAAGCAACCATTGGTTTGACCCCTACTTCAAAAATTAAAGGGTTAGAAGCCCAATTACATCCCAAAAAAATCTATCTAATTTCTTAGCTATGTGCTCCCTTCCAACTTTACAATTAGACCAAGTGAAGGCACCTTTGTTAGTCTTTACTTCTCCCAAACCATTATTAGAAATAAAGTTTTGGAAATCCACTTGAGAAGTAGTAATTCCCACATTTCCTCCTTTCTTATCTTTTGATTCCAAAATGGCATTAAAATCTCCCCCAAGCACCACCAGTTCCTAAGACAAATTTCTCAAAATCAGAGACACTTGTTTCCATGTTTCCAATTGCAAATTAGCCCTTACTAGACCATAGACATTAATAAAAAAGAAGTCACAATTAATGCCATAAGAATGGATTTTACACAATTACCACAAGTTTGAGTTTATGAGTTCTTCCACCCAAATGAGAGAAGGATTCCAAATTGATACCAAGCCTCCCTAAATAACCCATATCACCTGAGAAAATCCCTAGCCAAGATCTCCAGGCATTCATCCATCTTTCGGCCTCCTCCAAACTCAACCTAGTTTCTTGAAAGCAAACTAGATCCAGTTTCATTTGATCAATCTCACGCTTTATCAGATGATGCTTGTCAAGGGCGTTGCAGCCCCTAACATTCCAACTTAAGAGTTTTATTTTTCTTCAGGAAGGGGGCCTCCCTTCCCTACTAAAAGTGTCGATTGTCCTTTAGCATTCCTGACCATGACAATCCGAATTTTGTTTGGTTTCCTTCCTTTGGACTTCTTTTCACCAATAGAAGCTTTGTCAGGTTGGGAGTCAGACTGATTGATTGTCCGACTCTCCAAAATTTCCCCTTCGTCAAAAGCTCCCCAATCCTCCTCATATTCTTCCCAAACAATATCTTCACCCCCTTCCTCATACCCAATCCTTGTTTCCTTATCCAAGCTAGCACACTACACCTATTCTTGTAAAAGGTCACCATTTGCATGCCTAACCATCTGAGTACATTCATGGAAGCTTCAACCTTATTGAGGGATTCTTCCAGTAAGTGCATAACATCCAACTGGTTTGCAAACTTTCTCCCTCCTTCCTTGTCATCCATTTCTACATTTCCTACACTAGATCCTTTTTCCCCCTTCTCAGGCACCACTAGAGAAGTTGAAGCACCATTGTCCAGTGTCTTTACCTAACCTGGATCCTTATTCACCCCAACAAAATATGCAACTCTATCTTCAAGTGAGGACTCAATAGACTTGCCCTTAGGGCCGATCAAACAGACCTCCTCCGTGTGATCATCTTTATTGCACACCGAGCGTTTTTCCAGTTAATCTTCGACCTCGATC